>NW_027526204.1:125961610-126586610 GCF_048455015.1 Haemaphysalis longicornis | reverse complement strand
TGAGCAGTTTGGCTCTGCAATTCAGGAAGCGTCAGGGGGTCAGCATCGGAAAGCACTGCAATTGAACACTTTTCCTAAAGCACTACTCGGGAACTTATTTTCTGGTTTTGGTGAACTGTAGAGGAAAGTACCACACAAAAGATAAATTTCCAATGCCCTTTTCTCTAAACACAAGTTTTTTATACTCTGGGTTTTATGCAGAAAGCAATAAATGACGTGGTATTTCTATTGCGCTATTGCCAGCAGCACAATAGCACTCAAACCGGCTTAGCGCAAGTGGATTCGGTATTAAAAAGGCCGCGCACGTTTTAACGGGGTCCGCTTTCTCTTCTGGATATCCCGCACGTGTAGTAAAATAAATGCAATAAAAGGACGCCGAATTTAGGAAGACAAGAAGAAATGAAATGAACGTTCCTAAGGTAAATGCGAGACAGTAAAAAATTCCGGCAGAAAAAGCCGGCATTGCACGGATTATGAGTGCACGGCAGGGACTCGTCGGGAATTCCAAATGATTTTCTTTGAGCTGCCTACTCTAACGGCATAAGTAGATTAGCGAGCCCATTTCACGCTCATACGTGTGCAATATTGGAAGTACATTAAACGCCTGGTTACTGTGACTTACAGTGAAGTAAATAAACAAAATTACTTCCAGGAAAAGGGCGCTTAAACGAAGGACCCAGGTCATCGCAGTTTTCGTACATTTACTTCCTAAGCTAGTAGTATTGCACTAGGCGTAACTCAACCACGAACAAATCAGGCTAAGGGGTGTTAAATGTGATTTAAAGGGATGTTACGTGTCTAATGATCCCATATTTATGAAAAAAATATTTTACGTAAATCGTCTGTTATCAGTGAAACTTAAAAACACGTCAAGTTTCGTAAAGAAATTCCGGGCCTTAAATCCGAATGGCAGATTATCTGTGGTGATTAGGCGATAACACCATTACGGAGCCGATTTATCGTAGCCATCGAAAATTTGTAGCCATCAGAAATTAATATTATCAATCAATCAATCAATCAATCAATCAATCAATCAATCAATCAATCAATCAATCAATCAATCAATCAATCAATCAATCAATCAATCAGTCGAAGGGAAAAAATACCAGCAAGCTATAATGCACGCATGTCTGAAAGTAACGCTACTGTTACAAATAATAAATGTCCCCGCCAACACCACCACTATCGTCAAACCATTATTCTGTCTCCATAAACCAAAACTTGCGGAATGTCTGCGCCGAGAGACTTAGGTTTGCGGTGAGCTTCTTTTTTCATCATTATTGTAGTGATCTTTGTTAAAATGGCACGTAGTCTGCATTTGTCAGACCTTGCAATGTTTAACGACCATGAACGTGTCCACGATGCAGTCAGTACAATGATGGTAGCATGGAAACTCCCGCATAAATTAATAACGGTTTTATTCATGGCAGCACCGGCAATTTCCGTCCGGCGACGAGTCGTGTTTCGCCTCTGAAGCAATGCTAAAAATTATACAATGGCTGTCCGAATAGCAGGACAGAATGCTAAAGAAACGTCAGGGTTATATGGATCAATTCAGTGTCCAAAACAGTTTGTTTGCGCAAAGCGCGTAAAGCTTATATTGCCTTGCTCGTCCACTTTGTGTAAAATACAAAGTAAGCGTCAACCGTAAAAGTACTGAGCGAAGAATGGTTTAAGATAAGGAATGAAATGCCTTATTTAGATGCTGCGACTGCTCATGTTCAGACTTGTCCGTTTCATGATTTTTGGCACGAATCCAAGAAGCCTCACTTGCGTAAAAGAAAACCAAATGGAGGTAAAGAGGGAGGGAGGGAGATAAAAACTTTCATGAACTGGAGAGGTCACCCGGCAGCAAGCTTGGCCTGCTACTCGGGATTCAGAAGGTCCGATGAAGTACTTACGTGCCCAGCGACACTTAAACCGACGAATCAACACTCATACAAGAGTAAAAGTAAAAGTAGCGTTCACTAAATTTTGTACAATTCAGGTGGTAGAGGTTAACTCAGAGTACCGGGGGTTCTGTAGAGTTGGTTGAAATTTCGCACGCACGGACGCTCTCGTATGTCTTCTTCACCGAAAACACCAATAAAAGAAACTTAGGGCATTAAAAATGTCGCGAAATTCCGCACCCAGTTTTTCTTCTGTCCTTTATAGGACTGTGCAAATGAGGTGTGTTCAAAAACGATTACCACTATAGCTTAGTCTACAACAAACAAGCAATTACCAGGAAACTAATGATTCCAGCGCTATAAACCTAAATGCCTTTCAAGCGTGAGAAATTACACTTGAGAGGCCCATGGCAATGCGCTTGACGGGAGGGAGAGCCATAGAGAAAAAGCCTTACCATCCCATCTTAAAGAAAGTTAAGGAAGGCGCAAAGCCTTTCTCGCATCACAGCTACCCTAAAAGGGCGTCCAATTGATCGCCAAAACTTCAAAGACTCAACACGGAAACGAAGAACGAACCCATGTGACGATTTTTCGCGCAATAGGTAAACGCATCTACGAACGATCTCAATGTATACCAATACGGGCTTTATCAGATAAAGGTACGCTATCACAATCGTTCTTGATGTCCGATGCGTGTATTTTCGTATCTAGAAGCGTTCCTTTTTCGCCATTCTCAAGTAACCCTGTTCGAAACAATGGAAGCCATGCTTCTCGCACGCCCCGTGTTTCCAGGTATCTTATTAGAACTGTTCGGTGCGCCAACCGGTCTGTGGGGAAATGCATCAGCTTTTTGACAGTGCACTATGGGACTCAGCTTTCGCTGAGCTTTCGCTTTCGCTGAGACAGCTTTCGCTTTAAAAGGGGAAGAGAGGATGAGTAAACTCTATTATATTGTGGGCCTTTCGCAGTGAAAGGCTTACATATCCGACCGGAGTCAATGTACCTGTCTTGTCGTCGAAAATGTTATTTCGCGAAAGCACACGGTTCTGTACAAGTTGGCAGGTGGCGGAAGTAACGTCGTCAGCTAGCCATAAATTAGAGGTCCTCTGCAAAACTTCTCTCGGCTGCTCTCGAAATCTGAAATGTTTTTACAACATGGTCGACCAGTACTTCAATTAGGCTGCCTTGATCATCCGAGCCAAATATTGCTCCTTCTACGCGCATCAAACAGGTAAAACACTGGCTCAATATATTCTTCCCTCTCCCTCTCCGTATTGGCACTGTTTTAGCCTTAGTGACGCCACCCAAGCCATATAGCGGATATTGGCCGGCTTATTCAGTTGAGTCAATCGTTGAATTCGATCGCCGCTACCAGAAATATCGCAGCAGGAGCAAAGCAGAAACTACCAGAGAGACAATTCACTTCGTAATCATGGACGTTTGGTCTATTTAGGCGGTGGCGGTGGAGTTATAGCTCGGGCAAAAGTACCTTCCGGGGCAAGAAAATCACACAGCACCACTCTGTACTGGCGATAACTATGGCTTTCGAACTGCTTCCAGGTAAGCCGGAAAGAGTGGCAGCCTTAATTGACAGTTTTATGGAAGCTGCAACCGCTCCTTTTTACGTGAAACCCCTGCCACTTCAGAGCCTCGTGTTTGGGACATATAAAGCGCAGGTTTATCGGCTACCTTATAAACGAAACTCAAGAAATAAGATTAGATATAGCAGCCTAGCACGAAGGTCGATTTGAAAAAAAAATTCCACGAAAAGCTGCTTGAAGTTAGCTTGAATGTCGGTAAACACAGATCCGCGTAATGAAAAAAACGCTCTTCAAAGAGGAAGCATGGCGTGATCCGGGTTTGGAAAGCATTCACACCAAACTAACAGCATCCTATTTCTTCTCCAAAAGAAAACCGCGAACTCTCATCTACGCGTTATATACTTGGGCCCTCGGAAAGCGCCTTGTCAAGGGGAATACATTCGAGCTAAAACAGGAGGCAAAAAAATGCACGCCATCCCGCCCTGCAAAAGTGTATGTGCAGCGCAGCTATTGTAAACCTTTTCACGTGCTTATGGGAGACAGTGTGAAATGCCTCTCGTTGACGTGGGGGCCTTGACGCTAGCACTCTTGCGTCTATGGCGGCAAATCTTGGGTCCGGACGCATGCACTGGCCCTAGAAAGACGTCTACTTTCGAGAGCAGCTGCAAGCGTAATCTTTACCAAAACACATGGAGGTGAAAGTGGGGAAGTGGGGGACGTCCCTTTGTTCAGCGGTGCCTTATCATCAATCATGCGGTTTCTATGCTCGTTTTTTAAATGCCGAGCATTTCTTAGGCTCGCCTGGTTCTCCGTCGTTGATGGCGGCGCCGTCCACACTCACACTGCGCATGCGCAACTCTCCTCCTTACACCCACAGCTCCGCGATACTACATGTTAAAAAGGAAAAATAGTTAGCGGCGCCCGGTTTCGATCCCACGACTGTCTGGCCGCAACGGGAGGAACGCGGTGCTCTTCCCACTACGCTACAAATCCGGGACAGGAGCAAGTGCTACGAACGCGCCTTATGTCCTTGACTCATTCAAACTACGTCAAGAAGCTACTGATACAACGAAGGCACGCGAAGCTGAACGTCAACGGAAACGACGAACTGAAAACTTTAGAGGGGGATGCTGAATTTCCCGTGGGAAAGCTGTGGCGGGAAGCGCCACGCGCCTTGCAGCTCAACCAGCCCCGTCCGCAGCGCCTCTGATGCTGATTGTGGCAGGATGCCCCTAGGGATTGGCCAACCAAAGAATCCATCACGAGATAGGTTCGCGTTCAACCACCGTCGTCATCTTCCCGTAGGGGAACCGCCGAAGAAAAAGAAGAACGAGAAGACAAAACTGCGAAGAGGAGGGCGTGTACATTGCTCTCAGCCGGTGCACCAATTTCAACAACCTTTACCTCACCAAAGCTGACGGAGACTACCGATTCTACCACAGAGACAACATCTACAAGAACATGATGGACGAGTTTCGGCGCCTCGAGAACCACCGCCTACTCACCGTAACACAACAGCACTTGCGTGCCTTTGCAACCGGTGTGGACCCGGACGCGGAATTCCCTCTGGCGCTAGTAAAAACCAGATCATTCAACATAACGGCCACACAATGGAACCACACGGAACCACCACGATGCTTCGCATCCTCATCAGGGTTCCCCATGGGAAGATGGTGTAATATTTTTTTTGTTTTTGTTTACGCGCGTATACTGAGCTCTATGCTGTATGCCTCAGTAGCGTGACATCTTGGCGTCTTGGGCGAGGACTACTGTGTCCTGCCTCGGGTTTTTGTTTCAACACAAAATTTTCCGACCAACGAGAGGCTAACAGCTTCACTATAAAAAAATCACCCGTCTGTACCCGATGCGTAGCTCTATTTAATAGCTTTTCAACAACGATCAGTGACCACATAATTGACACATATGATAAATTAGTGCGGTTTTGTTCCGGTCAGGTTTTAGTTTTTTTGGAACTGACAATTGCGTTACCTGACCGTCTCCGAAACGGTGCTCGCTAAAGCCTGGGCAAAGGCGTCAAAATGTCAAATCTAAACCCCCCGCCAAAGTTCGCCAAACACGCAAAGCGCGGATCAGAGCGACAATTAGAGTCGGAGCCCGTCGTTTCAGACTTGAAAATGTAAACGACGTTGACGGGTGGACAGCGAGATTTCCCAGACTAGGCGGGAATTAGGGAAGACCTGTGCTGTTCCCCCTGTTTTGCCAACGCATGTCCCCCTCGGATTTCGGTGTGCGTAGGGCGTGCGAGTCGGCTCACTTTATAAGCTTTGCGATAGACTTGTGCAGTTTGGGACGATTAGTGCACGCCTGATAAACCCCGTCTCTCCGTCTGCGCTGCGAGACAGGAAACGTAATTAGGTTTTACGGCTCTCGCTCTGAATTTCTCGTGGGCGAAGCTGTTTTAATTGTTTCGTTTAGTTCCACACTACGCAAGCAACAGTAAAAAGGCAATTAGGCTTGCATGAGACTTAGAATTGTTGACCGAGATTTCTCCTCACACACTCAGAGAGAGAGCAAGAATGAAGTTTTTAGGAAAAAAAAAACAAACAAATGAACGTCAAACTTCAATCACTGAATAAAATTTTAATCAACAGGGTGTGTTCAGATAAGGAGAGTCAAAGTGGTGCTATGACCACTTTTTCTTTCAGATGAAACTTAATAATGTGTGGAACACTCTATCTCCACCATGAAACTGGCATTATTTATGAGGAGAAACGCTTTAGTTGGTTTAGTAAAAAACATTGAGGACGCAATCAGGGGCCGACTACTTCCCACATTGCACGGTGTGGCCACTTTGGGGACCTGCAAAGTAAACCAAACATTTTTTTTTATATCTTCGCAAAACTTTGGCCAAATATCTGCAAATTTTGCTGCTGGATTAGGAAAAAATTAACTTGTTATTTTTATATTTTTTGAGAAAATAATTCTCAAAATTAGCAGAGAGAGCAATGTTGGTCAAAAGTGGCACTTCTAAAAGACTTTTTTACACATTGGCCTAAAGGCTATGCTCTCTAGTTTTTATAGACTTGTTTACCAGGGGCTGCTGGTAAACGTTTCTCTTTCCATATACTAAAAAACACTTTTTTAAAAAATGATAATCTCTTTACAATCCCCGGGAGCTTGAAATGCGGACAGTTAAAACGATGAAGTTTTTTTGAAGTTGTACAATGGCATGTTCAAGGTAGAATGGAAATACACCCTTGAAAGCCACGTTTGCATGTCGAACATTCTCAGCACCAGCAGCGTGGTTATTTACTTGTAAATGTTAATTACTAATAATGCGTGATTAAGCAGCGTCAGGAGCGTAAAATATGGGTTTTTGACACAGCTAAGGCAAGGCGCCAACTACATATTGTTAAAATGGCAACCTTAATCTTGTGGAAGAAACAAGCTCAGCACTTCAACATTATTTTAATGCCTTGCGCCACTAAAAAGTTGAACAATTGCTAAATATGCCTACTATAAAGTTTTCTTTTTATAGGTTACTTTAATTTTCTAGAATCTATAAAAACAGCTAAAGAAGTTTTGTCTTTGTACACTGCGAACTGCTATTAAACTGTTGATCAGGCAAAAAAAAATGTTTTGAATGTGACCTCATTTTTTCAAGCTGAAACAAAAATATAGCAATGCATTTTTAGCTTTTTAGCATACTAAAGGATTCAAATATTCAGGGATGTTATTAAATATTTTTTGGTACACACAAATCGCACGTGGTTATTAGTACAGAAGGAGGTCCCAAAGTAGAACTGTCGGGGGACCTACTCATTTATTGAATGGCGTTTTGTGCAAATATAGCAAAAATTTATGAATATTGCTTTTTTAAATGATGTCAATAGGTGGCCCTCTTTTAAGGATTCTCATTTGTTGACGGAATTTACAATGCAGAATTTTGAAAAGATTGCTTTTTAGAGCAATGAGCAGGTTTAGTAAGTGTTCAGCAGAACAAGTCTATAAAACTATATGGCTTAGCCTTTAGGACGATGTTAAAAAAAAGCTTTCTAGTAGTGCCCCTTTTGACCTAAATTGCTCTCGCTACTAATTCTGAGAAATATTTTCTAAAAAAATACAGATATCACGAGTCGAATTTTTATTAGTCCAGCAAAGAAATTTGCAAACATTCGAGCAAAAAATTACGAAAATTTAGAACAATGTCTGCTGCATTTCGCAGGTCACCAATGTTGCCACACCCTGCAAAAAAAAAAAGTTCCTGCGTTTTTGCAGCCGCCCCATTCCATAGGGGCGATTTCCCGTGCAAGCCGGGTGAACTTCCCAAGCGTTGTAGTCCCACACAAGGGCCGAGCGCCAGGCCGGGGAGTCGCTTGTACCTATTTTACCGGTAGGTGCCCGGCGCCACCAAGGAACACGAATTCACATGGTGCCTTCCACAGCCACGGTGGACGCTCAACTCGCAACCGCCTGTGGCAGGACATGCCGCCAGGCTGTTTCACCCCCGGCAATGGCGCAACGCGGCATGATGGCCGGGGGCCCCGCCAGATGTATAAGGGTCAGGGGCCCCTCGATAGGGTAAAGGCAGCTTTCCAGACGTTGATTCCCCTTTCAAGGGTCCGCACTCGACCAGGGACGCCTGTACCCAATAAAGAAACCGGTGGGTGCCCGGCGGCACCAGGATTCGAACCCAGTACCTTCCGCATACGAGGCGAGTGCTGTACCTCTGAGCCACCGCTGCACGATCGCGTCCCAAATACTCCTTAATAACCGACTATAACGTTTCTCACTGAAGTATTTCTAACTCTGTGATGATGATGCAGTGTTCCACACAATATTATAGTGTCATCTCAAGCAAAAAATGGTTGTGGCACCACTTTGGCTGTCCTTCTCTGAACACACCCAACAGGTGCGGCGGTTAGGGCACCCAATGTTAAGATTAAGTTTCTATCTCGGTAAGTTTAATTTTCTATCTCCAGTTCTTCCTTCCAAGGGTAAATAAAAGACTGATCGATTGATCGATCGATCGATCGATCGATCGATCGATCGATTTATTGTAAATTTGTTGATTATAGATTTGTAGATTTGTAGATTGTACATCGAATCGATCGATTGTAGATTTGTAAATAAAAGATTGATCGATTGATCTATCTGTCTATCAATGATTGATTGGTTGATTGATTAATTGAATTGAATTGAATTGAATTGATTGATTGATTGATTGATTGATTGATTGATTGATTGATTGATTGATTGATTGATTGATTGATTGATTGATTGATTGATTGATTGATTGATTGATTGATACCGATTATTGTGAACATTGATGACGCAACGACAAAAATCCATCCTGGATAAAAGCCGCAGCTAAATGTACGAGCATACTGGCAACTCATGTGTAACAAAGCTGCTAACGATGAACAGGAGCAATTGTCCTCGCACCATGCACATTGTTAAAAGCACCACTCTCCACGCACGTCTGCCGTGAAATTGGCTGCAAAGGCTTTCTTCACTGAAAATATTCTAGGTATAGTTATCGCAGCAAGTGAGCCTAACGCCTTTGTCGGAAACGTCCGACTCCATGAAACGTAGAGTTTTAGACCAAGCTTGCATTTCGAGACTTTTTTAAGTTAATCTAACTTCGGCTAGGCCGAAAAATTTGCTCAGATATTTCCTAATTGAAAAGGAAAACGACAGAGAAACTAAGGTGTGCATTCCATTATAAAATAAAATGAGCATTACACTTGTATCATTCAATCTACACCATGCTTGAGATCCTGAGCGGGTGATAGCGGAGTTGCCTTTAACTGAGCTCTGTCTCCGTTCGTTTAAAAATATACACTGTTAGTGTCAATGACGAAGTTTTCTTAACTGTGGAAATTTTGTGGTCGTTTGTGACAAACTAATGTGAACAGCATGGACTACAAACCTGATGCGTGGCGCACAAGACGTAGCTCTCGCTTACAAAGCATGTTCTTAAAGCTTCGCTCTACGCATGTCTACCAATTACGAAGTGGACTTTGCCTCTCACCGAATTGTAAAGTTTGAGAATTGTGATCATTAACAAAGCAATTACGTCCTGGAATCCCATGGGTGCACTTGTTTTCCGCGATTCGCTGTTGCCGAGCGCTGACCGAACTGCGGGGGCTTCTCTCTGCGGTCGTTGGTTCCTTTCTCCTTCGCTCGACTTTCGTGTGCCCAAAGCACACCCTACCGGCCGCTGACATTGACGTTCTCATTTGTAGACCGGTAAATGGACTGCGCAGACGTCTGAATTGGGCGTCGCTAGTTATTCTACCTCACTGTTCCCCGCACTAACCTGTCCCCCTTTGTTCGTTTTTTTCGGTGGGCTGGAAACGACATGTGTGCGGTGCTTGGCAATCACTGGTATTTCGCTCTGTTTTTACGCTGTTGCACCATAGCGACGACAACTCAAATGTAACTTTGAACCGCCGTATTATAACAAATTGTCACTTCTAATAATGGGCGCAAGACGTAAAGAGTAACTTTAAAATGTTAAAATCTTCAAGCCGAGCGTGCAAAAGCAGCTTTTGAAAACATTTGTGAGGCTAAAATTGATTTTTCATTTGTTGGCGGAAACTCTTGGGGTAGGGGTTTCTTGACTAAAGAAAATTGCAGATTTCTATAAGATCATTTGTACCTCTTGCCGACATCGCAAAACTGAACTTCGAGTATTCGCGTAAAGATAACCAATATTGAATATGGCGTGGTGGTCGTATCTGGGTATGTTTCCCAGATTTTCTGATTTAGTACGATGCTAAGAAGAGGACGTGAGCGTTCAATAGATTTCCCGTCAGGCAGCTTAACAAAGCAACAAGATTCAATTTACGAAGAGTCATCTTTCTTAACCAAATGACTGAAGCGTGCGGTCAATCTTGAAGATCGCAATCTAAAGTGAACTGCGCAATCTTCTTTTAAGATTGAAAAACAGTGATGTTAATTTTTTTCTATGAAAAATAAAAAAAAATTAGTTGCATGGGCAAGTTCGTATTAATGAATTTCAGAACGTGTAGATCTTATTGTGTTTAAACGAAATACCTCCGAGTCGGCTGTTTGCTTCGCGCACATTTAAAGAACAAAAATAATAATAATCATAACTGACTACCTCAGTAAAGCCACGGCTTAGCGGGAGGGGGATAGGCATAGCTTTGGTGGAGTATTTCTTTGCAGCAGAGCAACCCTTACTTAATTTTTTTTTTATTTGAATGTTTGTCCTGTGGCATAACAGTTGACTGCATTTACAGAAACATGAACCAGTTAGTTTCGTGTATGAAGTTCATCAGGTCTCGCTGAAACGATCCATGCACCCATCGTTGTAGATCAGGATGGCGGCCAGGATGGAGACCGGTTGCACAAAGGTTCCGCAGGCGAACTGTTTGCAATCCCGGGAAGGTCCCCAGCTCTTTCCGGAATCGTTTTATTCTACAAAGGGGTTTGTTTATTCTGCGGTAGAAAACATTCATTCTACACGTATTAAGTAAGCATAAGCTTATTATCTACCAGTGAGGAAATTTACTAAGCAGTAGGGCAACATCTACACCTTTAGCAAACGAGAATAAAACTTCTGAGGATAAATTGTGGTGGCAAAATTTTCGCCTTTCGTAAAACTCTGCAAGATTTGTCTTGCGTGAGAATCAGGTTGATTTTTTGGTAACTGCAGAATGTGATTGTGGGCTCATTGAAAGGGCACAAATTGTGACTCTAAACTGTCCTTCAGAAACATTATCTTTTTTGCTTAGGTACACTACATGTGTCGCAAGCAGTTAATGGGAGAAATGGGTTACCTATAGACATTTTAATAGTACGGGTTCTTTACTTCAGTTTCAGGCCCAATGCTATCATGCCTACAACTATAACACACCACTGGTTTCTCTTTTCACTATTATTAAACAAATCGGTGAAGTACTTTGAGCACGCCCACGAACGCCGATAATGTCGAATACTGCTTGTTTATCCTCGTATATTCGTCTCATTGTCTTATTACGGTTGAAACAGGGTCAAATCTAAATTATTTAAATAAATAAAGAAAGAAACCAACATGTCAAACGGTAACCGAACACAACTGAAAACCGGAACCGAACCGGTATTTTTGCCGAAGCAGAACTTCAACCCGAACCTTTATTTTTTGAGCCCGCTGAACCCGAACCAGAACTTAAACGAAAAAATAACTATTGGTTACCGGTCTTTGACAAAGAGGTTCGACCGTCCGTTGTAATCTCTGGCTTTTAAGTTCCACGCGCCATCAAGTTCGCAACCACTCACGCATTTTGCCTCCTTCAGATGAGTCGAAACGCGCTCTCTTCGTGGTAGCAGCAATCAGAAATGATTTTGCACCAACATTGAAATGGTATGTTGCCGCTGGACGCAGGGGCCTTCAGGCCGCAAGTTTGCTCCACTTCGCGCCGTACAAGGCTGAAACCCTAAATGTAGCCCGTTAAAAGTGCAGCAATTTTGGCAGGTTCGAACATATTTGTAAGAATGTAAACAGCTCGACGGAAGGGACCCAGAAAGAAAGAGATGCACACTCGTGCTGAATATGCAACCCGTATTGCTTTATTGTTTTGGCGCATCTGCTTTATACAAGTGGGGTGAACACCATGCAAAGTATAGGAGCCAAAAGGGGCCGCAGGCATAAGTTTTAAAGCACGCAACAGGGGGACAGCCGGAGACACGTGCTAATCGAAAATTTGGACTGGACTGTAAATGACTTTATTTCCATAAAGCCTGCAGTGGGCTGGAGTCTGTTACGACCCCCGCCTCGACGTGGCCCGCCGTCGAATCTTCTCGGAGGCCCTGCTAACGCTCGCCCCTTTGCGGAGCACGTGCATTTCGAGCGCATTGAAGACCTGCTGGAAGGCCCATGCGTAATCCATCTTGTTGGTTGACTCGATGGCTCTTTGAAGTTCCGCCGGGTATTCTTCGAAACGTGCGCCGTCTGGGTCGGAGGCACAGTCCCACATGACGTTCCACTGGTTGAGTGTCAATTCGAAGTTCGAGAGATTCATTTTTAGGATATCTGGCTGAACTGAGTGAACGTGACTCTAAAATTGCACCACCTTTATTGGCAAAAAGTAGTATTTTGAAAGAGGAAAACTTTTATTTCTATTCTATTGCGACCGAAACTACAAATTGTTTGGTAGCAGTTTGCTATTACTTCAGCTCTTTGAACCGGGGCGCGAACCTGTTCAAGCTTCTCAAACGGTTCGAACCGGTTCGGTGCGTGATTGAGCCGGGACTGAACCGGAACTGAACCGTAACGAAATGAGTTTACCTTAACCCGTACCGTCCCTGAACCGGTGTTTCTTTCGGTTCGACACACTAAAATAAACCAATATTCTGCTTGAATTAACATGGCGAAGATTGTCTCCCCGTGACCATTGCTAAGTATTACTGAAAAAATATACAAGTGAACCACGTATAGCCAAAGGAGGGCGACGTGCGCTTTGAGATGGCGTTTGCCTGCCAACAAGCGGAAAAAAATCAGCTTCTTTCGCCTGTTCATCGTGTCGGCAAGCAGTTATGTATGTGTCTAAAGGACAAATAAAGCATTCCTGCGATAAATTAAGGTTGGCTGTTCTTTCCGCAAAGGCAATACTGCAAAAGAACGCAAAAACCGCGGTATTCTCTCTAACTCCGGTTGAAGCGAATGTTGGCGTAAAATCGCGGCCAGGGCATCGTGTTCACAGAAAGGTTAAGCCTGGTGGACGAACATGCAGGGGTACAAACGTTGCCTGGGTCGGTTAGTAGGCACCTGTGATGAAAACCGGATTACTAGGTAAATTATACATGCATAAAAATAATTCGCAACCGCCATTACTAAAAGAAAAGCTTGCATAGCTCGTCATTGTGTATTCGTGGGCTAATACACTAGCAGGTAAGCTTTAATAGTGTTCAAAGTTTGTTACATTCATTGCGTGAAACACGTGTTATGTGTGAAAGTACGGCTTCAACCAAATAATTTCAACCAAAATCCACAGCTGCGCTGATGGCAGCCGTACACCACTACAGCTTCTGTACCCGATCGCAGACTCCGAAAACGTCAATTTATTAATGCTGTTTCTATTCCGCCGACGCGAGTTCCCTAATCCGATTAGTGTTGCTAGTCGAAACGATTAAAGAAAGTGGAACTTAAGAGAATCACAGATCAAATACTAAGGTTGGAAAGGGCTTTTCACCGTACGACGCTCTGAATTGAAAGAAAAAAAAAAGGCGAGTTATTGCTGCAGGACGTCTGTGCCGGATTCAATCTGTTTAACTTATTACATATCTCTGCAATTCATGCCGTTTACAGGGCAAGAACGTCCCTGAAATCCCTTCAGTTTCGGTCATCCTTCCAAATAGGTTTATGGAAAGCGTTGAAGAGGCGCGGTATGTGAGATAAGCGAAACCAAAAGAAAACAGCGATAATGTAACTCGCAGGTCTATTCTAAACATAAATTTTTCAAGATGTATGCTCAAGTAGACCCTCAAAACTTTTTTCTCCTAGGGATAGTAAAATCGTGATGGATGGATAGATTCTTTCTTTCGCTTTTTGTAGCGTGTGTCAACAAACATGTCTTGTTTCCTTCTTGTTGGCTTGCTGTATACGATTCGAATTTCGCGCTTCTAAAGCAGCCCTTGAGGCGTCTTTGCTACTCTCCGATTCGAAGCGCCCAGCCCTCCGACCCTATTCAGAATGCATCGGACTCCGATCTGATGCTCGAAGACACGTCTCCGCACTTCCACGTGTATTTTTGTTTGATGATATATTTTTTATTTTTCTGTTCCAAATGGAGTGCACCATTATATGCATTGGTTTGTGTAGGTGCGTGTTCTGCAATGGATTCTCCAAAATACGCGGTCGCTTTCCACTCGTACGAGCGCCTTCGAAGAGGAACCCAAGCCTCTTGTGACTTGCGGTTGAATCACCATCCATGAAACCCTATTTGTTTGTGTTTTTCTTTCAATCGTAGTCTTGCCGTGTCAAAAACGTCGTTCGGGATGTTCTGTTGTTTTCAATGCAGTTTATATGTGTACGGAAACTCAGAAAGCCACACAGATAGTACGTTTGAAGGCGGATAACACGCAGGGCTGGGCGGGTTGATTTGTTATTTCTTGAAATCTGCCGTCCTTTATTTTTGTTTTCGCGATAACGTTATGTTTTTGCGATTATGTAAGGAGAGCATTATTTTGCGTGTGTTTTTCATTTGCCGACGGCACACATTGATAATATTTTTCTCGACCTAGCAGTAGGCTTTAAAACAATGCAAAATACTACACTATACTTTACCATCTGATACTATATTATATTTTGCTATACTATACTGTAATATAATATCCTATACTATAATATACTGTGCTATAGTACACTTTACTATGCTATGCTATGCTATTCTGAACTACACTATACTCAGCATATAAAATAGAAGCATGTACTATCTTTTCGGCTTCCCCTACAACACTTCAGGTGATTATGCATCCCGGGTACGGGGTACCATATCAGGATAGCCTTCCAGTGACCCGGATTCTGGTCCAGGTGATGCGGCTTCTTTATCACAGCGCGTGATGTAAAAATTTTGTACTTAGCGACGAAACACTTACGTACAGTGCGGACCACCGTTAAAGGGAACACTGGGGCGCATTTCAAAACGTTGGCTAAAGCGATCGCGTATTTGTACAGAAAGCGATAGGTATGTTGGGATGCAAAAATGTGGTATTCGGAACTACAGCAAGCACTCAGTAGGGTTGTACATATGCTTTAGAAGGCATTTTCTGAGCGAAGACAGTACTTTCCCGGATTCCCCATATCCGTGGACCGCACTGCGTCAAGAATTCCCTCCACAGCAGCTTATCCAGCTCGATGTATGCTCCGGCCGAGACGCAAAGCCAAAACAAAAAGAAGAAGAAGCATGGAAAATTTATTGCAGTATAGGAGGGAGAGGGGAGGGAGGTGCTTTCACCCCATTAACCTTCGGAATTAGCGTTTGACGGCTCTTTAAAGCTGCCGGTATTATCTTTTTAAAAATAATGGATTGTAGGCAATGTTAATTCTCGTTGCCTAGAGATATAAACCAAGGAATGTTCCTCTTTTTGCTTATATTTGATTTCCACTGTAGTGTTTGCTCCTATTTATTGCTGGTAATGTTCTGTGTCCGCTCATCTCAAAGTTGCGTTCCATAAAAGCGCCAATCTTCTTTCAATCTGAACTAAAACGTTTCGCAAAAGAAAACTGTCCCATACCAGTAGCTGCTTGTAAACCTGCGTTCTGTCTTCCCTCCTTCGCCCTGGCATCCTCCTTATCTGCTAAGCCTCTTTTAGTGATCTCCCGTTTCCTCTCGTGAGGCCAACGGTATCGTCACAGCGCTACTTCCAGCTTCTCCTCCTATTAATGCCGCTCGCCTTTTGTTTGTGCCGTAGGCCGCGCCAAATATAACGCACCAGATCAATGAAACATCTCGTTTACCATCTCCCCCCCTTTTCAGGCCCTGTCTTTCCATTCCGCTTCATGCTCTAGTTCCTGGCCGCCTCTCGGAGGGAAGTTAAAAATAAATGTAAAGGCCATTTTTTTCGCTCTCTTTCTACACCTCTCTCTTCAAATGGGAGCACTGAATTGCCTGGAGGCGGCATCGCTTTGATCATGATAATCCGAGGAAAGTGAAATGCATCCAATTGCATTGCGTAAACGTGCAAAGGTATGCTCTTTACGCCTGGGCGCAGCTGTAGACCCTCTACCAAACAAAAAAAAGTGCACACATCGGGCTTCATTCCAGGAATACGATACAAATACAAAAATAAAGAAAGTACGGGGGTCGAAACACCAAATTGAGATCACGAACCATGGCGTGCGCGATGAAAATTTCGCACGGGTTACTTGGTTTGGAAGTTCAGCTACTAGCCGCGTTTCGCAACGACCGATAAATGGCATGCACAGCGAACATGCGTTGAAAATTATCAGAAGGCTTTGCCGTCCTCAAATTCGCTTCGATGAATAATTGGTGTACATCGCTACCTTAATTATTTTTGACGCGGGATTACAGGTATGGGGAGTCAATTAATCAGTAAATAATACTGATTATACTTACCTTGGGATCAAGGTGAATTACGAAGTGGTAAAGAAGATTTAAAGGAATTTAGTTAGATTAGGGTAAAGATTATCAAGTATTATAGTAGATTAAAAGGAATTAAGGGAGATTAAGGTAGGGAACGTGACTGCCATGTCGACTTGTGCAGACTTAAGGGCCCCAAAAACTCTTTGTCCATAATGTGTGGGACGAATGGCACAACGCACTGTGCAGAAAACCCTTTCCTCTTCTCGGTTCCATGCACGTTGAAATTCAGTTCCGCCTTTCAAAAACTCTTCCCCACAAGCTGAGCGCGCGCAAAATACGGTGTGCCTGAAAACAAAACATGTACTATATAGTGTGAAATTTTGCCCTCAATTCCAACTAAGTTGTCGCTTTCTAGCATTTTTTTTACTATAATTGTAGGTGATCTTGCATTCAAGCCCTTTTTGTATTTACCGCAAAGCTTGAATATTTATATCGCCATACATCGGGGGTAGTCGGGAAGCGCGCCATTGTCAAATCTTGTTTTTGTCCTTTCGTGTTTTCACTGACGTAGCTGCTTTCTGATCCGCTCTCGTGTTCTTCATTTCTCCTCGCGACCCATTGTATCTCCTCGACTCATCCTCGAACACAAAGCTTCATTCATTTTCATCCTCGTCTCATCGTCCATATCCTTTTCTTAGAATCTTCCTCACCGCAACCGATTTTTTGTTATCTCTCGTTATAGTGAGCCGTATTCCAATTGATCCAAAGGTCAACTTTGCACCACACTCGCGCTGCGACTTGGGCCGCACTACCAAATGTTTCTATTCTTTTTTGTCTCGGTTTCATCCCACAGCCTCTTCCACCGAAGCTTATCTTACGTGCAGCAGAGTGGTCGCAATTTTTCTATCCACTCCTAGGAAGAGCAAATCAGGTAGGCGGCTCCGAAAATCGACTTTAACACTGACACATCCCTGTCGCCACTCGCGTTTCGTTTCGACGTCCCTCTTTTCCATTCCAACGCCAAGATACGAGTTCTTTACTTCAGGCGGATCCTTTCGTGTTCATTATTATCCTTTATTCTTATTTTGACCTCGCCTCTCCTTGTCTGGGGGAATTTTCCACTTCTCATTTCCCGCGTACTGCTGCTTTAAGAGACCTCCCCCCTTCTCGGGATGTTTCAATATCGGTCTTCCAGGCGATTTCTTTTTTTTTTTCGTTTCATATCGATTCTTTCTTTTTTTCGCGAATTGGAGCTGCCCATTAGGTGGGATAATATTTTCACCACTTCGCCCCTTGTTTATACTTCCCGCCGGGCGATGGATGTCTTGTTTGTACGCGTTGTTCTTATTTTACCGGTGCAGCCGTTGCGGTCCTTCGAGAGGACGTCGTGTGAGAAGATGCGCTACGCTGGACGAAAGGAAAAGAAAATCACAGCCCAGTGCGAGCGATGGCGGCGAATAAGCACTCCGAGTTTCGAAATCCAGAGTAGAAAGAAAAAAAGCTCACACCAACGCGTAAGACTTGAAGGTAGCGAAGCGAAGCTGTACGCAACCTTCATGACCATCACGACGGTTCAAGTTCATGATTGCAGCCGATTTGCTCTTTCTTATCTGCCGCAACAACATTTACTGTATGTCCGTTGCCATAACGGCCAAGAAGAAGCAAATCGAAGGAGCAGAACGAACGCACAGAACGCGCACACTTAAACTAGGCGCACTCAGGTGAAACGTGACCCAATGACGGGTTCTGTGCCGTGCAGCTACAGCCGAGTTAATAAGCCCTTTGACTCTCAGTTATTAAGTCACGGTCGTAGCCGAGTGGGTAAGCCGACTGACTCCAACTCTGTTGATCTACCAGACACAGGTTCGAATCCTGCCGTGCCGGTGAATTCTTCATACTGGTTAACTGGGTTTTGTGAAACACCGGAACAACGAATTGCTAAACAGCTTCGTTGTAATACACGGCGATGATTAGAGATAGGGGCGTAGAGAACACGAAGTTCAGCGCACTTAAAGTGGCCGTGAACTTTGCTCGCTTTAAGAGAACTAAACCGAGGCAATTCACTCATCTCCATTCTAGCCGCGAAAGAAGGCCTTCTAACAGAATAATGGAAACATTGACGCACTTTTGGATTCCACGCCTCCGTGACGCAGTAATGTCAGCAGTAACGCAGTAAAGACAGCCCTAAAAACCTATTTATCGGTGTGTAACTGCACCTTAGCATTCAAGTGATACGATCAAGCGGAACTAGAGGTCCTCCCTACAACCTCCAAGTCAGGTTTCTTCGTGGTGGCAGTGGTGGGTGGGCACAAATCGCACAAACTAGGTTCCGTGGCGTCATAGAGAGGCTGAAGGAAGTGGCAGGAGAGTTGTCCACTGCTTCATCCGTTTCCTGCATATCTCTGCTATTTGTTTAAGTTAGCGGCGAAACCGGTACCATTGTTGTCGGGACAAAACGGTTTGTTTTTGTCAACCGAGCTTTTGCTTTGTGCTCACGGCCCCTGCAAGAAAAAAAAAAAACGTTAAGGACCCGGGTCTACGTACTACATGACGAAAAAATGAGGCGCAGTTTGGCTGCGCCAGCGGCGAAATACCGTGTGTAGGCTGCATACAAGCCTTGAGTGTCATTAAACAGATTCATAAAAAGCGCCGTTGGATTCCTTACGTCCGGTAGGGGCCACTACTCGGGTACGTATTACTTTGAAAGCATAAAAATAGCCCCTGCACGGTATACGCCACAGTCCAGGAGCTTGGGGATAACGTTAGGCTTTGGTTTTTGGTGTGTCAAACGGCACCTGCTGCTTGAAGTAAAATAAATACAATGATAACTTCACGCGGCGTTTACCGGCTAACGACGTTAGATGTAAAGGCGAGACGTCAGGCCTATATGCAGTGTTTACGGATAACCTTAGCCGCTGAGCTTAACGACAGGCCAAAGAACGCTGGACTGGTTGTAGGTCGAGCTGCCAGCACCTTTTGAGGACGTTAGAACAATCAAAACGTGACGTTGTGACGAACGCCGAACCACTGCATCCTCGCTCTGCCCGTTCCCTCTGCAGCACGTCAACATTTCCACAAGCGAATTATGAGCCAAGAAATATGGCATTATTCACAATAAAGGCTTCATAAAGGAGTCGTCGTGAGGCAGGGTTTACGAATTTCCGGCGAAACCGCCACTGGTAGGGTAATAGGGCTGTCTCACTAAAAATGGAAAAGGGCAGTAGCGGTTACAACGGCGGCTTCTCCTTAGAAATTTCGTGCACGAGGTGAAGTAGCCTCTACAGGGCGCGGATGCACGCGTTTTTTGCGGTCTGTCCTGCGGTCTGTCCAGTTCCCTCAAAACGTGGACGGTGATGGAAACAGGCAGCACGTATGAGAACACCCGCATACACATGCTGGAAAAGCACGGCGGCGAAGCGCACTTGCTGGTCTGAAATTATTATTGCGCGCTAGACGTGTGCGCCCGGAGCGCGCATTTTTCGAAGCACCGGCAAACCGACGACCGGTGTTACTTATTCAGCGGAATACAAATTACACGAGCAAATACGGGTGCCTTCCCCCCGCTATGCCTTCAGGCTTGGATTGGTCTGGCTCCGCGACGCACGGTTGGATGACTAGACCAGACCATATTCTCCGGTCGTTAGATCAATGATGCTGGTCCTTGCACACTCGGGTGCCCCAAATTTCAAGGATGAACGGAGCGCTTTTATTATTTTTCGCCACCTCCTGTTCTTGTTTTATTTTTTGGGAATGGGGGCAAACCCAGTATTCTACCGGCCGTTATCAGTGAAGCGTGGCAGACAGCGAGAAAAGCTCATGCCGTGAAGCTGTTGTGTGTGTATGTGTGTGTTTGCTGAAGTGTTTTCTAAAAGTACACGTGCGCACAAAATTTTCTGTATATTTCTCTTTTCCGCCTTTTTGATTAGCATAAAATTTTCTCGGTTATGGCCTTCTTTGTACGTTTTTTTCATCATTTCGTAACTAGTCCAGCTCCAAATGCCGCAATTGTCAACTTTCTTGTCTTTACAGGCATTTGCACACTTTGCTTGTTTTTTCAAACCAAATCTTCATTATAGCACGAAATATTTGTTATAGAGATAGAGGTCCCATATCGATTCCCTGGAGTGGGACCTCGTTCATTGGGCATGCGTTGAGCAATTGTCTCACTCAATATTTAAACGGTTGTCTTGCATTTTAGATCTGTCATAAGATCCACACATCCCTGATATACAATTAACCCCGCTAGAGCCGAATAAGAGATTCGACGGTTATGGCAGGCATCTGGCCAAAAATAGGTTAATGCTTTAAAGGATATGCGTTGCATTAGTGAGCAGGACATTTGTATTAACCGAGCTATTACCGCTGCGTGCTTCTACAAAACAGCAACAGCCGATGGAACCGGCAGAGGCCCTTAGATACTAAACGTAGATCACTTGAATTCGCTAAATAACCACTGGTAACGGAGGACTTGTGAAATGAGATAGAAACTATCACGATAATTGCCCTGAACTTTTAAAGACGACAGTCTTAGTTGGTCTTCTTAAATGCGAAAATCTTAATTCCTTTATTTCGCCGCCCGAACGAAAATAAAAGAGTTGTTGAACAAGATGCCCACCCAGGTAAAACATTCCCAAACTAGCAAATCTGGTAGCATAATTCATACTTATCAAAAGTGGTCAGCAAAATAAAAAATTAGGCACATTTGAAGCGAGACACAAATAAATAAATCATGATTGCATGTTGTTTTAATTAAATATGGGCGTGGACGCAAAATGTCCGATTGCAAACACACAAAATGCATTCAAAACAATATTTAAACCACAAAATAGAAATAGGCTCCCATCACATCATGGCGGAATTAAAGGTCCATCAGCAATGCATCTTTTCGAATAAATTCCACGCGAGGAGCTCAACGCGGGAATTTTGAATTGGCGTAAGCAAGCCTTCACCGAGTTTACCGTGCGGGGAGTAAGACAGGAGTGGGTGGACGGCTGAGAGAAGATGAATATTTACGTGGCTGTGGCGGCAGAAGACAGAAGGACGACACTGAAGCAAGGTGAGCAGATACGCGGCCATTTTTGTTTACTCCACGCTTTGCAATAACCACGAACAAAACTCATCCCGCTACTCACAGGTCCAATGCCGCGTACCGAAATCAACAGTACTGACGATCATTTATTCATAACTCGAGAGCAACGCTAACTCTGATCTCGTACTGCTGCCATCAATACCATGCAGCGGCAGTGATGGTTAAATTATGCACCGCTGCCTGCTGCCCATGGCAGAGCCACTTCTAAACCCCTGACTGTAGTTATAGCCGTCTGCGTAAGAATGCTGCTTCGAAGTTATTCATTACCTTTCAGGTAGGCTGGAAAGTATCTTAAGATTAAACCGTGTTTGAGTATTACGCCCGGATATTTCTCAACTTCGATGGAGTTCCTTAAATGTCACACTACGGTTTCTGCGTTTCCCGGTTCAATCTTTAACAGCTTATTGCATTTAGCGTTCCTGTGTACGTAACTAAATTTCGCTCAGTATCTTCTATAGCTGCATTTTAATTCCCGTTTTCTTTTCTTTAATTGGTTCATTACTGAACGCTTTGTCATTATCATCCTTCTTTCCTTTAGCCGTTACGAATACTCCCCTTTTTAACGAACTCTTTTGCAGTTTTCTTAAGAGAGAACTAGAGCACAATTCCGTGCTGTCAAATGAAGGGCGGAAAGCATAGTAAATACTATCCACTTTCAAAGCCAGAGAATTCACCAACCCGTTTGGTTTAAGTTCTGGAAGGTACAATGACCAGTCCTATTTTTGCAGACTTATCCCATGACAATCATCTTTTCTGATACAGGAAGGCCTTAAAGGTCGCACACACATGCAGGCCTCCCGTACATAGCTCCGGCGATTCCAGGTGTCCTCTGTGCGCCGGTGAATGACGCACCAGACTCTCTGTCCAGTAATGTTTCTACAACCATGTTATCCACCTTCTTCGCAGTCTAAAACCACTTATAGTGTCAAGCAAGCGTACACATGAGCGACCAATCATCTTTACAAGCTCGACGGAAACAGCGTGGGCGCATGACCTTACCGCTTTTCCAGGAAACCTTCCCGTGACACCCTCCTTCCAGTACTAAGACGTACCTAGCTGGTTAGCGATATTTCGGAGAAGCTGATCTCGGAATACGGCTTAGCTAAGCCAGTGCACCCGTGTTCTTGAAGAAGATGCGGCCAACGCTCGGACCCCGAGGACCGGCTTCAAAAAGATTACCTGCAATCTTTTTTTTATTTGTGAGGATGTTGGGCTCTGTACGCGTTTTCTAGATGTATGCCCCGCCCGCCAGGGATGAACTGTTTTCGCGCTCGTTTATTATTTAAAAGTTGGTGAGCAACTAGTGACTTATCTGAGGGTCATCAATGGGTCCAGGTGGGTGACTACTGGTTGGTCACCAGTGATCCCACACTGCAGCTCCGTGCTGGTGAAAATTTTAGCTTTCGCAGTGCTTCCAGGCGCGAAAGAAAAAGTGATAGTGTTTATCGGGAGTCTTACACAGTCACCTCAACCACCATGCTCCAGAGCGGCCTATCCCCGTGACCAAGTGTGCGAAGCTGACGACTGGCGAGTACGAGCATGCCAATAAATATAAAAGATAAAAGACAATTGAATTTACGCAGGGACAACAGCGGTAATCCACAACCTGCCATTTTGTCCCTGCGCAGTTTCTATTCTCCACTCTGATTGCATGTTGCACCTCGTGATTCGCCATATTTGCGCATTTGATCAAGCTGATTGGTCGCAGTGGGGCGTTGTGGTGAAGCCACCCGCGGCGATTCCGTACTGTCGAGTGATGGTCCTTAAATAGGTTGGCGTGGTCACGCGATCACGTTTAAAAGTGAGGGAAAAATTGGAAAAGATATCTGAGGGCAAAATAAAGACGCGCAAGTGCTGATAGAAATATCAGGCCATGATCTCAAAATCAAGCGACCTTACGAACCGATTGTGACTTGCGGTTCCCGAGCGCTTTTTCGCAGACTGTAAAAGGTGTACTGGGCTTCTATTCCCGTTATAAAATACACTAGGCAGCCATTACAATGCACGCTTTTCAGACTATTAGCAGCATTCTCATATAATTAGGCGAAAGCGTTAAGTGGCCCTTTGTATGAAAAAGGCAGCGTCCGGTAAGCTACGCACGTCTTCCAATCAGCTATGTTTCGTTAAGCACCATAGACGACGCTTTCTAGTTTAGTGTAATAACTGTAAAGTCAGAGTGCGTACAATCTAAATGCTTGTAGCACTTATTGAAAGAATGCCCCATATCAATTCGAAGTGGCGCACGTGCGTCACGCCATTTAACTTCACCACGTTAAAGCGAGGTCTACACATTCGAGCGACGCTACAATCCACAGGACTAAAACATTGTTTAGCAGTTGAGCGAGCAAATTGGTGAGAAACGTTCGCGACTTTTCTATCCAGGATAAGTCCTACCCCTAACCATAACTAACCATAACGCCTGAAGAGTTGCAGCGTGCTCTATTCCGATGGTGTCGATCGATCACAGAGTTAACAGCACAGCAGTCCTGTCGAGGTATACCTTTAAACAAATTCACCCATGCACTCCGTACCAGCGAAGCTGCGACACGCAGATCCGTTCCCACCGCTGCTGCTCCTCCCCGCTGTTGTAGTAGATCGCTGCGCGCGCTTTGCTGCGAGAGAGACTCCTTTTTGTTCCCTCTGAAGCACCGTTCCCACTTACCGGAGTCGGGAGACGCGAGAGTGGGGCTACGTCATCTATAAACACCCAGCCAATCTCTCTTCCCTCCCTTCTAACTCCTCTCCAACCTGGTTTTGTTTCGCGCACGCACACGGGGTGGCGGCGGAGGAATTATCTGGATACACCGAACCACCGGATATTTCTTTGGCCTAGCAAAATCAAGCTTGCATATAAAGCAGACGACTGCTTAAACTCCCTCGCTTAACCGTACGAACTGAGCAAGAGTCACTGCGTGCCTGGTAGACATGCGTTCCGCCGAGAAGAAAAAATATCCACGAGTAGTGTTGTATTCCCAATTTATTTTATTGCACGGAGGGCTGTCCCGTCGTGGTGTGAATAAGTAAACAGTAACAACAAACGCATCTGAATCCTATCCTTCAGCAAGCCTTTAGTGCGAGGTGATTACCCGCGTTTTTATTCCTCTGGTGACATCAGTTGGTGGGAGGGACGTCGTTATATGGAGTTCGTACATAAAATTTACATTTTGGGAATTGACTTCAGGCATTTTCGTATCGATCACTAGCCTAAAAAGATGTTTCAGACGAGCCCTCGATCTGTAAATCATGACGCCGTGCTGGAATGCTGTTTTTGACATGTTTTTTCTTCGGGCTGCGCGATTGTATACCTAGTGGATAGTCGATCATGCTCTACCTTGCTCGTCATTTTTACGAGCCATCCACCTGTTGATTTTTTTACAAGGTTTATTCAAAGTATCACGCTTAAACAATGCAGAGGCTACCTGAGAAAACTCAGGCTGCACCTACTGCGTCACACCGATCGAATGTTAGGCGCAAATTTCAAGGTGACCCAAATGACCGAGGAACTAAGTTATGTGTTATGACTTTGAGAGATTTGATATGGTATTGGGGACGATTAGGCGGAGCAATTGCCGGCAGCTATGCAAGGCTAAGTCCGCCTTATTCAACAATACTTACTACTACTACTACTACGAGGAACATCTCGTTTTCCCCTCCACAATAACGGTACCACCACCAAAATGTCACCAGAGCGCCCTACGATACCTCCTATTCAGTTTTCGCTCTAAACTGCATCGACTGCCGGAATGGAGTTTTTTTAAAGTCACGTTATAAATTTTCTACTCGAGCTCACCCTAGCGCCTTTCTGCGTTCGCGAGCATGTGTTGCGCAAAGTCGCTATCTTATATCGAAGCGCAATGCACAAGGCAAACGATTTTCACATCTCTCCCGGCGACAGACAACGAAATTCAATTCACCACTCGTTTCCCGCCCACAATGTTCTGGAGAACACTAAACGTACTCCAAGGGCGGCACGTTTGGATGGGAGCATAGCGTGTCGCTTTTCGCTTCTGCTCCGACAAGCTATTTACGTCTCGTTCTCGTTTTTTCCAGGCCCTTCACGCGAGAGTCGCCTTATTTGCCGCGCAAACAGACACAGTAGCGCAGCCGAGCGCTACCTTTCACCCTACGGCGCTCGGCAGCAGCAGCGGCTAAGATCAATACGACAAACAGCGCTCTCCTGGGACGAGTCGTAGTGCAAGATGTTTCTGATGAACTCATCGGACCTTCGCTGTTGCGGCATCCGATTCGTTCGCTGTTTACCGTCACAGCGACGTTTCGTTCTTCTTTCGAGGCTTCGTATCCTGGCGTTTCCCAGGTAGCTGGAAGAAAGGCGGTGCTCATTTTATTCCCGCGCTATAGTTCCTCTTCAGCCATCATCCGGGCACTACTAGAACTCTTTTTTAACAGCGAAAGAGTTTAGTATTTAGTACTTCGTTTATTCCGGCCTTTCACAAAACGTCGTATAACAGCATAACGAAAAGAAATAACCGGCACCGCAGAGCACGAAACCGTACCTGGTAGATCAACGGAGTTACAGTCAGTCGTCTTACCCACTCTACTGCGACCGTGAATTAGTACCCGAGAGTCAGTCGCCTTACTCGGCTACGACTGTGGCGAGAGTAATCACGCCACCTGTTCGACAAAGAACACGTGATAAGGTACAGGCCGCAACTGTGCGCGCCTAGTTTAAGTGCGCGTGTGCCGTCCATTCGCTCTGCTACTTCGATTTCGTCCTTCTTGTCGGTTATAGCAACAAAGATGGAGTAAAGGTCGCTGCGGCAGCGTAGAAAAAGCAAATCAGCTGCGATCGTGGACTTACCCCGTCATTATGGTCGTGGAGATTTCGTACAACTTCGCTACCTTCAAGTCTTACGCGTTTGTGTGAGCTTCCTTCATTTTTTTCGACCCTTCGTACACTGACTTATCCTAGGAAGATGGAAGAAAGACAGTGCTCATTATTCTCCCGCCCTATAGTTTGTCTTCAGGCATCGTCCGGGCACTAATCGAGCTTTTTTTAAAGCGAAGCTGTCAATGGCTTGTATCCCGCAGATCATATGCGGTGGCACAGCGAGACTAGACGAACGATGTGCAGCGTATGGAAAAGAATTCATAACATAAAAAAAGTAGCCGGGCCTCCATATCTTGATATGACGGCTTATATTGCCTCCGCAAAATGGTTTTCTCAGCTTTGCTCTTATGCTTAAAGGCGAAGACGACTTTAAAAGAATCGATGTAAGCTTGGTTTTCGTTACTTGGCTTTCCCACATGGCGGCGTGCACAGTGCAGCATGAACATCTACGGAGGCGGGAGGTTTAAGCCCCACACTATAGTTCTCTCCACCTGTACCGTCTCTATACCGAGTCCTGTATAGTTCTTCTTACGCGCAGCATCTCCCCCCCCCCCCCTTCCTTACATTTTGCACAATGCGGCGCGCTCTTCGGCGTTCACCTGTGCCTCAGTGTGGCGCACCAGAGGCTTCATGGTCACTACCCACCAATCGCGTGTGTCCTCAGTCCGTGCAGTTATCGCCTATCGCCGCCATCAGCTTTTAACTCGTGTTACCGCATCCGCAACTGAACTGGAACATATCAGGCGTGTACACGACAGTTCCGCTACTCTAGAATTAATCATTCAATTGCGCTTGAGAGTTGTCTCTACAAAGTGCTGGTGTGACCGTCTTTTCCGGACTGACCCTATCTATCCTCCCTGAATGTCCGCAGTGTAAATCGCGCCTATTGAGTGAAACTGACTGATAAAACTGTGGGTACTTTGTAAGTAAGACTATGACAGGAACTGTTGTTTTTGATAAACTTTGCTGAACCCACTGTGCGAATTATGACCTTTCCCTGCTTAGCCCCCCTCCCCAATCCCTACTACCGTCTAGGGCCTTATGGACTCTGGTTTTTATAAAGTGTAGCACTCACTCACTCACTCACTCACTCACTCACTCACTCACTCACTCACTCACTCACTCACTCACTCACTCACTCACTCACTCACTCACTCACTCACTCACTCACTCACTCACTCACTCACTCACTCACTCACTCGCTCACTCACTTTTGGCGATACTTTATAACAATAGGAAATGTAGTCGAACCCACTGAACCTTGTCCACATTTCCTCACCATTCTTCCTAGTAATGTAAAACGACATTGCGGAAAGTACGGCGCAAATATGAAGGTTAAATATGCCAGCTGCATGGCACCTGCGAGCATGACGCGAACTACATGAAATGAAAAAAAAAAAAAAAACGTGGGCCGCAAACCGAAAGCATATACTCCCTGGTTCCGCACATCAGTCAGCTTTGAGGCAGCAGGTTTATTCGCAACGCCTTACCTCGTGGCTGTTGTATTTATGCGCAAATCAATTCGAATGCTAATTGCGAGGGCCGTTCCAGTGGTCTAACGTCCACTGCTAACGCACATGGATGAGGTGAAACTTTCCCACTTCGGACACCCTATAGTGAATAAAGAATTGGCCGTCCTTTTTACGAGCGAAATTTCTGCGCCTTAATACCTATTCCCTTTTACGGTTTACGAGAGGCAAATTTACAAAAAACTGAAGAAAAAACACACAAAAGTATCTAAACAGTAACAACCATCGTCTGTTTGTTTCAAAAGGCTTTACGAACCCGCGTTTTGTCTTGTAAATCCGTCCCGCACTTTAGTCGTGCTCCCTATTCAATGGCGTCTTTCGAAATGAAGTCTTTTTTTGCTGTCAAACACTGAATAGTAACCAAATTCTTGCAGCCGCGTTGACAAGAAATGTTTTCGTCAGCCTCAATAGCCGTTTCCCGCTACTCGAAGGGAAATTAGTAAAACGAAGTCTTCTATCACGAAAATGCCGTTTCAATCAGTGTTTTTTATACCTCTGTTTTCTTTCTCACTTTTTTCTAGAAGCGTTTTTACTTTCTGTTATCCTAAAAGTCTATCGCGTACTAGCCGTCCAACGTTCTCCCGAGAGCCTTTCGTTGAGGGAAATATCCGCGTTTTCAGACATTTGGTCGGCCTTGAAGAAGAGACTACGTCTTCCTTTTCAAAATCCGGTTCGCTGTCGACCATTGTAATCCTCCTCCTTCTTGGAGTTGATGAAAAGAAGGAGGCAAACATATATATATATATATATATATATATATATATATATATATATATATATATATATATATATATATATATATATATATATATATATATATATATATATATATATATATATATATATATTCTAGGGTTAGCTTTCATTTCACAAATCGCCTATGTGCGTATGAAAGAGGCTTCGTCCCCGCGCTAACGAGCTAAGAGGTCTTGAAAAGGTCGGGCCGTATTCGCTGTCGCGCAGCCCCTATGGGTCGCTGACTAAATCTGTAAGGAGTATAAACCGCCTAATGGAAATCCCATTATAGAGAACTACCGTTATAATGACGTAAACGTCGGCTCCTCATGTGACCGTGTTACCACTACGGGTGGATGAAGCGTGCTATAGTGAACTCATTGAGACCGCGGAACATTATTTGATAAGACATGTACCCTGCTATAGTCAACTCGTCGAGACCGCGGAACATTAATGGCGACATGTGGTACCATCCAAAACGTTCTACAATCTAATCGTTTACTGTAATACAAGCAATTTGTAGAAAAAACAATGTGGTACCATTTAAACTATCTTTTTCTAAGATGAATTGTTGAAATTTCTTCTAGTTTATCGTGAATGAGCTACAAATGTGGTAGTAATATGTTATGTATACTTTGTTGAAAATCCTAGCTTATGTTCACTGCAAAGGGCTACACGATTGCTTTCCTATTATGCCCTGGATATGGCGTGTACCACACGTGACTCTTCTGCTCCATTTTAGTCAGCCATCAAAATTTGACACGGCACATATATCTTCACGATTGGTTCTTGACTGTTGCGTTATGGGGGATTTGCAAAATAAATGAGTTCGGTATAAAGCTTACTTATGCTGCAGTGGCTCACTATATGGGTATAACTTCAAATTGAGGACAACTCACAGGGAAATTGAACGGTAAATGATAGGTGTAAGATTAGGGGACAAGAGGAGAGCAGAGTAGGTCAAGGAACAAACTCGTGTTAAGGACATATTAGTATAAATTAAGAAGCAGTGGGCGTGGGCAGGGCATATAATGCGAAGGAAAGATAACCGTTGGTCATTAAGGGTAACCGAGTGAATCCCTAGAGGAGGCAAGCGTGGCAGGGGGCGGCAGCAGGTTCAATGGGCACATTGAATCAAGAAGTTTGCTGGTACAAATTGATCGCAGTTAGCACAGGACCGGGATAATTGGAGAACTATTGAAAGAGGCCTTCTCCCTGCAGCGGGCGCATAGAGGCTGATGTTGTTGTGGTTGATGATGATGATGATGATGCTTGTGATTCTACTGAGATTTTTTATTGATTTAGGAGCAGAATGTTAAGCTATTTGGGCTATAAGAAAACTCCGTGTGTAGTAAAACCACACTTTGTAACAAAATCTACAGCACCCACCGAAACTAAAGAATGCTCCACTAAATTTAGTTATATTCGGTTTGGTGTTTTTCTTCATCCCTCTTTATGACTCCGTGGTGTCATCGTGCCGTCGTTGTAGACCATATACGGCTCTCCTTGAAGGAAACCGTGGCAGCCCGCGAGAAATAACAAGGTCGTACTGGACGCACCGGTTTCATCTGCGCCCTTACCGTGCTCCGAAGCCCTTACTCCTGCGGCATGCATGGAGTACAATAAAAAAAGAAGAATGGGCGTAAGCTCAGCCCTTGCGGGCTACCCTTATCTCGAATATCAGTAAGCTTTTTTCCCCGTCTCAAATGCATAACAGGAGAATGCCTCCTCTGTGTGTATCACTCATGTGTGTTTCACCAATGTAGTGCGCCAAAGCAGCGAAGCGGAAATAACCTGTCGTGGTATACCGTATTTACCTTCCTGCGTTGCCCCGGGGGACGAGCGGCTGATCACGTTAACTCGGCGCGTATAGGTTTCGAAAGCAAGCGCAAGTATACCCTTCTTTATTAGACTGCCCCTAAGGCGATGGGGCTCCATTGTTCCCGATTCCGTGCGTCCTGCCCAATCAAGAGGTAACATGTGCCACCTGCCCTTGCCGCTCGAATTGCTTTGAAGAGCCTTTTTCGGGGTTGCCCGAGGGAAGACGACCGGGGTGATGATCGTTAGATGCTGTTCCTTCCAAGCCTTCCTGGAGGTTGGTGGTTCCTGCCTGACGGGCCTCGGCATTGATCCGTGATCATACGAGTAAACAAACGCCTTCTCCCCAAATGTATTGCACGACACGGGAATCACATTGGATGAATTAGGAAAACCTTGCACTTTACCGCAACGGCTCTAGCGACCTCCCGTTTTAAGGCACTGACAGATGCGCAGCAAGAAGTGTCCAATAAACCATTAGAGACTTCCAGGCGCGTACTATATGAAATTATGCAGCATTCCAAGAAATTAAATCAGGCTCGCGGTTGTCTTTTATTTGGGCGTGACAGCGCGGAAAATTTCATAATGCTCGCTACTCACTCAAAGCACACGTAAAGGAGGCTCGTTACCTTACAACTGATAGAAACGTTCCAATTCCCCGACCTAATCATAGCGCAGTTCTGTTTACAACGATTCCACGCCGCCAAATAACAGGTTTGAGGGTGTTATTTTCCCACTCAGATAAATTAATCGTCTTCATCCTCATCACCATCACTGGAAAAACTCTTCCATATTCCTCCAGCCATTACTGTCTCGCGATGCCGTAGTCCAGTCTTTGTTCCCCAATTGTCTTAATCCATCCCTCCGTCGAGTAAATGGTATTTTCCCACTTTTAGTCCGACCCCTCAGTAACCACTCTTACCCTGACGGTCCACGAGTTGTCGATTCTACGCACCGTATGCCCAGCCAGAGTCCTTCAATGCTTTACTGGTCACGAAACTGCTCCGTAACTCAATGGGAGAGCTTCATATGCTGCGTTTGGCCGCCGCGCGGGGGCGCCACCCTCTCACTGAGGTCACTCCTCGGGCGGCGGTGCGCTGGGTCGAACGGCGGAGCCGCGGCGAGTTGTGTTTGTTTTGTGCGGGAAAAAAATGTAACGTGCATATCGCGCTCTCGTGATGCGACTTAAGTAGTGCAACGACGATGCCGAACATGTGTTGCGTCCCGGGATGTCGTCTGTTGTACAACGATACCACAAAAATGTTTCCTTGTTCTGTTGACCGAGCGAAGGGCAGCTGCGCGAGAATTGGAGGCGCGCCATTCCAAGGCAAGCAACGGGAGATTTCAGCTTCGATTATAAGTGTGCGACAGTGTGTGGAAATGCACTGTGTGTGAGAATGGGAAAAGCAATGTACCATTTTGAGAGCATCGTGGACCTAGAATTGTACAAGGCTAACTTAAAGCCGGATATTTGTCATATCAGTCAGGTTGTAGCGGTGCTTCATTACCTGTTTGTAAACTTGTATTACCTTGTGCTCAGGCTCGCCGGTAAAAAAGCTTAGGGACGTCCTTGTGCTTTTACATTTCATATTTCCGCAAATTATCCCTTAGGGTTCGTTTTGTTTGATTTGTAACCGCGTGTGGCCGATTCCGATTTCTTATCTGGCGTTTCAACCAGAGCACCCGTTTGCTCTGTATGTCGTAGGTCCTGTCTGGCAATATTGTTGGATATGGAAAGGGTGCCACCTTGTCGCTAACTTGATTTTTTGTTTCTTCGACAATGTTCTCGATCCTATTTCCATGGATCTCAAATTAATAACGTTCCGTGAGTAATGCATGCATAGCAAACGCCGCGCAACTCACTTTGTCGACGTTCATCTGTGCACGTGACACTGCGGACCGCTTCTTTGACGTTTGTGTTTCATTCTAGTCTTTTGTAGTGCAGGAAATCGCTAGCTCGCTGCGTTCAGAAAAGCTTTGCTTCGTTCTTGGCTACGTGTAAATATTCTGTTTCTTCCGTGTGCTGCACATCGCAGCGCGAAAAAATAAATTTTTTTATGCTGGACCATGCTCTTTTGTCTCCCTTCCTAACATTGAAATTTTTTGTTGCGCGTGATAAAATCAGTTTTATTGTTTTTTTTTCGCTTGCTGTTTTTGCAAGTATTGCAAATCGTGAATGCAGAAAGACACATGGTGCAACATTTATCTCTTCGTGTTTTGATCCTTCGCGTTTCTGCAGCGTTTTTAGATGTTCTCAAGTACGTTCCCATTCATCGAAACGACAATACTATTGGGATATCTCTTTTAGCGTCCAGAGCAATGAACGGATTCATTAAGCGTAGTCTGAACGACACGTACTTGGTTTCTTTGTTTTTTTATTGTATTATTGATAGGCCCACAGCTGTCCGTGACTACACAGCTACCGTATATGTGGTAATTACAAATTTGCTGTAAGAAAAGAAGCAATGTAGATTTAAAAATCCGTAAACACGACGGCGCAGTTCTTGTGCCAGAGCACACAGAAGCCGCTGCCGTTCGCGGCCGAATTCTACGGTAATTTACTTCGAAAAATAAAACCCATTGAAGGCAGGTGATATACCCAATGACTGGACTATTCATCGCTAACTACAACGAAAAAAAAACACGCTTAATCAGCGCGCAGACACCAAAAGCAGCAAGCGTTTGCACGCCAAGAGCTGGCCACTACGCCGCGCGCGCGGCGGCGGGATGACCTTCGTGCGGCGGTGGCGCCTGTAGTGGCGCACGCGGTCCCTATATGAAACGAGCGCCGAAGTTTCGTGACCAGTAAAGCATTGAAGGACTCTGGCCCAGCCCAAGTGCACTTGTTCCTCGTAACTCGAGCTAGGACGTCATCCACACGAGTTTGTACTCTGATATGGGATGTTCGTTTGCTATCCATAAGCATTACTCCTATCACAATTGATGTTTTATGACTCCTTGGGCTTATCCAAGTTTTCCTTCTCACAGTATTTTAATATATAACGAAGTTCCGAATATGGTCGAGTGACGTTTTGTTTCATCCTCCATTCGAGAGGTGGCGCTTAAGAGCCTTTATTTCCCTTTCATACTGTATCCTGCTAACTCCAAGACCTTTAGAGCTGGAGGTTTGTTTTATTAACATCAGCAAACACGGTACAGACGTGAGTGGTTCCTCGAAGCCGCAATCATTTCGGTCGGGGAAAAGTTGACAAGAAAGAATGGAGGGGAAACCGAGGCCAACACACAAGCAATGACGTGATCGACAATTTCCGCCCATTTAGCCTCCGTGCGCGGTTGGGCTAGCAATAACTCGTCGGCGTCGACATTGAAGGATTAATTATTGAACGTATGCCCGGAAGTGGAGCCGTTCGCAAGCTTTCTCCTTAAAGCGGAGCAAAAAAAAGGAAAGACCATGCTCTATATTTGGCAAGGAGCTGAACGACAAAATCGGATCACCACGTATACTTGGACTACGTTGGCGCCCCGCGTTCCCCCAGTCTGTCGATCGGTGAAACGAAGTCTCAGAAAAAACAATATAATACTTTATTTGCTAGACGTATCAATCTTTCCACACCAGGGAGCGTGTAGGGAGAATGCGTTTCGCCATAGATCCCAATCAGATCCCGGAACGTTGTCAACTGGTCGTTACGCAAGATGGCGTTTAAGTGTTTAGCTTAAACAGCCTGTCCCGGCCTTTGTGGCTGTTTTGAGTGGGCCGCGGACATTTGTTTGCTTTCCAATTACGCGCTAAACCCCTAACATGCAATGCATCCTAGCAACCGCGAGGTTTACAGAAACGGACGGCACGCAGCCATTACTTCGCAACGAAGGTAACTACGGCAGCGCAGTGCTCATTTAATCGTACTGATTTCAAATTACACACTCATTTCCCATCGTGCACTGCGTCCTAGCAACCGTGACGCCCATAGCGACGGGCAAAAGCTGTTACGTCACTTACCGGAACGTTACACCAATTTGGTGTAACGTTCCGGTAAGTGACTCCCCTCAACTATCATCGTTTCACTCTCCACATTAGCTCATTTCAATTTCTACCAAGAAAGAGAAAAGCACCGCGCCATGAAATTACTCGTCGAGTAGCCTATGGACGTTCCACGCTAAAATTGAATGCTTGAACTATGTCAAATAAATTAGCACGAGCGCTGCTGTACTCCGAGATGTTATTCCATATAGTCGGGTAGGGTTTAAGAACGAAAACGAAGGTTGCCCCTGGGACTCGTCGCCGCAGCCGGATGCTCCTCCGCGCGGCTCAAGGAGTGCGTTACTGAGAGTATCTTGAACGTGATACGTTGTTGTGTTCATGATTTTTTTACTTGATCTGCATATAAATTACTTCAGCAATGATGAAATCACTAGGTGAGAAAAAGCAGACGATGTCATGCATTGAGCGCAATCTTTTTTCTTTTTTTAATTTTCAAAACGTGCACGTTGACGTCACGGGCCCGTCGCTTTGGCTGAGTGATACACTACATAAGCTATAGTGGTTCTTAACTTGTACTTCTCTATACGGTTTTCTTTTCCTACTCGGCTTATTTAAATTTCCCCAGCTCCATCGACAGTCGAAGAGACGTCGCCATTACACGTTTCCTTCAAACTTCCAAATGGCCGCCCAGGGATAGGAATAGCGACCCCTTTCCATTCATGCAACCGCAGGTACGTCTCTGGTACCAAAGATTTCTTCTGTTGTTTTGAGTCCGTTAGCCTCTCATGCGCTCGTGAAGCTCTGCACTGAGCTTGGGTCGAGACGATAGGGATGAAACACTTTCGTTATTTTCGTCATCTTTTTACCGCCTTCCGTCAAGATGGAACGACCCACAGAAAAATGGTTTCCGGGTCGGCGCTAAAAGGCGAGGACACTCGGTTTTGCCACTTCGTCTTCGGATGTTATAAATTTGCTTAGTTTTATATTTTGGGTGTGTGAGACGGTTCTTTAGAAAAGAAAGGTTCCGATAGCATGCCACAGTGTTCATGAGCGCCATGTTTTTGGTGTGAAAAAAGTCAGAGAAAAATAAAGGACAACAGTAGAAAGCAATTGAGCTCCGTTACGACGTCTTAAAGAAACTCCAATCGATAACGTACACGAGAATGACAAAAGAAGACCAGGGAAGAAGGGAATGTAATGCAACAAAGAGCCCGTTCAAGAACAAGGCTTGGGTACTATCCTGAAACAAAATAATGTCTAAAAAACACTATGGAATGGTGGATACAAGTACACGGTACATGTAGGCCCCAAATAAATGAGACGATATAAAAAAAATCCCCTCATGCCATCTGCGAACTTACTAATCATGCTGCCTTGGCACAATAGAAGCACCGCCTAGAAGTAATACAACCTAAAAAAACAATCAAGTAAAACTGGTAAAAGCCGAAGAAGAGACCTGGTAGTGCCTTGAAACGTATAGAAGCCTGTGAGCCGCGGCGAAGCTATCATATGCGCCAAACAGACGACGGGAATGGCGTAAAAGTTAGGCAAGGATGTAATAGAAAAGCTAGAAACAATGATACTTAGCGTGCAATAATAATCAAATCAAACCAGAATAAAACATAGTAACCGTGTTAGGAACTCTGAGAGGGGGGAGATTTTAAAGCGAAAGCTTTCTTTGTGGGACGATGGCGTTCTGTCAAAAAACTAATAGATTTCCCCTATGTCCGGTTGGTCGTCCGAAAACCTCTGACAACCTCTCTCGAGACATGGTGTGTGCATGAGACCGCGCTTCCATTGTGTCAATACGGTTACTTGAAAATGACGAAAAAGTTATAACTTATAAATACAAAGACAATACATCCTTCATGAAGAAGTAGTACACTAGTATACCTTTATCTCATAAACCACGCATCGGTATACATTTACATCGTTCTCATATGCGTTAACTTACTGCGTGGAAAATCGCCGCATGGGTTTGTCCTTCGTTTGCGATTTGGGTCTTTCAAGGTATAACGATTGTATGGACGCACTTTATGGGAAGGCTGGATGAACTTTTAGGAAAGCTTCTGACGCACTTTTGACGCATTTTGGATGTTGAAAAGCATTCGCGCTTTTCTCAACTTTCTTTAGGAATGGGATATTAGTTTCGTTTTTCAAATTTTGACGTTTTTGCGCACTGAGGATATATGTATTCGATTAAATGTGCCGTAAAGCACGTTGTTGGGTTAGTTGTTTCATATTCATACTTAAAACTGCGCATTCGGACGGGACAAGGAAAAGAAGGCACAGGACGGGCGCAGACTCACAACTAGTTTATAATTTTATAAACTAGTTGCGAGTCTGCGCCCTCTTTTCCTTGTCCCGTCCGAATGCGCAGTTTTAAGTGTGAATGTGCCGTAGTTGAGTGCTACAAATAAAAAACCAGCTGGGGACATTTAACGCGTGCCGAAATCTCGACAGGTGGATTTTAAACACGATAGCGTTATTGAGCTCATTTGTAAATTTTTTGGGGGGGGGGCTGCTAGCGATCCACTACCAGCCGTGCTCATGAAGCGTTGGCGGAAATACGTCACTGCTGCCACACGGAAGCTAGGACTGAGGCAGCCAGATGCAACGGTTCGCCTGAATTTCTAATCTGGCGCAGCGGCGAATGGCAACTGAAATGTGGACAGGGGAATAATGACACTACGGCCGAGTGGAGAGAAGGGCCACGTCGAAAGAGAAGTCCTTTCCTTCTTCGTCCAGGGTGAAACTTCGCTAGAAGTATGACTTCATTATTTCATAAGAATGCTCGACTTGGCTTAGCGTCAAGGCGCAAGCCCGGTCTCCCAATCGCCAACATAGAAAAATCTTTAATAAAACGCCGACATTATAAAACGACGAACCAAGCAAATATCAATATCGACAGAACTAGAAACCATAAGGCTCACACAGCCACTAATCATAATCCGGATATCGCAGAGACTACCCTACCACAAACGTGCCAGTACCGAATGAAACCAAAGAAACACCATCATCAGGGTGGCATATAAGGCAGCCCTCGACCTCGGAATTTTTGCCGTGAGACATACCAGCAACGGGTGGGCAGCAGGGTAACAGAATGGATACCCAGAGACCAGTTCAAAAGAATGGGCAGGACATTAACTTGATGGCCGGATGAAACTAAAAATTCGGAGCCACAAAATGTACTCGGGTAGCGCAGGAAAGGAACGGGTGAAGGTCAGCGGGAGGGGCCTTCGTCCTGCAGTTGACATGAAAGAGGTTGTTGACAATGATAATGACGGTGATGATTACGACGGTTAAAAAGCCATAAAATAAGGTCTTTATAACGCCTGTGAAAAAATCAAGGAAACCGCTCTCCGAGCACCAAGTGAGTGGCTGGGAAAACAAAATCGGGATGGTCCATGGTATGAAAGACATGCTCCCCCTTCCCTCTACCTAGCCGCTCGATCCGAGCCGTAGGCAGCTTCGCTGTAAAAAGAACATTATTAAGAACCTGGAACCTCAACGTCCCCAGCATGTAATCAAGAAACTTGACTTTGCTGAACATGGATGCCGGAGTGCTGCATTGATGTGCTCTGAACGGGCTAAGTTCTGCGAAGTACGTGCAGGATGCATTGAGCCAGCTACTGGCAGGAAGAGGAAGACACCGCACACGCTTGCTCCTGCGTTCAAGCCTATCACCCGGATTTAGTTCGACGCCTCACAAAACGAAACCTCCCCCAACCTTATTCGTTGGTTGTACCAGGGCTTTCCCTTTCACTCCAATTTATATCCCCTTCAGCAAGAAGGAGAGACAGAGAGAGAGAGAGAGGGAGAGAGGTTATTTGAGTTGATATTACTACTATTGGTTTGGCTCTTTAATGAAAGGTCCTGAAAAGCCCTTTCAGGCCTTTCGACTCGTCGCAATGATGGCGAGGAAAAGTTCGGTGAAATGATTTCTCATCAGTGACCCTGGCGTGCCTGTACTAGCGGCTTGCCTTTATTTGTGGTGCTTTTCCGTTCTTCGCTTTCGTTTTGTTGAGTTAAATTAGGCAGAATTTCTCTGAAGCACATATGATGTCTAGCAGCGGCAAGATGGGCGCGGTTCTACATCGTTGCTATTTCCACGTTCTTATCAAAATGTGTCGAAACTTCAATTATAAAAGGTCCATACTGGCGGTATTTATTCGTCGTCTGAAAAACAACATTTTTTTTAGGTTATAACGTTAGTGCCGAACTCTCGGCCAAACTTTCGCCAGTCAAACTTCAATGTCGCCTAAAAAATGAACGTGCTGGAATTCTTTTAACCCCGAATGCTAAGTCGTGTAATTCCTGCCCAAAATATTCCGTTCGCCCGAATTTAAGCATAATGAAATTCTTTACGGAGCGACTCATGGGTTTTGGTTTTGCCACATGGACATAAGACACGCATGCCAAGAACCGGTGTTGGACATTATCGCTTGCTTTTCTGTTTCAGAAAATCTTTGCGTTACACTCAAAGAACAGTATATTGCTTTCATCAGGCCGGAATTTATAGGTTACGTTACGCATAGCCAGTCGTCAGTGAAAGTAGTTCATTTGGGTGCGCGCGCGCGTGTGTTTGTGAGTATGCGGGCGCGCACGTGTGAGTCGAGAAAGAGAAAAAGACAGCGCGCATTGCTCGTCATTCAGGCCTGCCTCATATCGTGTAGTTCGCAACAATGCTGTTTGATGCCCCACTTGATGCGCGTCGATCGATATGCCTTCCCCATATCCCTCCTTCAGCATCGCTCTTTCCAGGCTGCCAGCCACGCCAAAAACAGGGGGAAAGGAGACTTCAGGGTAATGAGGGCGTGCATGCAGGCGGCTGAAACCACCACCGCAAACTCACAATGCCTCATGCCTTCCAATCCAACCTGTCCAATTGTCGTTGACAGGTCTGTTATCACCTCGTTTTTCCGACAGCACCTTCCATTACGTCATGAGCGGTGAAGTAGCGTCACTCGCGTCATTTCCTCGCGCTCCCAAGCGGCTTCAAGACCTTCTCGGGGATTCGTCGCTGTAGCGACACAATTGCTCGTCCAGCAGAGCCGTCGACCGCTTCTCGTAATGACGACATCGGCGGCCACCACGTCGGGATGTGGCGACGTAGAAGGGTCGAGGGTGTCGAGAGAACAGGGGAAGACCCGGGATGGGATGGAGACCGCGGTGAGGTCGTTACGCATACAGCGACCGACACGCGCGCCTTTCCGCCCACGAGGAAATTTGGGCACTCCTCTTTCGCGGGGGATGGCACGTTTGTATGGGCACGTTGGTTGGGAAGGGCCATAAAGGTACCGATATTGCGGAGCCGGCGAAGGGGAATGAGACTGTGTAAACATATATAAGGGAGATGAAAACCGGAAAGAGCGAAAATGAGTATAGCGAGGAGAACGTGATGCGCTACTCAGTGCGCTCGTAGGCAAGCACCTTCGCGTAGATCGCTGCGTTGTAATTTACAAGCTCAATGCATTTCATTTCATATTTTCGATCAAAACACTTGGAAAGCACAGACACACACACACACACATTATATATATATATATATATATATATATATATATATATATATATATATATATATATATATATATATATATATATATTTATACATCACGACTACAGTCCTAATTGCCAGTGCTATTCGGCTACTTGAAGGTGCTTCATAGCGCCGAATGTGGTGATTCTCATTTTTGTATGATACCGGAATAAAGAAAACAAAGTCGAGAAAAAAACGGCGTGATGGGAAGCGGGAATCGAACCCACGGCCTCTGCAAAACGCGTGAGGTGCGCCACCAACTGCGCAACCCCGGCGGCGGATTCAGCGGAGGCTTATATTTAGGGAGGTTCAGAGACCGGTCAACTAGCGCCGCCCCTCGACAGCCGCGGAAGACGCGGAGCGTCTATCGTTATCCAAGCGGCTCGTGAACCATGGTCTAATGTCGGGGTAAGACAATGGCATTTGCGGGCTGCTGGAGCCGAAACCCTCGTAATGCATTGCGCAGAACAGATTTTATATATATATATATATATATATATATATATATATATATATATATATATATATATATATATATATATATATATATATATATATATATATATATATATATATATATATATATATATATATATAGAAAAGAAAACTTTGAACAAGGTAAAAGTACGATTGTTGCCAACGTTTCATCAAAGAGACTTGCTTTCGTCAGGGCAATATCTCGCCTAGCTGGTGGCACGCTTTATATAAGGGAGCGTGCCAGCCAGGCGAGAGATTGCCCTGACGAAAGCAAGTCTCTTTGCTGAAACGTTGGCAACAATCGTGCTTTTATCTTGTTCAAAGTTTTCTTTTCTTGTGTTCTCTACCATCTTCAAAAGTTCAACTGCTCCCTATATATATATATATATATATATATATATATATATATATATATATATATTTATATAGAAAAACAGATAGATAGATAGATAGATAGATAGATAGATAGATAGGCAACTTGGAAGGCCAGCAAACAGTGGAGGAAATAGCAAACACATTAGTAACTTTGTTCCAAAAAGCCAGCACCTCCACCCCAGTGCACGTTTTATCCCCCAATTTCATCTCTGAATCATTGTATCATTATACCACCACCTTTTGTCGGACAACTAATACGGATAAGACACATAAGTTGAGTTCTCTAAGTCGTTCGTCCTGGCGGGTCATAAGAGCGACCGTTTCTTATCGACGAATAATTTCGGAAGATATTTCTGGAGCCACGCATACATCGCACCTGATTATAAAGCAAAATCGATGCGCGTGGTATAACTCAAGACAAAAGAAAGGAGGCGCATCGGAGCCACGTGCACTGACCAAGGGTAACGATGAGTCACGGCCTTCGAACGGCGGCGACGGTGGCGGACACACAAAAAGACTACGTCCTCGGACGGCGCCTCGACGGCGTCTAGGGTCAGCTATGGCCAGCGCACTTCCGGCGCTGTAGCTGACCTTTCTTCCGCTTTTTCTCCCGCGCGTTTCTGCTCCCCGGCTGTTTCGCCCGTTCCACCCTCGAAACCGAAGCAGACAAACAAAAAACAGCGATAGCTTTAACCAAACTTCCTCCCGTAGTCTCCGCGAGAGAGAAAGAGAGAGAACACGGCGCGAGGTCGCAGTGGCGGAATTAGGTTTGTTTGCATTTCGGGACACGGGGCAGAGAGGGACTCCGGGGAACGTTCCTCGCGAAAGTGCGGGCAAAGGCATTTTTTTTTCGCACCGTTCCGCATTTTTTAGGCCGGACGTGAGAGGGCCCGCCCTTCGGCACCGAGCGCTGTGGGAACGGACATTCGCTCTCTCGGGAAAATAACGGACGCAGGTGCTTTGGCCGTATTAGAGCGACCTCGTGTGCGGCTACGATTTGAAAGGTAAAACGGAACGCGCTGCTTTTTTTTTCGACTCTATGGACGAGGGCGGTGTACGTTTGCCAAATTCCACGGCGATTCTTAAGTGCAGGACTTCGTTCGCAAAGTTGCGGAGGAGGGATTTTCGCAGTGAGGAAGGTGCTGCACCTCTCTGAGTGCGGATGCATTATGTTTTCTACATGACACTCGTGTACAATAAATTACCAATGCGACATTAGGCCAAAATAATTGAGAACGCGTTTGGGCTTCTGCTGGCCCGCATTACCAAATAAGGTTCAAATGTGAAACACTGTAGCACCCACACCCTGTAACTGCCTTGAGTTCACGCTCTGCCACCCTCTCACTTCTCTCTCAATCTCTCTGTCTGTCTGTCTGTCTGTCTGTCTGTCTGTCTGTCTGTCTGTCTGTCTGTCTGTCTGTCTGTCTGTCTGTCTGTCTCTCTGTCTGTCTGTCTGTCGGTCTGTCTGTCTGTCTCTCTCTCTCTCTTGTGATTATCAGCGCTTGGGGACGCAATATAGGCAGGACACAAAAGCTCTAACAAGCCCACCCTTTATGGACAGAAAAAAGACACTCCTCGCTTACAGCATGACGTCATCATTGGTGACCATTAGGCCCGGGAAGACGTCAAGGGGTGGCTCGATGACTCAAAACTCACTTTCGGAGCCCAGGACCGGTTTTTCTCGCATTGTGACGTATTGATTCAGCTGTGTTTTTATCAATTTCACTGGTGAGTGGCGTACTTAGCGGCTTCTTGTTTCTTTAACGCCCAGAATACTGCCAGAAACATGCGTCGACCTAAACTTCTCAGGTGTTGTATAACGGCGTAGTGTGGTTGTCGTACTTGCAAACTGAAATTGGTTGATCTCGGCACCTACGCTCTCTCGGCTATACCCCAAAAGGATGCCATGCATCCTGGCATGAAGTTGTTTGTTTTGGAAGTTTCGTAATTTATTTCCTAAGTGGTCATCATCATCATCATCATCACCGTCCTATCTACGCCCACTGCAGGGCAAAGGCCTCTCCAAATAATCTCTAATTACCCCGCTCCTGTGCTAACTGCGACCAATTTATCCCCGCAAACTTCTTGATCTCATCTGCCCATCTAACTTTCTGCCGCCCCCTGCCTTGCTTGCCTTCCCTATTGATCCACTCCGTTACCCTTAATGACCAACGGTTGTCTTGCCTTCGCATTACGTAGCCCGCCCACGTCCATTTCTTCTTCTTAATTTCTACTAATATGTCCTTAACACGCGTTTGTTTCCTGATCCACTTCGCTCTCTTCTTGTCCCTTAATGTTACACCTATCATCTTCCGTTCCATTGCTGGCTCAGTTGTACTCAATGTAAGTTGGACCTTCGCAGTGTGTTTCGAAGTTTCTGCCCCGTAGGTTAGTTCCGGTAAGATGCAGCGGTCAGAAACTTTCTTCTTCAGGGACAATGGTAGGCTGCCATTCATTATGTGAGAATGCCTGCCGAATGCACTCCACCCCATTCTTATACTTTAATTATCTCTGCCACATGGTTGGGATCCGGGGTCACAACTTGGCCTAAGTAGGAGTCTTCACTTACCACTTCCACTGCCTCGCCACCTATCTCAAACCGCTGTGCTGTCCCGAGGTTATTGATCATTACTTTAGTTTTCTGCATATTAATTTTTCAGGACCACGGTTCTACTCTGTTCGTCTAGTGCGGAAAGCATGCTTTGCGATTTGACCCACGAGTCACTTAGCGAGGCAACGTCATCAGAAAATCTGAGGTTACTGAGGCATTCTCCATTAACCCTTACTCGCACCTGTTCCCAATCGAACGTTCTGAATACTTCTTGTAAGCATGCTGTGAATAACATTGGAGAGATTGTGTCTCCTTTTCTGACACCCTTCCTTATAGGTATTTTACTGCTCTCCCTATGGAGGATGATGATAGCTGTAGACCCATTGTAGGTGTCCTCTAGTATTCCTACGTAATGCTCATCTACCCCCTGGTTCCGTAATACCTGAATGACTGGTGAGGTTTCGACCGAGTCAAATGCTTTCTGATATTCTATGAAGGCTATATAGAGGGGTTTAGTATACTCATTGCACTTCTGTATCACCTGATTGATCGTGTGAATATGGTGCATTGTTGAATAGCCTTTACGGAACCCTGCTTGTTCTTTATTTTGACTGAAATCTAAAGTTGCAGAAATTCTGTTAGCGATTGCCTTTGTAAGTACCTTGTAGACGACTGATAGTCAGCCGATAGGCCGGTAATTTTTCAAATCCTTTATGTCACCTTTATTATAGATTACGATGATGTTCCCGTTCTTCCAAGATTCCGGTACACTCGCGGTCACTAGTCATTGCGTGTGCAAGTTTGCCAGTTTTACTAGAACAATTTGCCCGCCATCATTTAAGAAGTCTGCTGTTATCTGATCTTCACCAGGTGCTTTGCCCCTTTTATTTCTTTCAAAGCCTTCCTTACTTCTTCTGTCGTTACTGGTGGGATTTCTATCTCCTCTGAACTACTTTCTCGTTCGGCATTATCCTGGATGTCCTTGCTACTGTGCAGATCTCAATAGAACTCCTCGGCTACTCTGACTATTTTATCCCTATTTGTGAGAACATTGCCTTGCTTGTATTTAAGTGCATACATGTGATTCTTCCCCACGCCTAGACGCCTGTTTACTGCTTTCAGGCTGCCTTCGTTCTTTACAGCATACTCGATCCTCTCTATATTATACTTTCGTATGTCAGCTGTCTTACGCCTATTGATTAACTTCGAAAGCTCCGCTAGTTATATTCTGTCAGATGGGGGGGAGATCGTCATGGTTTGCTGTTTTATAATTAGATCTTTCGTCTCCCGGGAAAGCTTCCCAGTATCCTGTGTAGCCATCGTGCCCCCGACTTCTACTGCACACTCAGTGATATAGTGTGAAAGATTTCCGCTGGCTTCCTGTGTCGTAAGCTCTGCTTCCTTAGCAAGAGCTGAATATCGGTTCTGCAGTGCGACCCTCAATTCTTCAACTTTACGTCTTGCTGTTAACTCATTAATCGGTTTCGTCCGTACTAGCTTTTTCTAGCCTAATTCAAGCAGCGGTGGCGTAGAGGTACAGCATCCGCTTTGCGTGCAGAAGGACCATGGTTCGAATCCCGGTGCCGGACAATTCCCACCGGATTAAAAAAAAAATCCGCGTGGTGATGGAATTGCAGAATGAGGCTTGCTGTGCGGCCTGACTCCGGCGACCATCGCCGGTAACGCACTCCCTCACCAGAGCAGGATTGGCCACCCTGGTGTAGTAATGGCCACAACCTCCCATGAATACGCCAATTGACCCAAACTGGGCGCTACCCATTGAATCGTTGCCGGCCGAAAGGCGGCATGCGTTAATGTGCGTTTACCCGAAATAGCATTATATCCCGCAAATTGTGTAGCATCAATACCACTGACTTGTTCACTCAGTACTCTAATGTTGAGCCCGTGAATTAGCCCGTGCACTGGGGCAAGGCCTGCAGGAAAAAAGCTCCTGCCTTGTTATGTTCGTTGGCGAGAACAAAGCATGCGATTACTTCAAGGCAAGGTGAAACACGGTTGTGGATGCCTTTGTATAGTCCCTTATCGATATATGTTTGCCTGTATGAACGCTTAGGGCTTGTTAAAAGGCTGTTATTTCGACCCGGTCGTGACACGGACGCGTACGCGAGGAAATTTTTTTTTGGCTCTTGGGGTGGCAAGACTAACGAAGCAACACTAATCCTACGCCTCATCTTTGTTACTTATAATTTTCTCACAGCCTGAAATGCACGTTATGGTGTTGCGTGTTGATAATGGGCTGCCGATATTTTTAGTGCGCATCACTTTGCTTCCTTGCGCAACGAATATGTGCACAAGTACGTAGACGGCGCATTTGAAAGTTTTCGTTAAGTCAATCAGCTGCAAGCTCGCGACAAAGCACCACTGCATTGCCCGCGATTGTAAGAAGGACTTTTTTTTTTGAAGTTGAAAATGCGGAAAGTAGGTTTAGAACACCTACGCTGTCAAACTGTGATAAAAATACCGCATTCACCGACCAGAGCCTTACGTGAAACAAGGGCGATCGACTTGAAAGTAGTCGAGCCATATTAAAACATGCCTTCCGCATTGAAACAGTCAATACAACATATGGATGACAAAAATATGTTTAATTTCGTGTGCACACACACATATCTGTGGTACACCTGAGTATTACGAGGAACTGCATGCAGCCCAGAACCTGAACCCTCTGCGGCGTTAGATCAAGGGACCTTCAAATGGCTGCGCCTTCAGAATAAGTTTACACAGCCATGCCTAATGCATCCACTCAGTGGATGCCTGAAGTACCAACTCTTTGTAACGTTACACCGTTCGATAACGCTTAGATATCTTCGCATTTGTGGCAACGTGCTCAGGCTCCGCAGGCCGGATGTCGCAGTAAGTTATTTATTCAATCAATGGGCACTTTTTACACTAATTAAAAACATTGGCACTCACGTCAAGTAAGCTCCTCCTCGCCACGTTTTTGTCGGCGAGCGTCAGTACTACGCCTGGGACACCGGCGAGACTGTGTCGGAAGCCTGCAGGCTCTGAGAGGGATACCAGCTAGAGACGGGGATAGCTTGCGGCGGAGACAAAGGGAAGACGCTGATGCTAGACGTGCCTCTTTTAAGGTCAAATCGCGTCAGAAATAAACCACAAATAAGTGCACGGCAACGTGCCTCCTCCCTGTCCAGGCGGGAAATGTCCACGTGAATTACTCCAGTACTGCAGATTTGAGGCTTCGCTGTGGTCACGTGAACAGTCAGCTGCCAATAACGTGACCACCCCCAGTAGGGGCAGAAGAAAAAACCCCAAGCAAAAGCACAGCAACTCCCTTCACTCTGCCTCCTAGGGATAACCACGCACGAATTACCAAAGGCGGCTTATCCAAGGCCCCGTAGGGAACACCTGCACAGGTATCTTCCAATCCCGTGCACACTGCCGGTTGATGCATCCCCCCAGCAAGCCCCGGGTGCAACATGAACAAGACGGGAAAAAACGCGGTCTAGGTGTGCCTGGGAGAATATTCCGCAACCCGCGTTCACGAAGGAAAACGTCGATATAATTATTTATCCGTGGCTGTATTTATGCACGATAAGCAGTGAACCGTACTGAAAAGTATAATAAACTAGAGAGGCACCGGGAAAATTGAATCAGTTGCTTCCCACAGACCAAAAGCAAGAAGTACAAAATAAAATAAAATCGAGAGAAAATTTGGCGTATAATAACTCTCACGACCCGTCTCAAAACAAGATGTCAGTGCTCGGCCGGCGTTCTCTATTTTTTCCTCCGATATCGCTCTCGGTGTTCTGGCACCTCTCCGAACTAGAAAAAGGACAGAGGAAGACGATGTATATGAATTATACGAAGGAAAGTAGACAGCATAACGGGGCAGCTCGAGCTACAACCTAAACTTGGACTGGGTCATGTCTGCCGTCTTCGACAGCGCAGGCTCGTCTCGGTGATAGCGTGCCCAGAGTTCATAGAAGCCGCCCGTCAGCTGGCAGGGAACCGCCCTCTGCATCTCCCTCCCTTACCGTTCTCCCCGGGTTGTCGTTTTATCAGGCGTCTGTTTTCTTCCTATCGTCCTTCTCCTTTTTATTTCCTTTCCTACCCCCCTGCTTCAGGTCGGTGTTCAGTGGATTCGTTCGAAAGACGGTGTCCTTAACCAAGTCGAGAGGCAGTTGATAAAAATATAAAATGCTCGAGTGCCCTCTTATCTCTCAATTCTTTTAGAGTTCATTTCGCGTTTCCGGATCCCCAAACCAAAGGAAATTCGTGCGGAAATTACTTTCCTTATGAATTTCCCCCTTTCTTTACCCTCCAGAAACAAAAACACCATAGAGTCCCCGAAAGCTCGGATTTTGATGTATGCAATGCTGATGGCCCGCTTGACGACAGACAGCGGCGTAAGAAAAATTGAATCGGAGGAAAGTATTGACCACTTCATATTTAATTTCCCCCGGCACTCGGTTTATATTTTGTTCCCGTTCATACGGTTGTATAAGAATGAGATGGTGGGTACAGGTAATTTGCATAGCGGGCAGTTTGGTCAGGTACTGAGCCGTAAAGTGCAAGACCCCGGAAATATGATTCTGGCGTAAGGTCGTCCTTTCGAAACCATAATGATAAAAGGGATTTGTTGTAGAAACGCTGCTGCTCGGGCCTTTGTGACGCCACAGGATGACGGGGAAAACGGAAATAAAACCAAGCAGGAGAACCTTCGAATGAGCAAACTTCATAAAATGTTTGCCGGAACACGTGTAATGCCTGCAGCATGGCGTAGTCCCGCTGTTCGGAAATTTTTAAACGCCTGTTTTTTTTTACTTATTACATTCGCAATGTATACGTCTTAGACGGCCTTAATCACGTGTCATTCGCCGACCTGTCAAACAACTCTCTGTAAATCGTGCTTCACCTCAAGCTAAATCATATTGAGAGAAAGCCAACTTCATGGAGGAGGCCACGAAGGTGTTGCAAACAAAAAAAAACGCTCTTGAAGAGATTTTTGGCCTGGTTGTTAATATAATGGGCCTCCCAGGGTATTGACTGTGACCGGATAGGGTATTAGCCACACACTCCGAGGGGTTATCCAGGAAGCTGAATGTAAATTGAAAGCAGGTTCTGCGTGAGAGAATTTCAACCCAGCGGCGCCCCTTTAATCTTGCAAGACAACTACACTGGTAGCCTACAATATGCGAAGCATCGTGTAACAAAAGTTGACCAACGCGTGTTTGCGGCAATACCAGCCACGACAGTGATATATTTGCCGTAAATACCCTTTTGTCGAATTTTACCGACATCATCCTCGCAACATAAAATATCAGCAACGCCCCGCTTTGTTTACACTTCCTGCTTACGATTCTGCCTTCACGCTTTTCCCGCCTGCCCCACTAATTATTGCGGGGCTAAGCCCCACGGTCTTGCGGCCGGGTGAACTCGCTGCGACATATCCAGTGAACACGCAGCGTGCAACTTGGATTTCATTTTATTCCCGGCGCTGCGGCAGCAGCTCCGCACTCGATCAGGAGATCAGGTGTCCGCACCCTTTCGCATCGCGGGCTGGCTCATAAGGTTACACCTTTGTTGTCCCAGGCTGAACGTCTGCTGCGCCAACGTTTCGCCATCCGGGCCCCGGAACGACGATCGCGAACGCAAACACCGAAGTACATGGAGAAGCAGCCCCGCCTAAAGGCCGGTGGCTAGGATTGCTCTTGCGGCAACACGCATGCGAACGTGGCCGTCACGCTGCGGACGCATTCAAGCAGTGACCTCGAACACGGAGCGATCGTTTTTACAGCCGCGGTTCCTTTATTCAACGTGCACTCACACGTGACGCTCGCTTAAAGGAGCCATGAAGAGAAAATACAAGTTGGGTTTATTAGAAAGACTGCTTAGTCCCGATAACAATGATACCAATATCATCGCAATCTCGAAAAAATAACGGAGATATTAAAGAAAACGTGTGAAGCCGTGGCGACCCCCTAGCCAATTTCTCGCAACTTTTCTGTGACGTCACGGAACCTTGTTTGTGCAATTGGCGCCCCCCTAACTGACCTGTCGCGACGACACATGACTGGACCTCTAGTTCCATTTTACCGCATCACTTGAATGCTAACGTGCAGTTAACGGACTGAAAATTATGTTTTATTGTTGGCCCGTATGACGTCAATCTCGCTCATAACACGTCACTGTGGCGCAAAATTTGAAAGTTATTAAATACTTGCTTTTTTTTTCGTTAAGAAACATCTTTTGGGGCTGCAATGCATCTGAGTGAGATACTGTATCCTAGTTCTTTCAAATTAAACGAAGTTGTATTTTCTATTCATGGCTCCTTTAAGGACGAGTTCATATTACATTCCTCCCCGAAAATATATGTTGTGCGCGCGAAAGACAGCGTGAACCCTTCTAGTCGCTTAGGAACGTACAGTGTTCTGGGAGGTCATCTTTGGGATCCTTTCGTAATCCTCCATGAGCGCGGGCGCTTGAAGAGATGCTATCCAGTATAAATGCATTCGAACCGTGGGATTCGCGTCGACGCAATAGTTCGGATATTAAAAAGAGTTTCAACTGAAAAAAAAAACCGCGGTACATTCAAGCCAGGCAAATATTCGCTGTAGTTTTTGCGCTACTCGCCTGAGGTTTCATGACATGTGTTGCAATCAGCACGAATGCCTGTGAAATGTGTTTCATCACCGTGACGGTGATTGAACGCTTTTCCTTCAGACAGTCCCCACAGAGGCTTCCCGTCTTTTTTTACCGGCTCCGGCCTTTTGGTACACGGGCCTTTCGGGACATGAGCGTTTCGGGACACGAGTGTTTCGGGAAACGGGTTTTTCGGTACCGGCCGTTCTGGTACAAGGCGGTTCGGTACAGAAACGATTCGGGCGACCATTTTGGGCAGCAAAATGCGCCCGCATTGTGGACGTGGGAGTTGCAAGCAAGCAAATTGTATCTGCCTTTCCCCTTACCCCGGTTTATCCGAAACGTTCTGTTAAGACCTGGTGGACACACGGCGCGTGTGTAAAACCGGACTTCTATAGTGTCAAAACGGTTACTTTAAAATTGAGAAAAAGGAATGGCTTTAGGTAAGACCATACATGCGTCGATCAAGAAGAAAGAGTTTACAACCGCACACTTTCATGAAATCAAGGTTTGACGAAATCTCGTCTGGTCGAATGAGAAGTTCATAGATGAAAACAAATGGTGTACGACCAAAGGTTTATTAAAAAGGGGAAGAAAGATTATCCGACTTCCGTACGGAAGCCCTGCTCAGTGAACAAGGCTTCCGTACGGAAGTCGAAACGTCTTTTTTACTCTTTCTAATAAACGTTTAGTTGGAGACCACAAGTTTTTAACTACGAGTATACCTTTATCTCATAAACCACGTGCATCTAATAAACCGAATTTAGATCGATCGTCGATGTGTTTGCTTAGCGCGCGAAAAATTGTCGCATCAATTGGCTCTTCGTCTTCGATTTCGTTCTTTGAGGGATCGCGGATCGATTGAAGGCACTTTAGCAAGGGTTTGGCGAACGTTTAGCGATGAGGTTTTAGTTCTTCGGTTTACAGCAAACCTAGTTTATAATGGAATGGTTTTATTCGAAATCTTTCTGTATTTAATGTCTTTCACGGTCCCCGCTGTAGTGTACAGAGAGCACAGTACAGCCGCTTTTAGCAAAGTTTCGCATGCGACGAAGCCAATATCCTATCCCGAGGAATTCGCTGTCACGAGGATTCGGTGTCTCTTGCTGCGTAGCTTAGCTAAGGCATCGCAGGAAGTCTAAGGCATTATTAAACCTCTTAGGTCTAAACTTCAGGCCCTTTGTATCCATTCGATTGTTATAACCCGCCGATGTGTGAGAACATTGTTGGAGCTGAAATTCCCCATCTAAAGTTTTTTCCGGTTTAGTGTAAATAAAAATTTATTAAATTGCTATACTTCTCATGGTGGTAATTCGGACACGCCATGCGGTTTCTCCTCACGTTCAGCAGGACGCCATCGGCGTGCCCGCCAAACCATGAAGATTAGGAGAGCTAGGATTAGGAAAAGGAGAGATTGTGCACGCTTCTTCGCTATCTTATGTTGTGTGAAAGCTAGTATACTAGATAGAATACTAGTCCAAAGGCAGAATCCTTGGTTTTATATCTTTCGTGTCCGTTTCAAAGTCCCGCTACGAGCTAGCTCTGATTGGCTGAGGGCAGGCGACGGACACGTGACACAAGAAAAAGGAGGCGCGGCGTTGATTTATGTAGAGTTGCACAGTCTACAGTCATTGCATGTACAACTAAGTCACGTCTACATGATTTTTAGGGTTCAATGCGCCGACGCTACACCTAAACTATGAGGCGCGCCGCAGTGGAGGGCTCCGGATTAGTTTTGGCCTCTTGAGGATTTTTAACGTGCGTTGATATCTCGACACACCGAAGTTTTTTTTGTTTTTCCCAGCCGTCCGCGGCCGGGTTCGAAATCGGGTCGTTGGGCTGAGCAGAACTACGCCTTATCCAGAAGTGAAAGTCTTGGGGGGAAGGAGGGGGGCTCAAAAGTAGCCCTTTGAGAAAGAAGCCCAAGGCATATTTTTTTGTCCATAGAAAGATTTAAAAATTACAACTACAAGTCCTCGAACGCTTGCCTGCTATATCAACAAGCCTAAAAATATTTTTATCAGTGCCAACAGAACAGGACTCAAGTAGTTGTGTCTTGAGGTGTGGAACGGAATTATTACAGGTATTCGTTTCAAAAACCCCCCGAAATTCACAAGAACCAACTCTGTGCCTGTTTTGCGTTACTTCCATGTCGTCGGCCCCCATTCAGACAGGGCTGGCTTAAAGATAACACTTGTAAACCAACAAAGCTCAGAATTCAGCCCCTGGGGCAGCGATTTCAAAATACAGGGTGCATTTTTCGGAGCCAAGTGGAATCAACTTTTACATGGGATACGTACTTGCTTCCTGCAAAAAGTGACTGCAGTTGAATTGGCGAGTTTTTGATAAAACTTTTTATAACAAATTTCTCAAGTGTAGCCAGTCTTTAAAGTTGAGGTTACCTGTTCCGAGAAAGTAGGGTCGCTAATCTTTAGATCAGACATTTCTTTTCAAATTCGTTCTTCGGGTTATTTTTTCTCAGGATGATTGCCAGGCCGCATAAGTCTGGGCATTTTTTTTCTGGAATAATTGCATTTTCGGTGCTCTTCTGAGCGCAAATTCTTAAGCCAACAACAGCAGCTTCCCTTTTGCTTTTCTCATTCGCAGACACTGCCGACCTGTTCGCGAAGCCCGGCGTTCCGTGCAAGCCATCTGCCGGAGCAAGGTGTGCCTCAAGATCTCCTTCTTTGCCACGGCCACTTTCCTGCTCGGCATGGTCTTGCTAATCACTATTCGGCTGTCCATGCACGACCAGTTGGTCACTGTCGACTAAGACATTGCCCCTGCCCTGGACAGCTGGAAGGTGCAGGCTCTGTGCCTGGCCTCGATCAACGTGTTGTTCTTCGTACACACCGCCTCCGAGCACACGTCACACCGGCCGTTCCTGTGCAACATGCTGGGCGACCCTTTTCGAGCAGCTGAAATCGGCCGTCGCCTTCTTCGTCGGCCAGTCCCGGAACCAGAGCGTGCGACAGGCCGTCGTCGAAGAAGCGCGGACGATGGGTGACCTCGTCGTGTTCCTGTTCGTGGATGTACCGACACCCGGCCTACAAGTTCGTGTCCGGGCACGAAGGGGCCACCGAGAACTGCCAAGACTCCGTGCGCTTCGTCACCAAGATGGACGACGACGCGTTGATGAACATGTTTCTGCTGGGTTCCAGTGGGAATGAAACTCGAACGAGCGGAAGGATGTTTCCTCAGAGCTAGGACGTACAGCCTACTTTACGATGAAAAAAAAAAGGTGCATTCCATACGGCCAAGGGTCGTGGTCGCAGATGCTTCAATGGGTGACAGAATGCCGCGAGTAACACTATGGTACCCCGATGGGTTTACACAAATACTTTACGTCTTTCACAATGTAACGAGTCAGTACAACAACAGTACACTACAATCTGTCTTATGATACAGTACTTTACTTTGCAATGGCGCATCCAGCGCCAACGGAGGTCCCGACTGGAGGCGGCCCCGGCACTCAGGCACCATTTGGTGGCTCACTGCAGTGGAGCTGATGAACGCCTTCTGCGGCAACATGCACGCTTTCGTCATGATCCACGACGACGGGAAGATCGACAGCTTGCTGCAAGTTGTCTAGAGGCCGCATAGAACGCCTCATATGTGACTGGGAACCTCGTACGTCGCCATGGTCTAAGTGAGTTCTGCCTTCCCGGATCTCCTTTAGAAAGAGTCCTGCGAGACGTTTGACCAACTGCTCGGGAAAACCCCGCCTCTTTGAGTCGCAAGTGTTGTGCTTTGAAGCTCTCTCATACAAGGTGGTGGCAACTTCGGTGTAGAGCATTCCGCAAGGCGCTTTGGGCGATTCCTCGCATAACCACTTTTGAGTGCGCCGATGAAAATGGCCACAGGCTATTCTGAGAACGGGGGGAATACTGCCAACAGACGTGATGCGCGTGAAGGTGCGGAAATAAATTGAAGATTCGAAGTTCGGAGTTCATCTGTAGTTCCCTTGCTAAAACCAAGCTACACAAGGTCGACTCGACAATGTCGCAAATGTGTTCAGTATCTTGCACCGACGTCACACCATCTGGGCACTCCTAAAGGACCAAAACATTGTCGACGTACCTAAAAACCTTCGTTACTTTGGTGGCATTTAACTCCTCTTTCAGCTTCCTGTCAAACTGCGCCAGCAGAAGGTCGCTGAGCAGCGCGGCCAGGCAAGATCCGATGCAGACGCCAGTCTTCTGCACATTCAGGCTCCCTTGAAATTCCACGAGGGAAGAATCCGGGTAGAAGGCAAGAAGCTACATCACTCGATCGACGCTTGTGCCGCAATGGTTCTGGAAGCTGACCGAGGCGAAGTTGTCAATGCTGTTGCTTACGGCCTGGAGTAAGTGCGAATGGGGCAGAGAGTAGAACAAATCCTTGATGTCTATGAAAAACGCACTCACGCCTACTTGTTCGGTCATTTTCAGGGACTGAGTCACCTCAACAGGGCTCCCTACGGGAAAAGGGTCTTCGACCGTGAGCACAGACGATGATCGTTGTCAGTACACAACTAAGCACCGCTGCTAGGCCACACGCACAGTGAATATAGCCCTTTAAGGGCACTGAGTCTTGTGTGTTTTTGCAGTGAAAATGGGGTGAGGGTCAGAGTCTTGCTGTTTTTACAGAACTCGCAGTCCCGTTAGCCCAGCACTCTGTCCCAGTTTGATGGCCTTGGCCCGGACCTTCGCCGGGATACGGTCTTCAACCCTACGGAAGTTGTCAGCAATAGCGGCCTCCGCCTTCAGACGATACATGTCGGCTTTGAGCACAACAAAACCGGCCTCCGTGTCCGACTGCGCAGGCTTCAGTCCCTCGCCGTGAAGTAAACAGGCCACATTATCCAAGTTGACTCTCCCCTTGCTTTTTGCGCTGCTTGGCAGCGCGTCAATGCCCTCTGAAATGCACCTGTCCACTTCTCCTTCATTTGCTTTTGAAATAACGCTTCGCACAAGCGCGACCATGCAGGTGCGATCCATCTTCTGCTGAAAACAGAACTTTGGGCCGAGCTGCAAAATGTTCAGAGCTTTGTCGGGAACGACAGCGTCTCCCCCAACGGGAATCTTGCCACTTGCTTTGAGTGAGGGGGGCTTCTTAGGGAGTCTGGGCAACATCACTTGCCACACAAGCATGGTCGTCTGCTCAGCAGTGTGCAGTTCTTCCATGAAGAGGGAATGGTGGTTTCCGAAGGAGCTTGCGTCAACACACGCCACTAGAAGGCAATCCTTCAGGAGCCGCACATCACGGCACGCAGCTTCACGCAGAGCACGTGACAGTTTTTTGCCCAGTCCACAAGACAACGGCAGCGGTCCAGCCACGTAGGCAACGGCAGGAGGAATGAAGTAGTGTCTGACTGAGAAGGCGAGGAGGCGAGCCCGACAGGAGGCGGCAATCAACAAGTTGGTGCAAACGCAGGGATTACGATGAAAAAGTGAAAAAGATGAGCCCGAGCCGGTGGAAAATATTGAACAAGAGTGCGAAACTGGACGAGTTGGTAAGGATCCATGATTATAACAGCGCAAGGGTCTGCACGAGAAAAGCTCACAAGGACGAGCGCTGACTGACGACTAAATTCTATTGACAGAAACCACGAAATGTATACGAAAAAGCAAGAGCACAAGCAAAACAAGAAAGGCAAACAAAGGTTACAATAAGATTATTAAACAGAGGTGTCACCCTCCACAGCCACGCCGCCCAAATAACTTATCTCTTTTGCATGCAGAGAGATTGACGGCATGTTTACACATGAGTCCTGCATTTTATAGATTGTAAACGCCTCCGCAACTTCACGTGTTCGTTGATCCGGGTATCTGGTCCCAATCGAGGCGTGGTCAAGCTTGGGCGAGCAGCCATGTTTTCCGCAATGAGTAGCGAGGTTGCTCCCCTGGAACATCATGAGCGAATTAGCATGCTCACGTTGGCGATAGTTGATGCAAGGCCCCTTCTGCCCTACGTAGGACTTCCTGCAGGACAAAGAGACATTGCACACCACAGAGACACTGCATTCCGTGTAGGGGCATTTATGCTTGACGTTGCAACCACCCAAGCTACGGTCATTGTTGTTGACCTTTCTGCAGAGTTTGGAAGGCTTATTGGGGGCGAAAAAACCCACTCTGACGCCGGCCTTCCTTCCAGTTTTCATAAGCGTGTATGACACCCGGTGCAAATATGGGATGACGGCGACTTTCTTTTTCTTTGTGGCGTGTTTCTCAGGCCTGCCTTCCCGGTTCTTCTTGCAAAAGAGACACGTTATGCAAAAGAGATAATTTATTTGTGCGGCATGGCTGCGGAGGGTGACACATCTGCTTAATAATATTATTGTAGCCTTTGTTTGCCTTTCTTGTTTTGCTTGTGCTCTTGCTTTTTTGTATGCATTTCGTTGTTTCTTTCAATAAAGTTTAGTCGTCAGTCAGCACACGTCCTTGTCAGCTTTTCTCGTTCTGTCCCTTGCGCTGTTTTAATCATGGACACTTACCGACTCGCTCAGCATCACACTCTAGTTCAAATTAATGGGCTGCTTGACGTCTGCACACTTCAGTTTTTAAAGTGGCCTTCATTAAATGAACAAACTCATTTCTCAGTAGATATTTCAGTTGCAATATATGCAGGCATATTAAAATATTGTTACACAAAATGTCAGGACTGCTTCACTGTACGGGCAAATCCTCCCCGCCAGCTGCACGGCCGATGAAGAAGGGAACGAGCGCTTCTTTCGGGCGGAATCGATGTTGGCTGCACGCTCTCCGGTGAACCACCGCCATTACTGTGAATAAACCCCACTTCGCCTCTTACTCGCCTGCTTATCCCCGTAACAGTTTTGGTGGAGGTGCGGGGTAATCCCAGCGGACAACGGCGTCACTGGATCTTCGTCGAAGCCGTCGCGTAGCTGGCCTCTCGCCCGTCCAGAAGACATGGCCCCTCCGACTCAAGGCAACTCTTCGGTGACACCTCCCAACGGCTGGCAGCAGCCACGAGAGCCGCGGAAGTTTGAAGGGAAACCCGAAGAAGATGTCGACGAATGGCTCACCCACTACGAACGAGTGAGCAAGTACAACCGCTGGAACGCTGCGGACCGGCTTGCGAACGTCGTTTTCTCCTTGGACAAGACAGCGTTGACGTGGTTTGAAAACCACGAGGAAAAGTTGACCACATGGGACGGATGCGTCGAGGAAATCAGGAAGGCCTTTGGTGATTCGGAAGCGAAAAAGAAGAAGGCCGAGCAGACACTCCTTCAGAGAGCGCAAGTTCCCGGGGAAACATGCACGACCTACATAGAGGAGATACTGAAGTTGTGCCGGGTCGTCGACGCTAGGATGCCGGAGGACGACAGAGTTGGGCATATACTTAAAGGCATTGCGGAAGACGTTTTTAATTTTCTCATCAGTAAGGACAACCTGAACACCATCTCTGACGTAATCCAACACTGTCGCAGGTTTGAAGCGCTCAAGATGCGTCGGATAACGCCAAAGTTTGGTCGACTACCAAACGTCACAACGGTCGCCAGCGTGGACGTCAACTCGTCTGTCGACCTTGCGTCGACCATACGGCAAATAGTCCGTGAAGAGCTGCTCCGACACAGTGACGTTGCCCGTCCCTGGACCCCATCTCACAACAGCGACTTACGGCATGAGGCACCTCCGAGGCACGTGGAATCGTTACGACCATCTGTCAACGTGGCCGACTTCGTTGACGATCGGCGAGGTGACATGTATACTAGCCCGACACGAGATCGCTACTATCAATCACGAGGCCGTTTCCATCGTCCACAGGACGCCTACCACCCGGACGACTATCGGCGTACAAGCCCTTCCAGTCGCCAATTCCCATCCGGGCGGTTCCACTCTCCTCGCGAGCCACCTGTTTGTTACCGATGTGGGGTCCCCGGTCATATCTCGCGGTTTTGCCGGCGTCGCAGCCCTGGATCAAGCGCGGGCCCGCGGTTTACCTGGCCTAGGGGTAGTAATTATAACCCTAACCGTTGGTCGCCACCATTTCCACCCACTGGCAACAACCAGCATCTTAATGGTCCCCGCAACGGCTCTCCCGCCTCCGACAGGAGTTTGACGCCACCGCCCCTACGCCAGCGCCAATCCCCGTCGCCTCGGCGGCGCCCCTTGTCACCGCCGCCGGGAAACTAGCCGGCGTGGCCGATGGGGGTGAGGTCGCCGGACAGTCTCTAGGAAACATACCTCTGCCCGTCTTTATGGTCAAGAACAAAGTGGAAGTGTTTATTGATGGTGTACAGACGATGGCTTTAGTTGACACTGGAGCAACAGTTTCCGTTATGAGTAGGGTTTTTAAGGAGCGTATTGGGCCTAAAGTGATGTTCAGCTGGGACCGTGGTGCCATATTTCGAGGTGTTGGGGGCGAGTCATTATGCCCCATCGGTATTTGTGCGGTTGACGTTTTCCTAGCCGGCAAACACTTACAGGATGAATTTGCAGTGCTTCCGAGGTCCACACATGATGTTATTCTCGGTATCGACTTCCTCCGTGAATGTGGCGCTATGGTGGACTGTGCGACGGGCGAGCTCTCCATAAACAGCATGTTCCATTCAGCACTCGCGGAGGAGCCTTCTCTCTGGGAAGAACGCGTTCTGGTTGTATCCGAAGACACGCTTCTGCCCGCCCGCTCAGCGTCTCTTGTTCCCGTATTGGCCCGCGGTGCTGATGAGCCTACCTTTTGCGCTATAGCTGAGCCCATTGCATCAAACTGCATCAAGAAAGATGTTTTGTTACCGAATTGTTTGATTTCGGTAAACGGTAGGCGCAGTCTTCTATGGGCCGTTAACTGCTCAGCGGCTGGTACTGTTTTGCCGCGGGGAATGAAACTAGCGGCGTTTGAAAAAGATGTGAGAGTATCCCTGGCAGCAGTGACCGAAGAAAATTGTTATTTTGGTGGGAGCTCGGCTACCCTCGACGGACCATTCCTGCAAATGATAAACAAGGGTCTTTCTTCTACCGAGAGGGAGGCACTAGCTCGTGTACTCTGCAGACATGCATCGGTGTTTGACTTCTCGCAAAGAGACGCCAAGATCGACATTCCGTCGTGCCGCTCGCGACACACCATCGATACCGGAATCTCCCGACCAGTGCGACAGAAGCCTTACCGGGTTTCTCCGAGCGAGAGAAGGATTATTGCCGACCAGGTCAACGAAATGCTGCAAAAGGGTGTTGTGCAGGAATCAGCCAGTCCGTGGGCAGCACCGGTGATTCTTGTAAAGAAGAAGGATGGCTCTTGGCGATTTTGTGTTGACTACAGGCGCCTGAACGCAATCACAAAGAAGGACGTCTATCCACTACCACGAATAGACGACGTCATCGACTGCCTGCACTCTGCTTCGTATTTTGCGTCAGTCGACCTAAGATCTGGTTACTGGCAAATTCCGATGGATCCAGACCACAAAGAGAAAACGGCTTTTGTTACCCCCGACGGACTCTTCGAATTCATTGTCATGCCGTTCGGCCTCTGTAATGCTCCTGCTACATTTGAGAGGTTCATGGACACAATTCTGCGAGGCTTGAAGTGGGAGATTTGCTTGTGCTACCTCGACGATGTGGTAATTTTCGGCCGTACTTTTGAAGAGCATAACACACGCCTTGACACTGTCCTGAACTGCCTAGGAAAGGCCGGTCTTGTGTTGAATTCGAAAAAGTGCCACTTCGGTGAGCGCCAAGCACTAGTTTTGGGCCACCTAGTTGACAAACATGGCGTTAGACCTGACCCGGAGAAGATCGCAGCCGTCAGCCATTTCAAGCCGCCCCAGTCTGTGCGTGACCTTCGAAGTTTCTTGGGGCTATGCTCCTATTTCCGCCGGTTCGTGCCTAAATTTGCAGAGCTGGCTGCTCCTCTGTCCTATCTTTTGCGCAAGAATGTGCCTTTCAACTGGACGTCAGAGTGCGATGACTCATTTTCCCAACTTAAGTTTTTGCTCACTTCTGGCCCGATACTTCGCCACTTCGACCCATCGGCTTCGACGGAAGTGCATACGGATGCCAGCAGCATCGGCCTCGGAGCAGTACTCGTGCAGAGGCATCACAGGGCCCAACATGTCATCGCCTATGCCAGCCGCACACTCAGCAAGTAAGAAAGAAACTATACTGTGACCGAGCAGGAATGTTTGGCGGTTATCTTCGCTGTGCAGAAGTTTCGCCCTTACATTTACGGACGTCCTTTTACAATTGTCACGGATCATCATTCTCTGTGTTGGTTGGTTGGACTACGTGGTCCATCCGGGCGACTCGCCCGCTGGTCTCTCAGACTCCAAGAATACGACTTCGTTATATCCTACAAAAGCGGCCGCCGTCACACCGACGCTGATTGCCTTTCCCGGCTACCACTTTCAACGACTGCGTGCGACGCGGACAATTTCGACGACTACCTCGCGCCACTATCTGAGGAATTTCCCAACGTTGAAACCTTTCGACGAGAGCAACAGAACGATCCCAAGCTGGCCCCATTCTTCGCCGGTGCTCGTGCATCCGCCCCTTCTAATCGCTTTTCTCTTCGGGACGGCCTGCTTTACAAGGCAAACAACGGAGCATCTGGTGCGCGGTTTCTTTTGGTTGTACCAGAGAGTCTGCGCTCTTGCGTACTGCGCGCTATGCACGATGATTTGATGTCTGGACACCTTGGTTACGCTAGGACATTACACCGCGCCCAAGAGCGCTTTTACTGGCCCAACATGCGGCGCACGACTGAAAAATACGTCGCCACCTGTACAGAATGCCAGCGTCACAAGCGTCCTGCCGCCATACCTGCCGGTCTTCTTCATCCTGTGCAACCACCCACTGCTCCTTTCGAGCAGGTTGGGGTTGACCTTGTAGGCCCACTTCCACGAACGCCTGGCGGCAACCGCTGGATTATCGTCTGTGTTGACCATCTGACGCGTTATGCGGAAACCGCAGCTGTTCCAACTGCTTCAGCAACCTCTGTGTCTGTATTCCTGCTGCATGCCCTTATTCTTCGACACGGCGCCCCTCGTGTGCTTATCAGTGATCGTGGCCGCCAATTTATTGCGGATGTTGTGGAGGAATTACTTCGGCTTTGTACTTCGCAGTTCCGGCATGCTACCCCGTACCATCCACAGACGAATGGATTGGTGGAACGCACGAATCGCACACTCATCAACATGATCTCGATGTACATCTCCTCCGACCATAGAAACTGGGATGAAATACTACCATTCATCACCTACGCTTACAACACCGCCCAGCACGAAACCACCGGCTACAGTCCCTTCTACCTCGTCTACGCCCGCTCAGCTAGGACGCCTATTGACACCATTCTACCATTTTCCTTGCACAACGAGGCATCCATTGCCAAAACCCTTTGCCTGGCTGAAGAATCCCGCCAATTAGCCCGTCTACGTACACTGTCCTCGCAGCGCCGTTCTAAGGACCGATACGACGCTCGCCACCGCAGTATTGCATTTTGTAAAGGTGATCTGGTGTTGCTATGGACACCGTTAAGGAAACGTGGCTTGTGTACCAAGTTTTTGTCCCGTTACACTGGCCCATTTGTTGTTGTGGATCGTGTCAGCGATGTCACCTACGTCATTTCCCGTCTCACTGCGACCGGACGCCGGGCAAGCAAGACTCAGCTTGTACATGTTGCACGCCTTAAAACATACAACCCGCGCGCTGCTGAATGACTCTCCCAGGGGGTTTCGTCTGCGGAGGGGGAAATGTTACACAAAATGTCAGGACTGCTTCACTGTACGGGCAAATCCTCCCCGCCAGCTGCACGGCCGATGAAGAAGGGAACGAAGCGCTTCTTTCGGGCGGAATCGATGTTGGCTGCGCGCTCTCCGGTGAACCACCGCCATTACTGTGAATAAACCCCACTTCGCCTCTTACTCGCCTGCTTATCCCCGTAACAATATGAAGGCTGTGGGGCTTCTTAGTTTGTGTTTGTTTTAACCTGAACTCTGAATTGTCGCGAACTATAGACAATACAATCAGCAAATCTTTCTTCTAGAATCGGCAGATTGCTATGGTTTAAAAAAGCATGAATGTTGAGAGATGGCTTAAAAGCAATCTCGGTGCATCACGCGAGTTTAGGCTACAACATAGGCCCGATTTGAAAATACAAGATGGCGATATTGTGTCGCTGAGCAAAAACATTTGACTCGGATATTTTGAAATTCTAGGCCGCTCTAAGCACTAGGCGAGGATATGAACCATACTCGAAAGCATTGAAAAAAAAAATAAAAAAAATTTAAAAATGTGTTGCGCGGCACTTTAAATTGCGGTCTACTCTATTGATGGAAACCTATCATCGCTTGTTCCTCCACGGCCGTTGGATATGGAGGCACAGAAAAGTCCTGATGTGTCGTGCAGCAATAGTGACCCCAGATCGGTATCAGTTTCTCCGAATACCGCAAATCAATTATTTCGGCCGATGAGGAATTCGGGGATAAATTGCAACATCTCAAGTAGCACTCTGTTGAGCGGTAGCCCTCTTCTCAGTTGTAGCACTCTATAGAGCCGCGGTATTTTAAGGAACGGTAGAATTGGTGTAGCGGTTGCCCCGTATTGAGCGGTAGTGAATATTTGGCAACCGCTCTGCTCAGCGGTACTAAAATGGGGTGTGGTACCACCGTTTCGCTCAAACAATATTCTGTGACACCATGGAAATGTCCCCGGAAGGTGGCGAGGGAGTAGGGACTGTTTCATACGTTTTGTTGAATATCTCTATTATCTATTTGAAGTTTTTATGACAATATTGGAATCATTGTTACCATGATGAAACGGTCTTATATATTTTGGCCTCATTGACTCTTTACGAGCACAATTCCCGGTGCCTGCCCTCGCCTCGCACTCGTGGCATTCGATCAGGCCCTAAAACAAAACCTCCTGCTGCATGGGGTCATTATTAGAGAAACTCTCAATCTGAAAGCACCCACATGTGAATTGCCGACACACGTGCCTGTTTCATGAAAAAACAGACTCCGCTATACATGAGTGCGTACATTACCGCAATAACTTTATACATGAGTGGCAACGTAGTTAACCTTTTTACTTGTGTTAATTCGGTGTTTACCCACGAGAGCCAGCCATTTCTATAGGGCTTTGCGCAAGCTCTATGGGTTTGTGTGTGCGCAAGGAATGCGAACGCACCGGAAGTGGCCTAAGTACATGAGTGCTTTTTTCGCTGCGAGTGTGTCCCGTCGTCATTTCGGATACTTTTTTGCCGCGTTACGACCCCAACAAACTGCGCTTTCATGTACGCTTACTCTGAGATTTCATTTTAGCGGCTGAAAGGCCGCTTTTATAGAAGTTAGCTTTCACTGCTTTCCCTGGCGTTGCCCGGAGCATTAAGTATGGAAGTGCAGAAGCGGGCTCTCAGCGCGTACGTGACACTAACAAAATTTAGAAAGCGCGAGAAAACACTTGGTTCAAACTATCGGCGGCAGGTAACGTGGAGGCCACGAAATAATGAAAATCAGCAGCCGATACCGAAGTTCTGCCTATTGAGCGTGTTAGCCACACATACCTGTGGGCAACAAAAAAAATGTTAACCTTGGCGATTGGCTTTACCAATCTGTGAACCGTAAAGCTCCGGCCTCTCTGTCCTGATTTCTGAACGTAATAGTGCCGTGGAGAATTTCCAGGCTCTATTGCCATGGAGACGTGAATAAAAGGTAAATTCACATGCGCATGCTGAATCTTTAAAAAATTTCTTGGCAACCATCCAGCGCTCCTTTCTCCCGTTCAATGGGAGCAATAAACGTTTTCTCCTTCTCCTCGTTCTCGGTATCGTCGCGTGACCGAACAAGTGCGAAAAAGTAAACTATGGCAACTTTTCGTTTGCGGTTTACCGAACCTCCGAGAGAAATCCCATAATGAAAGTTCGCAGGATCATAATTCAATCTCAGAGGAGGAACATGCAGCCGTTATAATTAGTTTTGAAGCTGGGTGTTCAAATCTGGTGAGGCCTCCCTATCGTCCTCTCCAGAGATTTTCCTACACATTCACTAATAGGTGTGTACACCCCCCCCCCCCCCCCCTAGTATTTCTGGACACTCCTCCTCGAATCTCGAAATTTTACTCATGTCAATTTTTGCATTAAACATCAGGGAAGTTCGGTCAATCCCCCATCGAAGCATTGAAATGCCACATTACTTCATTGATTCGAGGCCGTTCTTTCTTTGCAACTCGAGATCTTTGAAGATACTGTTTCAACATCTGCATTTGAAATAGGGAATTTGGCGAGGCTAAGTGCTACGAAAGCTATTTCTGACGTTTTCATATCTTGTGATCGTCAAAAGACAATCGGAGCCTGCTTGATAAGTGCTGGGTAATTTCTGGTACTCCGTAAACATTGTTTCAAACACTTGGAAATGTCCTTATACGTCGAAAATGGTGATACAACTAAAAACTGATCACGGAACTTTTTTTGGTGAAGCTTAATATAAAAAGTAAGTTTTTCTGATCAAATAGCAAACACCACCTTCCAGGTGTATATAGATACAAAGGGAAGCATATGTGACGGGGATGAGCATTTGGTTAATACACGTCTATTATTTGCTAGTAGAATAAATAGAAACAGTTTGTTTAGTTTATCTAGCCTCGCGCCTCATCAGCCCCTTCCCACCCAACAAGCCATTGAGACATCCGCCCTTGATTCGATTCCTGGGGAAACCCCTGGCCTTTGGTAATAAATGGGGCGAAAACACCTGTACCAAAAGTACGGTTGTCGATAGCACTGTTGAGGAAAGAAGAAGCCGACGAGCTTGTGCAGTACTATCACCACCATTGGCGTTAGGGGAGAGGAAGAAGTGGAATAAAAGACGTTCTGGGTTGTGCCATGGCCAGGGCCCAGTTTATCAACAAGCCTAAGCCTTGAAGTTCTCACACTTCTGTCCAATCATTTTACAGCCAGGTACTGGAGAACTGTTTCAGGGTGCCTGCTCCGAGACACGAGTAACGGCCGCTTCCACGAATCATGCTCCCTCCTGGCGTATTAAGGGCCGTGAAGGGAATTTACTTTTTGGCCGACTGAACATACTGCTTTTTTCAGAATAACGCAGGGGTCACTTTTAACGCAAACTTCCGGAAACAACGGTAGCAGATATTAAAAAAAAAAAAACAGACGAAAGAGTGGTAGCTCTCCAACCAATTTTTTGCCTGGTTCTTAAAACACCCCGTTGAATTGTTTTCACGATTGGCCTACCAAATCCACCACCGATAAACATGGCGGTGCGACTGTAGTGGGGCCTATAGCTTCATTGGACCGTATCATTTGATTAGTTATGGGCAGTTTAGAGGTGGATAGCCCTGTCTTTAGCATTTCCCCTAATACACACACTGATTACGTCACTTAGCGCGAATTTTGAGAGTTTTTCTGAATATTTCTCATCTTGTTTCGGAACAATGTACGTAATTCTCTTGTCTCTAAGTAGGGTAAATGGTAAGGAGAATACTTAGGCCAACAATAACATCAGCCAATTGATAAGCAATAAGAAAATAATTAGACAAACAATGACGACTGAAATGGGGGAGAGCACACTCGCGCGAAACTTGGGGTCCGCTTCTTGGAACGGCCCTCTTCTGTCACTCCTACGCCTTGCATTCAGCGTACTGCACTATAGGCGCAACCATATTCTGCAAACCATTATGCTTGCTTGCTCGGTTGCTCTCATCCCCCTCCCTCCCTCCCTCCCTCCTTTAGAGTTGTTATCGATGTGCAAGGCACCACAAACGCTCAACATGACACAGCAGTGATCCGAGGCGAATGACACGCAGTGAGCTGGGTGGGGACGTGACAAATGGCGTCGAGGCCGTCGAAGATCATCGGTTGAAGCGCGAGGAAGCCGAGTCGCACAGCGTCCCATTGACAAAGTGCCCGAGCAGCGGAGCCAAGGCGCAGTAGTAGCCACACGTTTTCACTTCATCGTTCGTTCCGGCTCGCCTCTTTGGCCGCTTGGCTCTCGCTACCGGCACGCGCCGACGAGCAGGTAGCCATGCGCGACACCGGTGACGGGCCACGCCGCTCGCCGCCCGTACAGCCCCGTCTGGGTACGTACAATGGCAACGAGCTGGCCGCGTCCTCGGAGAGACAAACCTGTGCGCGGCCTGTGTTTGCGCGCGCGTTTAGTTCGAAATAAGTCTCTCCGCGCTGTTGGCGAGCAACGCACGAACAAGCGATGTCCCGCACTCCTCAGTTTGGTCCCCTGCGTCATTGTAGAACTCGATGCTGGGACAAAGATGATTGATTGATTGATTGATTGATTGATTGATTGATTGATTGATTGATTGATTGATTGATTGATTGATTGATTGATTGATTGATTGATTGATTGATTGATCGATTGATCGATCGATCGATCGATCGATCGATCGATCGATCGATTGATTGATTGATTGATTGATTGATTGATTGATTGATTGATTGATTGATTGATTACAAGAGTATTCGGGCATCGCAAGAATGGAACATTAAAGTGTGAAAACAGATAACCCATACGGTCTATTACTGCCACGTGCAATATAATCATCCCTAACCGAACCCATTCTCAAGCCTCCTTTCATGCCTGCGCCCACAACGATCATATTTCACGAACAGGCATTACACAGAGAAATGACGCAACAGTTCGCACTAATGGACAGGCAGCGACAGCTCTTTTGCTGATACACGCTATAACGTAAGCTCTAGAAGTCTTCGGTGCAATTCGCCGGCAGACACAGCCGGGCCCGCACTGCAGACATTCACATGCACCAGACGAGAGGAAAAGGCGCTTAAAGGCTTCCTCCAGCCACTGGCAATGCCATCGGTGGATGCCCATCATGTCTTACGACTCTCTGACGATACAGGCTGCACGCACGCCACGAATTCTCTTTCACACCGGCTCAAATCAAATCACATCAAACATTATTATCCTTGACCATGCAAGGAGGCACATGTATTACAACACTAATCTAAAGCAGCTCACATGGAAGTACATTTCTGTGACCATGCGCATGCGCCGTGGAATCGAGGCAGCGCTCGAATCAAATAGACGCTAAAGCGGTCGAAACATCTGCGTTTGAGCGATCTTCTTTCCTAAGGGGAGCGGCAAAATATTTAGGAAATTGCACATGCGTGGGAGTGGCCGATCCAGGCCTAGAGTTTTATTAGTAAATATCAGAGGGAAAGTTTCAGCCGCTGTCTAGCTAGGCGAGAAGCGCTTCAGCGAGCGTTCGATCATGTATCGAGCAGGCACGTTCAATTTGTCCTTGGCATGGCTCTTGAACTGGCTGAACAGTTGCCTGTGGCTGACAAAGTGCAACAATATCTCTGTAGAAGGTTAATCAAATTTGTTTTTGTTATTAAAAGTTGTAGTTCCAAAAATAATAGTTTGTCAGAGAAAACCTAGACGCTTCACGTAAGATGAACAAAACGAGATGTTACCCTTTTTTGTTGACTTTGCCTTCGAGACAAAAAAGAAGCCTTCTGGCTAGCCAAGCCAAGTAGCCGAGGAACGTCGCTAGCTGCAATAGCGGTGTCCAGGACGGCCCGCGATTGCAGCGCCTCATTTCCTTCTTGTATATATTAGTAAGAAACTATGAATCCAGTGTTCTTCCGGAAGCCAAACCGGTTCTCGAAGCCGGACACGCATGCGTAGACGCATCCTCCATGCTTTTGCACGCTCATCGCCGGCGCCTCTTGAGAACCAGTGATGGCATTTGCAATTCACGCTTATTACTACGGGGATCAAACCGACCGGTTCCAAAGGTGAAACTATAGCACTTTGCCCATGATCCTTAGCTGCTGCACAAATGAGAGAGCGGTCTTTTCATTGAGTTTTATAAGCTGGTAATACTGGCAAGGCTATCGTAGTGACACTCTCAGGGCAACTTCCACCGGCATCTTTTGCGACATTCGTCGTAAAAAGAAAGAAATAACTGTGTACCGCACTCCTCCTCCATACGTCAAGTAGTTCGCACAAAAAAAAAAAACGCAGAAATCAAAGGGAAGAGAGAGACCCAGACATGACGCAGCCGTAAACAACCCTGCCGAAATAATTCCAGCCAAATACAGGAGGAATGAAAGCGACGAAAGATGCGCAAATAGTATGCATCAGGAGGAAGCCTTTCATAAGTAACGTCAGGCCTCCGCCTTCGAAACCAGTGAACAAACTTAAGTGCAAAGAGGAATTCTTTTACCTTCCCCTGTATGTGGTGAATCAGTGCCCTTTTAAATAAGCTTCTAAGCTTTTTATTTGCCTCTGTGGTTCGCTTCGCTACCATTCAGTGTAGTTTAAGCTAGGCGCCGTCCTCAGGCTAATCCCCAAGCAGAACGGCGGGGTTCAGCGCTCATTACCCGATATTAATTATCCCCTTCGGTGCACCGTGCCCGTAAAGGAAGCAGCATGCCATGATAACGGATTGCCGATACTTCCGGTGCATACCTCGTGAAACTAAACGTGAGAAACGGACAAGGAAACACAGCCAAGTGTACTCTCCCGGAAATTTTTCGCGGGCTACACCCAGACACCTACATAAAGGAGACACGAACAATAGAGCGGGCGAGACAAATATAATCCATTCAGGGGTTCGCGCGAAGCATGAGTGGACTTCATTAATCTGTTCGGATCACGCTCTTGTGCTCATTATACTGGTTCAAAAAAATCGGATCCTTTCGACCTTGTAAAAAAGTAAGTCCAGCGATGATGGTGCTTTGGTAAGTTTTGCCATGCTTGCGTTTAGCTATATTCGGGATCTGCTACGTTGGATTTTAACGACAGTGACGCGATCTCTACGTCATAGACATAGGACGCACACAATAGCTGGGTAGGCACAGTGGCATCTCTAGTGGGCCGCACAGGTGGCCGGCGAAGATCATGCGACGTTGCGTAATGTCAGCGGGGAAGAGACACCGCGCGTCGCGAAGAGTACACACGACTACAGGGAAGGAGGGGATGGAGGTGGAGAGGAATACGAAGCAGGGCCGTAACAATTCTCCCTAACTAGATAGCTATGCTTCAGTGGGCAACACGCGGTGTGAAAAAGCCATCTCACAAAGAACTTCAACACCCCTTCCTAAAGAAAGTTGAAGAAAGCGCGAAAGCTTTCTCACATAAAAACTGCGTCAAAATTGCGTCAGAACCTTCCCTGAGAGTGCGCCCAGTCGATCTTCAAATATTCAAAGACCCAAATCGCAACCCAAGAACGAACCCGTGCGACGATTTTCCCTGAACCAAGTAATGCATCAACGAATGATCTACATGTATGCCGATACATGGTTTATGAGATAAAGGTATGCAATTTTACTCCTTCTTCATGATCGAAGCGTGTACTGTCTTATCTAGGACCGTTCCCTTTTCGCGATTTCCAAGTGCCAGTTTTAACCCAATGGAAGCATGGTTTCACGCACACGCAGTATGTCCAGAGATCTTTTCAGAGCTTTTCGATCAACAGGCCGGTTTATGGGAAAATGCATTCGTTTTCTGACACGACATCATCGCCCCACTAAAAAAATCCTTCGCTTTAAATCCAACCTAACACCGATCTTTTTGGAGTCGTCTTCGCCTATAAGCCTAAATGCAATGCTAGAAATACATTCGTTCTTGGGCAATATAAGCCGTCTTATATGAAAACAAAGGGCCCCAGGGAAATTTCTTTCTTTCAAATTTTTTTTATGCACTCACAATTGTTGGTATACGCTCGGTGTATGACCGGAGGCGATCTAGCGGATCCTAGTCACAGACAGCATTGCTGTGAAAATGTTAAATTCGTACTCCCCCCCCCCCCCCCCTCCCGCGTGGAGTAAATAAAAATGAGAAGGAACGCACATTTATATCCTCATTCGTTGTAATTTTATGTTGAGTCCGGGGCGGTTTCTTTTTAAACGTGGGCAAGACAGAGAAGAGTGATGTGTCCACATAATCGGGCAACAACCCTGTCTTGCGGCGCTACCCATTGCCGTTGGTTTGGCGTCAATATGTCCAACTCAAACGTTTTAATCGTCTTGGGTAAGCAGCAACATCGTCCGTGATTTCCGTCGAACAGCGATCACAGAATGTTTAAGCCCCATTCCATGCCCAAAATATACCACTTGCGAAAAAATACTGTAGGTCAGAAAGTCACCGGTAGCCTAAAAATAAATTCTTCTGGCCCAGTGGTAATGCGCCGAAGCCTTAAAGGTGGACAACCTCCTACTTTGTATCAAATGAGCCTCCGTATATAATAATTTTGTCAAAACAAAACTAAATTTCAGTTCCAGATTATTGAAAAGGATCTTGTATTGGCTGTTTAACGATGTCTGAGGTAGCGTGCGACGCAGCACCTTGCGGCAATGCCAACTTTACGAGCTGTAATGATGGTGACGACGACGACGACTATGATGATGATGATGATGATGGCGATGATGATGATCATGGTTTTGAAGTGTTTGGCGCGTACCCTCCTGGGGGGATGGATCTAGGATAAAGTGTTCCCTGTGGCTTTTTTGAAGCTTATAGATTGAATTTACGTGCTCTTCGGGAGCAGCTCTCCCTCCCCTCCACAGCTTTCGCGGTTGCGCGCGCGCAAGTGTCGCGCTATATCGCGCCGCAGTGGGAGCCAATCAGAGTCGTCGTTCGCATCACACCACATCGTAGGTCCGGTAGGTCACTCTCGTTGGGCAGTTCAGCTAGTAGCACGGCATGGGGAGGACGCGCGTGGTACGCTTCGCGGAATGGTAGCCGTTAAAAGAAGAATTATCTAAAATAACGTACAATGAACAGTTGCGCCCGTGTAAAGCTCAGTGAAATAAAGGGGTTTCGTTTTGGTCGATCATTGCTATTGCGTTTTTGTTTTGCGGTCATTGCGTTTTGATTTTGGCCCAAGTGTTTTCATTGAGGTGAACATTCGCGCGAACCCATGTTTCCGGGGGGGAGGGGTTCGTACATTTTTGTCATATAAAAATATGCAGTGAATGCTGTAAATACTCCCGCAGCACAAAACCTCCTGCAACAAGCCTGCGTAATACGCCCACCCGCTATTATGAAGTAACTAAGTGAAAAAATATTACGCGCTGTCTACAAAATTTACCAGGCAATGGTGAGAAAATAATAAATCAAACACGTAAAGACGGCTGTCGAGGGGGACCGTTACCTTCGTTCGATAAAGCGAGTCTGTACGATATGACCAGCGTGAGTTTATTTTCACGGGCTTCAACTAACGTCTATGCATCCTCGATGCAAGCAAATAGTGATGCCTGGGCGAGAAGACTAAAGTAAAAACAAGCGACGGTAGTAGCAACCCAAACTGCCGAACGTTAAGACCAAACCAGTTGCGGTAGTGGCTTAGCTACATTGCTGCCAGAGTCACGAACACAACAACAACAACTAAAGAACTGCATCCATTGTCCCAAATTGATGGCACCTTCGATCGCTGCCACCACGCCCGGCATTTCACGTAGATATACCAGCATTGCAGATGCTCCAGTTCAAGATCGATGAGCGGGACAGGGTCAAGCAGTGTTCATCCCTCGTGGCGAGCTTTAGGAGTTTAAAGTGATGCCGTTCGGGAACTATGCGGAGGCTCCAAGATTCCAGCCGGCGTGAAATGGTGGGCTTGTCTCGAGTGTCCAAACGATGACCGGCGTCTTGAACCGTACTTTTGGCGGAGAGTTAAGATGGCTTAAAGCAGTCCTGAAGGCAGGCACTCGATAACGGCGGCTCTATACTCCACAAGAAGAAGTACCCGTCACCTGCGATGAACCCGAGTTTCTTGGCCGTCCCGGCAGGAGCGGAAATGTCAGCGCGAACTCCGTGAAACAACCGCCGTTAGGACCACGACAACACCACCAGACGAAAAAGAAGTCCCAACCTTTTAGGCTATGGTTGTTTACTTTGACCGTTTAATTTCTTGGAGACGAATTTTACAGTTTGATAGCAAAGCGCGAAATGAAGACAGAGAGATAGAGATAGATAGATAGATAGGTAGAGAGAGAGAGAGAGAGAGAGAGAGAGAGAGAGAGAGAGAGAGAGAGAGAGAGAGAGAGAGAGAGAGAGAGAGAGAGAGAGAGAGAGAGAGAGAGAGAGAGAGAGATTGAGAGAGACATTTGTTGGGTTCTGCTCCGTTCAGGAGGATGAGTAGTTCAATGTACGCCAACATAAATCGCTACCAATTATTGCAAAAAACAAATTGGTCGAGGCATTTTCTTTTTCAACCACAGATATTTGAAACTGCGCAAGCATGTAAGTACCCTGTTAAAAGAATCGTCTTAAGAATCGCCTTTTCCGGCTTCTAGCGCTTCTGCAACTTACGTTTCCGTTTAATACTCGCGCAGCAGAGGCGCTTTGTGCGTCCTCAAACGCCTCGTACATTGATTAAACTGCCAACCGCACGGGTCCACACGGAGTACTTGGAAGGCCATCGAGAGAACTATCAATTCTAAGGAGAGCCCAGAACTTCAACGTATTCTCAAGTCTTGGCCAAATGAAAGGCTGCGTGAGCCGCACTCCAACGGACACGCTCTCTTCAGACTTCAATTGAAAACCTTGAATTGGAAGGGTCTCCTGCTCATCCTGGCCGGGTGGAATCAGCGTGCTTGGGGACACGGCGTTCCATACACAGAGCGGCACAATACGGCCTTGAATTTTCGTACTTGCCCAACTGCGGCGGCGGTGGTGAACAGAAGTGATTAGAAGGGGCAGAGCAGTGTGTCGTGCCCGCCGACCGTGTGACCCGGCCCGCTCGACTGACACTGACGCATCGATCAATTCAGCGCGCCGCCCAGCGATGTGCCTACATGTATCCCAGGTGACACGGTCTCTTGGCTAGGCGGAGGAGCGAATTAAGGAAATGCGTGGCCCTCAGTGACCGTGGGAAGGAATGAACGTGGTGAAACTAAACAAAAATCAAAGCCAGCTTGCGCAACTCTGCAAGTCTGATGTAACTGCATAGCTGTCTTTATCTCACTAAGCTACACTCGACGGGCGCAATATTGTAAGTATGTATGTATGTATGTTTGTGGTTTATTGGCGCAAGGGTTTCTAAGACCAAAGAGCGCCAGAACTATGTTATGTGGTCTTTCAATAGTCATGTTTGTGCTTAAAATATGTATGAAATGAGTATGATACATCTTAAAATACTCTATATATGGGTGTAGAGGGCCCGTCCACTAAAGCATGAAGATGTTCATAATGGTGGCTGAAATGGATTATGAGTGCAACGTGATGCACCTCGAGCCAAAGAGCATGCGACGAGAGTGGGCCTCCCGTGCGGACAAAGGGAGCATGAGGGCCTCACTCACTGCTCGTAGGCTCTGAGGTCACGTACTGTACGAGATGAGTTTTAAAAACTTGATGTCTGCAAGATAACTTAAAAGACTTTTGTTTGTAAACATAGGTTCATCTCCTAAAAACAGTGAAGGATGTAGTGGAATGTTGTAGGTATATATTTTCGGGAAATGCCGTTTTCTGGCTTCATTGCAGAATGTGGACTCAATTAATACATGGGGGACGGTGAGCCGTTCCCCATACTTGTTACAAACAGGTGGGAGTGTTCCATTCAAAAGATATGCGTGTGTAGCGTAAGTGTGGCCTATTCGCAGTCTGCAAATGGATACCTCAATGAATCTGTTTTGTTTTTCTGTTGTGTATCTTCCTAGGTTTGGTTTTACTGAGTGGAGCTTGTTGTCTGTGTGTGTGTCCCACATGTGCTGCCAGCATTTACGGATTCCCCTCCGGATTACTGGTTTCAGATCGAGGTGAGGGACCTGCGCTACATCAACACCACTACGTAGGGCCGCCAAAGTGGCGTTCTGGTCAGCAATTTCATTGCCCAGAATGCCACTGTGTCCAGGGATCCAGCAAACAAGTATTTTTAGCTTTGACTTATAGGCAGTTATAAGAGATTTAAAAAGGCGGTTTAGAATAACGTTTTTTGTGGGCTTAAAGGAATCCAATGCAGTTACTACGCTTAGGGAGTCTGTGTAGATGACTGATTGTTGTATTTTGTTCTGTGTAATGTGTTCCACTGTGATTAGAATACCATAGGCTTCTGCTGTAAAGATGCTACAATTTCTGTTCAATGTCTTTGTGCTGGCAAAGTCCGGGCCTTGTGCAGCACAGGACACAGAAGAAGAAGACTTGGAAGCATCTGTGTAAAAAGAGGCGCATGGATATCTGTGTTGTAAACTTAAGAAATGCTGTAAAATCAATTCGCGGGGTGCACGACGCTTGTCAATTTGTTTAAAGGATGTGTCACAATGAATAGTTGACATGTCCCAAGGTGGGACTATATCGGCGATACAGGTTTTTATGCCATCATCTAAAGACACCCCTATCTCCTCTGCAAGGCCTTTGACACGCAAGGCTACAGGGGCAGGGATCGACGGGCGCGCTAAATACAAATGGCCGGATGAGATGTCATTCACAATAGAATTGCATGGGTGATTCGTCATAGACATTGTCCTAATAGCATAGAGGAGTGCTGTATAAGCACGCTGGTGCTCTAGGCACCAGTGGTCGCATTCTACATAAAGACTCTGGATTGGACTTGTCCTGAAGGCTCCAGAGGCAAGGCGAAGGCCCAAATGTAGCACTGGGTCTAACATTTTTAAGGCAGTTTTAGACGCGGACCCGTATGTTACACTTCCATAGTCTATACGTGACCTAACTAAACTCACAAAGAGACGTAGAAGGCAGTCTTTATCAGCACCATAAGACTGATGTGACAACACTTTTAAAATGTTAATGGTTTTTAGGCATTTTTGTTTGAGTTTCTTTAAGTGCTGTACGTACGTTAGTTTTCCGTCAAGTACAACACCTAAAAACTTGTGTTCTTTCTTGACAGCAATCCGTTCTCCGTTCAGTGTGACATCGGGTTCTCGACGAATTCCACGCTGTCTTGTGAATAACACACATGTACTTTTGTGAGGATTCAATTTAAAACCATTTTCTTCCGTCCATTTTGCAAGCCTGTTCACACCTAACTGTATCTGCCTTTCACATATGGACTGATTGCATGACCTAAAGCTTATTTGGACGTCGTCAACATACATTGAGTAGGAGATTGAGGGTGGCAACGATTTCCCAAGTGAATTCATTTTAATTATAAACAGAGTACAGCTTAATACTCCACCCTGGGGAACCCCATTTTCTTGTATGTATGTTCTTGATACCACTGTCCCTACTCTTACCCTAAATGTCCGCTCCGACAAATAACTTTCAATAGTGTTTAGCATATGTCCAGACACACCGAATGCCTTGAGATCAAGCAGTATGCCGTGACGCCAAGTTGTATCGTATGCTTTTTCTAAGTCAAACAAAACAGAAAGACAGTGCTGTTTGTGGATAAAAGCATCTTTGACATACGACTCAAAGGCAACTAGCTGGTCAGTTGTGCTTCGACCTGATCGGAAACCAGCCTGACAACTGTCCAGGATGCCGTTATATTCAAGAAAATGGATTAGCCTCTTATTTACCATTTTTTCAAAAACCTTTCCTAAGCAACTTGTCAGAGCTATTTGTCGGTAACTGGCAGGTAGTGAGGCATCTTTCCCCTGTTTTAATACGGCAACTACAACTGCTTCTCTCCAAGCTCTCGGAAAGTATCCCGCCGCCCATATTTTGTTGAACAAGTGCAAGATTGTTCGGAGAGTTTCTGGGTGCAGATGTTGTATCATTGTGTATGATATACTATCTGCCCCAGGCGCTGAAGCCTTACATGTTCCCAGGGCGACCAAAAGCTCTGTTATGGAAAATTCCGTGTTGTATGGTTCGTCAGATCTTTTGTTATCACGAATCGGTTTCTTCTCCATAGATGTTTTGTGTCGTAAGAAAGCATTCGTGTAATGAGCAGAACTCGATACATATGAAAAGTATTTCGCAAGTGTGTTTGCCTGGTCCTCTAGGGTATCGCCTGTACTGTTGACCAAAGGTAGGGTGTGTGTTTTCCGTCCATTAAACTTTTTTAATTCTGTTCCATACTTTGCCTGCATCTGTGTACGAGTTGATAGAAGTCACGAAAGAGCGCCAGCTATCTCTTTTTGCTTGCTGGCGAATGCGTCTTCCTTGTGCTTTTGCACGTTTGAAGGAAATCAAGTTTTGCGTAGTGGGGTACCTGCGAAGGACACCCCACGCCTTATTTTGAGCCTGCCGTGCAAGCCTACACTCTTCATTCCACCACGGCCTCCTAGTGTTAGGTGTGGCACCAGATGTTTGCGGAATTGAGCCCTCGGCAGCATGAAGAATGTGTGCAGTCACCAGTTCACAGGCTTCGTCAATGCCCAAATAGCTTAAGGACGTGTATGAAAGCTGAGATAATTGTTTAAATTTTAACCAATCAGCACCAGATTCCTTAAACTTTTTATGGCAGATGGAACTGTTACGGGCTTTATCAATGCCTTTCAAGATGACAGGGAAGTGGTCGCTCCCATAGGGGTTGTCGTCCACTTCCCATTCAACAGTCGGAAAGAGGACAGAAGAGCCGATCGCCAAGTCTATGTGTGAGTATGTATTGTGTGTAGTGTTGTAGTATGTCGGCTCTTTTTTGTTAAAGAGACAAGCTCCGGATGAGAAGAGGAATTTTTCTATCAAGCGGCCCCGGGAATCTGTGCGTTCAGATCCCCATAGTGGGCTGTGTGCATTCAGGTCACCTATGAGTAGGAACGGTTCCGGCAGCTCATCTATGAGAGACTCAAATTCAGAGCTAGATAAACGATATTCAGGGGGAATGTATAGTGAGCAAATTGTTGTTAATCTGTTGAAAATAATTGCCCGGATTGCAACCGCTTCTAGGGCGGTACGCAATTGAAGAGATTGGCAAGGGATAGATTTTTGAGTAACTATAGCTACGCCACCAGAGCAGTGCGTGCAGCTATCCCTGTCTCTCCTAAATACTGAGTATTGGTTCAGGAAATTGGTGTGCTTAGGTTTCAAGTGTGTCTCCTGTAAACATAGGATGGCTGATTGCGTTTTGTGTAGGATTTCATATATATCATCTAGGTTTTTAATAAGGCCCCGGCAGTTCCACTGTGTAATTATTTGTGCTACCATAAATGTTTAGGGAGGAGATTTTACCTGGTGTAGATAAGGACTCGGGCTGGATGTATACTATCTATCAGTTCTGACTTGGGCCTGTGACACGGGTGGCTGGTGGCTTTTTGCCTCGCCCCGCCATGGTGCGCTGTTCTCTTTCCGCCTTTGGCACTGGCAGAGACGGTGTTACCTCCATGTCATCATCTGAGTGGTGTGACAGTGACGAGATGGAGTCCTTGCGGGCTCCGCCTCGGGATATGTTCGAAGTGGAGGCAGGGGCCCCTGCCGTCCCCGACTGTTTGTTGGACACAGAAGTGGTCGTGGGACCGACCACATCTACGTCCATGGCCGCCTGCAGTCTGGCAGCCGGAAGAGGAGGATTGACGGCAGAGCCGTCCCTCCTCACACTTGCAGCTAACACAACACTTGCGGGCGCCACAGGTGTCGTGTCAGATGGTTGGGCTGCCTTGGGCAGCATGGTGACTAAACAGCGCAGAAGACGAAACACAAAGAAGAGCAAAAACAGGACGAGCGCTGTCTATCAACTGGGGTTTATTGGAAAAGAAACATATTTATATACAAGGTCACAAGTAAAAAGCGCGTGCACTCCGTTGGTATCACCTCAGACAATCATAAAAAGAGTGAACAAGCAGAATCAAAACCTTTATCGGCAATCAAGAAAAGCTACTTCTTTCTCTTGCAAACATACTGAGGCATGACTAATGCAAGCGTCACCGAGCTTTGTTATGTGTGAAGCCTCTATTATTTCACGTTTACGCTGATTAGAATGATTAAAAAGAATGACAGTTTTATCAAGCCCAGCCTTTTCTCGTCAAGAACTCAGAAACGATAATAGAGTATTTAGAAAATGAACATCTTGCTAATATCGGAGCCTTTAGCATCGACGTTGAAGACATGTACTACTCGTTGCCTCAGAACCCCCTTTTGGTTGCAGTGGAAGAATGTATTAAGGTCGATAATGACGAATTGGCCTTCAGAAACTGTAGTGGAATAAGTGTGGAATCCTTTCTAGAACTGCTCTCTTTTTATTTGAATTCTACGTTTGTTGGTTTCAATGATGGTATTTTTCTACAGAAGTCGGGTGTGTGCATTGGCTCGAAGGTGGCTCCATTATTAAGTGACATTTTTCTGTGTAAGGTTGATCGTGCCTTAGAGAGAGAATTGTCGGGCATGGTTAAAAAAGTGTACAGGTATGTCGACGATTATATTGTGTTTGTTGATAAGTGTTCCATTCTCCGCGGTATTGCGGATATACTGAAGGTATTTAAAGAAAATGGTATGGGACTTAAGTACACATTTGAAGTAATGAAAGAAAATTGCATTCAATTTCTTGACCTCTCCCTAAAATTCGGCGAAGAACATGTTTGCTGGAAATTCGCCCCCAGATCAGTTAAGCCCTTGTTAAACTATAAGTCAGGCCATAGTAAACTTGTAAAAAACTCTATAGCGTTCTCTAGCCTACGTTCTGCCCTGTTTAAATCTTGTGTGCACTCAATGGGCGCCAGTTTTAAGGAACAGGTAAAAAAACTTACGGAGGCGGGTTTTCCAAACTGTGCCTTGGCCTCAGCGTGTAATAAACTGGTCAAAGTAGTAAAAGGGTGTGAAAAGCCCGCCACTCAGAGGGAACCAGATCAACGAAAAAAGTATGCTGTTGTTCCGTATATTCACCGGACCACCCATAGGTTGAAGAAGATAGCGTCTAGATATGGGGTGCAGGTTGCCATATCTGCCCCAAATAAACTCGGTAGAGTGTGTGCTTTAGTTAACCGAAAGAAGCAAGGTTCCGGCGCCAATAACTACAAAGATTGCTCGGTTAAACACAATAATAAGTATGTCACTTGTTGTATTTGTGTTGTTTACCAAATACCGTTATCATGTGGACGGGTATACGTCGGCCAGACGGGCCGGTGTATTAATGTACGTTTAAGAGAACACTTCAATTCGTTGAAGGGAACGCCGACGTCCCACATGTCAGAACACTGTCGGTCATGCTCCACGCCTTCATGCGAGCCCATACTTGATAAAACTGTCATTCTTTTTAATCATTCTAATCAGCGTAAACGTGAAATAATAGAGGCTTCACACATAACAAAGCTCGGTGACGCTTGCATTAGTCATGCCTCAGTATGTTTGCAAGAGAAAGAAGTAGCTTTTCTTGATTGCCGATAAAGGTTTTGATTCTGCTTGTTCACTCTTTTTATGATTGTCTGAGGTGATACCAACGGAGTGCACGCGCTTTTTACTTGTGACCTTGTATATAAATATGTTTCTTTTCCAATAAACCCCAGTTGATAGACAGCGCTCGTCCTGTTTTTGCTCTTCTTTGTGTTTCGTCTTCTGCGCTGTTTAGTCACCATGTCGCAACACCAACTCGCCCAACTTTCCATCCTGCTGCCTTGGGCAGCACCTGGGGGGGCTGGGACGGCACCAAGTCTGCTTCGCAGTACTGGGTGGCCGCCGTGACTAGACGCCGCTCCGCCCCCGGCGAGCTGCATCGGCATACCTTTGCGAAAACATTGAGTGTTTCTGTCGTGCTTCTTGATAGGTAATGTTCTGGGTGACCTTCATGTTTATGATTTCTTTCTCGGCTTTGAATTTAGCACATGACCGAGAGTATGCAGCGTGGGGTTGTTCACAGTTGGCACATTTCAATACGTTAGAAGCACAGTTCTCTGAAGGGTCATGATGTCCTGCGCACTTGGCACATGTCAGTTTTCCGCGGCAGGTGGTAGTACTGTGCCCATACCGCTGGCACTTGAAGCAGCGGCGTGGGTTGGGTATGTAAGGTCGTACGTTGCAATGAAGGAAGCCTGCAGTGACAGACTCCGGTAGGACACTTCAGTCAAAAGTTAGGATCACATGTTTCGTTTTTACTTCTTTGCCATCGCGTCTGATCATTATTCTTCTTACCGCAGTAACGCCCTGGTCACACACGCCCTCGAGGAGGTCAGACTCACTTTCATTGAGCAGGTCCATCTCAGATATGACGCCCTGCGAGCTGTTAAGGCTCCGGTGTGGCGTTACAGCTACTTCAAGGCCAAGTAGGTCGGTCTGGTTCAAGAGACTATCAGATTGTTTTTTAGTAGATAGTTCTACAAGCACGTCCCCCGATGTCAGCTTCTTTGCCTTGTAGTTCGCGCCAACTACACTCTCAATGAACTTGGCAATTAAGACGACCGACTTGCAGGTAACTGGAGATTCCTTGTTCTTAGATTGTATCACTAAGAAGCGAGGAAAGTTGCCCGGGGTGTTAAATTTCATGTTGGGCAGAGGTTTGAAAATTACATCGGTGCGGGCCCTTTTTGGGGCCCGATCATTTGGAAGAGAGGATTTCGAAAGTACCATGCGGCATAGTATAAAGCAGGGAACTGGGGTACTTTCTTCTTTGACGTTACCCTGATGGTCAAAGAGGTCCCGGAGCTCCCAGCCTGATAGACAGACAGGGAGCCCATCGGCCGGAGCTTGACCAGGGCTCCGACGGCCACCGTTCACGGCTTCTAACCCTTCACCTTTCAACTTCTCGCCACGGCAGGTAACAGCTTAAGTATGGGGGGCTCGGGGTACGCGGTGTCGCCACTCACCGTCACCAAGATTACTCAAGGTGCCCCGTGCGGGGGCAATATTGTAAGTCACTGAGGACTATTTACCCTGTGTATATCTGGCGCTCGTCATCAGAAGAGCAAATCAAGCGCAAACGAAAGTTCGTAAGCGCTTTATTTGTACACTGCCCACTTCAGTCTCTGTATACTTTTCTTCCGCCGCCGCAAAGTTTTCGTGCGCTCCTTCACCGTTGTAGACCTGCGCTACTTCTGTAATTATTATTGTTCTCGGCGATTGCATTATCGCCTGGCAGAGCAGCTCGCTTCCTGATAAGGTGCCTCTGCTTTGATCGTCTGGATCTTCTTTGGTGGCCCCATCCCCTCTGTGCGGAGAACAGAGTCGGAGAGAGCTATTTTAAATTAAATTTAAGTGAACTGAAAGGCATGTGGACGTGCGCAGCTTGGTTGGCTTAATTACAGTCCAAGCTGATAAATTCGCAATGGTACTCACATTCTTTTACAATTCCACGTGCCTATGGTCTTCCATACTGTGCGTTTCAAAGCCAACGAGATATAGGGGCCACCCTAGATGCCGAACACCGCCGACACCAGTGCCTGAATTTTGCCTCAATAGGCCAATAACCGCTCTCGCTTTAATATCCGACATATTTGCTGATTGTCGAAGTAGTAAACGGCTTCCTCTCGCTGGGGCACTGCAAATGAATACGAATCATACCACGGCTATTACATCCTGACCCTGTTGAACTAAATTATGCCCGGAGTATACTGAACGGCGTTAAATTCTCGCCTTCGTATATAAAGACGTCCCTTTACGCTAGATCGGTACAGTAGCACCTGCAATATACGTCCCATGGTGATCCACGTTTACACCAGACAGCCCCAGAGCCGCAAGGAACGGACCTTCACCCCGGCCGCAAAATTGTGAAAGCAACTCATTACTCCGAGGTTCTAGTGACAGACAGAAAAATATTTTCGTCAAGGATGTCTCAAGGCCGCAGGGTGAAAGGAGTCGAATAATAATGTCCGGCCAAAGTCCCAAAACGCAGCCAACGAATCTTGGTGCTGAATACGTGGCATTAGCGAGTACACAGGAGAGGACCATGTCCGGACGGTGTTTTCCGCGAAGCAAGAATAGTACGGCGCAGTCCCAAACGAGACGGCGAATGGTTAAACCCACGTCCGTTTTGCAGGCGCAGCATCGGACTGGTCTGTGTAGCCCATTGGCGGAACCACAGTTAGGTTGCCATCGGGGGATGTCGGTTGGTTCTTGTGTTTCCTCAATCGAGCAACCACGTGATCTGTCTAAGCGTACTCCGACCGCGCCTGGTTCATTGACACCTAGCCTATCGGGGTAGAGGAGGGGGTGTGGGGTAGCCGCATGGTGGAATAGGAGTTGATAATTCCGGCCTCCGTTGATTACGTAGACGGTGGGGCTCCAGATCTGGATCCGAGGTGAGCGTAACTGGTCTCACAGGGATCAGGAACCGGGACGGTGTAATAAAACCTCGCTCGCAAGTCCACGAGCCTTCTCGTTTCCCGGGTTTCCCTGATGCCCAGGATTCCAGAGTACCCTTACCGGGGTCCCAGAGTTCACCCTGAGTGCATTGCATGCCTGTTCGATAGCGTGGGCGGGGCTATTGCGCCTCGGTGGACCAATGAGTCACTTGAGTGCCTCAGTACAGTCACTTGGTCGTAGTCCCATTCAGTGTGATCGGTGACAGCCTGGCGTGTAAGGAGTTAGACCTTTGTTTTAGCTCAAGTTCCATAATATCGCGGTCGGCGTCTAAAGAAATAAGATGAATGCTCTGGTGGTCGACCGGGTTGGACACTGCAACCGGTGCCGCTGTACGGAACTCGGACCACCAAAAAGATGCGTCCACAAAAATATCGTGTTGAATTGGGCAGGGAAGAAGCACGGGCTAGAACCAGCGAGGTCCGCAGCGGTGCGTGCCTCCGACGCTGAGCTTTAGAGGGCAGCCTCTCACTGAGCTCACGGCTTGAGCTGCGTGAACAGGCCCCGGATTTCTTCCTCCCAGGTTACTCGCCACGGTCGCCGCCAAGCATCCACGACTGGAACAGGCTGATGGAGCCAAAGGGCACGCAAAACAAGTGCCTCAGTCTGGGCCCAATGTACGCTCTAGATTGACTATTCTAGGTGACGTAGTAAGGGTATCAACGAACGTATGAAAATCACCCGCCGTTCACTTTTGTTTATCGCAAGGAATGATGATGGCATGGCCTTAACAAACGCCACACCACTATCAACATTGTCATCATCATCATCATAATTATCACCATCGTCATCATCGTAACAATCTGTTCCTCAGTAAATGGAGTTTCAGTGGAGCCTTGCGTCTCAGTTCTTCACAGCGATAGAATAAAGAGGGTAAATTTCATCGTAGTCTTGTTGAGACAATGCGCATTAGTAGACATATAGTCGTATGACATCCACTTGCATTTTTTTGTGGAAAGAAAATAAAAAAATTAGTGCCCTTCCACTCGGTGAATATGGATGACCTGCAAAGCTGGACGCATTCCATGGAGTGCACGAAACAAAACACGTTTATTGTAATTTGCGACAGAGCATACTACCTAGCTAATTAGCTGAATGAACCTCTGGAGGACCCAAGCTTTGTTCTTGCAGATAAACATGGAACTGCCGATGTTCCTCCGGCGTCGTAAGCACCTGGCTGTTTGTGTAAGACCGGATTCAGACTGTTTCCGCAACTGTAGTAACAACTTTGCAGAATGACGTCATTTCACGTCTCAGTAAAACGAACTGCGTGACATGCCATTTTTTTATGTCCATATATCATGATATGGCTTTTGCGTCGGTAGTCTGAACAGAGCCTAACCCACAAACCCAATTCGCTCTATCCCTAAGAACTGCGGACAGGTCCTATTGGACCGTTTAACGCCCGCGTTTAAACCTCGCACCAGCACAACGGACATGTCATCCATCAGTACGAGCATGAAACCTATGGCTGCGCGTGCAGGCCCCCATGCTCCCTCCAATTATTCTCCACTACAAACCTGCGCACGCATAAACCAGCAACTGGTCATGTGCGGTGGCTAGGAAGTTATAGACGCCGTCAAAAATATACCCTGAAAGCCCTCTGAACAAGTAACATTGGCTCACGCCGGCGTTCCAAGCGCGAAAGTTGCTGTTCATCCGGGGGGAATTCGCCGCTACTCGACGAGCTGAACTTGAGGCGGTAACGGCGGCGCCAGCAGCTCTCCGTTGTTTTTGCGCCCATTCGCGCAATTCTTGCTCTTCTTCCTCCAAACAAACGGCAAGCATCCGGACCATGGCGATTTAAAACCTGAAAGCCCTTGAGCTCTATTCTCGTGTACAAGCATGTGGCTGTCCGTTTTCCTTCCCCCTCGTATGCATCTCGCTGTGGGAGTCAGATGTCTGTGTAACTCAGCAACCCACTCCCTAACCACTCGGTTGAGAAGGACACCCGACAAACCGCATTGAGCTATGTGAATTTGACCCCTAAATCTCCAACCACCACAACCTGTATTTCATCCGTAGCGCCATGAAGCCTAGCTGTGCGTGCTCGCCCCCCTTTTTCTACCCGAAAACCGTGCACGCATAAACCGGCAACCGGTGATGGCGCATCCTTAGGCCTTAGAGACACCGGCAAAAATGTCGCTCGGAAGGCCTTCCAGCTGAAAATGAAATATGGGGTCAAGCCGGCGTTCCAGCTGGGGAAGTTTCTCTTCTACCGGGAGGGATTCGCAGCTACTTGGCGAAGTGAATTTGAGCGGAAACGGCGAAGGCGGGTTTCGGTCATTTTAGGGGGCAGCCCTTTGGCAGCCGTTTCCTGGGCTTCGCGGGAGCGGCGCCTGTTTACCTCCGCCTAACCCAGTGAGCCAACGCAGCAGCGACGAAAGAAATAAAACGGAGAGGAGCGTCTAGTGAAGGGGGAAGTGGAGTACGACACGTGAGGCTATGGCGTCATCTCTCTCACTGCCTTCCCTCACATATGTCTAATGCGTCGCCACCAAGGAGCGCCCTCCCCCTGACACTTTCCCAAGACGCTGTTCCATTCGCCGATAATCCAAATTACGTGACATTTGCGCGGGAGGTTCAAGCACGATTCCCGACAGTATGCTCGTGGCTCCCTTGTGCGGGGTTAATCCGAACCATGTGACATTTGCGCGGGAGATTCAAACACGACTTGCAACATGCTGGCCGCCGCCGGCGGTGCGCGGCGAAGTAGCAGCAGACTAGCTCACGCCGCCGTGCGTTCGCTGATCACGCAAACACTTTCTGAGACGCAGCAGAAATTCGCCAGGACCGAGAAGACTGCAGCTCGTGCTGCGCACAAATTTCATACTACGGAGTATAGTAATCGTCAGTGCATTTTTCTACGCCCATCCGTGCATTTGTTTATTTTTCGCAATCAGCTGATAACCGTCCTACGGCCGTTATCTGCCGACTGCGTAACTTGCCAAAGGGGCATCCGTGTAGGCGAGGGGGAACATAGTCGTGCAAGAGGTGTTATCGGTGGCCAGGAGGAGCCACGGAACGGCGCCGAGTAAATCGTCGATGACGCCGGAGTGAAAATTGAGGGGGGGGGGGGGGGGGGGTACACAAATACTGCTTTGCAGCAATATCGTTTTCGCTCCCTCAATTTACACATTGCTTCCGCGAACAGCAAAGGGTCCACGACTTTGCGGAATGATACTAACGAGCAGCGTTGAGGGCCACGTGTCAAATAAAATCCGACGTTGTCAGCGGTGTTGACCGCAAGCAAAAAATTGTTGTCAGGGGAAAATTTCGCAGCGCCTCCTTCTGGCGCCCACTGAAACCCTTCGAATCGTAAGGTGCCGCTCCACAGTAGGCGTGCGAGCAGGAGGAGAAAGTTTTCACCACTCGCGGGTGCCGCAAGGGGGTAGGTACGATGACGTCAGCACTAGGGTGTAATACGCCCTAATAAATGATAATGCGACACGAACGCTGCCAGATAACGCTCCCGCATCACACGTTTAAAGTCGAAGCTTAAAGTTGCCATGCAGACAAAACACAAGTTTGGTGCATGCGAAAGATTGCTTTGTTACAATAAAACTTCCACCAATTTTAACTTAAACTTCGCTCAGATAAGCTGTATAATTAGGAAAAAAGGGAATGGCCATGCGACTCACTAGCTCGATTCCGACACTAGAACCTATGACGTCATATGCAAAGCCGTCTGATTGGCTTTGGCCAGCAAAAGCAAACGCAAAGTAAGCATTCCCTTTAAGCTTGCAGAAACGGCTCTTTTCTTTTAAGTGTAAGAGAGAGAGAGCGCAAAGATAAAAGAAAGGCAGGAATGTTAACCAGGCTACGGCGTAGTATTCTATCATTCCCGGGGGAGAGGGGAACAATGAGGAAGAAGAGAAAAAGATAAAAATAAGGGGAAAGGTAAAGTGGTGTAAAGTGGTGTGCCCAGCGGTAGGACACATATACAAACACGTTAAGTGAGCTCATTGAGGGTAGTCTTTCCCGTTACAGTCTTCATTGCAATTCCGTCGTTTTTAGAACACACAGGAGTGCTTTTGCGCCTTGTTCGTAGATGGCGGAGAAGGCCAGTGGGCCAGGATTTTCTCCTAAGAAAACGGGCGCGGAGAGTCCAGCTTCCGTAAAGTTGAAGAGAATTGGCTTCTTTCGATGAAAAACGTGGACACTCGCGTAGGGCATGTCGTGTGGTCTCTGGTGAGACAGACTTCGCACGCCTCCCTGGCTGCCATTTCAATTAGATTGCGTCAGGTCATGGGAGGCCTAACGAAAGGGGACGCTGAAGATGCGGGTCCAGGGCATGAATACGAGCGCTCGCGAACTCTTGGGTAGTCCATTTGGGTAGCGTGATCTCCCGGTAGAGTTTGCGGAGAGTCCTAGCTTCGTCCGTCCTCGATAACGGAATGGATAAGCTCTCTGTTTTTTTGTGTGCCAAGCGGGCGGCAGCGTCCGCACTTCCGTTTCCGACAATGCCGCAATGACTGGGAAGCCACTGGAAGGCAATGTCATGACCCGCTTGGGCGGCGCGGTCGTAATATAGTCTTATCTCGGTCAGCAGCTGTTCATGAGGTCCACGGCACAGGGCTGACTGGAGCGATTGAAGCGCAGGCTTTGAGTCGCAGAGGATCGCCAAACGTCGGCCAGAATTTTGTTCAATGGTGTGAAAGTTCTGTAACCGTAGAAGTTATAAGATGAGCTATTTTGAATTCTGTGGACATGGAGATTCGTTGTGTGACAACGGCGTCTGCAGAACCAGATGTTGTTACAGAGCCATCGGTGTAAATATGGGTGCGGTCACTGTATCTCTCGTGTAAATATATGAGAGTTAGCTGCTGTAGTGCCAGCGATGAAAAATCTTGCGTCTTGCGTGCTCCGCGCCGCCAGAATTCCTTTCCTCTGTAAACACATGGAGCGCCTAACAAAGCCTGGTCGCCTACCCATTGACGCATCCCAGCCGCCGAGTCGCCAGGGTCGGCCGTGTGACGAACGGAAACTTCACCCAGCAGCTTCGAGCAGTGCAACTGTCGTAGACTGAACCTCTGGTGCCCTCTTCCTATGTTTGACCCCTTGACTGACCTCCAGCTCCTGTCCGGTTCGGGCATTCCCGTGGCGGTAATCGCGGTCGTTAAAATGTCAACGGTCCCCCTATGCCGGTTTCCCAAAAGAACGCAGGGAAATCCTCCTTCGAAAGCTGACATCGCTTTCAGCTATTATGGGGCGACCGACGCGTTCGTAGGCGTCGCCTCTGGGCCCGCTCAGCGGTTGATTACAAAAGCACGGCGAATAAGAAAGAAGCCTCGGTGGTTTTTCGATGCGACTGCATCTCATTCACCCGCCTTGTCCATGCATGCATGCATCCCTCCATCCATCCGGCGTCGTCGTCGTTGTCTGCGCCAGCTGCGCATGCGCTCTCCGCCGCTCTCACCGCAGCGTTATCTGCGGGTTAGCGCTCGCTCCTTGCAATGCCAGCTGTGCGTCGGCGCGCGCTAGCGCTCGGTTAACGCATGCTCATGCGCTCCTCTCTCTCATTCCCCTCACCGCTATGCGGCGGTATACAACGCGGTACCTGCGCCGCTCCGCTCCGTCGTTCCAGCACCCGTCCTCCTATGTCCAACGCTGCTTTGAATGGAGACTAACAAGCCTGCTATCGCGATGGTCGGCGCAACCGCAACAAGCACCGGCCAGCCCAATAACAGAACTGCTAGCACCATTGACGATGAGGCTGCAAAGCGACGTGCACGGGATGCGAGAACCCCGTAGTAGACGGAAATGCATCGTACGCGTTCATGGCACGTTTTACGCGATGGGAGAATCAACCCAACGGAAACGCCAAGGGAAACCCACGATGAGTCGCATCTACACAGGGTTCTCGCGAGGGGAGGTGGGCGTAATTTCTCATTGCGCCCCTCACGCCCAAGTCAGCTCATCCGGCGTGAAAACAAACACCGCACAGGTAAACAAGCTAACCCCAGAGAAAGACACCTAGCTGCCGGGCGGTTTTATTTAATAGTGAGGGGCCCAAACTTAACCGATGGCATACTAGAAAGGTGATGATCAGGCATCCTGGTTAGGTGCCTAATGTGCGCGCTGAGTGTTTCAGTTGTCCCGTAAGTGTGCAAGGGGTGATCACGAGCCACAGCAATGGTTGCAGCTGTTGAGGTGCTTAAGTGTACTTCCTATTAATTTATAGGATTTAGAATTGTGGAGTGAAACAATGTAACTTACGAAAGTATACGCAGACATAGAAGTACCAGTGCTTACTGCTGTTGGTACTGCGCGCATTGTTTGTTATAGCTGAACAGCGGTGCGGAGCACTGGGGTTGTCTCAGACGACACTGGCCGATTGGTGTAAGCTACATTGTCTTACGTGACCTTGATTGTTGAACATAGCCTATGTTTCAGAAAACAATAATTATCGTAGCAAAAACAAACCAGGAGCAAATACGGTCAAAAACAAAACAAAGGCGAATAGCGGTGTGGAGCACTATGGTGGCGCCATCTAGGAGGGCTGACGGGTAAACAAGGCTCCGCAGTCCGCTTCAGATCGAACGGCGCACTTGAAGTGCCCATGAAGATCCGCCATGGGACGTCGTGGCAGACGTCGCAAAACACGATTTACCTGGAGAATCAAAATTTTAACTGAAGTTCATTAATTTACCCGTGAATAAAGCATCATTTGCCACCGAAAAAGCGTGCGGGGCACTGTAAAACACCAAATATTTCGCATTAAACCAACTTGTATTTGCCGCATGGCCCTTTTAGCGCCTTCCAATATTTGTAGGTTGGCTTCAAAGAACAGACCGGGCAACGGAACTTCAGTGGACTCGGCGCCTACACGAACGATAAGCTGCGTTACTGTGATTAATCATCATCGAAAGTATCTCTTCAACGTCCACCTTAGCGGTCATTAGTTAGCGGTCCTTTGGCTTCCAACACTTCCCCCTTCGTGCCATCGCTTTCTCCTTTTACGCTCGATGTTTTATAGCATCGATGTGTGCTTTTTTCTTGCGTTTATATTTCTGGTTTGCGACAGGACGTGATTTGCGGCCATCCCGTTTATTCCATGCCAACCGCTGAGACGAAGAAGTGCTAAAAAAAAAAGAGATTGCAGGAATGGCAGAAGATGCAGGAGCATGAAAGAACGCACTCAGCGATAACAACCCCCATAACGTGAAATATGTTCGTCCTTCGCTTTTAAAGAGTTCGGAACGCCACCTCCCAAGTAAAATGTTGTCCTAAAGTGCATCCTTGATAGAAAGCCCCGATCAGGCAGATAAAAAGGAACAGCTACGGGCGCAAATCCATAAGTTATTGGGATGCCTGAAAAAGCGAGCGAGATATATTTTTTTCTCGTAAATTTTTCTGTGGAACATCATTTCGCCTTCCGTGTTTCTATTACATGGTGTCGAAGCTTGAAGTAAAAGGGGGCGTTTCAAAGAACACGCTGCCACTCGAATAAAGCCCACACAGTACCAAACCAAAACAAGACGACAGCACGCAGATTCCATTGTGTGCGCAAATGGATCTTGCTTCTTTAGAGAAACATCATATAATTCCATTTCTCAATTTTTTTAAAAAAATTGGGTAGTCTGCAATGAAATGTTATGCCGGATTACTCTCAATGTAAACCTGTCATTTTTTATTTGAAATCTCTGTCATCTGCAACTAAACACTATAGGGCATGGCCTAAAACATAACCTACTCTCTTTTATCAATATATTAAGCTGAATTGAACTTTCCTTAAAGCAGCATAATGAAATAATCCCGCTTGCCATTATTGAGAGTAAAAGTTTGGGTAGTCTGTAAACAGGCCTTACGGCGGGTTTCTTGTAAACTAACCGCATTAGGGCTCTCATTAGTTTAGACTGAAATCTGAGCCATGTGTAACTAATATTTATGGAGAATTTCTTGCAACATACACAACCCCACTTTTCACTATTGTAGGTTGAAATGAATTTTGCTTAACTGAGTTACGCAGTCTCATTTCTCAATTTTTGATGTAAGGATTTCAATCACCTGCACGAAGATATTATGACGAATTCCTTGGAATAGAACCGCATTATGGCTCTAATTTTTAACAGCGAATCTGTTGTTACTCGCCGTAAGTTCGGGGGTTCATGCGCGCAGACAACTGTCTGCGTGGAACGTTATTGCGCAGGCGTCCAGTAGCGGTCGCATTACCCACTCGACAACGGAAAAACACGTCATAGCGGCCGCCTCCGCATTCGAAGTATCCCCATGATGGTCGCAACATCTGCTCGGAACGAGAAAGACATGTCATAACCTGCGCTTCTCGGTTCGTTGTACGCATGCGCGTGGTCGTCGTAGGCATGCGCTCAGTATTGGCGATGAGCGCGAACACGGGCGGCGCTGCGAAGCGCGCCCCCGTGTCGTCGGCTTAGGGATTCTCGCATTTGTCGTCTGCTTCACTCAGGCTCGCTCTCCCTGCTGTTTCTTAGCGCTCGGTCGACGTCTGATGCTTGTCCGCTCCAGAATTTGCGTGTGCGTAACTTTTTGTCATAATAATGGCCTTAAAATCGCATACACTAGCTGAAGGCGTGAGTTAAAGTATTGTTTTCGATACTGCTACGGAAGAAACAGTGCCGGCGTCGCCCCACTCTTTGCGAAGCCTGTCCTGTGCGGAGCGCGAAGATTTGGAGCTAGGCGTCAGCTTCTGTATTAAGCAATCTTTCGATCAAACGGAATAGCCAGCTGTTAGTAGCCGGCAACAGTGAAAATACAAGACCTAAACAAATTGTAAGCCTTCAGGGCTGTCGGCTTCGACAGAAGGCATTACAAGTCCCGGTAATCATATGTTATATGGTAAAACAGTTTTTGCAACCTTGCCGAACGCTCGAAAGTATTGTATCACATCTCTTTACGTTGTCATGGCATGAAAGTCTATGCCGACGTGCACTATGGGCTAGAAAAACTCTAGGCTGAGTTCCAAATAACCCACTATGCGCATAGGCTGGTTTTATGCCAGGCTTCTAACCACTATGAAGGTTTATTGACAAAAACCAGTCACGTCTACGGTAACGATAAAGTAACCAAATGTTTGTTCAGACCTGGAGGGATATTTCGGTACATTTCCCGCAGCTATATCTTCCCAATATTCGGATATGCGTTATAGGAAAATTGCACTCAAGAGGAGGAGTAGTAGGTGGATGAGCAGAATACTTTATAAGGAAGAGGCATGCCAACGGCAACGCCAGGCTGAAGAGCAGCGGCGGTGCAGGCAAACACTGCTAGCACAGCGGCGGCGTCAGTCCCAGTCACCGGCGTCCATAAGGCTATCCACACCCGTAACTCAAGCGACCCCAGATGCTTCCGGCATCAAGAGTGAAATCTAGGAGATAGTGATTAAAAACACTATGCACGCAACTACCCACAATGATGGCCGAATATTGTAAACTCACTCAATTGACCCCGCCAACAGGCCCTGCTTCCACAGCCTCTTCCATTCAGCATGGCTTCGGATAATATCCAACTGTTACAGTGGAACTGCAGAAAGAAGGAAGGAAGGAAGAAATACTTTGTTGAATGCCTGCAACAGACACAGTGTGTACACTGCGCCCAGACGTAGCCACTCGGCGATCCCGACGTCACCCCTACTCGGACCACCCCTTCGCTACTCCCTACGGGGTTGGACGCGCTGCCCCATAAGGGAGGGCGTCGCCCCGCAGCTTTCGCTTCGGTGCTGCTTTTCGAGGGCCGCCAGCACCTGCTGGACGGCTGATAGTTGGGTGTCCTTGTCATAACTGCGCACTGCTTCTTGGATCCACGGCGGTAGGTCTATCCTGGTTGCCGCCTCGTTAGGTCGCACTTCCCACTTCCCACTCCCAGAGTAAGTGGGCAGTCGAGGCCCTAGCATTGTTACATAACACGCACGTGTCGTCCGTATAGAGTTCTGGCTGTATGTGCTTCATGACGACCGGGGTCAGCAGTGAATTCGTCTGCAGCTGTATGAACGTGGACGCTTCCTCCCTGGTTAGCTCGGGGTGAGGCGGTGCCAGCACCCTCCTACAATTTCTATAATATTTGGTGATACCCTGAAAGGTATCGTACCTGTCCTTCGTCTCGGTTCACCACTCTGCAGGCGATTCAACTGCTGCCGCGCGGCCAGCTAATCCTCGCGCGACTGCGTTCGCTGTGGTTGGTGGCGAGTTCCGATACCTCGTTCCCCGCATGGGCGAGAAACCACCTGATTGTCACCTTGCGTCTGTCGATGTTTACCCGCTCGAGCACCCGCACCGCTTCACAGTACAGCCAACCCTTGGCGAAACTGCGCACTGCACTCTTTGAGTCGCTAAGCACCGTCGTCGTCTCTGGGTCCGCGATGGCCAGGGCGATGGCCAGCTCTTCCGCTCGCTGCGCGTCTCTCGTGACGATGCTCGCGGCGTTCACCGTGACTCCCGTCTTCCCATCTTTCACTACCGCTGCGAAGCACTGGCGGTCGCCGTACTCTGCGGCGTCGACGAACTGCAGAAGCCTCCACGCTAACGCTATCGAACGCAGTGAAAGATTTCGTACAGCTGAAGAGAAACCCTACGCACTACTCCTGCAGGAGACGCGTGGCACAGGGCCAGGATTGTGTGGATACAAAGGGTACTTCACTCCAAGCATTGTACACGAACCAGTTGAGGGCACAAAGGAAATTATCGCACAGGCCGGGGTCTATGTCCGAAATGATGTCAGGCAGTGCCAAATAGACACGAAAGAGTTCTGTACCCTATTTATAGAAGTTGATGCCGTGCGCACTCGAATTGCGCAGGGGCGCACGTTGCTGATTATCTCGGCCTACATCCGCACTGATACTGGGCGGCGGTGCAGAGTCAGCTTCGAGTGGATGAGCAGAATTAGGACCTTGTTTCCAAACAATGAAATTGTAATAGGTGGAGAGTTCAATGCTGCGAGCACCACCTGGGGGTATAAGAACACTACGGTTCGCGGCCAGAACCTCGAAGACGAAGCAAATGAAGCCGACCTATACCTCATTAACGACTTGGACTACCCAACCCGCATCGCCCTTCACTCAAGGCAAAGAAACACTACTTCTGACCTAACGTGGGCGACTGAAAATACGATTCGCCAGTGGCGCTGCAATAGCGATCCCTGGAGCAGCGATCACTACCCAATTTGGCTGGAACTTCGTGGCCTCGTTCAAGAGAAACGCCGACAAGTGACCTGCACAGACTGGAATAAGTTCCGTGAGCTTGTCGAGGAGGCTCACGAGAGCTCCCTCGTCACTCGAATCCTCGACGCAGCAAAGGCGGCAGCGACTACGGTCACTGTAGACGTGGAGACCCCCTCCCCGGACAAGCACCTACTCAACTTATGGGCAACGCGAGAACAACTTCAAGTCTAATACCATCAAGGGGGCAAGGCATACAAAGACCTCCTCCGCATAAGGCACAAAACAGCCCAAATTATAAGTCACACGAAACAGTTAACTCGGCAACGGTGGGAGGAGCACTGTGCGTCCTTCGGAAAGGACACGGGACTCCGCAGACTCTGGAGTACATTTCACGCCCTCAGTGACAAACGTAAAACGCCAGGTGTCGTCGAAACAGTGCTCCTCACTCAGGGGATCTCCCAGAAGGAGTTTGAAAAACAGGCAGCGAACGTATTTTTCCCGCAGCCCGTACAACCTCCATCACCCGATATATACGAGAATGAGCCAGTCGATGAAAGGAACGAGTTGGATACGCCCTTCACCCACGCCGAACTTTACACCGCCCTAGAACAGGTGCGGATCTAAAGTTCCCCAGGTAAAGACGGGGTCACATGGACAATACTCCGTAACCTACCCGCAGCTCAAAAGGAAGCCCTACTTGACGACATAAATGCAATTTGGATTAGCAGTTAACTGCCCCCTTAAATGAAGCACGCCGTAGTGGCGCTAATACCGAAGTCGGGTAAGCGTCCCACCGAGACTCCTAATCTACGTCCGATTTCCTTGACTTCCACAGTGTGCAAACTCATAGAACGAATGTGCACAAACAGGCTCGATCACTACCTGGAAGAAGTGTCAGAATACTTTCACCCAAATCAGACTGGATTCCGTCCAAATCTTTGCACTCATGATAGCCTCTTTCTTTTAAGGAGAATCTTGAGCCCTCGCCGGTTTTCCCAGCCGAGCATTCTCGTTGCGGTGGACCTCAAGAAAGCGTTTGATTCCGTGACTCACCAGGCCCTTCTACGGGAACTTCATGAGGCGTATCCCGGCAAGAGGATGTTAAACTTCATCAGAAGCTTCCTTGCAAATCGAACCTTTGAGATTCGCTCTGGGCATACAGAACCAACCAGCTTCACGAACTGCGTTGGGGTTCCACAGGGGTCGATTCTCTCGCCCTTGCTCTTCAATGTGGTTATGCGTGGGCTCACCCAAGAACTCTGTAAAATTCGAGGTATGCATTTTACTCTGTACGCAGATGATATTACCATCTGGACTGAAGCCCCTGGCCACAAAAAGATGGAGTTGGCTGTGGCCGCACTGCAGGAGGCACTCTCCACCCTGGAGCGATACCTCGAGCATACCGGCATGCAGCTGTCGGTCGAGAAGACACAGTATATCCTGATCGGAGGCACTCCTGAAGAACGAGCTAAGGTATCCCTTTCGCTAGAGGGGAGTCCACTCAAGCGACCAGACGCAGGATGGATCAGGATCCTCGGTATACCCATCGCGGAGCGGGGAGGTGCAACCGAATGGTTAAGGCAACTGGAGCCTACATGGAAAAAACTCCTCCACCTGATCAAATGACTCGCAAGCAAATTCGGAGGAGCCACGTCGGAGGTAGCCCGCACTCTATAGTTCACGCCGTGCTCGTCTCACGCGCCACGTATGGTGCTCTGTGCTACCGCCTGACGAAAGCACAAACTGAAAAGCTCGAAACGATGTATAGAGCTGTTCTGTGAGTAGTTACCGGCCTGCCGCGGCGCACACGCATCTACGAACTGTACCGTTATGCGCGACTCCCACCTTGCGGGAGCTAATAAACGATCGACGGAAAGGTGCGGCTGACCGCCGTCAGTACACTCTCTAAGGACAGCGGCTCCTACTACATGAAGACCCTCAAATGCAAGCCGTACTAGAAGATGTTCCACCCCACATTCCGCCGGGGCAAGACATCCAAATAACAGATCTCAAGCCGCTATCGCGCAAGACAAACGTACAAAAATACGCCCAGCAGCGAAAAACAATAGCACAGACCCTTAACGCACATAAACCTGACCCGGAGGAGCTACGCATCCATACAGACTGCTCATGGGACCCCGAGGCCCGAATCGCAGCTATGGCAGCGAGAAGAGAGGACGGTGCCCACCGCTCAGAAAGGTTCCTTCTAGAAGAGACCCCCTCAACCACAGAACTCGAACTCCAAGCCATTCACCTTATCCCCCTCTGGGTGCTTGAATTCTTGTCTACAGATGGCACCAAGCACGTACGACGGATCAGGGTTTTACGGAGAGTGCTACGGCACTCAAAAACCTGGTTGGGCCCCCGCGAGTGACCTCCACAGAATATGCCATAAAGCGGACTTGCCGCGAACTACAACGGAACAGCAATATTGATGTCAAGGTCCTCTGGGTACCCGGACAATCTGGCAACACGGGCAATGAGACTGTGCACAAGCTGGCCAGTGAGGCTCGCTCTTCCCACCACTCGCAGCTTGAGCCCACTCCTCTCAAAGCCCTGAGTCATAGCCCTGAAAAGCAGCGAAGAAGGAACAAGCTTCAAAGGTCCAAAGAGCTCCTGATCCCCTACCGAAGGGTCTTCCCCGGGGCGCCCAAGTGTTCGTGGTGAAAGCACGAAGTGGCTTTGCCGTCACGGAGGACATGGTGGCAAGGTGGAACCACGCACAGAAGTACTCCAAGCAGCCGAACCCGCCACCTTTCTCGCCGCCCCAGTGTAGTGTGTGCTTGGCCGCCCAGCCGGCTAACATGCGTCACCTGGTGTGGGACTGTGAAGGACTGAAGGACGCACGTGACAAACATCGCCCGTCATCCGTATCTACATACAGTCAAACCTCGATATATCGAACACGGGTATATCGAATTATTGCTTATAACGAACACTTTCTATATCACGCGTAAAATCACATGCATTTTTAATTTTTTATTTCGAACTGGGACGGACATGAAATGGGTATATCGAACTCCGCCACCCCAGACTGCCCAGACCGCTCGCGCTAGATCTGTTGACAGGCGGGAGCTATCGCGCAGTACTCTCGAGGATAGCGGTGGCGCGATGGGCGCTCCCGATTGCTGCGCATCGGTTGCACCGAAGCAAGTGCAAAAGAAGAATGCGAGCTTGAAGAAACCTGCGGCCAGCTGGAGCGCTTTGTTGGTGCTCAGCCACGAAGCATGTGCATTGATGACTTTGTTGGCGGTTACGACAGCACCGGAACGACGGCGGAGTTGACGGATGTGTAGATCCTAGCGGAGGTTACTACTGAGCGCACAAACTAAGACGCTGCCGAGGTTGTACCCGCAAGCGCTGATAGTGCCCCGCTCCCGACTTCGACCGAGGCTTCAGCGGTTTTGGCCCTACCGCACCGCTACTGCAGCGCAATAGAAGGCACCGGCCTGTCGCTTGTGGAACGTCTAGACTACGTTGTATAACATATATAAAGTTGTATAAAGTACTGCAGCAGGGTAGCCTGGCGTGTATAACATGCCAGGCTACCTTGCTGCAGTACTTTAAGCCAAAAGAATAAATACTTTGAAGCACCAAGTGAGTATTTACTGCACAATTCATACATTTATTGATTTTTACCAGTTTATGATGCGTTTTTTACGTGATTTTATATATCGAATTCTGGTTATATCGAACTATTTCGCGGGCACCGCGCTGTTCTATATATCGAGGTTTCACTGTACGAGGACTGGATCCGGCCAACACACGACCACAAGAGAATTCTACTCTCACTGTGGACATTTGCGTGTGAAGCCTCCATAGTGCGACGCACGTAACCCCCTTCCCTTTTCCCCCTCCCACCGCAACAGGCCTAGTTCCGTCCTATTCATAATAAATTTTACAACAACAACAACAATTTAACAATGAAATCGAGCTCTTTAGTGGGCCGGGTCCTCAGTCCAGGAGAAGAGAGTAAGAGTAATTTTCTTCAATTCATAGAACGCCATCCTGAGTAGAATAGGATTTCTTCTTTGCGCCTCGAATGGTTGGAAACCAATAAAGAGCTGCTTGCATTTCATCAGTTTGGATTCTTGTAATATATGCACGTATACAATTTATTGCGTTCGTTAGCGAGTATATCACGCCTTCAACACCGTAATCATGTTATCATTGTTCGGGTTGAAAGTCAGGTCGTTATGGTAGAAATTCGGAGAACAAAAGCCGCCTTCGAGTACTCTGTACAACGTTGTCTGGGGCGCGATCGCGGTAGCGTAGCAGAAACGTTCTCATTGTATTTCCATGTGAATAAAATAAACAATGCACGCTGAAGATGTGCACTTTCTTGCAGCCAGCCGAAACGAAAGCCAATTTGTGAAGAAGGGAATGTATGACACACAACCTGAAGAAAATATCCACACTATCTTTGTGAGCCTCCGAAACATCCCCAAACCTCCTGATAAGACGTTTGTGATGGTGAAGAAAAATTAATGTGTTGGGTACAAAAAAAAAGAACATTCCTCTGATACAAACAAGTCAACAACAACGAAAGAAATAAAAGGCAGCCGTTTTATTTCCTGCTGTGTGATGCGCGTGTAGGGGTCCGCTGCTTGGAGCGCAGTATTAGACTGTTGAGTCTTTATAAGAGCATCTCAAAAACACTGCAGGAAAGCCTACGCGTTTTCAATGCTTATTGATGAGCTCTGAGCGCTGATCCTCGCGAATAAGATAGAAAGGACGAGCTACAGAAGATCTTCTGACCGATGCTCTGAAGAAAGTTGTTCTCTATCTCCTCGTGTGTTGCCAACTTGTGGGAGCTACAGCTTGAAATTATTTAGATCTGTCAAAAGCTGGCAAAAATAACTGAATTACTAGAACTACGATTTTAATGCACTAAAGCAACAAAGCGGGCGATTTCTAGCACAGACACTGGTGCCACTCACAAGCGGAGTGTAGCAGACGACAGCAGCGTGGGTCCCTAAGCCGACGTCAGAGCCAGGGGGCGCCACTCAAACATCTCACCGCCAATAGGGATCTTCGGCTTCTCCTTGTCCCCTCGCAGCATTGCTAACGTCCACACGCATATGACTTCTTCGACACACACGACGACGACGACTATGAAAAATAAATACTGAAACTTAACCATGTGTCCATCAATGTTCACCTACAGCTTCGCCATTCAAGTATTGCGCGTGAGTGCAAGTTTTCCCGGATTTCCTTTTTTAGATATCGGTGATCTGTAAATAAACCTCATGGTGGCTAGCCTGCAACATACGCTAATCGTAGTTGTCAATATTTAGGAATAAATTTTTTGCAGCCAGCTCTCTGCACCCAGGCGTTGTAATAACTTTTCTCCGGAAATAATTTCAGCGCAATTATGGTGTTTAAAAAACTAAGTTCTCTTGCCTACAAGAGAACACCGAGACTGATTTGTTTATACAAGCACACGACGCATATCATGTCCCTCCTTCTGAGTTATTAATGCCTCCCCGTAGCAAAAAAGTAACCTTTGTAAAAATCTTGCTTGATAGGACGTTTTTCATGACCTCCTGGTGTTCATGGCCACCCACACTACATACACTACAAACCGTCCCCTTTGTAAAGAAAGTTATGTTATAACAAAGTTCGTTCCCTGTTTCTGGGATCTTGTTATGCCGAAGGTTTACTGTACGTACCCAGACAAAGTACGTCTAACATCGTTCAGTAACTAACTACTCAAACTAATAAACTGAGGAAGCGCGTTCACACTTCTGAACAATGCGGACGAAATAAAAATTTCAAGCCATGCCAAGGTGAGTAGCCTAGAACGACACAGTGCCTTACAACGACACAGTGAACGACACAGTTCAGGTGCACTTTTCTGGCTCATCGTAATTCTTTCAGTAGTGATTACTCCATTGTCATTGGAAAGCTTGGCTGCTCCTCCACCGGATCTTCGCCCGATCCTCTGGCTTCGCCTCGCCAGGCACTTTGCACACGTGCGGGGCTCTGACCATTGCGAGGTACCCGTCTAAGCGCCTTCCAAGGCCACTAGAAGGCCATTTTTGGCAGCCCGGACATGGGTCGCTTCAAACAGAGCTATATCTCTTTCTCTCTCTCTTTCTCTGTAGCTGTTGAGTGGCGAATGCTTGCTGTATGGGGAGTAAATGTGATAACAAATTACACAAAAACTATTCAGAGTTTTACAAAGTATTTTTACAGTGTTCCTACCTAAGTTGACTGGTTACACAACAAAATATTCCTTTCCTGCACGCAATGGTCTTGCCAGATTCCAGAGTGGTCGGAATTTTGAGCGACAAAGCTGGGGATGCCGCTATTTTGCTATTTATCGGACACTACAGCTTCTTTCTGATTGAAAAGGGTGCCACCTGCGTTCCTCATTTGTCTCGTCATGCAATTCCAGCCTCGACTATCTTCTACAAATTGAGACCAAAAAACAGAGGATGGGCTTCGACTAAGCACCCGAATACCCCTCCACGTCTAACAAAGCCATGCACGGGTTTCCATCCAACCGCTCCAGATGCCCGGCTCGTAACCTCTTATCGTCTGTACAAACCATTAACCGGCCGAGTCGAGTCGCATGCGAATGTGATTCCGGGCCTGGCCGATCCTCTATGGCAAACGGATCGGGCCGCATTATTCCCAAACACGTGTAATTTGCGACTCGGCCCGCCTTGTAAGCGCATCACGTCGGAGCCTTGCGCCACGCCACCGCTAATTAATCAAGCACCGTAAGAGCGCTGGCAACGGGTCGTTAGCACCCGACTTGTGCGCCAGGAATCCTGCAGGTTCACTCTGGCTTCTTCTTTCACTGCTGGGGCTATTTTGTCAGCATTACCTTCTAATCTCGTACAGGGGAACTTTGTTAAGCCGTGTTTGACGGGCAGGCAGAAATACTGCGTGCGCGTACAAAACGGTGTAGTACGGCGCAACGGGTTAAAAGGAAGCGTTGGTTATGCGGCTTTGGAGGGAGTTTTCAACCAAGCGACTTAGTGAGCATAGGCTGCGGTTCAAGGACAGTCATGGGATTAAGATTCTCCACAATGCGCTCAATTGACCAAATCCAAGTCTCCAACGATAAACGTTCGGCGAATGACACCGTCGAGCCCACGGTATAACCGCTTTTCAAATGGAGGCGGAAAGCGCAAACGCCCCTGTGTCGAGATTTCGGCGCACGTTAAAGATCCCCAGGTGGTCAGAATTGATCCGGATCCCTCCACCACGGCGGGCCTCGAACCCCATGGGTATTGTCATCATGTTAAAACCCCAAAATTCAATTTCCCTCAAATGTTTGGTCGGCATTGTGGCGTCACGCAAGGCAACGAGGGCGTTCTGGAATGTGCAGTGCTCTAGGCGTTTCGGGTGAAATGCTAGGCACGTGGCTTTCATCGCCAAATTTGGTTCACTGAAGACTATAAGATGGTCACATGTGTGCGTTTGCACGAAACGGAAAATCGGAATTCCTTAAAAGTGTATCTTACAGCGGAGTTACTCTGTTTGTAAGTTTACCACGATGATTGCCACGGAGAAATGACTGGACCATTTCAAAAATACACTTCAATACAGCTCGGTGTTAGGCTACTTGGTTTCTTATCATGTTTAAACGTAGTGCGCTGAAGTTAACCCGGGAGATCAGAAAAAAAAAGAAAGCACGGGGTTCCCCGTATCAACTGTTGCGTTTGTACCCTTTTTTCTGTGTTTGTCTTGTGAACTTCAACACTATACATTTGAAATACCAAAAATGAAGCTGGTGATTTTTGACCACTGATGCGTTCCCAACAGAAAAAGAAGTCAAAAGCAAAGAAAGACAGTGCAGTATTCGTTTAGGAAAAGGCTAAAAAAGAGTTTAGGTTGCCCTTTTTGTTGTGCCGAAGCTTTCCTAGGCCAATTCATAAACAATAGTACTGTCAGAATAACATGAAACCCTAGTGATCGGAAGCACGTAAATACGTCAAAAAAGTTTAGCTACCAGATTTATATAAATTTCAAAGCTGCACATAAAAAAGATATCGTCTTTAGTATTTTTTGCAGACCTTATTCATATGCTAAACTTTTGACGCTCCCAACGTGTCCAAGAAAGTAAAAAAAATGTTTTTTATCCCTGAATTTCCTTTCAGTTTTCAATTTTTCGCACGTTTTTCCCGGCTACAAAAAGCAAAACACAACTTTGCCAGGGCTACTGTCTTCACTAACCTGTCCTAAATGAATTAATCCAAACTACTCTCTGGTTTTAAATCTTGAATGTGTTTCACCATACTGCAAAAAAACCAAAGCCCCGTCACTTGGAGAGCAAACTCCTCTGCTAGCTTGACCCAAGTACTGACAGCCAGAAGCCACGTACAGCTGAACTGAACGCCGGAAGCTCTCCCGGCTTATCCCCGTCAAGAAATAATCCGGCTAAAAGTCTCCACCAGGCCCGGCGCAGAGTTTGCCGGCGCAACAACTTGGGATCGCAAGCGCCAAGCCTTGCGCCGGAGAGACGTAGACGAGAGCAAACGAGAACGACGACGCCAGCAGACGACCGTAGCAGACAGCGGAGCAGACGATTGAGACGCGCGCGTACGTTAGGCGCCGAACGATGGCGCTGGCGCTTGAATTATCGGACTTCGTTTTTTCTCCTTTCGCCGAGTCCAATGCACGGCGCTCCGTGCCTAGGGCCGCGTCAGTGCGGTGTGCTTGGTCGCGAACGAAAGGGCTCGCAGGTGACGTCCCCGCCTGTTGCCGCGCGCTAAGGACGCCTCCGACCGGTGAGTGGTACGTTGTCTCCTTGCACTCGCTCTCGCATGGCACGCGCACGCATCGCCGCGGCTGAAATCGAAAGTTATACGTGCTCACCGTCCCGTCCAGATGGTGTCGTTCTCTAGGGGCGCCTGCAAAAAAAAAAGCAATTAGGTATTAACGCAAGCTCACATATATACCGAACTGGTATTAGAGCTCTCACTGGAGACCGCCGAAAAAGTGTAAGTAAAAACTTTATCCGGTGCCCATAAATGGTAATTTCCCGGCTACCATAACAAGGATGAGCTAATTTTCACGTTGTAAACAGTCCTGGGGTGCTGTTGAGATTTAAATACATGTGCGGCAGCTGTGACAGTAGGTTGTACACGCACTAAGACACTTACAGAGTAAAAACTTAAACGTTGAATGCCAGCCGGAAGGACCCTGTACAGTAATGGAGTAATGAAATGCGGACGCGAAATAATGCAACGGAAGTTCCGGAACGCACAAATAGCACAATTGCTTTCAATACAAATCGCATTGCTGTATTGCTCCGCAAGAGTAATGAAGTTTGGGAAATGGGAATTTCCCAATACACCACACCCGCGCCATCGCGTGTCTTCGCGAACCATATTCTTCAACTTCGCGTGTTCTACTTCATTATTGCGTGCTCCCTTTTATTTCTCCATGCCTGTACATACCGCCGCATGTAGTCAGTAAGAAAACAGAGCGTGTGAACTCCTTCACTGAAAGAAAAGCTTACTGCGCAGTTCGCATTTAAGCTGTAATTGCTGCCCGAACATGCCGCACTCCACTGTGAGGTATGCGGTGCTTTGGGAAAAGCGTGCACTCGGAACAGGCGCAACTTAGACCATTATTCAAACATGCGCGCGTACTGTCAACGAGTGCAGCCAGCGTGCCTGCCTGTTCGCTCTGTCCCCCCTTCACTGCCCCCCCCAAGGTTTTGTCATTCCCTTAGCTGTTGTCGTCTGAAGGGCAAACTCGTGACGCATGAAATGATGACACCTTAGGAAAGTTGAGTGCAGTGTTTTTCAGCGGCGTGTCGGGTTTGTTCCTCTGAAGGCCATCCGTACTACGCGTTTACGCTGGCCTCTCTGAGCTCGACTTACGTGCGTGCAACTTGCGTTGTTGTCACAATTGGACATCACTTTGTGCGAGGAGATATCTTTTTTCCCCTGTAAACTCAGAACGCTCGGACTCCCAAGGTCGCATCACAGCAGTCAAGTTGGCAGCGATAACAACTTGCCGCTTTCTTTAAGATGCATGGAAGCATGAAGAAAGCCAAGCAATAAAGTTCCACCTCTCTCTATGAGCTGTTCGCAATCACGACGTCAGCCACAGGTGTTATCGCAAGGTACAAAGAAGATGCACTATTGTCTGGTATTGTTAAACAAGCTGAACATATTTTGCGCTCTCCTCGGGTTGAATGCGTTCATTTGGAATGTGGAAGCTTTCTTCGAGGCCACTTTTTTAGCAGACAACATCCAGGCTACAAAGAAGAGAGAAAGCGAGAAATGAAAAAAGATTGTTGTAACGAATTGTTTGAGATACGGAGCTGTTACTCATAAAGTGGGCAGTAAACTCAGCTCCGGTGTAGCCCGTCAAAAAAGCCATGTGTTCAGGGCTGCAGCTCATATAGGAAATACTACTTAATCGCCCATACCCCGCTATCCTTCTACTCCAAGGGTAATGAACAATGGACAGTTAAGAGCTACACACACGGTACTAAAGCCATGTGTGATAGGCAAAGCTTGACAATGCTACAGATCTCTCTCACAGCAACCTCAACAACAGAACAACTGTCACATCAATCGAGTCACCGCATTCGGGGCAAGGACATCATTAGTGGTCGTAATAGGCTGTTTCTGCTTTAAGGAAACCAAATTAAACAGCGAGTTGATCGAAATAACAGCTACCGATGTCCATTGACTGTTTTGTTTCATATTGTTTGCCCACTAATTCCGCTGGCTCCAAAGGATTGGTTTCCACAGCATCTTCAGAGCATATAAATACGTTACGACTTAAAACACAAGTAACTGCTTCTGGCACAGTATTGATCGATTGATTGTAGGGTTTAAAGCGCCGACGCAACACAGGTGATAAGGCGCACCGTAGTGGAGGTCTCCGGATTAATTTTGACTCCGTGGGGATCTTTAACGTGCGCCGAAACTCGTACTCATGGGCGTTTTTGCTTTGTGCCTCCACCAGAAAAGTGTCCGCCTCGGCAGGGTATCGAACCCGCGACCTCGTGCTCAGCAGCGCAACGCCTTAGCCATTGAGCCACCGCAGCGGATCTTTGGCACAGTACTTTGTGGATTCAAGTAGTTGTAAAAGCAATAAATACAAGATAATAAATGCTATTTCATTTTTGCGGTGATCCGAGTCGTGTTTTCGATGTTTTTTTTAAATATTCCGTTGAATCATTGTCATCATATTTAAATAACACAACCACCGCAGAATAAACTCGGACGACTGCTCTAAACCTATACCAATATTTCTTTCGCTAGTTGAAAGTGATGTCGTTTAACCATTGTGTAGGTAATTGTATCTGACAGTAACTACTTGAGCCTTCAATTGTCAATCGGACAATCAATTTCTCAATTGGAAACCATTCCCAGCTTTCCGCGCTCACATAAAAATCAATGACTAGCAAAAGAAAACAACTATTACGAAAAATTCTTTCCCTACCTCCGCGGTAGTTCTTACGGTTTAGCTCGGACGAGTAACGAGAAATCAGATTAAAAACGTGCTCGTCACCCTCAGACCATGGGTCAGATCAACGAATTGTTGCTTAAAATGGCTTCCGCGTTACGTACTGCACACATACCTTTCCCAGCGATAACCAAGCGGTTTAAAGTTATAACTACAGTGGTACCTTCAAACGTTTATGGTTTTGTCACGCATAAAATGTTGTCGCAAACACGTTTTTTTTTTTTGTTGTTCTTGTTGTTTTATAAACTAAGCCATGAGTACGAAAAATGCTTTATAATACATTAGAATCTTGTTAAGACGAACTCAAAAAGACCGTGAAAATATGTTCGTATTATAAGAAATTTGCCTTAAACAGCTTTTTTTTTTACATTGTGACCGTCACAAACGAGCAAAAATGTTGTTCATCCTAACCGAGTTCGTCTTAACGGGAGTCCGCTGTATTTTCTTCCAGAGAAATTTTTTTAAGTAAAACATTTTGGAACCTAACTTTAGGAGAGATGTGAGCTCATTTTAAGGAACATTTTTTGAAAGAACACTTCCCTAAATCATTCCTCGAAACATCTACGTTTTGTGTTTAGAAATGAGGCCACGAGTACAGAAGATGGCGTTAGATATTCTTAGGGACAATTTCGGTTGACCTAAACATTTCTTGTAGCTGGACTTTACGAAAAATGTCAACTCCATTAAAAGAACACATTCTGAAAACATACCCCCAAAATACCCGCCGCGGCAGCTCAGTGGCTAACGCTTTCTACTGCCGAGCGAAAAGACGCGGGTTCCCTCCTGGCCGCGGTGGCTGGTTTTCGGATAAAGCGAACAGCGGAAACGCCCGTGTGTCGAGATTTCGGTGCGCGTCAAACGTCCCCGGGTGATCAATATAATTCGGAGCCACGATCCACTGCGGCGCACCTCATAGCCGCGATGCGGCTTCAACGCGTTAAAAAAAAAAAAAAAAAAAAAAAAAAAACTCCCGGAATAATTCTGTGATAGTGTTCACTCGTTAAAGCGTACATAATTAAATGTTATACCCCGAAAGCACGCATTTCGTAACACACGTGGTCGTGTGATTGGTTTTATTGCAGCCTTCACTCTTGTTTCTAACCGGATTGCCGAACTACCTTTCCTTTCTTCTAACATGTCCGATTTCAGGCAATGTTTGAATCCAATATCTGCAAGGCGTCGTTTTAGGGGATAGGGAACTGGGTGTTTTTACGAACCAGGCGCAGTTGTAATGACGTAGCTGACGGTTGCGTGATATATAAGGCTTTCTGAATGAAATTTTCAGTTAAAGGTCCTGGAATGGCACATAAAACTAATATAATCTCACTGAGTTTCATGGAAGAGCGAAAGGGGGGTTCGGAAGCTTGAACATTATTTTCAATAAGGCTGATATTTTTTTTTGCGAGGAAGAAAAGTTGCTGATTCACTTGTTTCTCTTGTATGTTCTTCAGAGCTTTCATTCGCTTTCGACTTATTCTTGGATTTATGTATGCTTCGTTCAATTACTACCCAGTCAGTGTAAGGCGGTGCGTCAAACATCATCCGTCGCCATTTTCCCCTCCTTTTTCTCTCTTTCTCTCTGTCTCTTGCTCTCTCTCTCTCTTCTCATCTAGCCAAAACGCATTGCTTTGACAACCCCCCCCCCCCCCGGCTCAAGCAAATCAGCCCTGGGTGCTAGATTGAATTTGGCTACCTTTCATAATAAGTAAAACTAGTATTGAACAATACAATGACAGTACAACATTTTCGAAAAAAATCGCATTTTAAAGCAGTGCCAGAACGAACAGACAAGAGCGATAAAAAAAGCAAAGCGTTTACACCCGTGGCCTGCAGCGAGCCTACACTTTATTTTTCCTTTACGATCGCCATAAAAGCTCGTTAACTCGAATTCCGTTAGTTCGTTGCTTTTTATTAATCCTAAACAAATCGCTTATGTCGTCCATTTATTTTCACGGGCTAATCTCGAGAACGTTTTGGGGCGTGCCTCGAACAATTAGAAACATCCCCTCTGGTAGTCTGATAAGACGTCATTAGTCGGAGCTCCATTCAAACCAGGCATCGAAGCGCGAGCTTGATAATTAGCCAGATGTCCGTTTTTGAACGTTACCGTCACGAAGCCAGCTGAATTTGCGATAGTTCGAAAAGACGGAAGGAAATATATTAACGGGAAGTTAACCTTTAGCTCACGATACAATGCATCTCCCTCTGTCATCTTCCCTCCCGGTTTTCGCAGGTCTCTGACATAGCCTCGAGTTTGACCATTTGTTTCGCTCGTACGTGTTCGGTCGTGAGACGTATCCAGTGCCTTGGAAGTACTTTCCAAGAGACATTTGATGCGTAATAGATTTAAGCAACCATTTCAACAATTAAAAACCGATTTATATTCCTATATTCAAATATACATAAATCCATGTGTCCAGAAGGAGGAGAAGGCCAATAACTAAATGGAGGTACGAAGTAAGAAAATTCGGAGGCAAACAATGGACTCGGGCGATATTCCTTTTCATGATGGGTGCAGACACACCACTTGCGGTGTGATGAACAAACGATGAATAAATGTGGTAATATGTGGCGTCCCGCCTCTAAACCTACCTAAAAGGCACCAAACCACATTTGTTTCCGAAAATAATGGGAAAAATTGGGCTAATACAACACATTAAAATAAAAAAGACGAAATCCCACACTAACGCATAAGACTTGAAGGTACAGAAGCTGAACGCACTCTTCATGATTATCACGCAGGTATAGGTCAATGAATCAATCAATCAATCAATCAATCAATCAATCAATCAATCAATCAATCAATCAATCAATCAATCAATCAATCAACCAATAATTCTGTTTATTTGACATCGACACACTTACAGATGGTGGGAGCACGGACAAAAAGCCAACAAAAGCAGCTTGGCGGGATCCGTGCTTCTTAATATACAGGTCATGTAAAAATATACATTGAAATTGTTGCGCAGACTGCACATGCATAAAAGTACACGATTGCAGCCGATTTGCTCCTTTTTCGCGGCCGCAACGACCTTTACTTCATCACTGTTGCTGTACGTGTGAGCTTCCTTTAGTTTTTTAGAAGTGCTAATCATGGGACAGCACCTTGGAGAGGTGTACGCTATTACGCGTCTTTCTCGTTCTAAGCAAGTGTTGCAACAATTACGGCGAACGCTGGAGTTTTTTTGCCAGTCTTGGCCAATCCCTCTAATTGAGTATGCTAGGCTTGACAAACGTGCGCCGGGGACAATTCCCGGACGCCGTGAGGCACTCACCGACCAGCGCTCGGCAATGCCTCGGTTTTTTAAACTGCCGGGAGGTCGCCGCCTCTTTGGCCAATCTCCATAAGTGGGTATGCTTGGGTTAAAAAAGTTTCGCTGGGGACGCTAGGCAGTCGTCGCAAGGCACGCAAATACGATCGCCGGGCATTTCCTTGGTTTTCTAAACCGCCAGGTGCTCAGCGCGAGGCGCGCAATCACCAGCACGTCATAACGTGCGCGCTCTCGGCAATTTCTTAGTATTTAAGTGCGGACACGAAAAATTAGGATTTGCTAAACAGCTTAGCTGTTAAACAATTCAGGGAAGCTTTCACTCATTCGCAACATTTGAATGGCGAAGCTGTTGTAAGTTATCCTTGACGGACACAATGTTGAGTTTTAGTATCGCTGTGGTGGTGTGGTCAACGTCTGAGGCATAGTAATTCAATAACCTTATGTTGAGCAAGGCTGGAGTGAGCTCATCGTTTTGGTGGACGTTTTTGTGCGCCACTCTGCAAGTGCGACTTAGCGTCTCTAACGGATGCGTTGCACGCCGAGCATCTGATAACGACGAAGACGATGATGTTGATGAGGATGATGATGATGATGGTGATAACTTCGTTTTGCCCAAAATTGCGAAAAGGAGTAAGGCGATGTGGGAGTGTTCCTGGATTTCCTCGATTGCAGCCTCCAGTCCTTGGGCGCACCTCCCGAAGCGTGGCCTCTTCTTTGGTCGTGCGAACTATTCGCGGCCGGGCCATGTGGAGTCAATGATTGCCTACAGCGGCTTCGACATTCACGTCGCGGTTCTCCTACGGTACAGGGCGCATGCGCACGACGGCAGAGGGACGAACAAACGAGGAGCGTACAGTATGACGTGTCTTTCTTCTTCCGAGCAAGTGTTGCCACGATACGGTGAACGCTGCAGTTTTCTTGTGGCCAATTCGGCAAAGCTCCGTAAGCAAGAATGCTTTGCTTGACGAACGTGCGCTCGAGCCGCTCGTGCACGAGCGCTCGGCCTTTTCTTGGTATTTATAACTGTCGACACCACACGCAAACGTTTCGTCAACAGCTACGAAATTTAAAAAAGAATAACGCATCTTGTACAAAAGTGTTCGCACCCCTGGTGCTCTAACCAGGGCGTTCGTTGCAAAACCCACAATTTTACCCCCAGAATATCGGAGCAGTTGTATAATAGAATAAAAGGGGTGTTCTAAGCCAAGCAGTAGACGATACTGGGTGTGCACTGGAGATATGTGGCATCTACCCACAGGGGGACGGAATTGTGCGTAGGTAGCGGTCAATGGGAGAGGCGTTGTCCTGGAGTGGGCCTAAGTAGTCTGACGATGAGCATTAGGATGATGATGGCACAAATGAACCCCCACCCCTCACCTTTTTTCACCAACTGTGTCCCTTCCAGTGCCTGTACTAAAAACTTTGTGTTACTCAAAACTTGCAATAGTCAAAGCTTTGTAGCTGAGTATGAGTAAAGTGAAAAGAGCGCTTTAATGGCACTGCTGCTGCATGTGCTACCTTTGGATTGAAATTTGTACTCATAATTTTAGCCCGTCGCACTATTTACTCCACTTTCCCCCTAAATGTGGCGATAATATTTAACAAAGTTTCCTCTACAGCTAGTTTTTCTTTTTTTCTTTTTTGTCTTCAGATTAGGCAACCACCACGTGCTGATACTTCAGTGAAGGATACCCATTGAAACATCCATAAAATCCCACAGTTTCAAATTCTTTCCCTTAGCCAACGGGTCCCCGTCGCATTTCAGAGCTCCCCGCCCTGCTCGTGTAGTGTGGCGGTGACAACCGTTTGACACCTTTTGTTTCCGTTGCACCGCGAAGCATGCCTTTGTCTCTATGTGGATCAAGGCCACCCGGCGATGAAGCAGCCTGGCCGTGTGGATCGCGGTCACAAAAGGTGCTCCGTGCAGGCTCTCGATGTAGCACGGAGATTGTAGCATGATTTCCCGTTCTTCTTGAGGCCTGCGTATACGGGCGCAATACGCAATCGAGCGATATACACCGACTGACAGCCTGGCTGCGGCAGATCGAAGTTGCTACTCCGACGGACTTCGACGCACTCCCGTGCTATGGGCGGCACGCTATACAATAGAGCAATGACGCATGCATCAAGTAAATTACCAGCGGGGAACGGAAAGGCAGGCATACACATCGGTATTACTCTATTCTTACACGCCCCTTAGTGGGCCTCGCTTCTTGCTTTTCAAAGGCGAAAGCGGTAAGTTCCCCCAATTGTGCGGAAAACCGTGGTTGTGGTTGGGGTTGCCCGGAGAACAAAACGGCCGCCGCTGTAAAGAGGAAACAAAAAACAAACGCCTGTGCGATTTGATGCGATTTGAGTCCGAGATCACCAAACGTCCTTCCCTTTATCGTTATTCTCATTTCACTGTACAGCCATTCTCAGGACGATATTTGGATCACGCCAGAGGCCGCGTTTTCCCTTAACAGGACCCAGCAACACTTTTAAAGACAATAGTCTTCTTGGGCTACTTAAACGCAGAAAATTTGGTCTGTCCATCTGTCTGTGTTGATTCAGCCACCCGGCCAAAGAAAGCCGGAAGCTGTGCAATAGTCTTATATACTCACTGACAAATCTGAACGTCTAAGTCCGGTGTTCATGTTCATACTTATAAACATTGCTGAACAATAAGTAAATATTGCGCCAATATAAGGCAGAAAATCAATACATTACTGATATTTGCAGTGTTCCTTTATAACAAAGTTCACAGATGCTTGGTTTTTGCGATAGCACAGAAAATACAAAATCAACTGCGAAAAACCATCACCTGCTGTTTCCCGCGCTATCTGGCGGCATTTTCAACAATCAAACGGCAACAGCAACTGATGGCTCCACTAGATATGTTCTACGTTCCGCTTGGAACGTTCGCGGACTAGGAAAACGTGGTTCCCTAAACGTTGTAGTAGGGTGCCTTGATTCACACATGTCTGCCGCAAGGCAGCGCTGGCATCGAGGTACCCGACTTGGAGCAGTAGAATGCGGTAAGTTCAAATTGACTTGAGCAAACCTCTAGCGTCTTATCTTGGGAGGAACGAGACGGGAGAGCAACAGCATGAAAGGTGAGCGCGAAAGAAAAGAGAGGCATTTACTTGCCAGGGCCGTCAGTCTACTGTCGACTTCCGTCGACATTTGCAACGAAAGGAGCAGATACGTGGCCAGTTTTTTCTACATTTATATCCTAAATGCTTGCAGAACGTCGTCAACACACTCCCTCTGTAACATATTTAAGAATCGCAAGGTACCCCGGCCAAAAATTACTGCTCTGTGCCCATCAGATAACTTGCTCAAAAGAATTTTCTCTCTTTTCCGGTCATGGCGTTCCTCGAGCGCGTCTGATTACGTCATTACAGCGGTGGAGCGGCTATTGACCGGCTTTCTTTCAGTTACAGCGATTAACGCAAAAGATGGCCGCTTCACAAAAATGCCACAAAAGCAAAGAAGAAATGGGAGGCGCATCGCCTGCGATCACCGAATCTCGCCGTGCCGCTCCTGTCTGGCGATAACTACAGCTTTCGCAGTGCTTCCAGGCGCGAAGAAAAAATTGGCAGCGTTTATCGGCAGTGTTGCAGAGTCTTTTTAATGGTTCATGTAAGGCTTCCACACTGAAAAAAACTCCGAAAGGGCGCTGCTGCCAGAGACTGAGATTGCGTTGGGGAAAGAGAGAGACATATAAAGATAAAGCAACAGTTGCTATAGACAATTTTGACTTTCATAGGGATCCAAGTGAAGTGCATGGCATGGATATGGACTCCGCATACCGTGTTCGCCCGATCCTAACAAGCCCGTAATTGTAACGCGCAGAAAAGCTTACGTGAAATGTTGCGAAAAAAATTCTTTTGATTGGATTGAATTGCATCCTTGGAGCATGCGAAGGATACGGAGATTTGAAGGTTGCTTTTTGTAAAGAAGAAGTGCGCGTTAGGATCATGCAAATACGGTGAGTCAAGGTGCCGGTCGTTTTCGCAGGAAGAGAAGCTAACTTTTAATGCCTGAGCATCCCTCACGTGTTACTTATCTGAGTAGGAGGAAAAAGTGGTGTCCGCAGGGAGCGCCACAAAGGGCCACGCCGATTGGCTGAGACGGATTTCATGGCGCTTGCCCCAGAAACCACACACAAAAAAAAAACACAATAAGGAGTGCGTTTATTAGATGCGACGCGGTTCGTTGGGCGCTTGTTTCAAGAAACAAAAGTGTGATAAAGTAACCGTGTGCGCATGCGCGGACTCACATGGAAAAGCGGAAGATTTGCATTCCGCACTCAGCGCGGACACGGCGTTCATGAGGACACTCAGTGACGCTCAGTTGAATAGTAATGTCTTCCCATTCAGATGTCGTAAGATTGGCTTCAGTCAGTATACTCGGAGTTTCTTTCAGTCTTTTTCAATTAAAGGCGCACATTATCCGGCCGCGGGGTCGTCTATGCAATCATTGAATCCCCCTGCCTCTGCAAACTTCAGAAGCCCTCGTGTTACAATTATTAAACGAATGAAAATTGAAGTAAAAGGTTTGGCGTTGCAGAAACGCGAAGCTCGCACGCGCTCATTAGGCAGCCTGCTTTCTTGACGACCTGGAAAAAAAAAAATACCGAGGGCAACGCCTGAACTCTCGCAACTTCTTGCAAACACGCGCGTACGTGCACCTGCCGCGAGAGGAGAGAAACGCACATCAATGAAAAACAAACAGAAATATATAAAAATAACCTATTGAAAACGCAAATGAGCGCTCGGATGGGTGGCTAATCATAATTATAGAGATAGCACAACAGGCGGTATTCCCCGTCCTTAATGGCGAGGTAGGCGGCGCGGCGGCGAGTTTCCGAAATGGAACAACGATGGTGCATGTGAAACGCTGAAAAAAGATAACTACATAACGAAAAAGGGATAACACGTACGCACTGTTCGAACCATCTTGCTCTACTAAAGACACTTTGAGAAGAAGACCAGAACAAAAAGCTCGGCCTTGGGGCGGTGGCTGAGTCAAAAGGAGCGGGAAAATTAAATGTAGGGACAAGGTACGCGACCGGGTCGAACGCATAAACTATGCAAAAAGGGAAGGATAAATGAAGCGAAGGCCTCGAGACGAAGCAGAAGCAAATCCCAGTATGACAAGGTTGAGTGGACACTCAAAGAAGACAGAAGACGGGCGGCAATGCAGGCTGCTCTTACGCCGCTCACCATCATGAGTAAATGAGAGCAGAGAGAAAAGGCGGCGACGAAAAGGCGCCGCGATTTATTTGATTTTTCATTTCTTGATATTCCTTTTTCCCGGCTTAAATTCGTCCTCACCTCGTCAACTCCCCGCTACTTCGCGGCCATTAGAAGACTATTAAGACCGTTACATGCAGGCGCGGTATCACCGGTGCCTCGTAGTTATCTGCATCGAAGCACGTCAGCGTACAGACCCGTTCTATCCGCGATTCTGACGAACAGCTTCATTGCCAGACTACCTCTCTCGTCGGATGTGTTGACCGGAATTCCAATTTCAATGTGTCGTCGTCGTCGCCGACGCGGCCGACGTCTCCCAATTTTAAAGTCCTGCACCGTTCGCGAACGTCGGACTGCGGAGCACGACTAATGCTGATGAACGGGCGTTGAGTTGAACGGGTCGCGCGTAACCACTCTAGAAAGAAGTTCGCACATGCGGTGGAGTGATAAATAGATAAAAAGAGGGGATAAATATCCAAATAATATTGCAGAGAGTTGTGTGCTTGTACGTATCGTTCTGACCAACCTGAATTTATTCTTGCCAGAATTTGTCTTTCGCGTATTGGCGTGTCATATACTTAGTTTCTAATGTGCAGTGTACACGTTTATCCCCCTTCACGACGATGTCATAAGTTCGCACGCGCGCGAAGTTTGCCTCGAGAAAGCTCTGACTTCCACCAAAACGTTGACGAATATAGCGAATATAGATTAGTGTGAGAAGGGTATGGTCGTTTTACCTAGTTTTTACGGCAACCCAAGCGCTAGTTTTTATTGTGAATATATATATATATATATATATATATATATATATATATATACAGGAAGAAAGGCCGGCAGTCTACAACGCCAAAGAAGGCATAGGGGAATGGTTCGAATATTTTTTACCGTTAGTGACGTTGCAATATTATTTATTATTATTAATTACGTGAGAAAGAAAGAAAGAAAAACACGCGCCCAGAGTGGGGACCGAACCCACGCCTTTCGATCCCCACTCTGGGCGCGTGTTTTTCTTTCTTTCTTTCTCACGTAATTAATAATAATAAATAATATTGCAACGTCACTAACGGTCCCCACTCTGGGCGCGTGTTTTTCTTTCTTTCTTTCTCACGTAATTAATAATAATAAATAATATTGCAACGTCACTAACGGTAAAAAATATTCGAACCATTCCCCTATGCCTTCTTTGGCGTTGTAGACTGCCGGCCTTTCTTCCTGTATTTTCTAACGAGCCCCTCATTTACAAACCCTATATATATATATATATATATATATATATATATATATATATGTATAAATACCCGCCGGGTGGGCATTTTTTCACCACTTTTTTTTCGACTCAAAAAATTCTTCATCTCTTTCTATGACCCACCACAGCCTCCCTTTTGCTTTCCGAGGTTTTCTTGACTGCCAACCTTTATTTTCTGTCTTATTTTACGGAGCCCCTCATTTCCCATTTTGTGATTCGCTATATATATATATATATATATATATATATATATATATATATATATATATATATATATATACCCGTGTGTATTTGTGTGTGTGTGTGTGTGTGTGTGTGTGTTGTGTGTGAGAGAGATAGAGAGAGCGTGTGCGTGTGAGCGTGTGAGATTACGTTTATACCTGGGTGCAGGCTTTTCGCTCAAACGACGGCTGGAATTTTCTTGTCTGGGCTTCCTTTGATTAACAATTTGCCCCTACGTTTTAGTTTTGCTTCATTCCAGCATTATCCGCGTGGCGTGTCCAAATATATTCCTTAATCCTAAGGAACCAACAAAAAGTGATGCGCTCGTTACACGCACGGCTTGTTGTACCACATACCACTTCGACTAGTGCGAGGCGCGTTATGGCCAGTTTCTTCTCGGTCCCATTACCGGTGTGAGTCGGCAGTGGCTGCGGGAGAGCGTAGAACACGGCCCGATCGATCAGATGCCGGGGACTGCGACTCAGTAACGCAGGGTGGCAAAAAGGCGACGAAAGAATGTCCGGCAGGCGGTCCCCATGATACTACACCTCTTCGAAAGCCCCGTTGCCAAGCGAATTGGATGCTCGCTGGTGGCCTGAGTAAGAAAAGCGAATGCGCGCGTAATCCGCCGGCACTATTCCACGCATTACATGAATCCTCTGTCAAGAATAGGAGAAAGAGGAAGATAAAACAGCGCCAGTTTTTTAAAGGACCCTGCAACAGCTTTTTCCAGTTTTCTTATATCCCCAATGCTTTCAGAACCTGGTCCCCAATCAAACTCAGTACTTATAATAAAGTTCCACAAAGGGCTCTATGGCCATCAGATAACCTTGAAACTAGCTCTGAAGAATCTCCCCTCTTTCCCGGTCTTGACGTTCTTTGAGCGCTCCAGTTACGTTATTGAAGTGGTGTAGCGGCTATTCTCCGACTCCATTTCGATTGAAGCAATGAACGCATTCGATAGCCACTTTAAAAAAATGCCACCAAACCAAAGCAGAAACGAACAGCGCATCTGCTGCTACGAGCAAACCACGCAGTGCCGCTCCGAGCTGGCGATGCCTGTAGCTTTCGCAGTGCTTCTAGACGCGAAGGAAAACAGTGAAAGCGTCTATGAACCGTGTTGCGGAGTCCATTTATTTTTTCTCACGAGCTTGACTGTGCAATTCAGGAAGGCTTACGACGTAAGCATCGGAAAGCACAGCAAATAAACACTTTTCTTAAAGCTGTACTGGGCAACTTTTTGTCTACTTTTGCGGAACCGTTGGGCAAAGTACCGCACAAAAGACTGAGTCCTAATGTAGTCCTTTGGGAGCACCAGCTTTTCCTACTCAGCGATTTATGCAACGAGCAATAAATGAAGCGCTATTTCTATTGCGCTACTGTCCGCGGCGCATTAGCACTCAAACCGGCTTAGCGAAAGTGGATTCGATGCTAAAAAAGCCGCGCACGTTTTAGTGGAGTTCCGCTTTCTCTTCTAGATATCGTGCACGTGTAGTAAAATAAAACTATTAAAAAGACACCGAACTTTAGAAGGAAAGAACAAATGAAATAAACGCTACTCGGGCAATTGCTGGACACTAGAAAATTGTGGCACAAAAAGCCGGCAATGCAGGGATTATAAGCGCACGGCAGGGACTCGTCGGGAATTCCAAATGACTTTCCTGGAACTACCTACTCCAACGGCATGCGTAGCGTAATGAGCCCATTTCAAGCTCGTATGTGCGCAATTTTTGAAGTATATTAAACGCCTGGTTATTGTGATTCAGGATGACGTGGATCAACAAAAATACCCCCAGGAAAAAAAAACACTTAAACGAAGGACCCAGGTCATCGCAGTTTTGGTACATTAACTTCCTAAGCATGTAGTATTGCAGTAGGCGGAACACAACCATAAACAAATGAGGGGCTTTAAATCTCATTTGAATTGACGTTACGTGTCTGATCATTTAAAAATTATGAAAAAAAAAATTCCAACAAACATCTTTTATCAGTGGAACCTTAAAACTCGTGAAGTTTCCTAAAGAAATTGGAGGGCCTTAACTCCGAAAAAAAGCTTATCTGTGGTGATTAGGCGATAACACAATAACGCTGCTGATTTATCGTAGCCATCGGAAATTTCTAGCCCTCCGATATGAATCTTATCAATCAATCAATCAATCAATCAATCAATCAATCAATCAATCAATCAATCAATCAATCAATCAATCAATCAATCAATCAATCAATCAATCAATCAATCAATCAATTTATTGAATTAATTTGTTATCCTTTAGTCAATCAATCATATATTAGAGGTGCTAGGAACAGTCAGAGGGCCCTTGCACTGACGAAATTAAAGGGGGGGAAGAAAAAACAAGCAAGCTACTATGCACAGATCTCGCAAATCAACGCTTCTGTTGCTAATAATAAACGTCACTGTTAGCACCACCACGATCATCCAACAACTATTCTGTCTCCACAAACCGCAAAAAATATGTACTGAGTGGCATAGGTTTACGCCAATATTCTTTTCTTTAGATTATTGTAGTGATCTTTGTAAAATGACACGTAGGGTGCCCTTCGTGCCCTGTCAGACCTTATAATGTTTAACGACCGTGAACGTGCGCACCATGCAATAACAACGACGGCGGTAGCATGGGAACACCCTGATAAATTAATGGACGGTTTCATTCGTGGTGACACCGGCAATTTGCGGTGACAGGTCTTGTTCCGCCTCTGAAACAATGCTAATGGTTCGTGAGAAAAAAAAAATGCGTTGCCTGTCCGCATAGCAGAACAGAATGCTAAAGAAACGTCAGGTTTTGATGGATCATTTTAGTATCCAAAACATTTTGTTGGCGAAAAGCGCGGCTAGACTTATTGAATTCCTCCTTCTCATTGTGTAAAATACAAATAAACGCCGACCGAATAAATACTGATCAAAGAAAAGTTTAAGATTAGAAATTAATTGCCTCATTTAGCTGCTACGACTGCTTATGTTGAGCCTTATCCGTTTCATGATTTTTCCAGCGAGTCCAAGAAGCCTCACATGCCTAAAAGAAACCGAATGGTTTCTTTAGCCCCGGTTTCTTTTAACCCAAAGGGAGAGAGGCAAATAAAAACTTTGATGCGCTGAAGAGGTCAGCCGGCAGCTAGCTTGGCTTGATGCTCGAGCTATCAATTCAGAAATGTGAATGTAGTTGTTACGTGCTCACCAACGCTTACTACGACGAATGCGCACTCATACAAGAGTGAAAGCGCTGGCAAGCGTTAACAAAATTTTGTACAATTTAGGTGCTAGAGGTTCACTCAGACTACCGGTAGATCTGTCATGTCCGTCGAAATTTCGCACGTACGGACGTTTTTGTATTTTCTTTCCCAAAAACAGTAATAAAAATCCTAGAGGAGGAGGAGGAAAAAACATTTATTGCTCCCATTGAATGGGAAGAAAGGAGCGCGGGATGGTTGTCGGTCACCCATGGTGGGGGGCGTCCCTAGTCCGGGATGCCATGGCCAGCTGCAGCTCGAATGGCCCTGGTCACCAGGCCACGCTGGTTTTCCAGGACATCGCTGCTCAGCAGGACCTCCCACTGCTCCTGTGTCGGTGCGATGACTTCAGGTAGTTCGGTGACGCCTTTACACTCCCACACCATACGGTACAGGGTGTTGGGCGTCCTAGAGCAGAAGTTGCAGTCGTAGCTGAAGAGCGTGGGGTGTATTTTGGATAGCTGTGTGGCGTGCGGAAATGAATTTGTCTGCAGTCTCCCGAATTGTGTGGCTTCTTCTTTGGTTAGCTTCGGGTGGGGTGGCGGGTATCGTCTTCTTGATAACCTGTAGTGTTCTAATATGTCTCTGCTGCGCTTGGGGATGGACGGGTGGTTGTCGGCAGTGTGGTGAGTGCCTATGAGGGTTGAAGCCCGGTGTGAGTGGCCTCGGGCTGCGGTATCTGCCGCTTCATTACCCTCTAAGGACTCGTGACCTGGTGTCCAAATGACATAAATGTCCAGTGGAGTTTTCCGTGCTTTTGAAGCCTTATGTAGTAGATCAAGTGCCATCGCTGAGATACGGCCCTTTTGAAAATTACGGCAGGCCGCTTGCGAGTCGGTGATGACGGTCACCCGGCCTTGGGTATCTGGTACTGTGGTGGTGGCAAGCACGACAGCTGTCTCCTCCGCTGAGTCGGTGTCATCTGTATTGACCGTTGCTGAGCACAACTCATCTCCTTTACTGCTTGTCACACTAACCGCGTACGCCCACTTTGTTCGTGCCGGGTACCTCGCAGCGTCGACGTATCTTGTTGAGCTGTCCTTGCTGTAGGCTTTTCGCAAGGCCTTGACCCTGGCTTCCCTTCGCCCCTTGTGGTGAACCGGGTGCATGTTGCGTGGGATGTTTTCAACCATGATGTATTCCCTCAAGGCATGCGGCATGCGTCGTTTTTGGTTTTTAGGTCCCACGCTTGGCTCGTAACCGAGGCGGTACAAGGTAGCTCGGCCGGTCGGGGTAAGCTTGAGTCGCTCCATTTGGCTGGCTTTATGCGCCTCGGTGAGTTCTTGCCATGTGTTGTGAATTCCTAACTGAAAAAGTTTCTCTGTGGAGGTCTTGGCTGGCAGTCCCAGTGCTAATTTGTAGATTTGACGAATTAAATTTCCAGTTTCTTTATTTCAGCAATTTTGAGCCCCAAGTAAGGGGTACCGTAGGTGATTCTGCTTATTACCAGGGCCTGTACCATTCTGATTGTGTCCTCTTCTTTCAACCCGTGTTTTTTGCTTGTTCCTCGCCTGAGAGCGTAAAAAATTTCGTGAACTTCCGCACCTGCCTTTTATTCTCACCTTTATAGGACGGTGTAAACGGAATGTGTTTACACATTTGGGGGGGGGGGGGGGCGGTCCTATTATTCCCCGGTCCCTTCTCTTCTATCATGTGGTTTCGTTGCTTCTATTGCAGGGGTTTTTTTTTTGTTTACACGCGTATGCTGAACTCTATGCTGAATGCCTCAGTAGCCTGATGGTCAGTCGACTTGAGCGAAAACTGCTCGGTCCCGCATCGGCTTTTGTCCATGACACCGAAGTTTGTCGACAAATGAGAGGCTAACAGCTTCGCTGTAAAAAAATGCATGCACATGCCGCCGTTTCGTAGGTGTTTTTAAGAGCTCTTTAACAATGATCACTGACTATATAGTTGACAAAGGTGATAAATTACCGATGTTTTGTTTCGGGAAGGTTTCCGTTTGTTTGAAACTGACAATTGCGTTATCTGACCATCTTCGAAAAGGTACTCGCTAAAGCCGGGGCAAATGCGCCCAACGTCAAATGTAAACCCGCTCGCCAAAGTTTGGTCCGACACGCAAAGCTCGGATCAGAGCGACAATTAGAGTCGGAGCCCGTCGTTTCAGACTTGAAAATGTAAACGACGTTGACGGGTGGACAGCGAGATTTCCCTGACTACACGGGAATTAGGGAAGATCTGTGCTGTTGCCCCGGTTTGGCCAACGCATGCCCCCCTCGGATTTCGGTGTGCGTAGGGCGTGCGAGTCGGCTAACTATATATGCTTAGCGATAGACTTGTGTTTTTTGGGCCGATTCATGCACGCCTGATGAATCCAGTCGCTCCGTGTGCGCCGCAAGACAGAAAAGCTAATGAGTTTTTTCCGAGCTCACTCTGAATTTCTCGTCGGCAATGTTGTTTTAATTTGTTTCATTTAGTTCCACGCCACGCAAAAGTAGGAAAAAGGCAATGAGTTTTACATCACACGTAGAATTGCACAGCGAGATTTTTCCTCAGACAACCGGAGAGACAGAGCGAGGATGAATATGTTAAAAAAAATCAAATAAACTTCAAGCTTCAGTGACTGGATACAATCTTTATTCAACAACAGGGTGTGTTCAGAAAAGGACAGCCAAAGTGGTGCTATAACCATTTTTTGTTTGAGATGAAACTATAATACTTCGTGGAACACTGCATCCTCATCATGAAACTGGCATTACTTATTACTGAGAAACGCTGTTGCTGGTATAGAAAAAGCATTTAGGACGGAATCGGGCACGACTACTTTCCACAATATATGGGGTGGCCACTTTGGTGACCTGTAAAACAAAGCGAACATTTTTATACCTTCGTAAATTCCTCCCCAGATATCTGCAAACCTTGCTGCGAGATTCAGAAAAATTGAACTTGTCATACTTGTAATTTTTGACAACATAAGTCTCTTTTACACATCGGCCTCAAGGCTAAGCTGTCTAGTTTTTCAGACTTTTTTACCAGCGGCTGCGGCTAAAGCTTCTCTTTCCAAGAACTAAAAAAAAATTACCAAAAAGATATTCAATTTACCATCCCCGGGAGCCTGAAACGCGGACACTTGAAAAGTCTGTTTTTTTTTGTTTTGTTTTTTAAGTTGGAACATGGCATGTTCAACGTAGAACGGAAATACACCCTTGATAGCGACGACAGCATGTCAAACATTCTCTGTACCGGCAGCGCGATTATTTGCTTGTAAATGTTAATTACTAATAATGTGCGATTAAGCAGCGTCACAAGCGTAAAATACGGGTTTCTGACACAGCTAAAGAAAGGCGACAACGAAATATTGTTAAAATTGCAACCTTATTCTGGTAGAAGACGCAAGCTGAAATTTCACAATTGTTTCAATGCCTTCCGCCACTAACAAGTCGTACAGTGGGTAACTATGCCTACTATAAGCAGTTTTCTGTATATCAGTCACTTTATTTCTTCTATAATCTGTAAAAATAGCCAATGAAGTTTTGCTTTTATTTACTGCGAACTGCTATTCAACTGTTGATCGGACTAAAAAAAAAATGTGTTGAATGGGACCTCATTTTTTTCAAGTTGAAAGAAAACTATAGCAATAAATTTTTTATCTTTCTAGCATACTCATTTATTTCGTGCATTTTGTGAAAATATCGCGAAAATTGATGAGCATTGCTTTTTTAAATTACGCCGATAGGTGGCCCTTTTTTACAGATTCGTATTTTCTGGCGCAATCTACACATCAGTAGTTTGAAAAGATTGCTTCCTAGAGCAATGAGTAGGTTACGAAGCATTCACCGGAACAAGTGTATAAGTCTCGACACCTTAGCCTTCAGGCGGACGTGACGAAAAAAAATTACAAGTGCCAATTTTGCGTGACATTGCTCTGGCTGCTAATTCTGAAAAGTATTTTCTATAAAACTATAGGTATGATGAGTCCAATTTTTTTTAATACAGCAGAGAAGTTCGCAAATATTCGTCAAGAAAATTACGAAAATTTCGTAGAAATTTCGCTTCATTTTCCAGGTCCCAAAGAGAGAGAGAGAGAGCGATCTTTAATGAAGTCTGGCGATGTTAGCTGGGCTAAAATGCCTAACTTGCTACGCCAGTTGATGACGGGATGAAGATGATGGCGATGATGTTCAAGAAGTTGATGCGTACAGATACGGCGAGTTATTTACAGCGACTGGTCTAGACCTGTGTGTTGCAGGTACTCTATCAGAGCTTTGGTAGCCCTTAAAGCACGTTTGGGACAAGCCCATGGTCCTAAAACGTCCTTTAGCTGCATGTCCACGGAAAGCGGCAGTCCCAAAGTCACTGCGAGGGATACTCTTTGAGCACTGAATCGAGCACATTCACAGAGCAGGTGCTGCAGGGTTTCTCGCACATCACAGTGTGGGCAGAGTGGCGACGTAACCTGTTTTATCTTGAAGAGGAAGTTGCGCCAAGAGGAGGTCCCCAAGGTTGCCACACCATGCAATGGAGAAAGTAGTTCTGCCCCATCGCGTCCTAAATATTGTTTTACTAAACCAACCAGTATAACGTGTCTCATTAAAATATTGCCAATCCTATGATGACGATACAGGGTTCCACACAATATTATAGTTTCATCTCAAACAAAAAATCGTTATGGCACCACTTTGGTTGTCCTTCTCTGAACACGCCCAACAGGTGCTGTGGCTAGGGCACCCAATGATAAGGTAAGGTTTCTATTTCCAGCACCCACCTACCAAGGGTAAATAAAAGATTGATTGATTGATTGATTGATTGATTGATTGATTGATTGATTGATTGATTGATTGATTGATTGATTGATTGATTGATTGATTGATTGATTGATTGATTGATTGATTGATTGATTGATTGATTGATTGATTGATTGATTGATTGATTGGGGGAGTTCTTAGCTTCCTTTCCTAAAATGGCAAGAAAGAAATCGAGTCCCAAATACACAGCACGGCTACCGATTAACGTGAACATTGGTGAAGCAACGGCAAACATCCAGCCTTGAAAAAAGCTGCAGTCTGAGTGTTGGAGCATAGTGGGAACTCTTGTTCAATCAAGCTGCTAAAGAAAAACACGAGCAATTCCTCGCACCACGCACTTTGTTAGAAGCGCCACTCTCCACGCACGTTTGCCGTGGAATTGGCTACAAAGGCTTCCTTCACAGAAAGTGCTCTAGGTATAGTAATCGCAGCAAGCGAGCCAAACAGCTTTGTCGGAATCGTCAGACTCCATTAAACTTAGTATCTTAGACCAAGCTTGCAATGTACATTTCCAGACTTCCTTTGGGTTAGTCGAACTTCGGCTAAGCATAACACTTGCTACGATATTTATAATTGACGAGAAAAACGATAGAGAAACAACGGTTCATATTACATCATAAAATAAAATATGCATTTTACATGTATCCTTCAACCTCCACCGAGCTTGAGATCTTGAGGGCGGGCTGGTGGAGTTGCCTATAACTGAGCTCTGTCTCCGTTCAGTTAAAAATATATACCGTTAGGGAAACGACGTAGTTTTTCTAAGTGTTGAAATTTTGCGGTCGTTTGTGACACGCTAACGTGAACAAAATGAACTACAAATTTGCCGCTTGGTCCGCAAAACACTGCTCACGCTTACAAAGACCGTTCTTGAAGCGCGGGTCTACGCCTGTCTACCAATTACGAAATGGACTTTGCCTCCCACCGAATTGTTAAATTCGCGAATCGGGATCATTAACAAAGCAATCCCGTCCTGGAATCCCACGGGTGCACTTGCTTTCCGCAATTCGCCGTTGCCGAGCGGTTAACGGACAGCAGGGGCTTCTCTCCAGTCGTCGGTTCCTTTCTCCTTCGCTCGACTTCCATGTGACCAAAACACACCGCATCGGCAGCTGACTTTGACGTTCTCATTTGTAGACCGGCAAATGGACTGCGCAGACGTCTGAATCGGGCGTCGCTAGCTCTTTTACTGCACCGTTCCCCGTACCAACCTGTCTCCCGTTGCTCGTTTTGTTCTGTGGGCTGGAAACGACATGTGTGCGGTGCTTGGCAATCACTGGTATTTCGCTCTGTTTTTACGCTGTTGCACCATAGCGACGACAACTCAAATGTAACTTTGAAACGCCGTGTTATAACAAATTGTCACTTCTAATAAAGGGTGCGACACGTAAAGAGTACCTTTAGAAATACTCAAGTCTTCAGTCAAGTTGTCAAATACTGACTTGAAAATATTTTTCGTGCCAAAATTGTTTTTTTTTTTTTGCTGACAGCAAGTATTGAGGTAGGTGTTTATTTTCTGAAGAAAGTGTCAATTTTGATAAGGTCAGTTGTACTTCTCGCCGACATCCCAAAATTGAACCTCGAGTATTCGCGAAAAGAAAAGTAATAGCGATAAGGGCGTGCTGGACATAAGTGGACAATTCTGTTTGCATATAGATTTTCTGATTTAGTACGATGCTAGGAGGTGGTGGACGTGAGCGTTCAATAGATTTCCCGCCAGAGAGCTACAGAAAGCAACGAGGTTCATTTCTCAACCTAATGTCTAACACGTGCCGGGAAATCTTTTAAGAGTGAAATCTAAATTCAACTGTGGAATCTTGTTTTACGGTTGAAAAACAGTGATGTTAATTTCTTTATCAGAAGAAATGGCGGGGTATCTCCTCCTTTGGTTGCAAATGTAGACGAAAGCCGATAGTCGACTGGCGCCCCTGCCAAGTAAACTCCTCCAATCTCATTTCCGCTCACCTCCCATGCTGTTCCTCTCCCGTCTCGTTCTTCCCAAGATAACACGTTAGCGGTTTGCTCAGGTCAACTTAAATTTACCGCGTTCCACTGCTCAAATTCGGGTGTCTCGATGCCAGCGCTGCTATACAGCGGCGACGCTCGTGAATTGAAGCAACCTACTACAATGCTTATAAAACCACGTTGCCCTACTCTAGGCACCTTCCAAGGGGAACGTGGATCCTATTTAATGTAACCTTTCGTTGCTATTGCCGTTGGATTTCTTAAGTGCCGCCAGGAGGTAGCGCGGTCAACAGCAGGCGGCGGTTTTCTGCCGTTGATGTCGTATTTCATTTGCTATCGCAAACACCAAGCATCCATGTATTTTTTTAAATAAAGGACCACTGCAAATATCACTGATGTATTGATTTGCTGTTTTATATTTTTGCAATATCTTGTTTTTGTTCAACAATGCTGACAAGTATGAACATTGACACCGGACTTAGACGTTTAGATTTGGCTGTGGGATATACGACTATTGAGCAGCTTCTGTTTCACTTTGGCAGGGTGGCTGAATCGAGTCACAGACACACAGACCGACATACATTCAGACAGACCAAAATGTCTGCGTTTAGGTAGCCCAAGAAAGACTGTCGTCATTAATAATCAAAATTTGTAAGTTGCACGGGAAACTTCGTAATACTGAATTTCAAAACGTGGGGCTGTTCTAGTGTTTAAATGAATAACCACCGAGTCTGCTCTTTCAGTCGCGCACATTTAAAGACTAAAAGTTAATAATCATAACCCGCCACCTTTGTAAAGCCACAACTTACCGGGAGGGGGGATAGGCCTAGCTTTGGTGGAGTCATTGCTTGCCGCAGAGCAACACTTATCTAATTTTTTTTTATTCGAAAGATTGCCCTGTGGCATAATAGTGAATGTGTTTACAGAAACACGAACACGATAGTTGAGTGTTAGCAAAAGAGAGCAAGACTTCTCAGGATAACTTCCGGTAGCAAAATTTTCACCCTTCGTAAAATTATGCAGGTTTTCTTTCAGAAGAGAATCAAGTTCATTTTTTGGTAATTCCAGAGTCTGATTGCCGGCTCATCTAAAGGGCCCAAATTTTGTGACCGTAACCGGTCTTTCACGAACGTTACTCTTTTTGCTTTGGTACCCTGCATGTGTCGTAAGCAATTAATGGGAAAAAGAAGTTACCTATATACATTTTTATACTGTGGGTTCTTCACATAAAGTTGAGGCCCAATGTCATCATGCTTACAACAATAACGCACCACTGGTCCCCCTGTTTACTTTTATTTAGCGCATCGCTGAAGCACTTTGAGAATGCGCTCAAACACCGCTAAAGTCGGATATTGCTTGTTTATCCTCGTATATTCGTGTAATTGTCCTTAACGCGGTTGAAACAGGTTCAACTCTAAAATAAATAAATAAGAAATACATAAATAAAACAGGGTGCCTAGCCGCTACTGAACCAATCCAGTATTTCTGCCGGAACTGAACACTAAATTGAATAGTAATTTCTTGAGCCCGCTGAAGGCGAACCGGGACTAAATCGGAAAAACAAATAACCATTACCGGTTGATGAAAAAACGGTCTGACCGCTCTTTGTTGATAACGAACGGTCAATGCCATTTGCTCCTTTTCTCTTTCACGCACCACCAACTTCGCAATCCCTCGTGCACTTTTCCCCCCTAAGCAAAGACACCCGTGTGTACGAGATATTGGCGCACGTTAAATACCCACCGGTGGTCAAAATTAATCCGGGGCCCTTCACTACAGCGCGCCTCATCGCGTTAAACTATACAATCAAATCAAATCAAATCAAAATCAACTTTTCCCCCTTCAGATGAGTCAAAGTGCTCTAAAGACGTTTCACCCGTATTGAAATGGTATGTTGTTGCTAGTTGGTATGTTGTTGCTAGTCGCAAAAGCAGGGGGCAACGTCTGGAAAAAAAAAAAAATGTGACACTCTCCGTGCCGCCTTCGAGATGGTTGTAGCACCGACATTGTCCTTCCCAGTTCTGTGCAGCCGCACTTCACACGAGCCAAGCCTAAAAACCTCAATGGAGCACCTCAAAAGTGCAGACATTTCGGCAGGTTGGAGCATAATCGTAAGAATATAAATAGCTCTCCAGACAGGACCCAGGAATAAAGAGATGCACACTTGCTCTGACTTTAAATACCGTATTTTTTTTATTGCTTTGAGGCATCTAATTACCTAAGCGAGGCGAACCCCATGGAAAAAAAGGGGAGATGAGAATGCCAAAAGGGGTCGCAAAAACAAGTTTTAAAACACACCACAGATGGGGAAACAGAAGCCACGTTCTAATAGAAATTTTAAAGTGTCAATTCGAAATTCGGGAGATTTCTATTTAGAATTGCAAGATGTGCCCAGCGTTTGGCCCCACATGTTCGAGAGAGACTTTCGTAATATAGTCTCTCGCACAGGAAAAGCTACTCTTCACAGACATATTGAACGTCCTGTTGTGCGTCCGTGCGTGCGTCCGCTTTACATGGAAGTTTTTATTAGACTGTTTTCATATAGGAATGCAAGCATCATTCCCTTTAGCGAACGTGGTAGCAAGCCCGATGTGGAAGATGCGGCAGCCCGTGGTCGGTGACATTTCTCTGCTGTGTCACACGCTTGGATCTGTAGGCTATACGGACTATGAAAACAACTCAGCTTGTGTAATTGAAAGAACTAGCTTTTAGTAACTGGCTCAACTCCAGTATGGCCTCAAGGGCATGGCTCTCACCTTAAAGGGTGGGCACACCGAAAAAGGTTCAAACTTTTTCCTACACAGTTTCAGCAGTTACTTAATATGAAAAGAATTAAAAGACGGCTCACAGTGCGTTAACTCCTACTTGACTTTCAACTGGTGCAATAAAACGCAACAACAGGCATTAGGAAATCCCGCAGTCATGCCTCTGAGTGGCGACTTTATGTGGACGACACAATGGCTGGGAAAGGCTGTGGCTGGAACGTTTTTTTATAATATCTTGCTGAACTGATTAAACTTGACTCTAAATTTGCACCACCCTTATTCGAAAAAAAAAACAGTATTTTGAACGAAGAGAATTTGTGTGATTTTAATTGTGTCTGAATACACAAAACGTTTTGCTGGAACTTCGCTATTATTCCATTTCTTTGAAATGGTTCGCGAACCGGTTAAAGCTTCGGAAACGTTTCGGGAACCGGTTCGGTGCGTGAATTAGTCGAACCGGAAGTGAACCTGAACAAAGTGCACTTACTGGAACACGAACAGTAACCGAACAGTTATTATTTTTTGGTTCGCAACACCGAAATAAACAAATATTATGCTTGAATTGACATGGAGAATGTTGTCTTCCCGTAACTGTTGCGCAGCTGTACTCAAAACACATACAAGTGAAACACCTATAGCCCAAGGAGGGCGACGTGCGCTTTGAGATGGAGTTTGCCTGACAACAAGCAGAAAAAAATTCGCTTGTTTCGCCCGTTCACCGTGCCAGCAAGCAGTTGCTAATGTTTTTAAATGACATACAAACACTTCCGGCAATAAATTAGCGTTAGATTTTCTTGGTGTAAAGGACATATTGCAAAATAACGCCAAAAGCACGGTATTCTGTCTAAGTCTGGTTTAAGAAGATGATGGGGTGAAATCGCGGCCATGACATCGTGTTCACAGAAATTTGAAGCATGGTTGGCAAAATGTAAGCGTAAAAATGTTGCCGGGGGCAAGATAACCGGCACCAGTAATTAGGACCGGATTACTAGGGAAATTACCATGCGTAACTCCAAGGAGCGGCTGCTGTCAATAAAAGAAAACCTTGCATTGCCCGTCATTGTGTATTCTTGGGATAATACACTAACAGGACGGCCTTAATAGGGTTTAAAGTTTGTTACACCCATTGCGCGAAACACGTGTTAAGTGTGAAAGTAAGCCTGGATTAAAATCCACTGTCCTCATAATGAATAATTTTAACGAGAATAGAAAGCTACGCTAATGACAGCCGGAAGCAGCTGCAGTTTTTCTACGCGATCACAGACTCCGAAAACGTAAATTTATTGATGCCGTTTCTATGCCGCGCACCCCAGTTCGCTAATCCGATTAGTGCTGCTAGTCGAAAAGATTAAAGAAAGAGGAAATTAACAGAGTGCCAGATCAAATACTAAGGTTGGAAAGGAATTTCCACCGTACGACGCTCTGAATTGAAAGAAAAAAACGCGAGTTATTCCTTCAAGACATCTGGGACGGGTTCAAACTCTTTAATTTATTGCATATCTCTGCAGTTCATGCAGCTTACAGGGCAAGGACGTCCCTGTAATCACTTCAGTTTCTGTTGCCCTCCCAAATAGCCTTATGGAGAGCGCTTCAAAGAGACGTTGTGTGAGATAAACAAAACCAACAGAAAATAGAGATAGATAATGTGACTCGCAGGACTACTATAAATAGAAATGTTTCAAGTTGTACGCCAAGTAGACCCTCAGAACTCTTTCCTACTAGAGAAAGTAAAAGCGGAATGGATGGATAGATTTTTTTTTTTTTGCCGAATGTGTCTAGAAACATGTATCGTTGGCTTTTTGTGAGTTGGTATATACTATTCGAATTTCGCGCTTCTAAAGCAGCTCTTGAGGCGTCTTTGCTACTTTCCCTGTCGAAGCACCCAACTCTTCGAGCCTATTCAGAATGCATCGGATCTCCAAGACACGTCTCAGCACTTACAAGGGTATTTTGGTTTGCTGTGCTTTTTATGTTTCTGTTCCCGAGGTAGCGCATCATGACACGCATTCGCGTGTGTGTGCGCGCGTTCAGAAATGAATTCTCCAAAATACGCGGTCCTTTTCCACTCGTACGAGCGTCTTCGAAGAGGAACCCAAGGCATTCGTGACTTGCGGTTGAATCACCATTCATGTAGCCCTATTTGTTTGCGTTTTTTTCTTCATTCGTATTCTTGCCATGTCAAAGCGTCATTCGGGATGTTCTGTTTTTTTTCTTTTCAATGATGTGTATATGTGTACGGTAACTTCGAAAGCCACACAAATAGGAGGTTTGAAGGTGGATAACGCGGAGTTTTTGGCGGGGTTGATTCGTTATTTCTGAAAATTTGGCGTCCTTTTTTTGTTGCTCATTGCGCGAAAACATTGTTCTCGCGATTACGTTCGGTGAGCATGATTTTGCGTGTGTTTTTCATTTGCCAGAGGCACGCACTGATAATAGTTTCCTCGACCTAGTAGTAGGCCTTAAAACAATGCACAATACTACACTATACCTTACCATGTGATACTATATTACACTGTGCTTCGCTATAGTATTCTATACTATACTACACCATACTATACCTTACTACACTACACTATACTGTACTATACTATACTATACTATACTATATCAAACTATGCTAAGCTATTCTGCACTTCACTATACTTAGCATATGAACTAGAAGTGTGTGCTATCTTTTCGCCATCCTCTATAACCCAGGCGATTAGTGCCCTGGTGACAAGGTACCATATCATGTTAGCCTGCCAGTGACCCGGATTCTGGTCCACGGCTTCTTGCTTCCTTATCATGGCGCGTGATGCAAACATTTTAAGCGTAGCTACCAAACACTCGCTTGCAGTGGGGTCCACAGTAAAAGAAAACAGTAAGGCACAATTCAAAATGTCGGCTAAAGTAGTGCCGTATGTGTTGAGTGCGGTAGGTCGGGATTCCAAAATCTGGTATTCGGAACTACCGCGGGCACTCAACAGAGTGGTACACGTGCTTCAGGAGGCATTTTGCGAGCGAACGCAGTGGGCTCCCGGACTTCCTTTATCAGCGGACCCGACTGCGCACGCGTCAAGCATTTGCTCCGCAACAATTTATTCAGCCTGATGTATGCTTTGGCCGAGCCATAGAGCCAAAACCAAAAAAAAAAGCATCAAACATTAATTTATTTATAGAAGAAAGGCGGGAGCGTGGCGTTTTTCCCCCTTTGACCTTCTGGGGCGGTATTCTCGTAACTGTCCCTTTCGAAAACGTCCCTTTTGCGTCCCTTTCATCGTGACGTACTTCCGGTTAAGATGTGCACGTTGGCAGCATGGAGCAAGGTTAGCAGTAGGTTGGCCGCGCTTGCGTTACGTCACTTCCGGTTGTTGGCTTTTAGCCAATCAGGGCTCGCCAAAAGGGACACTTTTGAAAGGGACGCAAAAGGGACAAAACTCGAGAATACCACCCCTGGATTATTGTTTGATGGCTCTTTAAAGTTGCCTGTAGTGTCCTTTTGAAAATACAGGTATATAGGCGATCTTAATTTTGGTTTTCTATAGACATGAACCAAGGAATGTTCACCTTTCTGCTTATATTTGATTTCCAGGGTAGCTCTTGCTCCTATCTGCTGCTGCTAATGTTCGGTGACCTCTTATCTCAAAGTTGCATACCATGAAAAGGGCCGGTCTTCTTTCAATCTGAACTAAAACCTTTCGCAAAAGAAAACTGTCCCATACCAGTAGCTCCTTGTACGCCTGCGTTCTGTCCGCCCTCCTTCGCCCAAACCTCCTCCTCATCTGCAAAACCTCTTTTAGTGATGTCCCGTTTCCTCTCGTGAGGCTAACGCTATCGTCACAGCGCTACTTCCCTCTTCTCTACCCACCTATTTATGCCGCTCGTCTTTTCTTTGTGTCGTAGACCTCGCCAAATATAACGCACCAGATCAATGAAACATCTCGTTTACCGTCTCCCCGACTTTTAGGCCCTGTCTTTCCATTCTGCTTCATGCTCTAGTTCCTGGCCTCCTTTCGGAGGGAAATTAAAAATAAATGTCAAGCTCATTTTTTTCGCTCTCTTTCTACACCTCTCTCTTCAAATGGGAGCACTGAAATGCCGGAAGGCGGCATCGCTTTGATCATGAGAATCCGAAGAAAGCGAAAGGCGTTCAATTGCATTGCGTAAACGAGCAAAGGTATGGCTTGAGCACAGCTGTAGGCCCTCCACCAAGTACATGAAAGTGCACGTATCGGGCTTCTTTCGAGGTATACAATACAAATACAAAAATGAAGAAAGTGCGGCGGTGAAAACCCCAAATTAGGATCACGAACCGTGGCACGCGCGATGGAAATTTCGCTCGGGTTACTTGGTTGGGAAGTGCAGCTACTAGCCGCGTTTCGCAACGACCGATAGATAGCATGGCCCCGGTAAATGGCATGCACAGCGAACATGCTTTGAAGATTATAACAATGCTTTGGTGATGTTAAATTCGTTTCGGTGAATAAGTGCTGCATATCTATAGGTTATGAATTTTCGACGCGTGATTACAGGTACGATGACTCAATTAACTACTAATTGATACCACTTCTAATAAACTTGCCATTAAGGTAAATTACTAAGTTGCAAAAGATTTGAAGGAATTTAGTTAGATTAAGGTAAAGATTATGGAATATTATAGTAGATTAAAATGGATTAAGGGAGATTAAGGTATGGAACGTGCTGCCGTATCGAATTGTGCACATGTATATAAAAGGCATTCGTCAAAATAATAAGCCAGGGTTTCACCTTCCCAGCACTTAAGCAGACTTAAGGGTCCCAAAAACACTCTGTCTATAACTTCTGGGAAAAAAGGTACAACACACTGTGCAGAAAACCCTTTCTTCTCTCCGGCTCCATGCACGTTGAAACCCAGTTCCGCTTTTCAAAAACTCTTCTCGACAAGCCGAGTGTACGCAAAATAGAGTCTCCCAGAAAAAAAAAAACACGTAAAATTGGATGTGAAATTTCGCCCACTACTCCAACTCACTTATCACTTTCTTACATTTATTTTGCTATAACAATAGGTGATCTTGCATTCACGCTCTTTTTGTATCCACTGCAAAGCTTGAATATTCATATCGCCATACATCGGGGAGTAGTCGGGAAGCGCGTTACTTTGAAATCTTGTTCTTGTCCTTTCGTCTTTTCACCGACGTCGCTGCTCATTGATCCGCTCTCGTGTTTTTCATTTCTCCTCGCGACCAATTGTATCTCCTCGACTCATCCGCGAACACGAGGCTTCATTCAATTTCATTCACGTCTCCTCGTCCATACCCTTTTATTACAATCTTCCGTACCACACCCGATTTTTTCTTCTCTCTCTCGATATAGTGAGCCGTATTCGAATTGATCTAAAGGTCAACTTCGCACCACACTCGCGCTGCGACTTGGGCCGCACTACCAAATGTTTCTATTCTTTTTTGTCTCGGTTTCATCCCACAGCCTCTTCCACCGAAGCTTATCTTACATGCAGCAGAGTGGTCTAAATTTTTCCATCCACTCCGGCGAAGAGCAAACCAGGTAGGCGGCCCCGAAAATCGACTTTAACACTGACACATCCCTGTCGCCACTATTGTTTTGTTTCGATGTCCCCCTTTCCCATTCCAACAGCAAGATACGAGTTCTTTACTTATGACAGATACGTTACTTACGACAGTTTATTACCCTTAATTCTTACTTTTGCCTCGCCTCTTCCTGTCCGGAGGGATTTTTAAATTCTCATTTTCCATGTAAGACCCCCTTTCCTCTTATCGGGCTGTTTCAATATCGGTCGCCCTGACGATTTCTTTTTTTTTCTTTTCATGTCCATTCTTTCTTCTTTCGCGAACTGGAGCTGCACATTAAGTGGTTTAATATCTGCAGCACATCGCCGCTTGTTTAAAATTCCCGCAGGGCGACGGAGGTCTTGTTTGTACACGTTTTTCTTATTTCACCGGTGCAGCCGTTGCGGTCTTCAGAGAAGCTTCTCTGACGTCTGGCGTCTGCATGACGTCTAGACGTCATGCAAGAAGACGAAATACGGTGGACGAAAGGAAACGTTAATCTGAGTGCGAGCGATAACGGCGAATAAGCAGTCCGCGTTTCCATATCCAGACGAGAAAATAGACGGAAGCTCACAACTAACGCGTACGTCTTGAAGGTAGTGAAGCGAAGGTGTACGCAACCTTCATGACCATAACGACGGTTCCACGATTGTCCACGATTGCAGCCGATTTTCTCCTCCTTCGCTCCCGCAAAAACCTTTACAGTACCTCTGTTGCCATAACGGCCAAAAAGAAGCAAATCGAAGAACCGGAACGAACGCACAGAACGCGCACACTTAAATTAGGTGCCCGCAGGAAAAACGTGTACCCAATCACGGGTTCTCTGTCGTGCAGGTGTCGTGTCGTGAATAAGCCCTTTGAGTCTGAGGTATTAAGTCGTGGTCGTAGCCGAGTGGGTAAGCCGACTGAAACTAACTTCCTTGATGTACCAAACATAGGCCCGAATCGTGCCGCTGCCGCTGAATTCATTAGACCTCTTTACTGAATTTTGTGACGCCGGAGTCAACGAGTTGCTAAATAGCTTCGCTGTAAAATACGCACCGTCAATTACAGAGACCGGAGCAGACGACACGAGGTCTAGCGCACCTACAGTGGCCGTGTAGAGATAATACAATTTTGCTGTGTTTAAAAGGAGTAGCCCCGGGAAATTCGCTCAGCTTCACTCTTGCCGCGAAAGACGGTTTTCTAACAGAAAAATTCAAAAAACCCTCAACAAACTTCGAACTACTACATTTCACGCTACCCTAGCGCAGTATGGGCAGCCGTGACGCAATAAATACAGCACTAAAACACAGTTATCAGTGTGTAACTGCCCGTTATCGTTCAAGTGATACCATCAAATGGAACCTGAGGTCCCCCTGCTACCGCCCAGTGATGTTTCATCGCTGTGACGTAGGCGGGCGGCCGCACATCGCACAAACAACATTCCTTGACGTCATAGAGAGGCTGCCGGAAAGTGTCTGGAGTGTTTCTACTGCTTCATCTGTTTCCTGCACATCTCCACAATTTCTTTGAAATTAGCGATGAAGTCGGCACAGTTGTTGTCCGGACAAAATTCTTTCACGTGAACCAAACTTGTGCTTTTTTTTCAAGGCCCCTTCAAGAACAAAGAACGTTAACATTCTTTTAGAGATGGTTTGGATGCGCCTACGATGAAATACCGCGCGTAGGCCGCATAGAAACTTTCAGTTTCTTCAAACAGATTAATTTAAAAGCGCCGTTGAGTCTGTCACTTGCGGTATGTGCTACTGCTCGGGTACGTATTACTTTGAAAGCATGACAGCAGCCACTGCAGGGTATGCGCCAGAGTTTAGGAGCTTGGCAATCAATCAATCAATCAATCAATCAATCAATCAATCAATCAATCAATCAATCAATCAATCAATCAATCAATCAATCAATCAGTCAATCAATCAATCAATCAATCAATCAATCAATCAATCAATCAATCAATCAATCAATCAATCAATCAATCGATTTATTAATATCTCAAAATGTTACCTGGGGGTTAAATACACAAGGAGGTGCCAAGGTCGGAGACTGTAGCGGGACCTCCGAATAACGTGAGGCTTTGATTTTTGGGACGCCAAACGGCACGAGCTGCTTGAAGTAAAATAAATACAATAATTTCATTCAACGTTTACCGGCTAACGACGTTAGGTTTCAAGACGGGACGTCAGGTCTATACGCAATGTTTAAGAATATTACTATTTCTGAGCTTAACGACAGGCCACGCAACGCTGAACTGGTTGTAGGTGGAGCTGCCGGTACCTTTTGATGGCGTTAGAATGATCAAAACGTGATGTTGTGACGAACGCCGAACCGCTGCATCCTCGCGCTGCCCGTTCCTTCTACAGCGCACCAACATTTGCACAAGCCAGTTATAAGCCACTAAATACGGCATGATTCACGATTAAGCCTTCATAAAGGAGCCGTCGCGAAGCAGGATTCGCTAATTTCAGGAGAAGCCGGCAGAGGTAGGTAATAGTGCTATCGCTCTAAAAAGGAAAATATTCATTAGTGCTCGCAACGGCCGCTTCCCCACAGAACCGCCATTTCCGTGGTGAAGTACCCTCTACAGGGCACGGACGCGCGCATTTTTTGCGGTCTCGCTCGTTCCCTCGAAACGCGGACGGTGATGGCGACAGGCAGCACGTATGGGCACACCCGAATACACATCCGAGAAAAGCATGGCGGCGAAGCGCACTTTCAGGTTTGAAATTATGATTGCGCGCTAGACGCGTGCGTCCGGAGCGCGCGGTTTTCAAAGCACCGGCGAAGCGACGACCGGCGTTACTTATTCAGCGGAATACAAATTACCCGGGCAAATACGGATGCCTTCCCCCCGCTGTGATTTCAGGCTTGGCTTGGCTCCGCGACGCACGGTTGAATGACTAGACCAGACCAGGTTCTCCGGCTGTTAGATCAATGATGCTGGTCGTTGCACAGTCGGGTGCCCCAAATTTCAAGGATGAATGGAGCACTTTTATCATTTTTCGCCACCTCCTGTTTTTGTTTTATTTCTTGGAATGGGGGCAAACCCAGTATTCTACCGGCCGTTATCAGTGAAGTGTGACAGAGAGCGAGAAAAGCTATTTCAGTGAAGCTTTTGCGTGTGTGGGAGGGCCTATGTGGCTTGTTTTTACTAGAAGTACGCGTGCGCATAAAATGTTTGTATTTTTTCGTTTCCCGCGATTTTGATTAGCGTAACATTTTCGGCACAATGGCCTACTTTAGTCGTTTTCTTTTCTCATTTTGTAACTGGTCCAGCTCCAAATGTCGCAATTGTCAACTTTCTTGTCTTTACAGGACTTGCACACTTTTTATTTGTTTTTTCATATCAAGTCTTTATTATAGGATAAAAAAATATAGAGAAAGAGTCCCATATTGATTCCCTGGAGTGGGACCTCTTTCATTGGGCATGCGTTGAGCAATCATCTCATTCAATATTTAAACGGTTGTCTTGCATCTTGGATCTCTCGTAAGATTCACACATCCCTATTTGGGCTGTAGCTGAATAAGAGATTCAACTGTTGTGAACGGTATCTGACCAAAAATAAGTTAATGCTTTCAAGAATCCGCGTTGCATTATTGAGCAGGACATTCGTATTAACCGAGCTATTACCTCTGCGCGCTTGTACAAAACGGCAATGGCAGAAGGAGGCGGCAGAGGCCCCTGGGCACTAAACGTAGATCTCTTGGACTAGCTAAATAATCACTTATAGCGGAGAAGGCTTAAAATGACGTATAAACTATTTGGCTAAGCGCACGGAGCTTTTAAAGAGTCTTACTTGGCGTGCGTAAATGCGAAAAAATCCTTCTATCCCGCCACCCAACTGAAAATTAAATAATTGTTGAAAGATATTTTTACACAGGTAAAACCTTCCCAAAATACTAAATCTGGTAGCATAATTCATATTTGTCAACACTGGTCAGCAAAAGAAAAAAAAAACATTACGCGCATTTCAAGCAAAACATAAATACGTAACAGATGCTTGCATGTTGTTTTAAATAAATAAAATAAATATCGGCGTGGACGTAAGTTCTGCAAATGTAAACACATAAAATGCGTTAAAAAATACTTCAACCACAATTCTCAGATAACGAATGGCCGCCTACCATTGTCCCTGAAGAAGAAAGTGTATGAGAGCTGCATCTTACCGGTACTCACCGACGGGGCAGAAACTTGGGGGCTCACTAAGAGGGTTCAACTTAAACTGAGAAAGACTCAGCGCACAATGGAACGGAAGATTATAGGTGTAACATTAAGGGACAAGAAGAGAGCGGAGTGGGTCAGGGAACAAACGCGTGTTAAGGACATATTAGTAGAAATTAAGAAGAAGAAATAGACGTGGGCAGGGCATGTAATGCGAAGGCAAGATAACCGCTGGTCATTAAGGGCAGCAGACCGGATCCCTAGAGAAGGCAAGCGTTGCAGGGGGCGGTAGAAAGTTAGATGGGCAGATGAGATCAAGAAGTTTGCGGGGATAAATTGGTGGCAGTTAGCACAGGACCGGGATAATTGTAGATCCATGGCAGAGGCCTTTGCCCTGCAGGGGGCGTAGATAGGCTGGGGATGATAATGAAACCACATAATGGAAATAGCATCCGCCCCCACCTTCCACCCCCTCATGGCAGAATCCCAGGTCCAGCAGCAATGCATAGGTTCGAATAAACGCACGCGAGGACTGTAACGCGGGAAATTTGAAGTGGCGTGAGCGAACCTTCACCGTGTTTACCGTGCGCGGAGTAAGACAGGATGGGAAGAGTGTTAACGGCGGACGGCTGAGAGAAGATAGGCATTTACACGGCAGTGGCGGCAAAGGGCTATGTATTGTATTTGGACGACATTTGGAGAAAGGCGAGCAGAAAAGCGGCCATTTATTTTTTTACTTCACGCTTTGCGATAAGGGCGAACATAATTCGTACCGCTAGGTCCAGTGCCGCGTATCAAAATGAACAGTACTCGGTATTATTTATTCATGACCCGAGAACAACACTAACTCTGATCTCGTCCTGCTGTCATCAATACCACGCAGTGGCGGTGACGCGCAAATCATGCACCGCTGCAGTAAACCATCTGCGTAAGAATGCTGCTTCGGTCTTATTCACTACCATTCAGGCAGGCTTAAAAAACGCCTCAGATTACGCCGAGTTTGAGTATTACGGCCACCTGCTTCTCAACTTCGATGGAGTTCCTCAAAGGTTACCGCACGGTTTGAGCGTTTCCCGGTTCAATCTGTATCAGTTTATTCCATTTAACAAACTTTTCCACATTTTCCCTAGCTCCGTTTTAATTCCGGTTTTCTTTTTGTTTCTACTCGGTTCATTGCTAAACGCTTTCGTGTTGTCATCGTTATATTTTTATAGCAGTTTGGGATGCTCCCCTTATCGACATACTCTTTTGCTTTTCTTTTTTAGAGGAAACGAGGGCAATATTCCTTGCTGCCAAAGGACTGGCGGAAAGCAAAGTAACTCTTATCCACATTCGAAGCCAGAGTATTCCCCAATCCGTTTGGTTTTAATTCTGGAAGGTACAATGACCAGTTCTATTTTTGGAGAGCGATCGCATGACAATCATCTTTTCTGATACAGGAAGGCCTTAAAGTTCGCGCACACATGCACGCTTACGGTACTCAGCTCCAGCGAGTCTGTGTGTCCTCTGAGCCGGTGAATTACGCATCACACTGTCTGCTCAAGATATTGCTACAACCGTGTTATCCAGCTTCTTGGCAGCAAAAAACTATACTTAGAAGCGAGCAGACGTACACTCGAGCGACCAATCATCTTTAGAAGCTCGATGCCAACAGCAAGGGTGCATGACCTTACGGCTCTTACGGGAAAACTTTCCCGTGGCGCCCTCCTTCGAGTATAAGACGTGCCTAGCTGGTTCGCGATATTTCGAAGAAGCCAATCTCGGAATCCGGGTTAGCGGAGTGACTGTGCCGATGTTGTTATAGCAGATGCGGCCAACGCTGGTACCCCGAGGAGCGGTTTCAAAAGGATTACCTGCAATTTCTTTTTATTTGCGGGGTGTTGGGCTCTGGACGCGCTTTTTGGATGTTCGCCCCCACTGCCAGGAAAGAATTGTTGCCGCGATTGCTTACTAATTAAAATTTGGTGAACAACTAGTGACTTTTCTGAGGGCCATCAAGTGGTCCTGAAGGGTGTCTACTGGTTGGTCCCCAGTGATGAGTTACCATTTTTCATGACACATTGATGGTAGGCTACGAGTTCAACGCGCCACACACGCTTGCACTTGCTGCTCTGAATGTGCGATCGCTCGGTGCACATTCCCTCGATTTTGCACATGATTTCATTCTCAAAGATGTACGTCTTCTGTGCTTCTCGAAACATGGTCGGATGAACGCATCGAAGTGACCGGGTACACCGGCATCACACGTGCAAGGCCTTCTGGTATTGCAATCTATGCACAGGAACATTTGGCTTTCAAAACCATACGAGCTGTGGTCCCAAATCTCACAGAAAGACATCACCGATTATGCGGATGTGTGCGGTGTAAATACCAGTGATGGAATCCTAATCTTCTCAGTTTACATCGTCTCCGGAACATCCAAAACATTCATTGAGAACTTTACCCGAAAATACTTTGCGCGGGTAAGACGGTGATTTCAATACTGACATTGTGAAACCCGCCAACAAGGACAGGTTTGTGTCGTTTGTCAGGGATACCTTTGGGCTGAAATTCTACAACCACTCGAATTAATCAACCCCGCCGAATAAATAGAGTTTGGATCTGGTCTCGGCCAAGAATGCAGCAATTGTGCTCGCGGAACCATTCACGGTCGACCACAGCGAGCAAAGAGCCATTATCCCTACCATTATTCTAAGGTAATAATAAAATATATAAAATATACCCCCTTAGCATGTGTGGTGTTCGCTGCAGCATCACTGGACATTCACGTTGGCAGAGCGGGATGGCAGCCATTTTTTTTTCCTTTTTCGTCTATGCATTAACTTCGCCGAGAATTCGCAAACTTGTCCTTGCTCCGCTGTGATCTTGCATCGCGAACTATGCCCGGTATCATGGACTAGTTTGTCTCAGGCAATCAGTGAAGTTACGTCGCAGAGGCAAAAAGGAACGAAACAAGCGCACAAGCGGGCGTGAACGGCCCACCCGCAAATTCAGGAATCCTGAATTGCATACGCACGTGCGCTCATTTTCTGAGCGTTCTCCGTAGAAAGCGACTTTATGAGAGTGGCGTGAGGGTGCTCCACTTCTGACGGAAAGGACTGGTTAGGTGAAGACAAAAAATACGGGGCCGAAAACAGAATTTCGCCTCTTAAGCACACGCCGCAAAGTGTAGAGAGCACTGGGTCCAGGCATATACACCTTTATCTCGGCCGCACACCCGTCTAGCATGTCAACTTTCTAGGTTGGTGGTACATGTCGAAAAACTATTTTTCTTGTAACAGTTTTCCACAGCAACCTCATACAACATATGAGAATGGCTTCGAGGCATTCATAACACACCAAAAAACAACCGGTGAGAGGTGCTGTTTGTGGGGCGTTGCTCCGGTCTTGTGAAACGCGATGACTCAATTTGCTCGTTTCCCTTCCAAATGAAATCGACCCAACATGACGCTGCGACACCCCGCCGCTCGCGTGAAATCGTTTAGAATTGCTTGTCTGTTGCTTTAAAGCGGCTATGCGGACAAAACACAACTGGGTTCAGTTTAAAATAACTGCCCTTTCGTAATTCGCTCGCCTCCATTCCAGCCACGAAGAACGTTTTTTAAACTAAAAGAAAAGAAATATTCAAAAACTTAATAACTTAGTGCTCATAGTGGCGTAATGTGAGCAGGAGTCACGTAATATGGCGTAGCGCTAAAACAGTTATCAGGGTACTATATTGTGCTTTAGCAGTCAAGTGCAACGATCAAACGGAACTAAAGGACCCACTACAATCGCCCACTTACCTTTGATTGATAGTGAGGTTTAACCCGCCGACGCTGCACAGACAATGAGGCGCGCCGTAGTGTAGGACTCCGGATGAGTTTTGACCACCTGGGGATCTTTAACCTGCACCGAAATCTCGAACGCACGGGCGTTTTAGCACTTCACCTACATCAGAAAAGCGCCGCCGCGGCCGGGAATCGCACTCTCGTCCTCGTGCTCAGCAGCACAATGCCTTAGCCACTTAGCCACCGCGGCGGGTCGCGCAGTTACTTTTACTGGCGATGGCCAAGGTTAGCGACAGCCCAACGCACAAACACGATTGTGCCTCGTCTAGAGAATTCACCGGAACGTGGCTGCGGAGCCATCACTGTTTCATCTGTTTTCTTACATAATGTGATTATTTGGTCGAAGTTACCGATAAAAGTGGTATCAGTGTTATCGGGAACAGAGAGACTTTTTAATAAACAAAAATTGTGTTTCCCTCCATGCCCCATTGATGGCCGTAGCCACGCCCGGGCTGCAGAGGCGCGTATGCGTCCGCGCAAGGAGCGAGCAGAGACTGCCGAAATATGAGGAAAAAAGAGGAAAGAGTAAGCACGGAAAAGGAAGAAGAGGGCTGAAGAGGAGGTGCATGTCTTTGTTGGCTCCAGTCGAGCAGCTCTGCGCATGCTCACCGCGCCTGGGCCTTGCTTAGAAACACAGACTAGTCCTCTTTCTTGCTGTCTCGGCATTCTTTCGCGCACGAGTCTGCACAGTCGCGGCTTTTCTTCAGTAACACTGCATCTAGTGCTTTCCCTCTCAAAGTAGCGGTTACCTGCCGGTGCACACAAAAATTTATCTTGCGACAGACGTAGTCAGACCACTCACCGAGGCTATGCGCATGCGCAGGAACAGCCCCATGCGCGCTCCTTCCGCCATCGCAAGCCACTGTGGTGTGCATTTTTGGGAACCAGTTTCTCCGTTGCTGCTAACAGTTTCGAGGACTCAACTTAGCTTAAAGCATCCTTTACTACACATCGTTTTGTGGGGTCTCTTTAAAAGAAACAAAAAAACGGGGTTCGTTGTAGCTCACGCTGTGGCCACCAGAAATATTTGCGCTTACTGGTCTTGAAAGTGGCTGTTTCTTGTATTGCGAATGACAGTTAATTTCGAGGCTTGCTAGAATTGCTTCCGAACAGAGTCGCACGGAAATGGGCTCTGCTTATACAGCGTGCGCCTATAAATTCAGATCAGTCGCGGCAGGTTTTTCCTCTCTTTCTCTAGCTCCCTCTCTCTTCCTCTTTAACAACCTCTCTCTCTTTTGCGTGGCGGGGGTATGTACATCATCTCGGCTCAAATATTACAGCATCTCGGCTCAAATCCTTACCGACGCCAAACATTAATTAACTCCGCTAAAACGCCAAGCAGAAACGGACGCAATAGGAACTCTCTGGTGGTCCTGTTAACCCGTGTCTCCGCTGCGAGCACCGATATTCGACGCTTTCGCCCGATTGCCGCGGCCGGATCGCAGCGCGAGTAAGTAGAGCAGCGGGACGAACTCTCGCTTGCATGGTTCCGGAGGCAGCCAGCAGCGCCGTGACGTGTCTCGTAAATATGGACGCTGTTCCGGAGCGCTGTTCCGGAGGAAGCTTTGCGCCCGACAGCGCAAGCCGATGGAACCGCAATAGCGTGAAGGGATCAGTGCAGGTGTATTTCAGATGTGATAAGCAGCGGGACACGGAGAACACACGCGGACCACGGCTGAGGCGATGCTACTTTACCCATGTTTTCAGCTGCCTGAATGCTCTGTACTGTTTCGACGACTCGGAGGAGGCTGGTGATTGCATGAAGTGGAGGATCGCGCCACGATTGACGGACGTTGCAAAAAATCTCCAGGATACAGTTACTCGACGTTGGTGAGTGAAGGGGAAAAATTACCGATAGCTTCAGCTGTACATACTAAGAAATCGCCGCAGGTAGGCCCAAAGAGACCCTGCAACACGTTTTCCGAGTTTTTAACACTAAATGCTTCCAGAACGTAGTCGACAAAAACATCCAGTACTTAGGTCGGGGATTCGGAAAGTACCTAATCCAACAATTACTGCTCTATGCGCATCAGGTAACTTCTAAACTTGCTCAAAAGATTTTTTTCTGTTTCCTGGTCTTGGCTAGCGTCACTAGACAAGCTTACAGAGTATCGGCACTCTTTCCTTCTATCGTTCCGTGCCGCCATCGTGATCATAGGTCAATTCGCCTCATGTGACATTTGTGTACGCTGCGACGGGTCATGGGCACCGCCATTTTGTTGTTTATGCGTTTTCTGTCGGTAAACTGTGATGGTATCAGCTTGTCCTCCATGCTCTGCGGCTGCGCGTGACTGGCGTCGTTCCGAACGCGAATCAAAGAAACGTGCTTCGGAGCATTTCAGCTGCAGAAGTGTGTCCGAAAATGCTGTGTTGCTGCGTCTTCGGCAGTATTGTTTACAAATGACCTCGTCAAAGTTAGAGGCGAGGCCGCAGAAGCGGCAATCTGGCAACAATGATTAACGCCAAAATGGCCGCCGCTGCATACTTGCATCTTATCTAGTGACACCAGTCTTGGCGTTCTTCAACCGTTAGAATTACGGCATTACAGCGGTGTAGCGGTTATTGGTCGGCTTTCCTTCAGTTCGAATGAACGCATTCGGTAGCCACTTCGAAAAGACAGCCACGAAAGCAAGGATGGAACGGAAAGCGTATCCGCTGCGACGAGCAGATCACGCTGTGCCGCTTAGTCCTGGTGACAACTACAGCTTTCACAGTGCTTCAAGGCGCGAAGGACAAAGTGAAAGCGTTCATCGGAAGTGTTAAAGAGTCCCGTCCACCGCCATGCTCCAGAACAACCAATCACCGGGACCAAATGTGCGAATTGGGCGATTGGAGCGTCCGAGCATGCCAATAAATTTAAAAGAAAATAGAATTTGCGCAGGGACAACAGCTCTAATCCACAACCTGCCCTTTTGTCCCCGCGCAGTTTCCAGTTTTTACTCTGATCGCATGTGGGGCCTCGTCCTTCGCCATATTTGCGCACTTGGTCACGCTGATTGGTCGAACCGGAGCGTTGTGGTGAAGCCACCCGCGGCGATTTCGTACTGTCGAGTGATGATTCTTAAATAGGTAGGCGGTGTCACTCGACCGCGTTTAAAAGTGAGCAAAAAATCTGCAATAAATATGTGATGGCAAAATAAACCCGCGCAAGCTTTGATAGAAATATCAGGCCATGATCTCGACATCAAGCAACCTTACAAACTGATTCTGAGTTGCGATTCCCGAGCGCTGTCGCGCGGAGTGTAGTTGGCGTACTGGGCTTCTATTCCCGTTATACAATACCTTGGGTAGCCAATACAATGTACGCTCTTCAGACTATTAGCAACATTCTCGTGTAGTTAGGCGAAAGCGTTAAATGGCCCATTGAACAGGAAATGTGCAGTCCGGTCACCCATGCACCTTTTCCAGTCAGCTATATGTTTCGTTAAGGGCCAAAGACGATGCACGCAATTTTTATGCAATAACTGTAAAGTTAGAGTGTGTACGCTTTAAATGCTAGCAGCAATTAATTAAAGAAGGCCACATTTCATTTTTTTTGCACACGTGCGTCACGCCATTTCACTTCACCACGTTAGAGTGAGGTGTACACACTGGAGCGACGTTACAATGTAGAGAATTAAAACTTTGGGTATTCAGTTGAACGAGGGAATTTGTGAGACAGATTCGCGACTTTTCTACCGAGGATAAGTGCTACCAGTGAATATAATGTCTCAAAAGTTGCACCACACTCTATTCAGATCGTGTCGATCGACCACAGCGGTAGCATACACACCCGACGTCGCGATGTATACCTTTAAACAAAACCGTTCAAAGTCTCCGTACAGACGAAGTCTTCGTACAGACGTAGTCTCTCACCATCCAAGCTGCAACGTGCGGATTCGTTCGCACCGCCGCTGCCCCTCCTCGTCGTTGTCGTTGGAACGGTAGCTCGATACGCGTGCTTTGGTGCAAAAGAGACTTTCTTTTGCTCCCTCTGAAGCGTTGTTCCCACTTACCGGACTCGGCACATGCAAGAGTGTGGCTACGTCAATTAAAAACCCCGCCAGTCTCTCTGCCCTCCCTCCTAACTGTTCTCCAACCTGGTTGTGATTCGCGAGCAAACATGGGGTCGCCGTGGAAGAGTTATATGCGTACACAGAACCACAGGATATTCCTGCTGCCTAGCAACATCAAGCTTGCATTTAAAGCAGATTACTGCTTAACCTGTTTGGCTAACTGTACACACTAAACTTTTTCTCCCCCCTTTTGGCCAAAAAGGGTATAGCATAAGACGAAAAAAGGTGTTGGGAGCCCATTAAACCCCTTTTTTTGCACCACCCTTTTCTTAGCTCTAAAACTTTTTGTGTGAAAAAAAAATTGTTGATCAACTTCAAAATCCTTGCTTTTTCTTAGGGTGCTGAAAGGGTCTGGAAAAGGCGTTCAGCTGTTCATTAAATACGGCCATGCATGAATGTATAATTGCACTGTAAACAACAAGACATCCACCCTCGTCTACTCGTAAGCAATGTTGAAAAGCAAAAAAAAATTGTTCGTCTGCCATGATCACTCGTTTACATATACGCTGCGCCGCATGCTCCAAGTTCAGCTTCGGGACGTGAAATTTCATTTTGAACTTTTCAAATTAAAAAAAAGTCTATATTTGTATGGCGACAAGGGTGTTGACCGACTGCAACACGCTTGATGTTCTGTAGGATGTTAAAACGGTGTGAAATAGATGTTCAGTCGCAAAAAAAGAACAGCGGACTTGGGGGTCGACTTAGTTTCTTCCGGTGTTGCTAAGTTTTGCTACGTTTGCTAGGCTTTTCGATGTTCTTGCCGATTTAGGATAAGCGCTGAGAAGTGAGGCCAAGATTAACGAGATTTCACAAGGCTTTTGTTGTATGCGCTATCAGTGTGTCCCCTACACTGACGATGGATCCAAGCGGGAAACAGGCTAGGTCGACCCCCAGCTATGCTGTTTCTCCAGCCTTGCTCCACCATTGAAAGCTGCGCCATTTTTTTAAGTGCGATGCACTTTATAAGCGACCCCAAACCATCCACCGCCGGCGGCGTCGGCGTCCGCAGCCCTGCTCTCCCTAGCAACGGCGCAGAGCGGAGAGCAGCGTCGGTAGCAACGGCGCTGCTCGCTCGCTCGCTGCCCCTTCGCTCGCTCCTCCTCTCTCCTCGCTGGCTGCAGCTGCGCGCGCACCCCTCTCTCTCGCGCGCCCGCCTCCTCTCTCAGCCACCTGGCTCGGCGCGCTCAGCGCGGCGTACCCCCCTTTATATGCAGCGATAAACCGCCAGACCTCCGTGGGTCGGCTCGCGCGCGCTCTCTCGCTACAGTCTCCTGCTCGCTCTGCTCCAGTTTAGACCGTTCGCTGGCTGGGCGCCTCTCAAGGCGATGTCAGAATTACTACGCCGTGTACTCTCGGCGCAAGAAATGCATTCGCACTTCCTCACGATTCCCTTCGGGGAGGTGGGGGCAATTTTTTTTTTTTGCGTTTTAGAATCCCAAAATAGATTAGTACCTTTGAAATGGTATAGTAATAGGTGCGCATACGCTTGTGCCTTCTGTGATCACACTCGAACAGGCTCCAAACCCGGATTCACTGTTGTAATACCTTATCTGTGGTGTTGCACCCTTTACAGGGTGCGCTGTTCTTTTTCTCTGTCTTCACTTTGCTAACCCCCACGAACATAGTTACAACTTAAACAGATTCACTTACAATAAATTATACCAAGTTATACTGTGTGAAACATCGTGAGGTACACAACATACTCTGCTTGTAGAAAATGTTCTGTCCGCCCATGTAAACCGGTATGTAATACCTCCAAAGTTGGAGGTCTCTTACACTCTTTTTCTCAGTTGGTGGTGTTTTTTTACACCCTTTTTTTGCACCCTGTTTCTTTTTGCACCCTGTTTCCAACACACTAATTTGTAGCTTTACACCATTTTGGGAAAGGGTGTTGCAACACCCTTTCCGAAGGTTGAGATGGCGGGGAATATTTGTTTGGTATTTAATAAAATTCTACGACATATTGAACATAATAACTACCTCGCGATTCAAATGTTTTTGCAAATGCCCATGCTGATTTGTATATACATTAACAGTCATATTCCCGAAACTATCGCTAAATCATCTTTTTTTTTTGCTACAAGCCCACCGACTCTATCGGAGGACGTTCCTTTGCTGGCTATAAGAGCATAAAGAGCAAATGTATTTTCAAGTAAGTATGTATACACGGTGCCCACATGCATGCATCCAATTGCTTTTCTTGCTCAATTCATTCGATGGTCAAGTGTGATTTTATGGGCCTGCATGCCATGCTGCGCTCTTAGCCCATTTACACCATCACGCGTATCTCCGCTGTCCACACCCTTCTTTTAGGGTGTTGAGCAACCGAACACCCTTTTTCATCCTTACACCGTTTTTTTAGCCAAAACACCTGTTAAAGGGGTCCTACATGGGACAAGATCCTTACACATTATTTGTCCAAAAATGGTGTAAGTTCGTTTAGTGTGTACGAACTGAGGAGTAACCAGAGCGTGCCTCGTAGACATGTGTTCCGCAGGGAAGAAAAAAATATCGACGAGCGATTCTCCTGGACTGGTAAATTACCAATTTTTTTTATTACAGAGAGGGCTGTCGCCTCGTGGTGTGAATAAAAGCGAGAGGAGAAGAGGAAACAAACAAACGGAGACACAGACAGACAAAAAGAGGAAGATAGAATAAGGATGGGGAAAGAAAAGAATTTGATGACGCTTAAGAAGAGGAGGGAGAAGATAGCGGGGGAGGTGTAACAAAATGAGGCAAGGAAGTGATGCCAAAAAATTCCTTAGTTCGTTCCTCTTTGCCGGTTATCTTGCGGGTTAGCTATGACAGCAGACTTGAACGGTTCGTGGATAAGCCGTAGTAGCACCTAAATAAAAAAAACGAACCCTTCTGAGTTGCATCCTTCACAAGCCCTTTATGCGAGGTGATTACCCGCGTTTGTATCCCTCTGATGACGCCATTTGGTTGGAGACATGTCATTATGTGGAGTCTCTTCATAAAAGATACATTTTGGGCATTGACTTTACGCATTTTCGGCTCGATCACTAGCCTAAAAAGACGCTTCAGGCGAGTCATCGATCCGAAAATCATGACGCCGTGCGGGAAGGCTCTTTCTGACATTTTTTTTGTCTTTCCAAGTTTGCGCGACTGCGTATCTAGCAGATAGTATGTCATGCTCTACCTTGCTTGTCGTTCTTACGGATTATCCACATGTTGATTTTTTTACAAGGTTAATAAAAAGCATCAGGCTTAAACAATGCAGAAGCTGCCTGAGAAAACTAAAGCTGCGCCTACAGCATCCCTGCAGTCAAGTGTGTGGGGATCCTGACACCCAGGCCATTGCGCGATCACTGGGTTTGTGGCCTTGCGCGGCGCTCTTCCCCTCTCTCCCCGAAATGCCGGCTCGTCTCGGCGCCACTGTGCACAGCCGAGCCGTCGTCTCAAACTCTTGCGTGAGGTGAAGCCTGCAGAGACCGTTGCGGCGATAAAACACTGTCACGCAGCGGGCGCTCCGCCCTGGTAGCGGAGCTAACCTCACCTCATTGGTCCGTTTGAACGATGCCCGAACCCGACTCTCGCCAGGGACGCGAACGCGCGCCCTGCGCGGGGGTCCGTTCGGGGAGACGCTTCCAGGACGCCGGAGGCGTTGGCCGAAGGTATGTGACGCTTTCTTTACCAGCCGGCTGCAACTCTGTTGCGCCGGCGAAAGCCCACCAGCCCTTCCGGCTGTGGCCCGTGCCTAAGGCTGCTCCTGTCGCCCGTACGCTTGCATATAGTAAGGCCGTACCTACCACTCGACGATCACGCCATGCGGTACGCGCCTGTGAGCGAATGGGCCCCGTCTCCCTCGCTGCTGCGAGCCGATCCGGCCAGCACAGCGATGCGCGCGCGCAAAACGTGCGCGCACCCTGGAATTTGCCCTGACTCTTCCGAAGAGCCCACTGGCTTTGCGCCGACGAAGCGCGCACACTTGCGCGTGGCGCCCCATCGCCCCTTTCACCTAACGGGAAGTACGTACCTGTACTGTAAATTATGTAATTGGGTCTGTAAAATATGTGACTAGAACGTTAGTATAAAATAAACGTCTTCCCTCCGTACCCTGGGCATATTCCTTTGTCGCCCCTTTCTCCACCTGCCCAACAGAGGCGGTGTTAAGTTGGCGCGACGGCGTTTCAGTATCGTGAGCGTGCTCAAATAGCTCGAACCCGCGGTGGTTCCTCGCAGTGTGCATGAATGCCTGCCTTGTGCAAAGCTAGCGTTATGCATATGGTGAGGTAGAGAGACCACAAGTGTAAGGCGCAAATTTCAAGGTGAACCAACGGACCCACAAACATTATCCCCCACACAATTATAGTACCACCGTCAAAGCGTCACCACCACACCCTACGCTACCCTCTATTCACTTTTCGCTCAAAACTGCCTTGACTGCTGGAATGCAGTCCTTTTTTAAGGTCAGGTTATATATTTTCCGCTCGAGCTCACCCTAGCACCTTTCGGCGTTCGGTAGCATGCGTTGCACACATTTGCTATCATAAATCGCAGCGCTATCAACGGGACAATTGATTTTCAAATCTCTTCTGGCGAGTAACTACGAAATTCAATTCACCACTCGTTTCCCGCTCAGCGTGTTGTTCGGGAGAACACTAAACGCACTGCAAGGGCGGCACGTTTGGATGGGAGCATAGCGTGTCGCTTTTCGCTTCTGCTCCGACAAGCTATTTACGTCTCATTCTCATCTTTTCCCGGCCCTTCACGCGAGAGTCGCCTTATTTGCAGCGCAAACACACACAGCAGCGCAGCCGAGCGCTACCTTTCACCGGACGGCGCTCGGCAGCAGCAGCGGCTCAGATCAATACGACAAACGGCGCTCTCCTGGGACGAGCCGTAGTGCAAGATGTTTCTGGTGAACTCGTCAGACCTTCGATGCTGCAGCATCCGATTCGTTCGCTCTTTACCGGGACGGCGACGTTTCCTTCATGTTTCGATGCTTCGTACCCTGGCGTTTCCTAAGTAGCTGAAGAAAGGCAGTCCTCATTTTGCTTATCGTACTACAGTTTCTCTTCAACCATCGTCCGGGCACGACTACAGCTTTTTTAACGGCGAAGCTATTTAGCAATTCCTTTATTCTGGCGTTTCACAAAACTCAGTATCACAGTATGAAGAAAATCACCCGCACCGGCAGGATGCGAACCTGCATCTGGTGGATCAACGGAGCTACGACAGTGGTCTTATCCCTCGGCTGCGACTGTGGGGAGAGGAATCACGCCGCCTGCGCGGCACAGAACACGTGATAGTGTACACGTCACTACTGTGGGTGTAGTATAAGAGTGCGCGTTCAGTCAATTCGTTCTGCTGCTTCGATTTGCTTCTTCTTCGCCGTTATAGCAGCAAAGATGGAGTAAAGGTCGTTTCGGCAGTGAAGAAGCAAATCGTCTGCAATCGTGGACTTACACCGTCGTTATGGTTGTGAAGGTTGCGTACAACTTCGCTACCTTCAAGTCTTCAACGTTAGTGTGAGCTTCCTTCATTTTTTTCGACGCATTGTACCCAGGGTATCCTAGCTAGATAGAAGAAAAGCAGGGCTCATTATTGTCCCGCCCTATAGTTTTTCTTCACCCATCATCCGAGTACTAACTAAGTGTTTTTTTTTTTTTTTTTACAGCGGATCTGTCTATGGCTAGGGCCCAGCAGATCGTGTACGGCGGTACAGCGAGCCTAGAGGAACAATGTTCAGCGTGTAGAAAAAAGTTCATAGCATAAAAACGTCACAGGGCCTCGGTATCTTCATATGACGGCTTATAATGCCCCATAAAAATTCTTTTCCCAGCTTTGCACTTGTGTTTCAAGGCGAAGACTACTTTAAAATGATATATGTAAGCTTGGTTTTTGTTATATGGCTTTCCCAGATGGTATATGGTTCACAGCGCAGCATGGCCATCTTCGGAGGCGGGAGGGTTAAGCCCCACATTATAGTTCTCTCCACCACAACCGCGTCTTTACCGACTCCTGTATACTTATCCCGCGTGGCGTCTTTTCCGCCTCCTTACACTGCGCAATGCCGCGCGCTCTGCGGCAGCACCTGTGCGGCGCACTAGAGGTGTCATGGTCTCTACCCATCAATCGCGCGTCGTTAGTCCGTGACGTTTTCGCCCATCAGCGCCATCAGCTTTTAGCTCTTTCAGCTTTAGTACTGCATCCGCAACTTCACTGGGGCATGTCAGTCGTATCCACGACGGTCCCGCTACTCTAGAATCCGTCAGTCAATTGCGCCTAAAAACGGTGTCTGCAAATTGGTTTGGCGGTGTGACCATCTTTTCTGGACAGACCATATCGATCCTCCCTGAATGTCCGCAGTGTAAAATGTGCCTACTGAGTGACACTGACTCACAAAACTGTGGGTATTTTGTAAGTAGGGCTCAGATTGGAACTGTTGTCGTTGATGAACTTTACTGAACCCATTGTGCGAATTGTGACCTTTCCGTACTTTGCCCCCACCCCGGATCCCTACTTCCCTCCAGGGCCTAAAGGATTCTTGTCTTGATAAAGTGTAGCACTCACTCGCTCGCTCACTCACTCACTACCTCACTCACTCTCTTTTGGCGATGGTTTCTAACAATAGGCAATGTAGTCGAACCCCCTGAACCTTGTCCACATTTCCTCACCACTTTTCCTAGAAATGTAAAGCGACAGTGCAGAAAGTTCGGCACAAATATGGAGGTTAAATGACCGCGGTTAGGCGGCTGACACCACGACGCAAGCTATGTGAAAAGCAAAAAAAAAACGTTGCCCGCAACACGAAAGCATATTTTCCAAAGGTACGTACATCTTTCAGCTTTGAGACATCAGGGTTATTCGCTACGCCTTATTTCATGAATCTTAAATTCATGCGGAAATGATTCGAATTGCGAGGGCCATTCCAGCGGTCTAACGGCCGCTGCTGACGAACATGGACGAGGGGAAACATCCCTACTTCGAACACACTGTCGTGACTGAGGAATCTTCGGTCTTTTTTGTGAGCAAAATTTCTGCCCGCCTTAATAGGTATTCCCTTTTCCACTTTACGAGTGGCAAATTGACATAAATGTGAAGAAAAAACACTCAAAAGTATCTAAACAGTAACAACCCTCGCAGGTTCGTTTCAAAAAGCTTTACGAACCCGCGTTTTGTCTTGCAAATCCGCCCCTCACTTTAGTCGTGCTCCCTATTCAATGGCGTCTTTCGAAATGGTCTTTTTTGCCGTCGAACAGTGAATAGTGACCAAATTTTTGCAGCCGCGTTGACAAGAAACGTTCTCGTCATCCTCAGTGGCCGTATTCCGCTATACGAAGGCAAATGAATAAAACAGTGTCCTCGACCACATGAACGCCGTTTCAAGCAGTTTCTTTTTCATAGATTTCTTCTTTCCTCTGTCTTCCTTATAGAAGTGTTTTTACTTTCTGTTCTCCTAAATGTCTATTGCGTACAAGCCGTCCAACATTCTCCCCGAAAGCCTTTCGCCGAGTGAAATATTCTCGTTTTTAAACATTTGGTCTACATTCAGAAAATGACTACGTCTTCCCTTTTAAAACCCAGTTGGTTATCGAACATTGCAATACCCTCCTTCTTTAAAAACACCAAACAAAATTGACGAAAAGAAGAAGCCAAGCCAAGCCAATATATATATATATATATATATATATATATATATATATATATATAAGGGAGTCCTCTCCCTGAAACGTCAGTAAACTTATTTTTATTTTGTAAGTCTTTCTCGTTTGTCTCTGTCTCTACTAACCTTATATATATATATATATATATATATATATATATATATATATATATATATATATATATATATATATATATATATATATATATATATATATATATATATATATATATATATATATATATATATATATATATATATATATATATATATATATATATATATATACTTTAGGGTTGGCTTTTACGAAGCGCCTTTTTGCCCATGAAAGAGGTTTCTTCCCCGCGCTAACGAGCTAAGAGGTCTTGAAAAGCACGGGACGTATTCGCTGTCACGCTGCCGCGAGGGGTCGCTGAATTAATCCGTGAGGAGTATAAACCGCCTAATGTAAATCCGCTTATAGTGAACGCCTGTTACAATGAAACAAAATTCGGCGGCTTATGTGACGGTGTTACCACTACGGGTGGATGCACCCTGGTATAATCAACTCGTCGAGACCGGGGAATATTATTAACGACATGTGGTACTATCCAAAACGTTGTTCCATCTAATCGTTTGCTATAATGCCAGCATTTCTTGAAAAAACTAATTGGTACCATTTCAAATGTATTTTTTTTAATGCATTGCAGAGATTCCTTCTACTTTGTCGTGAATGGGCGACAAAAGTGGTATCAAGAATGTATAAATATGCATTATTGTATATTAAAAATATATTAAGATGTATATTTTGTAAAAAATGTTAGGTCATGTTCGCTGCGAGAACCTATGCGGTTTTTGTTTCTTTTAACGCCCAGGCGATGGCGTGTACCAGACGTATGACTCTTTTACCCGCTTTCGTCAGTCGTCATAATTTCACACGGCACACATTTCTACATGACCAGTTCATTAGTGTTGTGTAATGGGGCATTTCCAAATTAGATGGGTTCGATATAAAGCTTACTTCTACAGAGTATACATTGATTTAAGAGCTGAATGTTCAGCTGTTTGAGCTACAAGAAAACCCCGTGTGTAGTAAAACCACATTTCAGTCCTGATTTGTTCATTGTAACAGACCTCTATAGTACACACCCCAACTAGAAAGACCTCCACTGAATTTCGTTAGATTCGGTTTGGTGTTTTTTTTTTTTCTTCCATCTTTGCGACTCCGTGGTGTCATCGTGGCGTCGTTTCAGATACAATACGGCTCTTCTCTCAGAAGAGCGTGGCGCCCAGCGAGAAATAACAAGGTCGCGCAGGACGCACGGGTTTCATCTGCGCCCTTACCGTGCTCCGAAGCCATTACTCCAGCGGCATGCATGGAGTACAAGAAAAAACAAGAGTGGGCGTAAGCTCAGTCCTTGCGGGCCACCCTTACGTTGAATAGCAGCAAGCTTTATGGCCGTCTCAAATGCATAATACGGGAATGCCTCCTCTGTGTGTATCAATCCTGTGTGTTTCGCCAGTGTAGTGCGCCAAAGCAGCGAAACGGAAATAACCTGTCGTGTTATACCGTATTTACGTTCCTGCGTTGCCCCGGGGGAAGAGTGGCAGATCACGTTAACTCGGCGCGTATAGGTCTCGAAAGCAAGTGCAAGTGCACCCTTCTTTTTGGTCTGCGCCTGAGGCGATGGCGCTCCATTGTTCCCGATTCCGTGCGTCTTGCCTAATCAAGAGTAAACATGCCCCACCTGCCCTCCCCGCTCGTAATGCTCTTGAAGAGCCTTTTTTGGGGGGTGCCTGAGGGAAGACGATCGGTATGATGGTCGTTAGAGGCTGCTCCTTCCCAGCCTTTCTGGAGGTTGATGGTTCCTGTCTGACGGGCCTCGGCATTGATCCGTGATACCCCCCGACCGAGTAAACAAACGCCTTTTCCCCAAATGTATCGCACGACGCGGGAATCGTGTTGGATGAATTACGAAAATCTTGGACACTACTCCAGTTTCAAAGGCAAAGGGCATGCGCAACAAGGGCCCAATCGTCCATTAGAGATTGAGAGGCGCGAACTATATGAACTCATGCAGCATTCACAGAATATAAATAGGGTTCGCAGTTGTTCTCCATTCGGGCACGACAGCACGGGGAATTTTATAATGCTCGCTTTTCGATCAAAGCACACGTTAGGGAGGCTCATTAACCTCCAACTGATAGGAACGTTTCAATACCTCCTCATGATCATAGCACAGTTAGTTTACAACGATTCCGCACTGCAGTGGATCAGATTTGAGCGTGTTATTTTCACACTCATCCTAATTAATCGTCATCGTCGTCGTCAAAATCATCAGCGGAGGACCTCTCCCATGTTCCTCCAGCAACTATTGTCGCGCGATGCCGTAGTCTAATCTTTGTCCCAGAATTGCCTTAATTCATCCTTATATCGAGTCAATGGTCTCTTCCCACTTTTTGTCCCACGTATAGGTATCCGAGGCAGGTACTCTCAGATAATGAATGGCAGCCTACCATTATCCCTCAAGAAGAAAGTGTGTGACAGCTGCATCTTACCGGTACTCACCTACGTGGCAGAAACTTGGAGGGTCACTAAAAGAGTTCGACGACTTAAATTGAGGACGACTCAGAGAGCAATGGAGTGGAAGATGATAGGCGTAACATGAAGAGACAAGAAGAGAGCGGAGTGGGTCATGGAACAAACGCGTGTTAAGGACATATTAGTGGAAATTCAGAAGAAGAAATGGGTGGGGGAAGGGCATTTAATGCGAAGGCAAGATAACCGTTGGTCATTAAGGGTAGCAGAGTGGATCCATAGGGAAGGCAAGCAGGGCAGGGGGCGGCAGAAAGTTAGATGGGCAGATGAGATCAAGAAGTTTGCGGGGACAAATTGGTGGCAGTTAGCACAGGACCGGGATAATTGTGGATTCATGGGGGAGGCCTTTGCCCTGCAGGGGGCGTAGATAGGCTGATGGTGGTGGTGGTGGTGGTGGTGGTGGTGATGATGATGATGATGAAGATGATGATTATGATGGTGATGATGATGATGATGATGATGATGATGATGATGATTATGATGGTGGTGGTGGTGGTGATGGTGGTGATGATGATGATGATTATGATGGTGGTGGTGATGATGATGATGATGATGATGATGATGATGATGATGATGATGATGATGATGATGATGATGATGATGATGATGATGATGATGACGACGACGACGACGACGACGACGACGACGACGATGGTGGTAGTGGTGGTGGTGACGACGAGGACGACGACGATGATGATAGGTAGCCACTCTTAGTCTGATGTTCCACCGTTGTCGAATTTCCACATCGTATGCCCATCTCAATTGTACTTGTTCCTCCCAACTTCAGCTATGATATCGTCCACCCAAGCTCTTCATCTGATATGGGATGCTCGTTTGCTATCCCTAAGCGTTACTCTTATCATATTTTTTTTTCATGGCTCCTTGGACTTACGCAAGTTTTCCTTTGCACCCTCTTTTAATATATAACGAAGTATTGAATAAGGATGAGTTATGCTTCGTTTCATCACCACCACTCGACAGATGGCGCTAAAGATCGCTTTCTTCCCTTTTATTTTGTATCCTGTGAAGTCTTGAATATAACGAGCTGGAGGTTCGCTTTAATAACATCGGCAAACATGGTACAGACGTGCACGTTTCTTCGAAGCCGGAATCATTTAGGTCGTGGAAAGATGACAAGAAAGAATGGAGGGGAAACCGAGGCCAACACACAAGCAATGATGTGATCGACAATTTCCGTCCATTTAGCCTCCGTGGGTGGTTCGGCTAGCAATAACTCGTCGGCGTCGACATTGAAGGATTAATTATTGAACGTAGGCCCGGAAGTGGAGCCGTTCGTAAGCTTTCTCCTCAAAGCAGATGAGAAAAAACGAGAGGCCGAGCGCTATTCTTGGCGAGGACTTAAACGACAAAACAGGATCCCCACATACACTCGGACTGCTTTGGCACCGCGCGTTTCCCGGCGTGAAGATCGGTGAAACGAAGTCTAAAAAAAATCTAATAATTTATTTGCAAGACGTATCAATCTTTCTCCTTGACGAAGCCTGTAGGGAGGGCGTGCTCCGACATACAGTACAAGCAGATGCTGAAACGTTGTAAACTCATCGCCACCCCAGCTGGCGGTTCACTTGAACACCATGTCCCAACGTAACTGGCTGTTTGTCAGAGGTACCGCGTACATTTGTTTGCTTTCAAATTGCGGGCTCAACCCCCAGCATGCAATGCGTCCTAGAAACCGCGATGAAAAGAGCAACGCACTACGCGTAGTCGTTACTTTGTAACGAAGGTGTCTACAGTAGCGCCATGCGCATTTAATCGGACTGATTGCAAATAAAGGGCTCATTTCCCTAGTGCACTGCGTAATGGCATCCGCGGCATCCACAGTGACCGGCAGATGGTGTTACATTACTGATTAGGAATGCTACATCAGCCTTGGCCTCTTCCTGCCACCCATCGTCGTTTCAGACTCCACTTAACCTTGTTTCACTTTCCACCATGCTCAGCGGTGGAAAGTGAAATAAACGAGAGGAGCACCGTCGCCATGAAATTTCTGGTTGAGTAGCCTAAGAACGTTTCCTGTCAAAATCGAATTCTTGAACTCCTTTAAACCAATTTCAAATACATAAGCAGAGGTTTCCCTTGCTCCGAGATGTTATTCCACATGTCGGATACAATTGAAGAACGAGAATTCAAGTTGCCATGCGCCTCATCACCACAGCCGGTTGCTCTTCCACGATGCACAATAAGTGCGTTACTGAGAGTGCATAGAACGTGACACGTTGTCGCTTCCATGATTTTTGGAATTGATCTCCGTACAAATCACTTCAGCAACGACGAGATCATTAGGCGAGAAAAAGCAGGCGATTCCATGCATTGAGCACAACCTTTTTTTCTAATTTTGAACACGTTGACGTTACGGACTCTTCGCTTCCGCGGAGTGATACAACACCTAAGGTATTGTGGTTCTCAACAGCGTCTGCTCATCCAATGCCTAAGCATACGATCTTTCCTCGTGCCACAAGGTGATTTCAAGGCAGAAGAATCGCAAACTTTGTGGCCGATCAACCAACACAAGTATCTACAAACCTAAGCGGGTGAAGAGGTTTGGGGGAACATTACAGATTACATTGAAGCTGTGTGAAATTCGGGCAAAAAATTACACCATCTTCCAGTAGGGGAACCCTTAGTAGTATGCGAAGCAGTCATGGGGTCGACTGAAGTTCCCATTAGTTTTCAGCTCGTCGTTTCCATTGACGTTCAGCTTCGCGTGCCTTCGTTGTATCAGTAGCTTCATGAGGTAGTTTGAATGAGTGAAGGACATAAGGCGCGTTCGTAGCACATGCTCCTGTCTCGGTTTGTAGCGCAGTGGGAAGAGCGCCACGTACCTCCCGTTGCGGCCAGAGAGTCGTGGGATCGAAACCGGGCGCCGCCTAACTATTTCTTTTTATAGCGGACTGCGCTGACGTCAGCCAAAACGCTGACGGGGCTGAAGAGACGCGCATCCGCAGTAGAGTGCGGACGGCGGACAACGACAACGAGGGAGGGAGGGACACAGCCCCGAGCATGAGATGCTTCGCATCTAAAATTCACCCTGTTCCACGCAACCTAGCCATCTCCAAGGGTATGCCAGGGGATAACAGCTAAGACATTATATATTCCGCTTCTATGGAGACGTGGGAGGCAGCTTTCACCAGCTCTCTGAGTCAAGGTCAGCGTGAGTTGGTTGAGGCGCAAGGAAAGGAGCTTCTGCATCGGGGTCCCTGGACTTCAGGTTCCGACCTTGAGCTCCATACGATCCATTTGCCCCCTTTTCCTAAACCCCAACTATTTATTTCTCATCACAGACGTTCTCTCTCTCTCTCTCTCTCTCTCTCTCTCTCTCTCTCTCTCTCTCTCTCTCTCTCTCTCTCTCTCTCTCTCTCTCTCTCTCTCTCTCTCTCTCTCTCTCTCTCTCTCTCTCTCCCTCTCTCTCGGTTTCTCTAAATGTCTCTATATATCCCAACAAAACAGCAGAAACGGCCGGTGCGGTCAAGACATTAGGGAATAGTCAATGAAACACCGAAGCTGTCGCTTACTCGCTCAAACTGACCAACACCTTGCCGCCGCAATCTTTCACCCTCACATCTTAGGCCACAGATACGCAGAGTGCATCTCTCTCCCCTGGCAATTCAAAACCCTTGCTGCTAGTCTGGCTTCATTCACTGACCTTCAGTGCTCGTGAAGCATAGATCGTAAATGCAGCAACTCCGTCACAAACCGCTCCTTTGGTGTCGAAGTAATGACATCGCGTCGAACATTGATCGCTCTCTATCGCCTCCTACATCTTAAGCCCCAAAAGTAGATGACATCTGAAATTTTTTTTGCTTTTCACTTCCATCATAAAAATGGACGCCCCGGCCAAGATTGAACCTGCATAAGTCATAAGTGAGAAGAGTGTGTGTTTGTACCATCTTTGCGTGTAATTTGTGCAACATGTAACAATATAACTATATTCGAAATAAATATTTCCGATTTGACAAATACTGTTTGAACGTCTTAAAAGAGCGAAATTTATTTTCCATGAAGAAAGCACATCACCGTGAAAGGTCTCAACGCACAAAAAAAAAACGGCGCCAGAGTAATTATAAAACACTAAAACGAAGCACATTCTGTCTCCCCGAAATTCGCAGAACATGCGCTTCTCTGTGAACGCGAAAACCACAGAAAGAACGCGTTTAGAGGTTCAACATAATATCCTTTGTTGCCCTCAAACAGCCTGATCGAGAAAAATTTGCCACAATAGAACAAATATTGGAGCTTGAACATTTGCAGAATTACACATTTCAGCCCCGCGCAACCTCCGTGATGCAGGCATCCTTATTTCGTAAAGAAAGAAGTAATGTTTAAATTCACTGCCAATTCTCCTGCTGCATACCTTACCTCACCCATTACACGTGTATTCCGTTCTCTCCCTCCCTCCCTCTCTCCTTCTCAATCTTTTAAAGACGATAGTCTTTCTTGGGCTACTTAAACCCAGAAATTTTGGTCTGTCTGTATGTCTGTCTGTCAGTCTGTCTGTCTGTGACCCGATTCAGCCACCCGGCCAAAGCAAAACAATGCCTGCGCAATAGTCTTATATAGTCACAGCTAAATCTACCCGTCTATTTCCGGTGGAATGTTCATACTTGTCAACATTGTTGAAGAAGAACAAGACATTACGCAAATATGAGACAACAAATCAATACACAAGTGATATTTGCAGTGTTCCTTTATAAAAAAATCAAACATGCTTGAATTTGCGAAATTAAATACTTCATCAACTGCAGAAAAAGAATTCACTCCGCCGGCCGTCGCCTGCTGTCACCCGCGCCACTATAGCTTCTGGGGCCATTTTAAGAAATCAACGGGCAACAGTTACGCAAGGTTCCACTAGGTAGGTTCCACGTTCTGCTTGCAGCCCACGTGGAGTAGGGAAACGCGGTTCTATAAACGCTGAAGTAGGGCGCCTCTATTAACGCGCGTCTTCGCCGTACGGCAGCGTTCGCGTCGAGTCACCCGGTTTGAAGCAGTGGAACGCGGGAAATTTAAAATGATTTAAGCAAACATTTGGCGTCTTTACCAAGAGGAACAACATGAAAGGTGAGCGGGAAAGCGAAGGGAGGCATTTACTTCGCAAAAGCCGATAAAGACTATCGTCTTTTGACGGCATTTGCAACGAAAGGAGCAGATGCGCGGCCAATTTTTTGTTCTCTGTTCCTCTCAGTCTCGATTTCTTTTTGTTTCTGCCTCTTCTGCTTCTCTCTATCACTTTTCTCTATCTTTGCCGTTCTTTCTTTGTTGCTCTCAGTCTCTTTCTCTTTTCTCCTTCTCTCTCTGTCCCTGTCTTTGTTGCTTTCTTTCCTTGTTTCTTCTTTTACTTACTGAAGTTTTTCGTTACATTTTCTCACCAGCATTCACGGGTTAAAGGGTGCGCCGTTTAAAATGTCTCCGTCTGTTTTTCGGGGAGGCCATAGAAACCTTGTTAAAATGTTGATCATTTTATTGCCGCTACACAAAATTACACACAGCATCTATATCAGCAAATTCAGACTCATGAATCCCATCATCATGTCAAGCGACTGCGCGGATCCAAAACCGTGACGCAAGTTCTGCGCGCAAGAAAATCGCAGTGTTCGGCATATACTGTATACACGACATCATCTAAAGTAGCGTAAGCCGCCCCAAAGGAACACGGCTGTTGAACTTGGAATGGCTATCTGAGCATAATTAATCTACCTTGGACTGAGAGCCCATACAGACGGGAGCTCTGAGAGAGAAAGAAATCGTAGGGAAAATAACCATCACGTGGGAAGCAGTGAAGCCATCTAAAGTTATTAAGAGTAGAGCACCTCCTTTAGTGAACGTGAAAGGCGTGTTGTCCGTGCGTGCTTATGGCGCTGAAGCGTGGTGCGGAAACTCGGGGCTTCATGAGCACCTCGAAGTTGAAACTGAAGGCAACCGGAAAAGCCGCTCAGCGCCAGGAAGCGGCCGTCGCGAATTAGGGAGCAAAACCCGATGGAGGAAATTCTCCTAAGCAGACAAAAAGAGTGGATCTTGGTGCAGGACAGACAAGAAACACGGTAAGGAGCAGGTAAACCAAGCGAGTAGCAAAAACTTGCGAAGAAAGCGCCTGAAGGAGTTGGAGAAAGAGAACTGCGGTGGCGGGATGAGGTATAGAAAATAGCGGGAAAGGTGGGGATTAGATTTTCACTGCATTGCAGCGAGCGATTCTAAGAGTTCCCGCCGGGCCATTTTCGCGAGAAGGGGCACCGAGCACATTCGACGATTTTGTCTGATCGTATGCTATTGATGATGACAATCATTGCAGCAGGTTGGGGTAGTGGTGGTAGTTTGCTGGTGCTGGGGATGATGGCGATTATTATTATTAAGTGCAATGCACTTCTTAAGCGACCCTGAACCTGCGTCCACCGGCGATGTCCGCGCACGTGGAGATGGGCGCGCGCAGACTGGCCGCTGACATAGCACATACCCACGTGGGGGATTGGCCAGGAATCTCCTCGTCTTCCTTGGCAACGGGGGGAGATGGGCGCGCGCTGCCTGGCCGCTGACATGGCACATACCCACGTGGGAGATTGGCCAAGAATCGGGCGTGAGAAGGGCTAATGCACCCGCTTAAAGGAGTACTGACACGAAATTTCAAAGCTGAGATCCGCTCTAGCAATCAAGTACAACGACAACACAAATAGGTGTCTGTGAATAAATGCATCTTTCTTTCTTTGTAGTTGTGTGTGTGTGTGTGATCTCTCTTTCGCGAACATTACCGAACCGCGCAAATTCAACTCGTGCATTTGCACTTTCACATTCTTCCCCTCGGGGAAATGCGGGGAATTTTTTTATTATTATTATATTAATATGACGATGATGATGATGTCGGGCATAACCTTAGGTACGAGACGGTGAAGTGAAAAAATTGGGACCGCGATTCAGCTCGCGCCTTTTTTACGTGCTTGTACACTGTAACCTTTATTCTTCCCGGCTGAAATCACTTTAAACAGTTGGATGGCAAGAACGAGACAAAAATTATGATTGCTTGCCTGAGCTTGGGCTTGAAGAGTGAACTTCTACCACAGTTTGGACCTAATGGCCTGAAAGTACTCACTCGTGAGGAAAAAATAGCTCGCCGCCACATGCTGTATCACAGCGGAATATTTTTAACATAATGGCATTTGTAGAACGAGATCCACACTTTCAACATCGTCCTCTCACTTCTGTGTCCGTAACCTGGTAGGTGGCGCGAAATCTCTTACCCACCTCTCCATCACCTTCTGTAACAGCTGAGAGAGCTTCACAGTGCTCACGAGTGTTGCAGCATTTACAGCTTCGCTAGTATTCTCAGAGTTCCGTGACCAATTGGAAAAGTGCGTTGGTTACACATGTGCAGCAAAGATAGGACCGATCGACCCGCCCCTTTGATGGTTCCCCTTCCTTTACCACCAAAATTACACTTGGTTCAACTGTCAAATTTTATCGTGAACACAATTTTTCCGTGGGCTCAAAATTGCTTCCCGACATTCTGTGGCCGCAAACCTAGCCGCTCGATCCTAGCCGTAAGCTGCTTTGCTGTAAAAGGAACATTAATACGCAACCTGAAACCTGAACCTCCCCAGCATGCAATCAAGCAGCATGGCTTCACTGAACACGGATACCGGGAGCGCTGCACTGATGGGCTGAAGGTCCTAAGTTCTGCGAAGTCCATACAGGATGCATTGAGTCAGTTACTGGCTGGAAGGGAAAGACACGGAGGACGTTTGTACCTTAGTTCAATCCTATCACTCGCATTTAGTTCGTGGCCGCACAAAACACAGTACCAGCCACCGTATTATTTCACTTTCACTCCAACCTATAGTCCCTTCAGCAAAAGTAGAGAGAAAGCGAGAGAGAGAGACGTTATTTAAGTTAATGTTACTACTATTGGTTCTGCTCTTCCCTGGAAGATCCTGGAAAGTCCTTTCAGCCCTTTCCACCCGTCGCAATGATGACGAGGAAAAGTTCGGCGAAACGATTCCTCATCAGCGACCGAACCTCTCATTTTCCGCCGGGGGTATTTTTCAGTTGCGCGTGCTGCCTCATTTGGGGTGCTTTTCAGTTCTTCGCTTTCGTTTCGTTGAGTTAAGGGCGGGACTGCTCTGAAGCACATATGATGTCTAGCAGCGGCAAGATGCCAGAGCGTGGTTCTACGTCATTGCTATTTTCCCGTGCTTATCAAAAGATGTCGAAACTTCAATTATAAGCGGCCCTCCGTGCTGCATTTATCCGACCTCTAGAAGAGGATTTTTTTAATTTATTTGAGGTTATAAGGTTAGTGCCGAACTCTTGGCCAAAGTTTCGCAAAACATCGATGTGGTCTAACAAAGAAAAGAGCTGGAATTTTATTTTAACCCCGAATTCTAAGACGTGTGATTCCTTCCCAAAATAATCCATCCGCCCAAACTTTAAGCTTAACAAAATTCTTTACAGAGCGACTCCTGGGTTTTGGATTTGTCACATGGACATAAGGCACGCATGCCAAGAGCCGGTGCGAACATTGCCGCTGGCTTTTCTGTTTTAGCGAATGTTTGCGTTGCTCGCACAAAGAATATATTGCTTTCAGCATGATGAGAGAACCGGGATTTCTAGGTTATGTCACGCATCGTCAGTCGTCAGTGAAAGTGGGGCATTTGTGTAAGTTCGCGTGTACGTCTCTGTATATGCGTGCGCGCACGTGTGAGTCGAGATAGAGACAGCGCGCATTGCTCGTCATTCAGGCCTGCCTCATATCGTGTAGTTCGCAACAACGCTGTTTGATGCTCCACTTGATGCGCGTCGGTTGATACGCCTTCCTCATATCCCTCCTTCCCCGCGGCTCTTTCCTGGCGGCAAGCCACGCCAAACACAGGGAAAAGGGAGACTTCAGTGTAATGAGGGCGTGCATGCAGGCGGATGAAATCGCCACCGCCAACTCACAAAGCCGCACGCCTTCCAATCCAACCTGTCCAATCGTCGTCGACAGGTCTGTTATCATCTTGTTTTTTTTCACAAAGCCTTCCATCACGTCATGAGCAGTGAAGTAGCGGCACTCGCGCAATTTCCTCGCGCTCACACTCAGCTTCTAGGCCTTCTCGTGGCATCCACGGTGTAGCGACACAATTGCTCGTCCAGCAGAGCCGTCGACCGCTTCTCGTAATGACGACATCGGCGGCCACCACGTCGGGATGTGGCGACGTAGAAGGGTCGAGGATGTCGACAGAAGAGGCGAAGACCCGGGATGGGATGGAGACCGCGGTGAGGTCGTTACGCATAAAGCGACTGACACGCGCGCCTTTCCGCAAGCGAGGAAATTTGGGCACCCCTCTTTCGAGGGAGATGACACGTTTGTATGGGCACGTTGGTTGGTAAGGGCCATTGGGGTTCCGATATGGTGGAGCTGGCGAAGGCGAATGAGACTGCGTAAACAAATAAAAGTGGAGACGAAAACTCCGACTAGCTAAAATAAGTAGAGCGAGGAGAACGCGAGAAGAATACGCGACTCAGTGCGCTCGAAGGCAAGCACCTTCGCGTAACGATGGCTGGGATGTGCTTTACACGCTCAAAGCATTGTTGTTTTATGCAAGACACTGGCAGTGCACGCATGCACACACACACACAAACGTGCACACACTCACTCACACACACACACACACACACACACACATATATATATATATATATATATATATATATATATATATATATATATATATATATATATATATCCGCAGGCAAATTCAGCCCAGTGCGTGTTTTATCCCCCAATTTCATCTCTGAATCTTTGTATCTTTATACCACCACCTTTGGTCGGACAATTAATACGTATAAGACATATAAGTTGAGTTCTCTAAAAGGTTCGTCGGGGCGGGTGATAAGCGGGAGCGTTTCTTTATCGACGAATGATTTCGGAAGATGTTTTCCGGAGCCACGCGTACATCGCGCATGGTTATAAACCAAAATCAATGTGCGTGGGATGACTGAAGACAAAAAAGAGGAGGCGCATTGGAGCCACGTGCGCTGACGAAGGGCAACGATGAGGCCCGGCCTTCGAACGGCGGCGGCAGCGACGGACACACAAAAAGACTTCCTCCTCCGATTGCGTCTAGGGTCAGTTCTGGCCAGCGCACTTCCGGCGCTATAGCTGACCTTTCTTCCCCTTTTCCTCCCGCGCGTTTCTTCTCCTCTTCTCCCCGGCTGTTTCACCCGTTCCACCCTCTAAAGCGAAGCAACAAGGAACAGCGAGTGCTTGCTATAACCAAACTTCCTCTCGTAGTATCTGCGAGAGAGAGAGAGAGAGAGAGAGAGAGAGAGAGAGAGAGAGAGAGAGAGAGAGAGAGAGAGAGAGAGAGAGAGAGAACACGGCGCGAGGTCGGGGTCGCCGAATTAGGTTTGTTTGCATTTCGGGACACGGGGAACGTTCCTCGCGAAAGTGCAGGCAAAAGCGTTTCTTTTTCGCACCGTTCCGCATTTTTAGGCCGGACGTGAGAGGGGTCCGCCTTCCTGCACCGAGCACGGTGGGAACGAGCGGACGTTCGCTCACTCGGGAAAAGAAAGGGGGCCGGTGCATAGTGCGTCTTAGAGCGTGCTAGTTTGTGGCTCCGCTTTAAAGGGTAAAACGGATCGCGCCGCTTTCTTTCGACTCTATGGACCAGGGCGGTGTACGTTTGCGAAAAGAACCGGCGATTCTTGAGCGTAGGACGTCGTTGGCAAAGCGGCGGAGGAGGGATTTTCGCACTGAGGAAGGTGTTGCGCCTCTCTAAGAGGGGATGTATGAAACGCTAGCTATGTTTTCTGCATCAGACTCGCCCATAGTAAGTTAACAATGCGACGCTAGGCCAAGGTAATTGAAAATAACATTTGCGGTTCTGGCGGGCCACGCTTTTAGAAAAGTTCAGATCTGAAACACATTAACGCCCACAGCCTGTAGCTGCCTTTAGTTTTAACACTCGTCCTGTTTATCTCTCTCTCTCTCTCTCTCGGTTGGGTGATTTTATCAGCCCCTGGGGGCACAATATAGGCAGGGCACGAAGCACTAACAATCCCACCCTTTATGGACAGAGAAAAAACTCTCCTCGCTTACCCCATAACGTCATCACTGGGGACCATTACACCCGACGCGACGTCAAGGGGTGGCTTGATGACTTGAAGCTTACTTTCGGCGCCCACGCCAAGTTTCGTCGCATTGTGACGCATGAGATTGAGCTGTCTTTTTATCACTTCCATTGCCGAGGGACGTATATAGCGACTTCTTCTTTCACTAACGCCTAGAGAAAGTAGGTTCAGAACACCTACGCAGTCAAACAGTAATGAAAATACCGCATTCACCAACCACAAGCTGACGTGAAGCAAAAGAGATCTACTTGCAAGCAGTTCAGCCTTATTAAAACATACCTTCCGCATTGAAAAAGTAAATGCAATACAAGGACGACAACAAAATGTCTAATACTGGGTGCGCAAATAGGTATTATATATATATATATATATATATATATATATATATATATATATATATATATATATATATATATATATATATATATATATATATATATATATATATATATATAAATCTAGAGAAAGATAAACTCACAAAGCGCGCAGAAATAGTATAAGTAGAGTCGGATACACAGCAAGAACAATAACAAACAATGTTTACTTACGTAACAGCAACGGGACTTGCCTTCATCAGAGTAAAGTTACATGATTTATTTGTTTGTTATTATTCTGGCTGTGTATCCAACTCTTTACTTATATATATATATATATATATATATATATATATATATATATATATATATATATATATATATATATATATATATATATATATATATATATATATATATATATATATATATATATATATATACACACATACATAGACGTATGCCTCCAATCGGTGGATAAGAGAAGTTACAATGGGCGATTTCTACGCCCGGCAAAAACACTGGCGCTCACATCAAGGGAATTCCTCCTCGCCACGTTTTTCGCCGCGAGCGTCGGTACTTCACCTGGGACACCGGCGAGACTGTGTCGGAAGCCTCCAGGCTACGTGAGGAAAGCCAGCTAGAGCCGAGGATAGCTTGCGGTGGAGACAAAGGGAAGAGGAAGACGCTACACGTCCCTCTTTTACGATCAAATCCCTTCAGAAATAAACCACAAATAAGTGCATGGCAGTGTGCGTACTCCCTGTCCTGGCGGGAGATGTCCACGTGGTTTACTGAAGTACTGCAGATTCGAGGCCTAGCTGTGAGCACGTGGACAGCCAGCTGCCCATAACGTGCACACCCCCAGTAGGGGTAGAAGAACAAACCCAAGCAAAAGAACAGCAACTGGCCTCCACTCTGCCCCCTAGGGATAACCGCGCACGAATTACTAAAGGCGGCTTATCCAAGGCCACGTCGGGGACACGTGCACAGGTATCTTCCAGTCACGTGCACACTGCTGGTCCGTGCATCACCCCAGCAAGCCCCGGGTGCAACGTGAACATGACCGGCAAAAGACGCGGTCTTGTCGTGTCCAGGAGACTATTCCGCAACCCGCGTTCACGAAGGGAAACGTCAATACAATTTTTTATCCATGGATGCCTTTATGCACGATAAGCAAACAGCTGGAAGCAGCGAATAACTTCCATTTTGTGGGCATCGTACTGCAAAATATAATAAACAACAGAGGCACCGAGCAAATTGAATCAGTTGCTTCCCACGGACCAAAAGCAAGAAGTACAAAAAATCAAATCGCGAGAAACTTTAGCGTAGAATAACCCCCACGACCCGTCTCAAAATAAGATGTCAGTGCTCGGCGTTCAGTATTTTTTCCTCCGATATCGCTCTCGGTGTTCTGGCACCTCTCAGAACTAGAAAAAGGACAGAGGAAGACGATGTATAGGGATTATACGAAAGAAAGAAGAAGGAATAACGGGGCAGCTCGAGCTACAACCTAAACTCGGACTGGTTCATGTCTGCCGTCTTCGACAGCGCAGGCTCGTCTCGGTGATGGCGTGCCCAGAGTTCATCGAATCCGCCCGTCAGCTGGCAGGGAACCGCCCCGTGCATCCCGCTCCCTCGCCATCCTCCCCAGCTTGTTGTTTTATCGCGCGTCTGTCTTCTTCCTATCGTCCTTCTCCTTTTTATTTCCTTTCCTAGCCCCCTGCTTCAGGTCGGTGTTCAGTGGATTCGTTCGAAAGATGTTGTCCATAACCAAGTCGCGAGGAAGTCAATAAAAATATTAGAATGCTCGAGTTTCCCGTTATCTTTCAATTATTTTAGCGTTCGTTCCGTTTTTGCGGATCACCAAACCAAAGGAAATTCGTGCGGAAATTATTTTCCCAATGGTTGACCCCTTTTTCCCTCCAGAAATAGAATTTCAACAGTGTCCCCGAAAGTGCGCATCTTGATGCATGCAATGCTCATAGCCCGCTTGACGACAGACAGCGGCGTAAGAAAAATTGAATCGGAGGAAAGTATTGACCGCTTTATATTTAATTTCCCCCGGCACTCTGTTTGTATTTTGTTCACGTTCATTCGCTTGTATAAGAATGAGATGGTGGTGCAGGTGATTTGCATAGCGAGCAGATCGGCCAGGTACTGAGCCGTAAAGTGCACAACCCCGAAGATATGATGCTCGCCTAAGGTCGTACTTTCCAAACCGTTATGATTGAAGGGATTTCTTGTTATAATGGTGCCGCTTGGGCCTTTGTGACTTCACAGAATGACGGAGAAAACGAAAATAAAACCAAGCAGGAGAACCCGGCGAATGAGCAGACTTCATAAAATGACGGCCGAAACGGTATATTGCTTGTAGCATGGCGTACTCACACTCACGCTGCTCGGATATATTTAAACACTTTTTTTTTACTCCATAACATTGGAAACTGTATACATCCTAGACGGCTTTGATTACACGCCATTCGCCGACCAATCAAACAACTCTGTAAATCGTGCTTCACCGCAGGCAATATCATAATGAGAGAAAGCCAACTTCATGGAGGAGGCCACGAAGGTGTTCAAGGCAAACAAAAAAAAAACGTTCTTCAAGAGATTTTTGACGTATAAACTATTACCTTTTTCTTAATAGAATACCAGCGAAAAAGGGACTCCCAGGGGATTCACTGTGACCGAATAGGGTATTGGCCGCACACTTCGAGGGGATAGGCCAGGAAGCTGAATGTAAATTGAAAGCATGTAGTACATGAAAGAATTTAAACCCAGAGGCGCGTCTTTAATGTTGCGAAATTGCTACATTGGTAGACTACAATATGCGATCCATCTTGCAACAAAAGCTAACCAAGGCATGTTTGCGGCAATACGAGCCACGACAGTAATAAATTTGCCGTAAACACCCTTTTGTCGAATCTTTCCCGACATCACCCTCGCAACATAGCCGGTAACCTAAAATTTCAGCAACGCCCCGCTCTGTTCACATTTCCTGCTTGCGACTCTGCCTTCGCGCTTTTCCCGATCGCCCCACAAATAAATGCGGGGCCAAGCCCCGCGGTCTTGCGGCCGGGCGAACTCGCTGTTGCGCGCATTCAGTGAACACGCAGCGTGCCACTCGGATTTCATTTTATCCCCGAGGCTGCGGCAGCAGCGCGCACTCGATCAGGAGATAAGGTGTCCGCACCCTTTCGCATCGCGGGCTGGCTCCTAAGGTTACACCTCTGTTGTCCCAGGTTGAACGTATGCTGCGCCAACACTTCGCCACCGGGGCCCCGGAATGACGATCGCGAACGCAAACACCGAAGTACATGGACAAGCAGCACCTCCTATTCACCGGTAGCTCGGATTGCTCTTGCCGGAACGCGCGTGCGACCGTGGCCATCACGTTGCGAACGCAATCACGCGTTGACCTCGAACACGGAGCGATCGTTTTTACGGCCGGAATTTCTTTATTGAGCGTGCGCTCACACGTGACGCTCGCTCAAGGACGCATTCATATTACATTCCTCCCCGAAAACAGGCGCTGTGCGCGCAAAGATCGCGTGAACTGTTCTAGTCGCTTAAAAAGTCGTACCGTGCTGTGGGAGGATATCTCTGCGCCCATTTGGTAATCCACCATGGGCGCGTGTCTTTGAAGACATGTTATCTAGCGTAAACGTATCCAAGCACTGGAATTCATATCGACGCAATAGCGGGGATCTAAAAAAAGAGCTACAACTGAAAAACCTACGGCACATGCAAGTGAGACAGGTATACGTGCCAGTTTTACGCTGATCGTCTGAGGTTTGATCATTTGTGTTGCAATGAGCACGAATACAGGAAAGTTCAATCACCGTGAAGGCGATTAAACGTGTTTCGTTCAAGCGATCCGCGGGGATGCTTCCCATCTTTATGGACGGCCCCGGTCTTTTAGCTACAGGACGTTTCGGAACAGGACGTTTCGGAACAGCCTTTTCGGGACACAGACACTTCGGTACACGGAACTTTTCAGGACACGGGCGATTCAGCACACGAGCGTTTCCGTACACGGCGTTCTGTTACACGGTGAGTCGGTACAAGGCGGTTGGGTACAAAATTGAATTTGAGCGACCGTTTAAGGCAGTAACGTCTTGTACCGAAAAGACCTAGACCCCTTTCTTGCACTTGCGGAACTCCACAGAACATCCTTGCCTTCGACGACTGCACCGTTCGTGTTTGCCATGAGTAAAAGCGACTCGTGCCTTTCTGTTTGACCGGTCTGTCTGCGCAGTGCACGCAACTAGTGTAGGAGGGTAGGCACTGTACACTGTACAGACAGCTACGCCGTCACTCCACCTGCCAGCGTAGGGCGACGAATGTCGGACGAGCCCGAAACAAAAGAAGCGACCGCATTACTCGTTCTCTTTGGTGTGTCTGCCCGCACGTCGGCGGTGCGAGGCGTCAACAAGGGCGACGCGTCGGTCGCGCTGCCGTGACCTCCGCCTGCGCAGCCCTGTCACTAGCGCGCGGACCGAGCGAGGCGGCACAGGCGTGCCCTTGTTAACGCCGCCCCAGTGGCCCTGAGCTGCTCAGAACGACGCGCTCGCACAACGCTTCTCTGCGCGCTGTCGTGCCTATGGGGAGACGCCTCCCACGCAACGTGGAGCAATATTTTCGGGAACAGAACGGTTCTTTCGAAATGCTGACAGTTGGCGCCCGCCTGAAAGCTCAACAACGCTCCCTAGACAATGCTGCCATACATACATACATACATACATACATACATATATATATATATATATATATATATATATATATATATATATATATATATATATATATATATATATATATATATATATATATATATATATATATATATATATATATATATATATATATATATATATCTATATATATATATATATATATATATATATATTTATATATATATATATATATATATATATATATATATATATATATATATATATATATATATATATATCGAAATACAATATATAATATATATGTAATCGAAAGGCGTGGGTTCGGTCCCCACTCTGGGCGCGTGTTTTTCTTTCTTTCTTTCTTTCTTCTGTATATTAAAAAAAATGTTTACTTCATTAACCGTAGTGAAAAAGAAAAGAGCCTAACCACACCCCTATGCCTCCTTTGGCGTTGTAGACTGCTGACCTATCTTTCTGTATTTCCGCAACGAGCCCCTCATTTCCTTACTATATATATATATATATATATATATATATATATATATATATATATATATATATATATATAGCGAATCAGAATAGGAAATGATTGGATAGGAAATGATAGGAAATATATATATATATATATATATATATATATATATGAAAGGAAAAATGGAAGTTCGGGAGAACTCCGCCGTTTTCAGCAAGCGGAATCCAACCCACACCTGAGAAAGAGACAGGGAGAGAGAGAGAGAGAGAGAGAGAGAGAGAGAGAGAGAGAGAGAGCTACAAAGAGACACAGTTGAACCTTCCGTTACAAAGACGACGGGGATCTATCATCCGGTCACATACGTTTACTTGTGGATAAAACGACTGGAAGAGGTTGCGCTGAAAGGACCAACTCCGAATGGTACACCTGGATATCTTTCACCCAACAGCCACTCTTCCTGGTAACATGCAGGCTACATCAGTGAACATCGCGAACTCCGCGACTCCCTTTTTTTTTAAGTGCGAATGCACTTTATAAGCGACCCCAAACCTTCCACCGCCGGCGGCGGCGGCGGCGGCGTCCGCAGTCCTCCTCTCTATATAAAAAAAAACGGCATCCGGCGCCAGGTTTCGACCCGAGGACTTTGCGGCCGCAGCGCGACGCTCTACCGACTAAGCCACGGACGCGACGCTGATATCAGTGTTAGTAACGCGCCTTATATCTTTAACGCATTCAAACTACGTCGTCAGCGGCGTCTACCCGCCGCGGTGGCTCAGTGGCTAAGGTGTTGCGCTGCTGAGCACGAGGTCGCGGGTTCGATTCCCGGCCGCGGCGGCCGCTTTTCTGATGGAGGCGAAAAGCAAAAACGCCCGTGTGTGCGAGATTTCGGCGCACGTTAAAGATCCCCAGGTGGTCAAAATTAATCCGGAGCCCTCCACTACGGCGCGCCTCATCGCCTTCGTTGCGTCGGCGCGTTAAACCGTACAATCAATCAATCGTCAGCGGCGTGCGTTGGCGACTCAGCGGCGTTATAGCGGCTTGATAACTGCGTGGTGTACACGTGATACTACAAACCCGATGGAAGAGATGGAAGAGAAGGCGGCGAGGCGGTGGGCTGCGGGGGCCGAGCGCAAGCGCCGCAAGCGGGCCGACAACCGTGCATTCGCACTTTCACATTCTCCCCCTCGGGGAAATGCGGGGGAATTTTTTTTGTCCTAGACGACACGTTAGTTGCTCACGCCTATAAGCGTGCGCCTCGATTATTAACGCACGTGCCTTGCACTAGACACCTCGGTCTCAGTCAGGGTTCCTCTTGCGATCACCTTACGAACACACGCGTCCTTCGAGTGTCTTGTTAGCTTTGAAAAGGATGCCTTGGGATTCCGTAACGCTGTAGAAATCAAGCTGGTTGTACAGCGCCTGTCCTAGTCGCGAGGACATCGAAACGTTTTCGCAAGCACAACGTCGCATTCACAATTCATAAGAAGCGCTCACGTTGTAAATTTTCCAGTTTATCCTCGCAAGTGTCTTTTTTAAAGCGAAAGCTTTCTTAGTGGTGTCATGTTTCATCCTGTCATAAAACGAATGCATTTCCCTATTAGACCGGGGGGTGGTCGACCAGAAAGCTCTGATACGACATCGGGACACACGGTACATGCCGGAAATCGGGCTTCCATTGTGTCGAAACGATTATATGAAAATGGCAAAAAAGGACCGGTTCTAGATAAAGACAGTACACGCGTCGATCATTAAGATGATGTACGCTAGTATACCTTCACCTTATGAACAACGCCCCGTTTCACGTTTAGATCGTTCGTTGATGCGTTCACTTAGTGCGCGAAAAATCGTCGCATGGGTTCGTTGTTCGTTTGCGATTCCTGATTCCGGCCATTGAAGGTTTGACGATCGATTAGGCGCACTTTCAGCGAAAGTTTTCACATAGCTCCGACGGAGTTTTTGATGTCAGACAGTTTTCCCGCTTCTCTCAAAGGGAGGCGAAAACGTGGCGCAAATTAGACGTGCACGAAGACGCCAAGAAAAGACAGATACAGGCGCCACTGTATCAGTCGTCTGTATCTGTGGCCTGTATCTGTCGCCTGTATCTATCGTTTCATGTCTTCTTCTTCGTCGACGTCTAGTTTGCGCCGCGTTTTCGTCTTTCGTTAAGTATGTACCAACTAGCTCAGACAAACAAGTTTTGTTAAACCGCTTCTCTCAACTTTCTTTAGAACGGGGTGGTAAATTTTGCTTCCTCTCCGTTTTTTGGAGCTACGAGCTTGTCTAAACGGTTTATTCTCAAGAAAATATTTAGAGAAGCTCGGCAATCTTTTTTTTTCAAGACATCGGAAATTTATCTGTTCATATCGCTACCTGGAAAATCAGTCGCATTGATATACGTACGCTTCAAAATTCTAAACACAGTACGGCACGGCGCAAGGGGCTCCCGGCCGCTCAAACCGCTGCAATTTCCCAGCTCCAAGCGGGAGCTAGAGCAACGTTTCCCTCCCCCTCCCTCAAGCAAAGGGAGATGTCATTTCTATCGGAGACGAGGCATCGCACCCAAAACGAAGCTCGCCGACCACTCCCAGCACACGACAGCTAACAACAAAATTACACGTACGGGGCGCGCTGAGCAAACGTAAACATTGGCGTGCCAACACAAATAAACAGAGAACTATTCGCCCGACCTCGCCGTGTCCCACGCTTAGAACGGCTGCCAGATCGAATGATGATTGCTGTAGGGGAACGGGCAGGGGCCAGCGTAACGACCCCGGAGGAGTTGTGCCCCCGCGCGCGATATACGACCAGCGTCGCTGTCGGGAAGCGCGGTTCAGTCTCTACGCCCTTCGGGTCATTCGGAGGCAGTCCAATCGTTGTTTATTTCCCTAATGTTAGCCCGTTGGTAATCACGATTACGGCTGCCGAAATGGGCGAAAAAGTTGTGGTTGGTAATTTGCTTTAGGTTGTGTGTACACTGCCGTCCTTCGGTACTATAAGTCCCCCACTAAAGAGACATACACGGCTGTTTCGCAAGAAAATGAGAAAAAAAAATGGCGCATGTGGAACTACTTCGCTTTCTCTGGCGAAACGTAACATAACCTAACAAACCCAAATCAATCATGTAAGACCCCGAAAGCTAACCTGAGCCATGAAAGTTGTAACAAAACAAAATATAAAAAAATAAACGAGGCAGACAGAGAGACAGACAAAGAACTTTTATTTTTGGTCCTGAGGAACTACGTTGTGGTTGCAGTTGCGGGCTGCTCCCACGTAGAGACAGGGAGGCCGTGGCCCTCCGCCCTTTCGCAGGCCCTCTGGACGGCCAGGAGTTGGACGGAGAGGTCACCGCTGAGGGCTTCCTCTCAATCCTCTTTGTACGTAAACACAGCGTCGCGTATTGCAGGGCATTGCCAGAGGATGTGATCTAATGAACAATACACCTCTCCGCAGTCAGGACAGTGCGGGTCAATGTTGGGCGCAAAATGACTAAACCTACCCCGCGATGGGAAGGACCCCGTCTGGAGAATTCGCAAGACCGACGACTCAGACCGAGTGAGCGTTGGATGAGGGGGTGGGTAGATCCTCCGAGAGAAAAGATAGTGACTTACGACCTCGTGAAATGTTAGAAGGGGATCCCTGAACCTCCCAGCGTCTCCCCCCCCCCCCCCCCCTGCGAATACGCCGGGACCGCCGCGGCCAAAGCTAATCCTCGCGCACGGTCATGGGCCAACTCGTTGGCGTTGGGAACGTCGGGATGGACGTTGGTCCCCATATGGGCCGGGAACCATTTGATTGTGTGATGTCCAGCGGCCCCCTCACGACCAAGGATTGCCGCAGCCTCCCGCGAGATCGATCCCGAGGAAAACGCTCGAACCGCAGCCCGCGAGTCCGTAAAGATATTTGGACGCAGTGGGTCGTTCATGGCTAAGGCGATGGCGACCTGGTCGGCCACCGCCACGGAGACCTTCCTGATGGAGGCAGAGTTGAGTATCCCAAGAGGTTGGCTCAAACTTCCGGCGTTGGTATCACGATGATAAAAACAAACTTCTACACCATAGCGAAAGACCTACAGTCATGGACCAATGGAACGCGATAATGAAAATACGAACCAGAAGACACAAACAGCGCGATGTTTAACGCGCGGCTTAATTACGTTGTTACTGTAGAAAGTTCAGAGACGTGGCTTTGCAAATATATCGGTAGCGCGCCATTAGTTCACCTCCACGAGCAACATTTTTCAATTTTGCTTGTTCTGCTTCATATTTTCATGTTCGAATTTAATTAGTTCACGACTGTACTCCATTATGCCATCCTACGACAGCGCCAAACTGGAGCGCCGTTGGACAGCACTCATCTCGCTTACTTTGAGCGACATTTTAAGAATGCTGCATTATAAGGAGGTGGGTCTATCAAGTCGGATAAAGCTTTTAATGCGAAGCTTTCTATATCTCACTGACGGTGTATGTAGTGTTGAAAACGTCCGCGAGTGAAGCGAAAGAAAAAACGCTCGACGCGGTCGGAACCGAACGTGCGTCCCTCGCGTTACGAAGCCGAAGTCCATCCCATTGCGCCGTTCAGACACGGGCAAAGCAGTTTGCATTTGAGAAAGGGTGCACGGACGAGCAATATTAGACAGAAAAATCATGCACCCCTCCATCCAACGACAACAATCGTCGAACACAAAGTTCCCTCATGTGAAACGAAATGATAAACGCTCAAGCTCAAATCCGCTACTGCAACACCATAAATGCTGTGATAATAAACGTTTTTCTCTCTCTCTCTCTCTCTCTCTCTCTCTCTCTCTCTCTCTCTCTCTCTCTCTCTCTCTCTCTCTCTCTATCTAACTATCTATCTATCTATCTATCTATCTATCTATCTATCTCTCTCTCTCTCTCTCTCTCTCTCTCTCTCTCTCTCTCTCTCGATCTATCTATCTATCTATCTATCTATCTATCTATCTATCTATCTATCTATCTATCTATCTATCTATCTATCTCTCTCTCTCTCTCTTTCTCTCTCTCTCTCTCTCGCCCCGATAAGATCAAAAGTCGAAGCTGCGTGCGAGTCAAAGTCAAAATCACAGTCAAAGCCAAAGCTGAATGAGTCACAGTGCGAACTGCGACGACAACCAAAGAAAACCTCCCAAGAAAGCTTTGCGTACAACTATCGTCGTCGTTAGACGGAGGGGGCATGATTCTTTTTTGTAATTCCCAACAAAACAATTCGCGGTGGCAGTGGCCTCACCCGGACATCCAAACACGTGGCAACTTACAGGCATTGCGGATGCTAAAGTGCGCACCTGGAAAAGGTATAGATGGAGTGCTGCCTTTACCGTGGATTCGTCGACCAGGATAGCGGATATGTGCTTTGACAGCCAAAGGGTAACTGATTTCTACGCAATTCTTGTTGCCGTAAAAAGGCCCGCGTTTGACAGCCCCTACGTTCACCCATTCCTTCTATTAAACCAAAGCTTTCTACCTCTACCAGCCAACACTTCCTTCGCGGCACGCGAGACAAAAAACTCCTAACGCGGCTTAAGAGGGGGAGGGCGGTTTTCACTCACGGAGCACAGTGTAGATGGCGCGGCGAACGCGCGCTATTACCCAGAGTTCCCTGCGCGGCGGCGGGGACCATTTCGTCGGCTTTGTCGTCTGCTTTAGCGACGGTTGTTTTCGGCGTGTGTTGGCGCAGCTTCGCTTTCATTGCGCGCTACCTTCGCACGGCTTGATTAACTTGTTCAACAGCACCTCCTCGGTAACCCAGAAACGACGGAAATAAGTGGTCGTACAGCAAAGATACACTAAGGATTGGTTTGCAGGGCGGGAAAACAAAATGTAGAGAGAAGCGCTACCTTTCGCGCACCGCTTGCCACGAATGCGATTCCGTTTTCTAAATTGGTGAATACCAATTCGGTTGTGCTTTAAGAGGTGTTGCAAAAGGCGAAAGTAGCAACTGGTTCTGATAAATAGCGATTATAAGGGTTCCCTCAGCTTTCTCGCAATTCTCAAGCTTACTAAACTAACTAGTAAATAGGAATTACTAAGCTCACATTCCGAATTGTTCCAGTGTCTGCGATTGTGTCGCGCTGTGGTGTAGGCCCGACCTAACACATCAGGATGACTAGGTTCCGCTGTCTCACCCTTCAAAAGACGCTCCTCTCCATCTTCTTTCTGCCGACCTATGGCTGGCCTACAGCGACGACCTCCGCCGCTCTAGCCCGACCGTGGCCGACGCTGCTGCGTTCGGGATGTCGCCCCCGCGAATTCCAGGTGACGGCTGGCCGAATCTCTGGTTTCGCTCTTTGTAGAGCCACGTGTGTGAATTCAAGTGACGTCGCATGGGCAATTGTTGTGGGTGTCATTTAAAGCTTTGCTTTCCAACCACCTTCACAGCGTGGATTGGAGCCATTTTTTTCATTTAAACAATTTGGGACACCTTTCCCAATTTTCTCACTCCCCTCCTCCACCCCAAGGCGTTTAGCCTCCTCTCTGTATTAGTCATTTATTCTTTAACGCACCACTTGGCCTTTTTAGCATGAAGTGTGCTGCATTCACCACACGACAGTGTAGCTATGCTGTAAAGCCACTCCTAAGCTCCCTAAACGACGTTTTACAATAACGGAAATCAAACGTCTCCCGCCTTTTTCAGCGTGGCGGTTTTAAGAAAAGCAACCTCGCTTTAAATTTGAATTTTTACAGATATCCGCTTGTGAGACAAAACTGTGCCGCTGTCTTGCCAAAATGGCTAAACGGTGAAGTACCACCTGAGGAAGTGGTATTATTCAATACCAAATCAAGCGCTTTTGTGTTAACAATCGGGCTTTCAACGACCTTCTTAAAACTTTTCACAGAGCAGCTGTTCTTAGTCGAGGCTTTACGCAATGTCGCTACGCGGTAGCAACGATGCGCCAAGCACGCAAGGACAAAGCACACAATCAGAAAGCTAAAGAGTTTCGGCCCGTTAAACCCCAAAACTCCATAATCAATCAAAGGACTGCTTAAACGAGACACGTATATAGGCGAAGCATTTCTGAACTAACCTCGTGGCAATGCTTACACTCAGCAACATTGTTGAGCGAAAGGAAAATATTTAGCATATTTGAGGAATAACATGAATACATAAGTGCTATTTGCATTGTTCCTTTAATTAAAAATGCATGGCTGACTGATTTTGGCGATAGGAAGTAAAAAAATACGCTCTGAAAAAAACAAAAAGCGCTCGCGTTGCTCCCTCGTGGCAGCGTTCCAAGTTCAAAAGTAACAAAAGGTTCCAACAGATGGCGCGAGCAGTGGAACACGGCAAAAATGAATTGGCGAGAACGGGAATCGATCTGCCTGCTTTGAGAAGTTCTTTGGTACTTCGACTTGCGATTAGGGAACGCTGGGCAACTTCGCTTTTAACGTCAGCGTTCCCGACGTTAAGTCAGTGAAGCTGGGCTGATTTTAAAAAAATCCCTGCTAAAGATCGGGCTCCTCCGACCCTCCTGCCCCACGGCTGGGGTTGGCCAACTCCTTTTGTCCATTTCATGTTTGTTTTCACGAGCTCATTTCAAGCGAGCTCTGATAAACTGAAAGCAGACGACCGGATGTGACGCAGAACAGTGAATGCAGGGCGTCTGTTTTCTTGCATGTGATTGGTCAGAGGCCTCAGAAGTGCAACTACGTCACGATTGAAACGAACGCAACTCAGAATTTCGCCTCTGTTTCCATTTCCTGGAGGATAATCCCGTAATTCCGCTCCCCAGCTCGCGCAATTTCAACTTCCTGTGGACCACCTATTTTCTGTACCTCACAACGCGCGTGCTTTAAACATGGAAACTTGAAGGCTTTCATACTAAAAGTAAAGCTTAGAAGCAATATACCCGAACCTCAAATGTCCCGCGTCTCTGCAACTACGACCGCAGCAGTCCTGCCAGACGCCTGTTTGCGCCGGGCATCCACTCGAAACCCCTCCAGCGCGCGTTATTTTTTCGTCGTACAGCAATCTCGAACACCGTCATCGAACCGTACAAGTTTCTCGCGTAACGAATAAATGAATAGCGATCGCACAAGACGCTGTTACCAGGCGACCCTTTCCGCGGTGAGACACGCTGCCCCAACGTCACGGCCGAAAAAACGAAACATCCGAGCCCCCCGAGGCCGCATTGCTACTGAGTTATCCGAACGAAGAGAAAAACGGAATAAGGAGTGGTAAGAGCAACGTTACGGTGACGAAACGACAAAAAACAAGAGAGATAGAAAAAAAGCAGCGAGTCCGGACGGACCAGAAGCGTCGGACACCCGATACGAATCAATCGTTTCGCTGGCATTTGGGCGCGACCCGTGTGTGGTTGCTCATCCGAACCCGCATACGAATGGACGACGTCGGGGGTTCGGACTGGCGTACGACTCCGTCCGGGCACCGACGCTGCTGTCGCCGGGCGAGGACGCAGCAGGAAAACCAGCCATTCGGCCAGAGGGTCGGTCCGACGGAGAGCTTTAGGAAGTGGGGAGGTTGGGATATTGAATGAAACTCAATACACGGCGCTCAGGGGTCCAACGCAGATGTTGAAGGAACAAAAACGTACTCCTCCGAGAAGTTCGACGTAAAGTTATAGGCCTTTTTGTCGTGTCAGAATATATATATATATATATATATATATATATATATAGTCAGGTAAAAGATAAGAACAACTTTGCGGTTAACTTGTTTATTATAAATTAGTCCGACAGTTTCGGAAGTGGAACTTCCTTCCTCAGGGACAATCCCACAATGATTGTCCCTGAGGAAGGAAGTTCCACTTCCGAAACTGTCGGACTAATTTATAATAAACAAGTTAACCGCAAAGTTGTTCTTATCTTTTACCTGACCGTTTCTTCTGGCCCGTTGCAAAACTCATCGAAATCTATATATATATATATATATATATATATATATATATATATATATATATATATATATATATATATATATATATATATATATATATATATATAGGAACAAAGTTTTCCTGGACGCCGGTAGAATATACACTAACATTGTTTTTCGACCACGGTAGAAAAAGATTTGATTGATTGTAGGGTTTAACGCGCCGACGCAACGTAGGCGATGAGGCGCGCCGTAGTGGAGGGCTCCTGATTAATTTTGACCACCTGGGGATCTTTAACGTGCGCCGAAATCTCGTACACACGGGCGTTTTTGCTTTTCGCCTCCATCAGAAAAGCGGCCGCCGCAGCCGGGAATCGAACCCGCGACCTCGTGCTCAGCAGCAGGTAAAAAAAAAACGAGAACAGATTTAATAACGTTTCAGCCGAGGGACCGGCCTTCGTCACTGTATCTGACGAAGGCCTGTCCCTCGGCCGAAACATTATTAAATCTGTTCTCTGTTTTTACCGTGATATATATATATATATATATATATATATATATATATATATATATATATATATATATATATATATATATATATATATATATATATATATATAAGCGCCGAGGCAGGTAACAGCATCGACGTTGCAAGCGCGGATACGTCGGAAGAGAGGTCGAAATAAACGTTTAAGTCGTCTGTGATGTTCGCGAGGATTGAGGGTTGTCGTATTTGTGTGCGTGTATGTATGTATGTATGTATGTATGTATGTATGTATGTATGTATGCGTGTATGTGTGTATGTGTGTATGAATGTATGTGTCGGTGCGTGTGTGCGTGCGTGCACGTATGTATGTGCGTCCGTATTTAGGTACGCCTACAGAGGGTGAGCCAGGGGGAGAGCGACACCTTGCAACCGCATAAATGTTGTTTGTACCACAAACAATTTTTATTTAGAAGCTTCGCCTCAAAGTTCGGGGTAAATGTAAACGAAAAATTGTGCGGCAGATAATTTCAAAATATTTATTGCATTAACCTGAGCCGTCAGGCTGTGGCATTTCCGTCCGGAGTTTGTCGATCATAGCACATCAATTGCATGTTTCGGTTCCGACCGGTATACGAATCAACATTCTGACACGTATGAGGTTACGTTCGCTTATTTCGTAAGACTCGCCGAGGTAAATATCGGTGGCGAAGACGTTTTTCTTTTTTTATGTACGACGTGACTGATACGGTGTCGAGATCACTTTGCCCTTCTTTTTTTCTTCTTTTTTTAATTTGCGGAAAAACGAGAACGCGCCCCCGATTCGAGATTTCGGTGCAACAGCTCCAGGCAGTTTTTATTCCTCTAGCTCTCCCAACCGCACCCTTCGGGAGTGAAATGTCTCCTGCGTAGCATTAAACCTAACATGACCTTATTTTCCTGTATTTTATTTATGAAATAGAGTGGTTCGAATGGAAAAACCGCACCCAGTGGGTCAGAATATTTCTCGCTTGTTACGCCTCGTGGGAATTTCACTCGCCGTTCACAAAGTTCGCGTCCAGCGGGGTTATATAAGGGCTCTTCTTATGGCGATCAGGAAACAAAGAAAAAGTGCCATTCCACTCTTTGAGGTGGTTGAGAGAGATAGATAAGTATATATATATATATATATATATATATATATATATATATATATATATATATATATATATATATATATATATATATATATATATATATATATATATATAAGGTTAGTAGAGACAGAGACACACGAAAAGGACATCAAAAATAAAAATAAAAGTTTACTGGCGTTTCAGGGAGAGGACTCCCTTTCTGAGTGTCTCTGTCTCTACTAACCTTATTTTTTTCGCGCTTTGTGTGAGTTTTTGTTTCCAGACTATATATATATATATATATATATATATATATATATATATATATATATATATATATATATATATATATATATATATAGAGAGAGAGAGAGAGAGAGAGAGAGAGAGAGAGGGGGAGAGAGAGAGAGAGATTAAGGGTTGGCAACAGATGAAGAATTTTTTAGTAAGAAAGAAAGTGGTGAAACCACGACCTCCAGAATCACACCAGACCGGTATTCTGGAGGTCGTGGGTTCGGATCACACCCGGCGGCATATTTTCACCACTTTCTTTCTGACTCCAAAAATTCTTCATCAGTTTCTATGACCTACCGCATTCCCCCCTTTTCCCCCCTTTGCTTTCTCAGGTTTTCTTGACTGCCAACCCTTATTCTATATATATATATCCATCTCCCTCTCTCCCCATTACTGTAATTCCCCACGAGAACAGACATATATTAGCGTGTACCACGGAGTACCTTTCCCTTTCTTCACCCGTTCTTTACGTCACCCGTCTCTTTTTCCCTCCGCGTCTTACCATCCCTTCTTGCCGTTTGTCGGGTTCACATTTTCTCGGCCCTTACTCCCCGGCGGTCGCAAGAGCACGCAGCGAAGCGCGCATCCTGCTTCGGCAGCCTGCATCTTCGCCCCACGGAGAACGGTAAACAGTCGAGCTTCTGAAGCATCGCCGCATCATCCTAAGCAGACAGGGCGATTCGCTGCATGCCCGCGAGCGTCCAAGTGAAACAACGAAACAAGAGCGGCGAACGAAGTCAGTGCCATCCGACGTCGCAACAACAGAGATCTCCGAAGCGCTATATCGACGGCGCCTCGTCATGCGGCGGAAAAGATACAAGACGCCAGCGCAACGGGGTTACGGCAAACTAATTTAAAGAGAACGTGCGCATACTGTTTCGCGTGCTGTGGGGACAACAAGAGGTGGGGGGGGGGGGGGGGGATGATACGCTACAAGGCGTACTGTCCAGGGGACGCTGAGCAGAGTTAATAAGCAGTTGCGTCACTGCGTCATTTATTTCCTGGTACAATGCCTAGTGCGAGGCTTCGTTCGCGGCGTGCATAATTTGCATTATTGCATACCAATGAACGTCCCGTACACAGCAAAAGACATGGAGAGGGGGATAAGACGCCCGTTGTGGTGTTGAACTGGGCAAGGGAGCCACGCGCTAAGCTTTAGGATGCGAGAATGACGACGTCAGTTTATCAAGTTTAGGACGCTTTCTTGTGCCGCTTATTGGCCTTCCGATTACTTAGCGCTTCTGCAGCGGCCCCCAATCGCCAACCAATATATATTCGTAGTTGTACCCGGCGTTCCTACGGCATCCGTCAGAAGCGGTATCTGCGATGAGAGCGAGCTACCATAATGGCTGCGCCAGCAAACGGAGGAGCACATAGGGGTCGTAGAAAAGGATCATTGGGCGCTTAGCCTAGCACGTTTATTTTATCATCGACCGTGCGTGCACGTTCTCCCTGCTTATTTGCCGAGCACTATCCAGTCAACTACAGCGCGACTACATCTCCTTGACGCTGGCTCATCGCCTACTTATTCAAGGGTATACCGATGCCAATTAGCGGTATATGCAACGCGCTCGGATACTTTCCGCGCGACCTTCACACGTGCCGTCGGTTCCACACCACCTATACACAAAGAGGACCTCTGTAGTGCAACATTATTCGGACGCTAATCCGTTGATGTGAGCGAATACACCGTACATTCCGTCAGCTCCAAATTCCGGAAGAAGGCGTGACTACGCAACGGAACATCGGTGGTGATAAGGCGTAACGCGCGAGTCCATGGCCTTCTTGCCTCTTGAACGTGTTTATCCTACTTCATTTTGAGACGTCGTGAAGAAGTTAGGTTCTTGTTTTAGCACATGGATGACGTGCAAGGAACAACCACCACCACACCATGCTGAGAAAGCCTTAGGAGTGAGGGCAATCGCCTTATTCCGCGTAGACGAGCGGTTGGACGTATCCTGTTCCGTTGACGCCATCACGCAGTTTTCTTTTTAAATGGGAGGAGGAGGGGGGAGGTTCAAAGAAATCTACGAAGGGTGGTCTGCCTTCAAGGCTTGCTTTTTAACTAAGGGGTGTCGGCGCAGCGTGCGTGCGGCAAAAATTGGACGAGGTGGGCGTGCATTTGGAGGCATCTGCTATATCTCTGCTATCGACCTCTCCGGCCACTCGTGAAACAAGAGCACTCTGTGTCGTGTAAGCTTTTTGGTTGTATTACCCGATTTTTCGCAAGGTGTAATAACGGTGATGAAATGTCGTTCTTAGGACTGCGCAGAAGTTCAAGGTTGTGTTCGATCTACCTGCGTGAAGAAGGTGTGGCCTTTTTTTTTTCTCTCTCAATGTTGCTGCAAAAAAGGGATTTGAGTTTTCTACTGTGAATTTCTTAGGCAAGCAGAGAGCACGCGAGAAACTGAAGGAGAAGAGGCAGTACTGCGCTGTAATGAAATGAGAGCGACCGCTTCACACTACGTAGAGTAATCAACTCGCTGCGAGACAAGGATTATTTGAACCGTAGATCCTGATACCCAGCACGCGTAAAAAAAGTAACTGCCCTTCCACTCTGGGAAGATGGATGACCGGCGACGCTGGGCGCAGTGCGGCTAGTGCGCTAAACAAAACACGGGTGTTTGTAATTTGCTATTGAATATACTCCCTAGCTAATTAGTTGAATGAAACTTGGCAGGACTGGAGTTTTAACTACAAAGCTGTTTGCCCCATCATTAGAGTTCCATGTCTGATTAAAACAAAAACCAAGAAAATGCCGAGCGCACGCGTGTGCGCGCCCCGCGACGACCGGCCAGCGTTCCCGGCGCACGTTTCTCAAGCCAACCATACCAACTTACCGAGATTGGCAAAAAAAAAAATTCCAGTGCTTGCCGTAATCGTGGCAAGACTTGCTGGGAACGAGAAAGATTGATTGATTGTGGGGTTTAACGCGCTGACGCAACGCATGCGATGAGGCGCGCCGTAGTGGAGAGCTCCGGATTCATTTCGACCGCATGGGGATCTTTAACGTGCGCCGAAATCTCATGCACACGGGCGTTTTCGCTTTTAGCCTCCATCAGAAAAACGCCCGCCGCTGCCGGGAATCGAACCCGCGACCTCGTGCTCAGCATCGCAACGCCTCAACTACCGAGCCACCGAGGCGGGTGGGAACGAGAAAGACTCCAGCGTTCACTGTAATCGTGGCAACGTTTGCTCGGAACGAGAAAGACCCGTCATGGCGTACGCCCCTCCAAGGTGATGTCAAATGATTATCACTTCCAAAAAAAAAGGGGGCAGAACTTCACACTTATAGCAAAAATGATGGAGTAAAAGTCGAAGGTCGTTGCGGCACTGATGAAGAAGCAAATGGGTGGCAATCGCGTAATTAAACCGTCGTTGTGGTCGCGGAGGTTGCGTACAGATTCGCTACCTTCAAGTCTTAAGCATTAGTGTGAGCTTCCTTCATCTTTTTTTTTTCTCGGGGACAAACACGGGGCTGTCTATTTTCCCTCCCGCGTCGTGGCCATCTTACTGTCTGAGGAACACACCAACACAAACCGCTCGACCACGGATGAAAACGGTCGAGCCGCTTCTGGCCGTGAGACGTCCATGTTTGAAAGAAGGAAAGAATACATTTTTTCGTCCATCTGGATCAGGTATTGGAGGTGGAGGAGGCCCACAGGGCCGCCGCGACCGACAGGGCCCGGGTGGTGGTCAGGGCTTGGCCTGACTCCCCCGGGTCACGCAACATCTGCTCCCAGAGGACAGAACGGGTTGGTCAACGGTGAGCGCGCGAAGCCTGCCTGTGCGTGCATGTCCCCATCCCCCCCCCCTTCCCACCACCACCAAATGCTCGCATAAAAGTGGCACGGGTTATAGAGGGTGTGCGTGGCGATCAGTATACACTACTCCGAAAAGGGGCGGCTGCGGTGTAGGGTAGTCTGTAAATGTATACTCTCCCTGGATGGATATATGCTTTACCGCACAATCCAGATTACAAAGATTAAGCTTACACCGATCTCCTTTATGTCGGCATCGCTTCTAAACATAAATGTATTGCTGGGAAAAGATTTTTCCAGCGGCAATATGAGACATCAAGATACGAAGGCCTTCAGGCCTTTTTTTTTTTTATTTTTTACGAATTTTTTCATACGCTGAAGAAAAGTTCCTCAGTTTTCGCTCCACACGCCGAGTTTTCGTTCCACACGGGCGCTAAAAACTGAGAAATTATACGTACACAGCTTCGCTGTAACCAAGATTGAAGGCGCTGTGCGGTGGAGACGGTAAACGAGAGCGTTGTTCGTAATGCTGACACGATAGGAGGACCCCGGCTGCCATCTGTGCTATTCATCGTGATGACACAAATCTCGAAATGGGACGACTACAACTGCCGACTGAACCGAAGTCTTGTCGATTGGCGACATCCGATGCCTTAGATAATGCAGCAATGCGCCAAGGTACCCTATTGTAGCGAACAATCCAAGAGGATCTATCCGAGAGAGACGCCATAGCAGGCTGTCTGGTTGCAAGGCGCTCTCACGAAAGATGGGCGTCAGCAGCTGGCTTCAATCCTGTAGAGATTGTGCGGAAAGCTGCCCTTGCGAATGAAAACCATTGGATGTTTAAGCACAAAATCCTGGCGACATCCCGGCCTTATCAGCAAAGCTACCGCTATTCATTGCACTCGAAACCTAACCCTCCTCCACCCCTGAATGGCCACACCCATGTGCGGAGAGCAATGCGTTTCCGCTCGCGTTTTCCATCTGCAGAAACCGTTCCGGCAGCGGTGGGGAACACGACTAAACGCTACAGAGACCGGTCTTGGAGAGGAGAAAAAACGCGAGCGGAAACGCGTCGCTTACCGCGCACGTGTTTCGCCTTTAACGCATTCATTTCAAGCCCTCCGGGCTGTCCGTCCGTCCTTCGTCTGGCAAACAGCGGGGCCAATCTCGGGCTTAATGGTGTTTGTGCCGCGTGCAACATTCGGTATAGTTACTATGTCCCCTTTGAGCGGAAATAGACTCGACGTGATCCGGCGGTGCGCGGAGTATTGACGGAAGAAGCGACGGCCGGAAATAGAGGCAGCCATGCCTGTCGCGTGCGAGCGCCGCATTACATGCCGTGCTTACATGGGGAAGCCAATAACAGCGGTCGCGCCAAGCCTCCCCCTCCCTTTTCCTTCTCCTCCGGATTTTCTCTTCATTGCGCTCTTTCGTGCGCGTGGCGCCAAAACGGTCGCTCACCGCGATTAAGCTGCGCCCACATCATTAACGGCAAGGGTCGCTTCCAAAACAGACGACTTTCGCACGCGCGCGCCCTAATTATTGTTTTCCGTGCCCCGCTATTCTCACTTAGCTGCTGCTGCCTTTTGTGTGCGGTCAGTTCTAGGTGGTGTTGGGTCAGTGCACTGCGTTACTTTGGTTTTATTTTATTTTATTTTTAGAAAAAAAAAAACAGCAGCATTCACACATCGCTCCGAACCCCTTGGGATATCGAATGGTCTCATGCAGGCTTTTAAATTATTTGTGACGTCTTTTATGACGCACTGATTAGTGCTTAATTTTGGCTAAATTATTAAGTAGAGTTGAACCCTTCTAATTATATTTAATGATACGTATTTGTCACTGTCAGCCACTGGTATTCTCCATAGCTTAATTATTTAAAGTACTCAGCGAAAAAAAAAGAAAACCACGTGCGGAGACTGAACTGTGTAGGAGAAATGCAGAGACAGAAACAGGAAAGGAAAGGAAACGATATACACAAGAAATGTATAAGATAGATGAAAGCATGTACCCTAACCGGGATCCGAACCTAGAACCTTCTGGTAGCGCCTCTAATGCTCTGCTAATTGAGCTGCACGGGCCGATGTATTCACCCGTATTTTTATATTCAATACTTGTGCATGAAACTGTATCCAATTCAGGGGAGTAGTGGCACAAATTCGTGAAATTGACAAATTTAGGACCTGTAGTCGTTATATACATGTAAATTTAGATGTTTAGTAGCGTGATAATTGCTAAGAAAAATCGAAAGATAAAATACGACCACAGAAAACCATTCTGGTCACGCCGCCTTGAAAGCTTACTTGCTCGCACCACAGGGGTGTGTGCAGAGAAGCCTTCTGTGCGGCTTTTGAGTATTTCTACCAAGGAGGTTTAAAAAATTACTACCTCCTCGGTTTATACATTGAAGGACAGCGGAACGGCAGAGACAGCGGAGGACAGCCGACGCTGAGTATTTACCTGCACAGTTATTTCTCGTTGTGTCGGGTTTTTCAGCCGAGATAACGCGTAGAAAGCTGGTGCAGTGTGATAGCTGTCCGCGGCAAGTAGACGCAGAGGAGCTTCAGCGGGATGGCGGTGAGGCAGACGAAGGGGCAAGTACAGTCGAAAGCTTTATGACAGTAAACACGGGAGCGCGTGCCGCTCAGTACATGCAGAGCGCTCTGGCGATGAGATGACGAACTTTCGTAGTTCGTACAGGGCGGATCCACTCCACGAAAACGGTTGATTGCGCTGTTGTCTGCTGCGCTAACTACGTTAGATAACTGGAAACTATTCCAGAGAATACTTGTGCCGATGAGGGGCTTTTCATCAAGCGCGAAACCCAGCGAACGCATTAAAACGTTTGCTTTTCTCTTCCCCATTGGGTGATAAAAAATGCGTTATCTCCCGTGAAGTAACTAACGCAGCAGGCAGCCGCGCGATAACGCGCTTTGAGGGAGTGCGGCCGCTAAACGCACAAACTGCGAGAGCGCGCTAGCATCTCACAAGAGTGCTCTGCATGTATTGAGCGGCACGCCTTCCCGTGTTCACTGTCATAAAACTTTAGACTGTACGTGTCGTTTATGCTTAGTGGTGTCTCGGCTAGAACGCGTAGAAGCGGATAACTCAGGGTTAGCTACACGAGTTGCAGAACTGGAGGCAGCGCTAAGTAACGAACGTACCCGCACCCGCCGCGGTGGCTCAGTGGCTAAGGCGTTGCGCTGCTGAGCACTAGGTCGCGGGTTCGATTCCCGGCCGCGGCGGCCGCTTTTCTGATGGAGGCGAAAAGCAAAAACGCCCGTGTGTACGAGATTTCGGCGCACGATAAAGATCCCCAGGTGGTCAAAATTAATCCGGAGCCCTCCACTACGGCGCGCCTCATCGCCTGCGTTGCGTCGGCGCGTTAAACCCCACAATCAATCAAATCAAGTAACGAACGTGACGAACGGAGGGCCGTTGAGGGAAAGTTAGATACAGCTGAGAGGAAGCTAGAAAGGAGCGTCATTTCGGCAACAAATGACGAACACCTCGGCCCATGCAGCGTAAGGGAAGCATGCACCGAGGTGACACACGGGGTGGAAGCAACGAAAGGCAGCAGCTACTCCCACGTGCTGCAAGATAGGCCAGAAAAACCAGCCGATAAGCCGGGTACCAGTAAAGAGCAGCACGTGGCAGATAGCGCGGTAATCATAGCGGGAGATTCTAACGAGAAGAGGAGCAGCGCTGCCATAGTGGGAAGGGTACAGGGGGATAAGCGTGTGAAGGTGGGGTGTTTCCCCGGTCAAACGATGCAGACGGTGATGACTCGAGCGAAGGGGCAGCTGGCCTTGTCCAGTATAGCTAAAAACCTCGGGGTGATTGCCGCTGGGCTTAACGATGTTCTCAAGGGAGAGGAGAGAAAACTTGGCCAGGAGATGGCGAAGTGGGTAGATGACCTACGGGCGACGGCCCTAAATGTGCTCATTGCAGCCTGCACCGTGCCGGAGGTGACAAAGCAGGGCGTGCACACCGAACGGGCAGTACTCACCGCTAACAGCCAGATGCTGCAGGGAACTTGGGCTTGAAGTGATAGACGTGAACATGGTAGTGGGAAGCATTGGACATAGTCAAGCTTTTCAGTGGGACGGGATTCACTTCAGCCCCAGGATAGAAAAGAAGGTGGGGTGGCACTTAGGTGGTTGAGCGGTAGCTTTTTTAGGGGGCCTCGCAAAGCTAAGGAAGGCAAACTAGGCGACAATGGGAAAGCGAGGGACACATGCACACTCAACGCTGGGAGGCAGGCAGCCAGGCCTAGAGCTAACCAAATCACCTGCAGACATAACTGAGAACGTTGACAGAAGCGATTTAAGTGGACACAATAGAGCGAACAATTTTGGAAAAGACAAAAATAGATCCCGTAAGCGGAAAGGGAAAAACAAATGCAATAAATATTTAATCAACTACACAAATATGCAGGGAGGCAGAAAACCTGGTAAGTGGGTAGAAATTCAAAAGCAACTTGAACGGGAAGGAATGGACGTGTACGCTTTAGCCGAGACTCACCTCCGAGAAGTAGAAGCCCCACCGGTCATAGACAACTATGGCTGGGATGTTGCAACAGGACCACACGAATGAAGAGAGGGGGAGGTGTTGGCATGCTCATTAAACAAGGTACCGACTGGCAGAGAGTACATGAAAGCTGTAAAGAGCATCTATGGGTTAGAGGCACCATAGAGGGGGGAAATACATGATTAGGAGTGGTGTATCTGTGGACCGGAAGTAGTGCTAGGGAGGAAAATGAGGACATGGTAAACTGTTTGAGAATAGATATAAACGACTTCAAAGATTCGGGTGAAATAATCTTAGTTGGAGATATGAATGCCCACATATAATGTTTGGATGGATACACAGACCACAATGGTTCTCTAGTGATAGATCTATGTCAGGAAAACGGGCTTGTAATAGTAAACACGGAAAGCAAGTGTGACGGACAAATAACGTGGGAAAGCTGTAACAGACAGTCCAGCATAGAGTATAGTCTAGTATCCGAGACGGTATACGAAAGGTTGCGGGAATTGAGGACAGATGAAAATGGAACAGACAGCTTAGGAAGCGACCACAAGCGGCTTACCTTGCACTTTGGAGGCGCAACCCGGACAAATTTAGAAATAGGTACAACCGGAGGAACCAATTTGAACAATGAGCAGTTAAAGATCATCGCTGATAGGATGGAAAATGAAATCAATAAGTACCCGGAGAAAGATTGGGAGCACGACGAAATGATCGCGTTCATAAAGCATACGATCAACGAAGCCAAGCAACGAAACCGGTGGAAAGGGAAGAGAGAGCCGAGAAGCTGGGGGATTAAGGAAATAAAAGAGGCTGTTCACCAGCGAAAAAAAGGCGTCGACAGAGCATAGAGAGGTAAAAAGAACTGGTATGGAACCTGAGGTAGTGAAGGAAAAATGGTATATATACCGGGAAAAAAAAACTAGAAGTGCAGAAAATGGTGCAAGCAAAGATCAAGCAGAAAAGCGAACAATGCATGGCAGAAATGCGGAAGAAGGACGAAAGCGCACCTAAGAAGTTTTGGAACCCAGAAACGATATCCATCAAAAATTCTTGATTGATGAGGAGGAGAAACGTTTAGAAGGAGAGCACGTGTTGGCGCATAAAGTTTAGGGAAATAGAGGTAGGGAAGCCTGCGCGGATAACATCAGCGCCACACAAGACTGCGGAAAGGGAAATAAGTTTGAGCAACCTTGATTCGAAAAAGGCAGAGCAAAAGGTTTCCCCCCCGACAGCAGTGGGGCCGTACGGGATACCAATGCAACTGATAAACCTGCTAGGACCTAAAAGTAAGGAATCGTTTATGAGGGCAATAGATAAGGTGATACAAACCAAACAAATATCGGAGGACTCGATAGAAAATAGGATGAATTTAATATATAAAATCAGAGGCAACAAAGCCAGTGTTGATTCATACAGACCACTCACAGTAACGTCAGTGGTGTATAGATCCGTAAAGCACGCGATAAAATCAGAAATTTAAGCATGCATGGAAGAAAATGAAATACTTGGGGAACTTCAGAATGGATTTAGACAAGACGGGCGATTGGATGATAATTTGTTCGTGATAACGCAATGCATTGAAATTGCGAAAGCACAGAATAGACCACTATGGATTACGTTCTTGGACATTAAAGGGGCATATGACAACGTAAACAGAGAACGGCTGTGGAGAATGCGCAAACTCCAGGGATTAGATCACGAGTTAATACAGTTCCTTATAGCAATCTATAAAGACAATAGAGTGCACCTTACATGGAAAGGACATAAATGCGCCCAGCAGGTCAACATCCATCGGGGACTGAAATAGGGATGCCCTTTGAGCCCAATACTGTTTACAATTTATATGGCAGGGTTTGAAAAGAAACTGGAAGAAAGTAGGGTTCAGCCTAACCCATATGCTGCAAGGCGAAGTGGTACAACAGCGTATTCCGGGAATGTTATACGCAGACGACATTGTTCTTTTAGCTGATAACCAGACCGATATGCAACGGCTAATAAATATTAGCGGCCAGGAAGCCACCGACATCGGGTTAAATTTTAGTGCCAAAAAACAGGAATAACGGTTTTCAATGACGTTACCACTGACGCAGTGTTTATCCAGCAAGGCGAATTACCCAGAGTGAAGGAATATAAATATTTAGGAGTGTGGATAAACGAAGGGGATAACTACTTTAGAACTCACGAGGAGCAACTTAAGGGTAAGGGAAAGCGAAACGCAGCTATAATGAAGCATAGATCTCTATGGGGCTATAACAAATGTGAAGTAGTGAGAGGAATGTGGAAAGGAGTAATGGTTCCGGGTCCCACATTTGCGAATGCTGTACTCTGCTTAAAATCAGACCTTCTATCAGGCCTTGAAGTGAACTACTTGAAGAGCCACTGAAACCCTCCTCCTTCCAACTAGCGGGTGTGCGTGGAGTCGGCGGCCCTCGTTGACCAGCTGGCCACGGTTCTTCTGGCAGAAGAATAACAATAGGTACCACTCTGACCAGAAATAAAGTCTTCTCTCTCACACACACGCACTGAAAGGCAATGCCCAGACCCACTTGGGCAGAAGTTACAGAAGCGCAAACTTTGCTTCGCATAACATCACCCATCTTCCGCGTAAGCTTTGCTCAGTGGTGAGCAAGGCGCAACGGACGGCCTGAGCAGGCGCCTCGCAGTTGCAGATTCCGCGGTTAATTTAAACTGTGCTTAAACGGAAACAATACACGCGAGAGGGAAAGGTACAGACACGAACTCACGCACGCGCGGGACAAACACACACGCAAACTCGTAACGCCCTGTCAGCTGCCCAAGGCCATGTTTGTCTTCCCATTCCTCTCATTATTTAATCAGCTTCACGAATCTTCTTTTTCTTTCATGATCCGATGACGTGCGTGCTGTCAACAGTACCCGTACCCTTCGGACCTGCGACCCGAAGGCAGGGTACCTCCGTCACGGCGCGTTAAACGCTGTTGACCGAACTCTCCGCCTGGACTTTCCCGGCCGCCTGACCCTTCGTTCCCTTTAACCATCGCCTCGTGCACCGACTATGCGCTGACCTTTCCCTCCAAACCTCGTTTCGTCGGCTTCTCCCTCGACACCCTCGCCCACCCGATCCGCTCTTCATAAATAAGTCCGCGTGGTAGCACACGCGTTAAACTACGTCGTCCCACGCCATCTTCATTGACACCCTCTACGTACCAGAGAGCCCTCTCACCAAAACAAAAGTGAAGTAGCATCGTTATTTTTCCGCTCAGTTTATTCATACCTCAGTCGTAGCTCTTCTGTCTTTGCGCTTTCTCATTTTGAGTAGTTTGTAAGATAAAGAAAAAAACACAGCGATTAGACGCACTTGGTGAAGCGAAGAGGTGGCCTTCGTTATCTAGAAGGTGTTGTCTGCGAGAACAAAGCGGCCAGCAAAGCAAGGGGTTGAGAACAGCGCGCGCGATAATGAATAGGCAAAGAGCGAGCACGCAGGGGAACACTGCAAGAGTGTATGCGCGGCCACGAATGGGGGAGGGGGCAGCGGTGGTTTGATCACTAGAGCGACACGATGAGACTGTGCGCGCGACCTGCGCTCGCGCGAGTAGGCCTCGACGTCGTCGACGACGACCCCGATTTCTCGGGTCAGCGATAACGGAAGGGAAAGAGCAGAAATAATGCGCGTGCCGCTTCGGCGAAATTAACGAAAATAAGGGGGAAAAAAGGAGGGCTAACGATTCGCCAGAAAGCCTTCCTTGGCAAAGGGCAAAACACGCGTGCGGAGGACGACGCAATTCCGCCCGCGTTTTCCCTGAACGACAGGCTTTTCCACCAGGGAGGCGGGAACAGAAAGGTTTAATGAGGTTTTATGACGTCAGCCTCACTTACGCCGGGACTTGCATACTTCAGATTAAGGTGAATACAATGAGGCGAAATAGAAAAAAACAGAGGGAGGGGGGTGATGAGTTAATACCTAATAAATGAGACGGAAGACAAAATTCAATAAAATCGGAGACGACAAAAGAAATTTTCACTAACAGGAGAAAAAAATCTGACGGTCCAAGAACCTCGGACAATTCTGAAACTTAAAAAAAACGCTTTAGGACTATTCCTCTAAAGACAATTCGCAATAGGGCAATTTGTCGAAATGACGATTTGTCGCTTCGACGTATGTGTTCAAAAAATTGTGAACTGAGCTATTTGGTACTGAGGCAAAGACATAACGCGGGCGCAGTACAGACTATTAACACAATTTTATTGAGGAAGCTAGCAACCTAAAAAAAGAAAAACAGGTATACTGCACTGGAGTTGTTCTTGATTATGATAATTGATGACGCTTCATATTACCAGAAAAAAATAAAAAGAAACTAATATACCTACGTTTTACCCTCTTCACTTAGTACTAACACTCCTCTTAGAGCAGGCACAAAAAACTTATTAATCACAGAATACTTATTTTTTATTTTACGGGTGGTAGCTGTCCTAGGCAATATTCCCCTCTCTGCTTTTCGTCCACCAGCATTCTAATCTTTTCATCGCCTCGACAGCCTTCACGTTAACTCCCTCTGTGCTACCCTTAAATACTAGGGCTTCAGGAAGCCGAATATTTCCCTCGAAATTTGGATGGATACCCTCGCATTTTAACACTATGTGCCACAAAGTTTATGTTTTTTTTCCACACAGACCACGCATACCTCATCATTTTGTGTATACTTCCCTACGAAGCTCTTAGTTCGCAAGCACCCTACTCTAGCCTCAAAAGGCAAAGCACTGCCCTGGGAATCATCGTAGAAGTTTTCCTTTCTGGTGTCTCATTTCTCAGCCCTGTACATCTCTAACGACGTTTTAGCTTCAATTTTGTCTCTCCATTTATTCGTTTCAGTCTTTCTTGCCTCTTTTTTGGTTACCTTGGCTGTCTTGGATTCTCCACTGTTCTTTCCGTATTTCATCGTTAGCCTTCTAGTCTTCCTTAACCCCGGCGTGTCCACGCTTTTCAAGTATAGGTACCTAAAAACCTTAGCTGCCCACCTTCGTTGATCCATTGCTCTCAACCCCATCTCAAACCATATTTTAATCTGTGCTTCTCGAACTTCAAATGACACCCAGCCCATATCTCCCTGTACTGCTTCGTTAGTTGTTTTACCATGCGCGCCTAAGCCCAAACGGCCTACTGTTATCTGGTTCACTTCAAGGCCTGATAGAACGTCTGATTTTAAGCAGAGTACAGCATTCGCAAATGTGAGACCCCGAACCATTACTCCTTTCCACTTTCCTCTCACTACTTCATATTTTTGTTATACCCCCACAGAGCTCTATGCTTCATTATAGCTGCGTTTCGCTTTCCCTTGACCTTAAGTTGCTCCTTGTGAGTTCTTACGTAGTTGTCCCCTTCGTTTATCCACACTCCCAAATATTTATATTCCTTCACTCTGGGTAATTCGTCTTGCTGGATAGACACTGCGTCAGTGGTAGCGCTATTGAAAACCATTATTCTTGATTTTGCTGAGCTAAAATTTAACCCGAGGTCGGTGGCTTCCTGGCCGCTAATATTTATTAGCCGTTGCATATCGGTCTGGTTATCATCTAAAAGAACAATGTCGTCTGCGTATAACATTCCCGGAATATGCTGTTGTACCACTTCGCCTTGCAGCATATGGGTTAGGCTAAACCCTACTTGACTTTCTTCCAGTTTCTTTTCTAACCCTGCCATGTAAAGCATGAACAGTATTGGGCTCAAAGGGCATCCCTGTTTGAGTCCCCGATGGATGTTGACCTGCTGGGCGCATTTCTGTCCTTCCCAAGTAAGGTGCACTCTATTGTCTTTATAGATTGCTATAAGGAACTGTATTAGCCCGTCATCTAATCCCTGGAGTTTAAGCATTCTCTACAGCTGTTCTCTGTTTCCGTTGTCATAGGTCCCTTTAATGTCCAAGAACATAATCTCTAATGGTCTATTCAGCGCTTTCTCAATTTCAATGCACTGTGCTATCACGAACAAATTATCATCTAGTCACCGGTCTTGTCTGAATCCATTCTGCAGTTATCCAAGTATTTCATCTTCTTCCATCCATGCTGTAATTTCTGATTTTGTCGCCTGTATTGCGAATCTTACACCACTGACGTTAGTTTAAGTGGTCTGTATGAATCAATACTGGCTTTGTTGCCGCTGCCTTGGTACATTAAATACATCCTACTTTCTAGCCAGTCCTCTGGTATTTGTTTGTTTTGTATCACCTTATCTATTTCCCTCATAAGCTATTCCTTACTTTTAAGTCCAAGCAGGTTTATCAGTTGCATTGGTATTCGGTCCGGGTCCACTGATGTCTGGGGGAAACCTTTTGCTCTGCTTTTTTCCAAGCAAGGTTGCTCAAACTTATTTCCCTTTCCGCAGCCTTCTGTGGTGCTGATGTTATCGGTGCAGGCTTCCCTACCACTATTTCCCTAAACTTCTCACTAATCACTCGATGAATATGCGCCAACGCGTGCTCTCCTTCTAAATGTTTCTCCTCCTCATCAATCAAGAAGTTTTGATGGATATCGTTTCTTGGTTCCAAAACTTCTTACGTGCGCTTTTGTCCTTCTTGCGCGTTTCTGCCATGCATTGTTCGCTTTTCTGCTTGATCTTTACTTGCACCATTTTCTGCACTTCTAGTTTCTTTTCCCGATACATATCCCGTTTTTCCTTCGCTACCGCCGGTTCCATACCAGATCTTTTTACCTCGCTATGCACTCTCGACGCCTTTTTTTGGCTGGTGAATAGCCTCTTTCATTTCCTTAATCCACCAGCTTCTCGGCTCTCTCTTCTCTTTCCACCGGTTTCATTGCTTGGCTTCGTTGATCTTATGCTTTATGAACGTTATCATTACGTCGTACTCCCAATTTTTCTCCGGGTACTTATTGATTTCGCCTTCCATCATATCAGCGATGATCTTTCATCGTTCACTGTTCATCGTTCAAATAAGTTCCTCTTGTTGTACCGATTTCGAAATCTGTCCGGATAGTGCCTCCAAAATGGAAGGTAAGCCGCTTGTGGCGACACGCCACGCAGTTTTGACGACGTGCAGCGCCCCCTCATGTCCCACGTGTCTGCGTAGTACAAAAGCAGACGACCTCCGCCGCCCTCCGTGTGTTTTCCATTACAAGCCAGAGAGATAGTTGGCTGTACCTAATTTAATCGCGTTGTGGTGCGCTTAAGTGACTGCATAATTAATAAAATAGTTCTTAAAGTAGGCACAGAGGCTAAACAAAATAATATACGCTACAGCAAGCCTATTAATGGGCTTTCTTTTGAGCGAGCTGCCGCGATTGTCGCGATGTGGGTCAGTATCGCCGGGTCGGGTGGTCTGTCTAACTTCCCGGCGGTAATTATCGCTCTTTCTTCTTGCGTACGGTCGACAAAGGAACAGTTCGCAAGTAGCATAAACACAGGACGCTGCTCATCCTATAGCGTGAAGGTAACTGTAATAATAGTTGCTTCAGCTGGAGCATGCAAGCGGACGCGAGAAGCGCAGCCGACTCAGCTGACACTGCTGGCCTGGCATTGCTTTGAAAACGAGTGTAAATTTTGTTTTATATTTTCACAAACTAACTTATTCTTGCTTCACATTTTACGCCACACGATTTACGAACGGCAGGGTACGTGCATTCTAGCGAGTAGGTGAGGCAAAAACGTAAATAAAATTAAGCGCAATTAAAGGACGCAAAACAAGCATCAAATCGCACGTGAGCTGCGTGTGTACTTCTATATTTAAATAACATATCGCAGCCGCATACACGGTGCGCGTCCCAAATATTTACATACGATTGTTACTGAACTGACTGTGTTCGTTGTCTTCTACTGCAGGGGTCGGCAACCTACGTCCGTCCGTACATGCGTACTAGCGAGTAGGTGAGGCAGTGGCGTGAAATAACAGATTAAGTGCAATTAAAGGACGCGAAACAAGCACCAAATCGCGCGTCCGCTGCCCGCCTCCAATGTACTCTTCTATATTTAATAACATAACGCAGCCGCAATCACGGTGCGCGGCCCAAATATATACATACAATCGTCACTAACTCTGTTGGTTATCTTCTACTGCAGGGGTCGGGGACCTACGGTCCGCGGGCCGAATGTGGCCCACGGGGCTGTATTATACCGCCCCAGCACGTCGTCTGCCCCCCCCCCCCCCCCCCCCTCCCCCTGCCACTATCTGAAGACCACCGACACGCCAGTTTTGACCTCAAATGATGTTAGACGGCCAGACAAGGACAGATAATTGATCGCTTCCAACTGCATTGTCCCTGATTCTCACACTTAACCAGATTATTGTCAATTGTTGTCGAATATTCGCTGAATTCCCTGAATTTTTTTTTTTCTGTGCCTTCAACTCCCCCTTCCGCCTCCCTCCCGTTTTGCCGTCCAGCCCTCCGCCGTGTCGTCTTGGTGCAACTCGGACCACACCTCAAAACGTTTCCGACCCCTATACTAGTCTATTAAGTGCGAAATGGGAATATATGATGCAAGAGCGTAATTAAATTAAGGACAGCAAACAAGTAAACAGAACGGCCACTCAGTTAGCCGAACCACTGTTTTACGGCCACTACGCTCCGTGGCCACTACTTTCGGAATCACGAAAGAGATTTCACGCTTCTTGCGCTTGCTGCATTTGTTCACTGAGCCACTCAATAAAGCAGCAGGCTAGCCCTGCACCATGTATTTGTAACAGCGACGCAAGCCAGCAGGGTTTAATAAAAGTACACGCATAGTGCGCAGGTATACGCAAAAGCGCGGAGCACCGTAGCAGACGAGCCTGCGGTCCGCCGGACCCGCTGACTTTTACGCACGATCATCGCCGATTATGTTACTCTTTCCTTTTTTGATCGGCTGTTGTTGAAAAGTCTTCGTCACCGAGTGTACCAGTTTAAGCAAGCAGCTCTCATTTCAAATCCCACTTCATATGAACATCGATCGGTGAACGCAGAGCGCCGTCACCGTCCCAGCACTGTCGTCGACGCTGCAAACGTATTTAGCGCTGCAAAACTTTTTTTCCCCTAATGATAAGTTGATCGCCGGAAGAGATCAGACGCGTCGGGGATGGGCTGGAGGCCATGTCGCCAAACAATCGGAAGTTTCGAGCTTGATTGATTGATTGATTGTGGGGTTTAACGCGCAGATGCAACGCAGGCGATGAGGTGGGCCGTATGGAGGGCTCCGGGTTAATTTTGACCACCTCGGGATCTTTAACGTGCGCCGAAATCTCGTACACACGGTCGTTTTTTTTTGCTTTTCGCCTCCATTAGAAAAGCGGCCGCCGCGGCCGGGAATCGAACCCGCGACCGCGTGCTTAGTAGCGCAACGGCCACTGAGCCACCGCGGCGGTTGGGAGTTTCGAGCTCATTTTGCTTCTGTTAACACGGGATCCCATGGGACCCCCGCGACTTTGTACTATACCCGGAAGTACTACTCGGAAGTCGGTTGTGCAGCGCCCCCTGGGCAGCCCAGGAGCCGTACAGCAGGCGCCTTCCCGGAATGAACACGTCGTGCGTTTTAATGAACGCAAAAAGTGACCTAAACGCCATTCACCGTGCTTCGACGCAAGTACCTCATGAGGCGCTCTTATTCCTGTTATCCAATATCAAGAAGAGCTATCTCACTGTTATCGAGGGTATTGCTACGTCGCCAAGGACGAAGCAGGGATCTTCAAGGAACAAAGTTTATTGGAGCGAACGTGTGCACCGCAAAAACTCAAGCAATACACAAGCGTGGAAGAAGTCAAAAGTGGCCTCCACGGGTGACCGTCGGCGAATCGAATGCCGCCGAGCTTCCTCTGCGCACCATTATCTGTAGTGCTCTCGTGACAAAACACAAGAACGAATATTAATGCATTCTCACGTGCGCTGGCCTTCATTTCTGAACGGATTTTCAGACAGGTAACCTCGGGTGGGTCTGGAGCATGGTTATGGTTATCTGTGAGTTTAACAACGCGCAGATTAGAGACATCAGTATCGATGACACATCTAGTAGATGCGTTGCTAAATCCTTCGGTTCCCTGTATAAAAAAATCATTCGCGAACCAGCATTCCTTCACCTCTTTCAGTCCTGACGACTTCCATAGAGACTGCGAACAAAAACGCCAAGACCAGTTAATTCGCAGCATTTAGCTGGCGAACCTCACCTCGTTATTCTTGAAATTTTGTACTGAAAGCTGCGCACTCACTGAACCACTAGCTTTCGGCCTTGAGTGATAATATTGGCCCGGTGAAAACGGAGCCTCTTGTGCAGTGGTGGATTTATTTTTTCTTAGCAGACGTCTAAACTTTTTATATTTTACACATACACGTTCGATGCCCTTTTTCGAATAGTTCATTGTGCTATAAAGTTAATAAAAAGTTATTTTCGACGAATAGCCCCATGACGACCTGTCGTACGTGAACAATTGTCCTGCGACGAAATTGTTATTAGGAATTGTCTTTCTACGAACGGTCCGTACACTCCCCTCTCCCCCCCTTCTTCACCCCCCCCCCAAAAAAAAAAATGAAACAGAGTCATCGCCCCCAGTGACGCGTCAGCGTGATTACTCCACTATCGAATACAGTGACCCATGCGTTTTTCTCGCAGCAGTCGCACGAGTGTTCTCTTCGAAGTTCGCGTTTTTGTAGTGTACTGCGGTCAGTAGCACTATAGATGATTTACGCCTGCCTTCATAGAACGCATCAAGCTTAATGCTAACTACCTAGCCTATTGTAAACATGTATTCAGCTGCGAGTGAAAGCAACATTTAGGCGTAATCAGCGGAGCACATCCGCAGCATCCGTATATGATATCTGTTGCTCAGATTATAGCTAGAAACACGTGTCCTCGCGTCATGCTGCGCAACCTCGAGCGTCGTGCGAGAATCGCCGCCCCCAGAATCCGTTCCTTGATTTAAATGCGTAGGATTCGAAAAGCAACTGCACCTGGCATTGCGAACGGAAAATGCTATTTACGACAAGTTTAATGGTGATATTGTCATTCTAGTGCGCTCTCTTTCGGTTTGAGCTAACCTCTCCAATAATTAAATATATATATATATATATATATATATATATATATATATATATATATATATATATATATATATATATATATATATATATATATATATATATATATATATATATATATATATATATATATATATATATATATATATACATATATATATATCTTAAAGGAGATATGAAATATAAATATAACGTACAGCCTGCAGAAACAACAGCCGCTGTTTATCACGACTTCTTTTAAAATATGTTTTGCGTGATAGAGATGTTTAAAAATGGTAACAATATTTACAATGAGAATAATAATAATCAATGTAACACGGTTCATTGAAGCATGTCACACTACAAATTCTAGAGTGCAAAGAGCCTGCCATACATCTAAAACTTTGCCCTGCCAGGTTAAGAAACGCACACAGCATGTCTAACTGACATGTATTTCAAGCAGGCCATGTGGCACGTTACAAATGCCTTAAAATCCCATCTTTCTCTGTTTCTCTATCTCTCTCTCCCCTCTCTCTTTCTTATTTTATTTATTTATTTATTCATTTTGCCTGGTTGGTTGCTTGGTTTTTCCGTGCACTCTCGAGGGCCCCGAACAGAAAACACCCCGGCAAAATTTGCATTCCCTGCCGTTACAGCGGAAACTTTGTTCGCCCAGGTGACGCCATGTCAGCATTCGAGCTGTCGACAGACAAAAAGATATACTGCTGCCGTGCCGAAGCTCACTTCTGCGTGACGCGTGTCCCGCAGGTATCTTCGCTCGCCAGAGCTCCACTCTGTTCCGTGTCCCACATTCCTCCTATTGTGCCCGTCGTGGCGCAAAGGTGAAAAAACTTACGTCGACTCGCTGCTCAACAGGAAACAGGGCCATTCTAAAAACCCGGGACACCCAATGTGATAACCGGTGTTTCGCGCTCTGTTACGCGGAACAAGCCCGGAAAGCACCTCGCTTATCTTCTGTGACGCAGCGTTAACGAGACAGCAGCGTTCGTAAAGTTTCGACTAGGGAACAGGAACGAGCTTATTTGAAATTAACGCAAAATAAGAGACTCTTAGCTTACCGTCGTCGACGGTCCGCTCCGGTATCGGCGGCCCGCTCAGCGCAACCGGAGCCAATGCGAGCAAGCGCGCCACGCATGCGCAATGGCGCTTCCGCTTGCTATCGGAGCGGAGCGGACCGTGAAAGCTAACGGTCAGCTAAAACTCTCTATAGAACAAAACTGTTCGCGCCAATAGAGAGTTTTAGCTGACCGTTTTCGACGGTCCGCTCCGGTATCGACGGCCCGCTCAGAGCAACCGGATCCAATGCCGTTCGTGGCCAAGCGCGCCACGCATGCGCAATGGCGCTCCCGCTTGCTATCGGAGCGGAGCGGACCGTGAAAAACGGTCAGCTAAAACTCCCTAATAGCTGCCCTTTGCCTTTGGACAGTGGTGAACGAGCGTAATATGACTTTCAACAGCGAAGCTGTTTAAGCCGATCGATATCCGTCCGTCGCACCAACAAACCTCGAAGTGTGAGAGAAAGGGGCGAGGAAGCAATGAGCCCACCAACAGGTGTGGGGAGTGTGCGCGTCAAGAAAAGTGGCAGCGTCTCCACTCCGTGGATGATGGCGATGGTGCGGAGTATGGGGACTCGAAACGACATCCAAGTTGCGCCCCGAGTGACACCCGATTTGCGCCCCGACCGTCATTCGATTTCAGCCGTGAGTTGCACCTTGATTATTCCCTAAATGAAACTGCAACTCACGGCTCAAATCTAATTTGGGTTGATTTTAGCTTGATGGTGATGTGCGCACGGATGGACGCGGACGGACATTGGGAGGTCCTAAGGTACTCCGCACCGTTACAGGCGACGGATTAAGCCGTTGGAACCTCGGGTACTAACTCGCGGTCGTAGCCCAGTGAGTAAGACGACTTACACTAACTCTGTCTGGTCTACCAGACACAGGCTCGAATCCTGCCGGCGCCTGTGTGAGTTTTAAAGACGATAGGCTTTCTTGGGCGACTTAAACCCAGAAATTTTGGTCTGTCTGTATGTCTGTATGTCTGTCCGTCTGTCTGTCTGTGACCCGATTCAGCCACCCGGCCAAAGCAAAACAATGCCTGCGCAATGTTCTTATATAGTCACAGCTAAATCTACCCGTCTATGTCCGGTGGAATGTTCATACTTGTCAACATTGTTGAAGAAGAACAAGACATTACGCAAATATGAGACAACAAATCAATACAGAAGTGATATTTGCAGTGTTCCTTTATAAAAAAATCAAACATGTTTGAATTTGCGAAATTAAATACTTCATCAACTGCAGAAAAAGAATTCACTCCGCCGTCGCCTGCTGTCGCCCGCGCCACTATAGCTTCTGGGGCCATTTTAAGAAATCAACCGGCAACAGTTACGCAAGGTTCCACTAGGTAGGTTCCACGTTCTGCTTCAACGCTCGTGGAGTAGGGAAACGCGGTTCTATAAACGCTGAACTAGGGCGCCTCGATTAACGCGCGTCTTCGCCGTACGGCAGCGTTCGCATCGAGTCACCCGGTTTGGAGCAGTTGAACGCGGGAAATTTAAAATGATTTAAGAAAACCTTGGGCGTCTTTACCTTGGGAGGAGCACGACGCAAGAGGAACAACATGAGAGGTGAGCGGGAAAGCGAAGGGAGGCATTTACTTCGCAAAAGCCGATAAAGACTATCGTCTTTTGACGGCATTTGCAACGAAAGGAGCAGATACGCGGCCAATTTTTTGTAATGTAAATGCTATGCGCACGGACGCGGACGGACATTGTGCGGTGGTAAGATAGTCCGCACCTAAAAATGTTGTGAGGGAGGTCCCGGGAATCGGATCCGGGACTTTTACGCTGTTAAATTGGCAACCTAACCACAGGGTCACCTTAAATGTCTGAGGGGCACGGGGTAAGCAGCGCCGGGGAACAATAACATGTGCATCCAATTATGAAGAAAACAACTGGCCGCGTATCTGCTCCTTTCGTTGCAAATGTCGACGAAAGACCATAGTCTTTGTCGACATTTGCCAAGTAAATACCTGCCTTAACTTTCCCGTTCACCTCTCATGCTGTTCCTCTGCCGTCGCGCTCCTCCCAAGGTAAACACGCTAGTGGTTAGCTCAAGTCAATTTAAATTTACCCCGTTCCACTGCTCCAGGCTGGGTGCCTCTATGCCGACGCTGCCGCACGGCGGAGACGCGCGTGAATCTAGGCGCCCTGTTCCAACGTTTATAGAACCACGTTGCCCTTCCCCACGTGCGTTCCAAGCGAAACGTGGAACACATCTAGTGGAACCTCTCGTAACTGTTGCCGTTCGATTTCTTAAACTGCCGCCAGAAGCTAGAGTGGCGCGGGCGACAACAGGCGACGGAGTGATTTTTTTTTTCTGCAGTGGATGTAGTACTTAATTTGCTGTCGCAAAAAATCAAGCATCCATGATTTTTTTATAAAGGAACAGTGAAAATATCACTTATGTATTGATTTAGGCCTTATATTTGCGTTATGTTTTGCTCTTAACAATGTTGATACCGTTTTGCTCTTAACAATGTTGACACCGCACTTACATGTTTAGATTTGGCTGTGCGTATACAAAAACTATCGTGCGGCTTCTGTTTCACTTCGGCCGACTGGCTGATTCGAGGGGCAGACAGAGACCAATTTTTTTCCGTTCAAGCAGCCCAACAAATACTATCGTTTTAACACGTTTCCCGTCGTCAGAATCGAACCAGGGTCCCCTCGCTTTATGAAACAGGCGTCAATCTGATTGAGCTATCATCGCATCTCCATTTCACAGCATTTCCCACGGGTTCGTAGCGCGGGCGTTGGCTTTGGACTTGGCCGCGGGTTCCAGCGCGTTCTAGCGCGGTACACTTTGGGAGAGGTGTGAAAGTCTGCAGGACGAAACGATCGGGGTGTGCCAGTCATGGAGAACATTCAGCGGCAAGTTCGGAAATAAATGCGCGGTGCAACAGTCGGGCCTTTAACGAAGGGAGAGGGGCCGCCAGCTTTGCTGTTTACACAACCTTGCACCACCAGTGCAAGCTTCGCCAATTTTCTTTTTTTCGGTGTACAGCAAACTCCGTTTATAACGCAGTTGTTTTATTCGATATTTTTCTTTAATGTGTTTCATGCTCCCCACTGTCGTCTGTGCAGAGAACTTTACACCCGCTTTTAACAAAATATCGCATATAACGAAACCGCCTTCCCGTTCCTTGGAGTTCATTATAACGAGGGTTTGGTGCATCTCGCAGCGCTCTTTCGTCAAAGCCACGCACGAGATTCATGGCATTACCAAACCTGTTCCGTCCAGTCTTCAGGCCCCTTGGATGCATTCTACAGTTGCAACCCAGCGAACTAACGCAACCTCGTAGGAGCTGAAATCGCCCATCTAAAGTTTTACCAGGCTAGTGTAAATAAAAATTGATTAGGTATTTGGGTCCCTCACGCTACCAATTGGGCCGCGCCGTGCAGTTTCTCATGTTCAGCAGCACGCCATACATTCGCGTGCCCGGCAAAACGAAAAGATTAGGACAGCCGCTCAAGGAGTAAGCTGGCGGAACATCAATGCGCGTGTACAGAAGGAATTGTAAAGGCACACATGGCGCCCGCTCAGTAATTCTGCGCACGCGCAGAACAATCATAATAATCAGCTCCACCTGATAAGACTGTCCGTAACACGCTTCTCGGCGAACAGAGTTTGGGTCAGAGCTGGTATACAAGTATGTTGCGGAATCCCGAGTTTTTTTCAATTTCGTGTCCGTTTCAAAGTCCCCGCTCCGAGCGAGCTCTGACTGACTGAGAGGAGACGACAGGGAAGTGACGCAAGATAAGGAAGGCGCGGCGTTGGTTTCTGTGCAGTGGTACTGGTTTAAGGCATTGCATATACAACATAAGTCACGTTTTGTTGATTGTTTTCGGTGTTTGACGCGCCGAAGCTGCAAATGGGCTATGAGGCGCGCCGTAGCGAAGGACTCCGGATTAATTTTGGCCACCTGGGGATCTCTAACGTGGGCAGAAATCTCGACACACGAGCGTTTTCGCTTTCCGCCCCCATCTGAAAAGCGGTCGCCGCTACCGGAAATCGAACCCGCGTCTTTTAATTGGCCCAGCAGCTCAACTCCTCAGTCACTGAGCCACCGCGGCGGGTTTACGGAGTATTTTGAAACAAACGCAAAAATTACTTTTTTGCCCCAGAATTTCCCCAGGGAAATGTTGGTTTAGCGCGATGTAAAGAAAAGTGCAAGTAGCTCGGCCATTCGAGCCGCCATCCATTCAACTGAGCCGCTCGAGTTATTGCTACTCCGGACAACGTGCAGGTGACAACGCAACAGAGCTGCTACTGCCGAAGCCCGCTTGAGTACACTCGCCGCCCGCTCATCGCCGGGTTTGCTTATCGGAGGTCGGGCCTACCGACTGCTGCGCTCCAGCCGCCCATAAGACGGTGGCTGATAGGAGGAAACGTCGGCAGTAGTTACGCACGATAAGGGCGGCTTCCCCCTCTCACCCTTACGCAATGTCACCTACACTACAAAGGCTGAGCGTGACGTCGTTATCACACGCGCCGATGCTTAGATGCACGGTTCTGATTGGACCGGACGAATTGACGTAACTGAACGAACCGCGAAGTAGCCAATCGTACGGCGAGGGTCATTGGCGCCAGGAGGACTAGGGCAGATCTGAACGTTACGACGCTGGCGACGGTCTTATCGGACGCGGCAACGCGTCGAGGTGGAGGGGAACAACTTTCTTGTGTCTTTTTCCCACCTGTTTTCCACAGGCCGGGGCGTGCGTCGGTGTCGGCTGGGACCGACCGCAGACGGAGCTTGACCACGGCTATTCAGCGGGCCCGCAGCTGACGGCGGCGACTATGCGAGGGGCACGGTGAAGCGAACCGGCAGCTTCGGAGTTCGCGGTGCGCTCTCGGAGACTATGCACTATCGCCGCCTTGCGTACAACCATGGTGAGTGAAGAATGGTCGTGTGGTGGTGCTTCGTTAGCTGCGATCGTGCGCGGTTCCGTTTGTACCAGTGGGTGCAACCGAGCCTGGCCTGGACTGCTGGTTTCCGATGAGTGGTACTTTCACACAGTGCATCCCGAGTCGTGTTTATCGAGACCTCGGTACAGGATCAGCATTCGGCAAGTCGATGATCACGTCCGCCGGTGTCCCACGAACAATAACGAAAGCTGCTTGCCTTGAGAACGCGAAAGTCATGCCAGGTGAGGTCGTAATACTCAGCGCGTGACTAAGCTGAAACAGACCGTCTTGTAGAGATGAAATTCGAAAGGATTGAGGTTTGGGCTTGTTGGTTATGCTCGGATTGGACTTTAAAAGAGCTTAACAAAAGACACGGACGTGGTGACTCCTCTTGTTTTGACCCTTCTGTTTTGTTCAGGCGCTTCAAGCCCCGAGAGCTGTGGATCGTATTTGCAGATTGGCGTGCCGTCAATAGCGACGAACGTAGACATTTGTTTGCCCCTTGTCTATCCGGTCACGTGAAGGAGAATAGGTTACGGAAGCAACCATGTGTAATGCTTAGCCAGCTCCGCAGTTTTGCGGCGCCGATTTATCTTCTTCCCTGGCGAGCTCAGCCGCAGACCGAAACAAAAAGGGTAAACGCAGAGGAATGCGCGTTGCATGACGGAGAGCGACTGGAAAACAGCGGAAACGCAGTCGTAGCTTTTCCCTCGGCGCCGTACAAAGCGAATTCCATTTGGTTTGCCTTTCGCGTCGACCTGCTGCGCTCCCACGGACGAAAACTGGAAGCGGCGGAACTTTTCTGCCCTTGCTACGCATTCCACAACGCGCTTTTCATAGTCTATTCGCTAACGTGCACTCAGATCGATTGGGAACAACTAAATGTGTAACGAAGAGGAAGAACATACAACGGAAAGCTGGATGTGTGTTGTTCTGCGCGCGCCTTTAGACATACTTTAGACGCCGGGAAACTCGAGTAATCTATATTCTGCCTGTTGTGTTCCAGTAGAAATGTCTGGAACAGCGAACGTGCTACGAACCAGATCACACATGCATTATTCGACACTTTTATGGCTTGGACATCCTTCTTCCCGAGTTTCAATTTGGCTTGGCGCTGACAGACCGCACGTTTCGAACTGCACTTACTGATCTAAGGGTTGATTGATTGTATGGTTTAACGCGCCGACGCAGCGAAGGCGATGAGGCGCGCCGTAGTGGAGGACTCCTGATTAATTTTGACCACCTGGGGATCTTTTACGTGCGCCAAAATCTCGTACACACGGGCGTTTTTGCTTTTCGCCTCCATCAGAAAAGCGGCTGCCGCGGCCAAGAATCGAACCCGCGACCTCGTGCTCAGCAGCCTTAGCCACTGAGCCACCGCGGTGGGTCTGAGCTTAAGGATTCAGCGTCAACTAGGAATACGATTTCATTTCTCTAAACGAGTAACTATTGTGTGCTTGGCATATGATCACACCAGGCGTGATAACATTCCTCGCTGTAATGCGTGCACTCGCGCGCATTTGGTATTCGCATCCCTTTTCGTGATCAGATCAGCCTGCTGCTCTAGATTTAGGAGTACCGTCAATGCACAGCAAAATATTTTGGATCACCCTTACGTGACTTCGGGTGATCCGAAATACTAACACCCCTCTAAACCTGTAGAAGCGCGTCAATCACGGCGCATTAGAACGTATACCGGTGTCGAATACGAGTACTTTTACAGCACTACGCAATCTGGCAAGGAACTTAAAACTCTAACAAAATTACGACTTCTCCTAGTGGTGCTGGGAGATACGATGCAATGGCTGCAAGGTTTCGTATTGAAGGTGACACCACAATATGCAGTGTTGTGCGTTTGCACAGAATTTCAAGTGCCCGAATCAGTTGCAGTGTTTCCTTTCCATGATTGTCTCTTCCGTGGCGCACGGGATATTTTAGGCGTTTTTTTTTTTTTTTTGCGCTAAAACACGATTCCTGCTCTGGGGGCGAAAAATGTCGCTGTGAGTCTTCCGTGCGGCTTTCCGAGAAAAAAAAAATGGAGGGAGCTCACACTAAAGCGCAAGGCTTGACTGTAGCGAAGCTGTGCGCGACCTTCACAACCGTCACGACGGTTCAAGTCCACGATTGCAGCCGATTTGCTTCTTCTTCGCTGCCGCAGGGACCTATACTCCGTATCTTTGTTGCCAGAACGGCGAAAACGAATCAAATCGAAATAGCAGGCCGAACGAGCGGAACGCGCACACGCCCGCAGGTGCAACGTGCACCCTATCACGTGTTCTGTTCCGAGCTGGTGGCGTGGTTCCCCTCCCCACAGTCATAGCCGAGTGAATAAGACGACTGACGCTCGGGTACTAACTCATGGTCGTAGCCGAGTGGTCTATATAACTCCGTTGATCTACAGTCATAGGTTCGAATTCTGTCGGTTACAGTGATTTTTTTTTTATTATACTGTTATACTGAGTTTTGTGAAACGCCGGAGTCAACGAATTGCTTAACTTCTTCGCTTTTAAAACAAGGTCGCGGGCGTCGCACCCTCAGTTCACCCTATTAGTTGAGCGGACATCCTGTGACAAATGCCGAGTTTATCGATGTTGCGTGCGTGACCGCTGCGTTCCTTTGGTGGCCTAGATTATCGCGTCAAGTGGGATGTCGAGCGAACGTTTAGCTACTGCCACGCGCTGTCATCGGCGTTGTCAACTTTTTCTAGGTTGCCGCTCAGGCAGATTTCCTTGTCGGGCAAGCGATCCCGCGCGAGATAAAGTTGTTGCGGCAAATACGAGATCGCAATTTGAGCCCGGTTGAGGGCGGTGCCGAAGTGAACAGTAGATGTGCCCTTCGATCTGAAATCGCGCGCGCGACATTCGTGACCCTGAAGTGTCTCCGAAGTTACAAACATCGTGTGCAGAGATAACTGGCCACCGTGTTTCGCGGAAGCTGGCGTCCCGCGTCTCTGCGAGGGTCGAGAAACGCTACGCGTGCTCCGTTCTTTCAAAACGAGCTTGCGACAATCCGCTTTGTGTCTGTAACCTTTCAAGCCGATGTGACCGTTTTATGCGTCGAAGATACCCTAAACGTCCAACACTATTCAACCCGATGTGACCATTGTAGCTTCGAAGTTATTCAAAACGTCCATAGACGTCTGCAGGGTGTCCTAATTATGTCCGCATCACGTCCCCATTACGTCCACCTCACGTTCTAATTGAGCCTCTGTCACACCTGTAAATATTCTTATCCACCACTCCCCTTTCAAGGCGAGATCTTTCTCCACACTCCTGACACCGTGCAATGCGTCGCGGTAGTGGCTTTAGCGGAGATTATATAACCCACCAGGCCAACCTTCTTTCCTTCTCCTGTCGCCCGTTTATTAGCAAGAGCCCGAACACTGAGTGCTATAGACCGCGTTGGTGATAATGACAGCGGTAATGTCGGCGAAAAGCGGGTTCACACTTTCGATGAAAACAGACAAAAGAAATACTGCACACGCCGCTGTCGTGTTTTCAAGCGAAGCTTGTATTGGCCGACTCATGTCGCCGTCGGTGTTGCCGTTTAGGTAGTACGCTAGAACTCCCTTTTTGCCCACAGCTGGAGGCCGCAAAACCCCCGCTGCCCCAAGTGGTGCGCCGGATCACGCCATACTCCCAGTCAATAACAGGCGCTACCTGCCTCCAGAGAATGGAAACGGAAATTAGCTCGTCCCGCACGCGTCGTTTTTCACCATTTCAAGGCCTGCTGCGCCGTGGGTAGGGCGCCCTTGGTCCGCTCCGCCGAAGAGCACGTACCCCTGAAAGAACGACAACGGAAACAGCCCAGTGAACGTGCGTGTGTTCGGCGAGCGGCAATCGGAGAGCCAGGCGAAATGACATCGGCGGGCCGATGAAGGGATTCGGCAAGCAGGGGTTAAGGAATTGGTTTGACAGGGATTTCGCAAGGGATTAGGGCTTCACAGGTTTGGACAAGCCTCCCGTGCGCCTCTGTTCCCGATAGGGGAGGGGTTGGTGAATTTTTGTCCCTGAATCCGTCTTCAGTTTGAGCCGCTCTTACGCCAGTTATGTGTCAACTCGCACAGACAGAGCCATTAGGCGGTAATGTCGTCCTCTCGGATCATCATTTATTGAGCGTCGATCATCCTATCTGCGCTATCACGGTGAACTGTCACAGCGGGGCATGACAGCGTCCCCATTCGGGTGTTTTTGTTAATACGACGCAATAGTTCAGTGTCGATACCTCTTTAATAATGACACATACCGCGAAAAGCACCCGGTCAGTGTTCACAGCTATTGTACCAGACTGCGCAGACAGATTTATTTTCAGTAGTAAACAAAAAACAATTGTCATTTGTTGTTCGGCCTTCTTATGCTGTCGGCAGCAGTTATTTGCGAGGAATAGAGCACGAAATTTGCGCATGTCGTTCGTGTAGCTGCTGACGAAGGTGTTTTTGCGAGCCATTTAATATTGAAGGCGTCTCGTTAGCATGGAGAAAAACTCCAGTGCTTTCTCGCTGGCCTCACTTTTTGTTCAACAGCAATAGCGCATGAAGGGAGGGAAGAAGGAAGGAATTAAAGCAATTAGGGAGGAAATTAATAAATTAACGAAGCAAAGGAATTAAGGGACGGAATAAATTGAGGATTTTGGGGAGGAAATAAATTAACTAAATGACGGAGTGAAAGAAGGAAGAACATTAAGGAACTAAGTAAATGGACTAAGGAGACAATAAAGGAAGGAAATTTTCTTGGTTCAAAAGCACGGTAGCCCAAGACGCCTTCTTGGGAAGTTGTGGTGAGGACGTGAGCGGGTTCACGGTAAAGCGACATTATTCTTTTCTGTGTGCTCCCAAATACGGTTCGTGCCCGTGCTGCCCTTGCAAAGTTACTTATCGGGCAAACAAAAAATTCCCTCTTCAAGCAGTTCCTTTCATTCTTGCTATCTCACGTGTGGCACGCCTAAGAGTCTCCTATTCACCCATTGTTCCCGCCCTTAACTCGCAAACAAGACAAGATGGGTCAACGAAGTTATCAGCATGAACCTCTCAGAGGTTATCACGAAACGGCGATTGTCTCGACGTGTGTTTTTTTTTTTTTTCCACAAACTGCAAGACCGGTAGTCTCTTTGTGCGCGCATGTGTCTGAATAAAATTCCTCGTGCACTTACTGAGAACGAGGACAAAAAAAATTCAGGAAGCTCACACCAACGCGTAAGACATGAAGGTAGCGAAGCTGTACGTAACCTTCACGACCATTACGAAGGTTTAAGTACACGATTGCAGCCGATTTGGTTCTTCTTCGCTGCCGAAATGACCTTTACTTGATCATTGTTGCTATAAGTACGAGCTGCGTTCCCTTTTTTAGAGAAGTAATCATTGGAAATCACCTTGGAGGGATGCACTCTACGACGTGTATTTTTCGTTCCGAGCAAGGGTGTGTGCAGATGAATTCCTGGACGGGGTGCTCGTGTTTGAGGAATCTCTCTTTTTGGGGGTACGGAAGTGTGGATATCCTTCTGGGGGGTGTTGAGGGGGGTGTATAAATCCCTGGCTCGCATGGATACGATGGCAGCTGTCGTCACCACATGCACCGGGCATGTCGCCAGTCCGCGAATTAGCCTACGGGGCACCGCAAGACGACTGGCTCCAAGCGGCTCATCCCCTAGTAACCTACCAAAGCAGCACACAGCCCTACAAGCTGGGTAGGCAACGGTACCCTCCTGCCCACCCATCCCTCACCAAGAAACAGGAGCATAAACTCAGGCTTTGCAAACAAACACGTTCCCACGCCTATCTAAACTTCGCGCCATCAATCCCACCCTTCACAGCACCACCTGCTCTCAATGCGGTGAGACGGTTTGTCACATTTGAATATTAACAATTGTTATCACGCATATAATCTATTTATAACATCTTTATGCATTATAAATGGGATTTCGGGTATTTTCGTAGCCTTTTTGTCAGTTTCAGCTACTGCGTCTCGTACGTTTTTGTGGGTTTGCCCCTTTTAGGTCGGTTTCGGCTATTTCTGTTGGATATTTTTCAACGCCGTGGTTTTTAACCATTGTAAGTTGGTTTTGACTATTATTTATTTCTGTTCGGGTGGTTTTGCATACTTTAGGTACGTTTATGCTGTGAAATAATCCCCAGAGCAAGCTCAGGTGATGGCTGACTGTACTGACGAGGAAACGCATTCACGCCAACGGGGGGATGATGAAATGACAAATCCCACCACGTGCTCTCTTTCTTTCTTTTTTTTTACAAAAATAAATTTCCTCATCTCTCCCTCCGTGGCTGGGGTGCACCTATTCCACTCACGTGCCATCACGTTTCATTGGCACACTTCACAGGGGTCATTCCATGCCAAACGTCCCAGCCGTAAGGTCGACCATCACGGATTTGTTCAGTAAAAAATGTGGGTCATCCTCGCATGACCCACAATGCTCCCTCAAAGTATTTTTGTCCAAAAAATGTTTGTTCTTTTTCTAGCCACCCTTTTACCTCCAGGGTTTGAAGCAAAGTTAGGTCTGTCAAAAAATTCATTAAAAAATAACTTCTTTTTCGATCGCCACCATTTTTTCGTGGAAAACATGTTGAGGCCCTGGGCTGCTCTATGCTGCATTTTAAAAATATTATTGCTTTTCTTTTTGCTGTAAGTACGCCATTAAGAAAATACGCGATTTCGAGCATTTTCCAACATTTTTTTAGCAAATACAAGCACATTCTCTCAGCCAATGAAGCAATTGTTTCTGTATTTCAACATTGTGGACAATTGGTAAAAAATATTGACACTGAAAAATGGAGAAATGTTCGAGAAAACACTTGTCAAATTTGGAAAAATCTCCTTTCTGGCCCATATTCACCCCAAATTTGCGCGTTGTTGTGCTCGTAGTAAAAATGTCAAATACGAGGCATTCGCTAGTACACACGACGGCAGTTTATTTTGGAAAGTTTAATCAGAACAGATTATTTGATGAATTTTTTGACAGACCTAGCTTTGATTTGAAAACCCTGGAAATAAAAGGGCGGCCAGAAAAAGAATAAAATTTTTTTTGGTCAAAAACACTTTGAAGGGAGCATTCTAGGTCATGCGAGGATGGCCCACAATTTTTGGTGAACAAATCCGTGATGGTCGACTTTACGGCAGGGACGTTTGGCATGGTATGACCCGTAGGCGAACGCCTGTTCCGTAGCTGGAAACGCGCCGATGTGTCGCAATGCTAACTCAGTCGGTTCTTAATTTAGTAACCAGGGTTTAATTCCCATTAAACTCAAACACGTTTTACTCATTACAGCGGCAGCCATTGTCTATACCGGACAACAACCCGTCTATACCTGACAACAATGGGGCACTAAAGCTGTGGCCTTTTGTTAAAAGCTTTCATGACTAGCCATTCAGTCATTAAAATTTATAATTGATGGCGGGCTCCAACAGCCGGTGCTATGAGCAATATCCTCTTCACCTGTAGCAACGCCAGGATACAAAGAATGGAACCCTTTCGATTGCAATGATACAGTCTGTCTCATTTTGTGTGCCTTCGTTCTGAGTGGAAAAGCTGCGTTTTTTTTTCTTTTTTTGCGTTGGCTTGTTCTCTGAGAGACCGCATGACAGTGAAGCTAACTCTCTAGAGCAGACGCTCGAGCCACGGTCGCTCGATCAATCTGTTGTGGCATCTTGAAGGAACAACACAAGGAACCATGCGGGGGAGAAGGGACAGTAACACAGCCGCGCACAAAGCAGTGTGTGTTCCTTTAAGGAGGCAGTGAAAAAACGCACGGAGCATTCCGTGTCCCCAGCTCTACACTGTAATACAGCAGGAAAGTGAGTTACTCCACTTTGTTTACTTTCCCGACAATATGATATCCAAATGAATAAGGTTTCCGTCTGGAACGCAGCACTCAGTTTTGATCCGGGATTTTACTGTTTAATTCAGCTCGGAGTAAGAAACGCAAGAATATTGGCATGTTTGATGAAATTCTAGCAATTACAAGCCACCCGAATTGCAGCTAGTGCTTCGAAATGCTCGGAAATATGCCGAAACCGCCTTTGACCTCCATTATCGTGTTTGCGCTGCGCGTATCAATCACGCCTTGGCTGTGGTACCTCTGATCACTCAGCTGATAGAGCACCATTGAATTGTACACATTAAACGTTTTCTTTTAGTGTGTTAATGCGTCTTAAGCTCGGTGCATGTTCGTGCAAAGCGCAGACGCATTTTCTTTCTGCGACGCATTCTAGGCGAACCTCCCTCTCTAAATATTCTCAAGCGGCACACGATTTCCCTGGAATATCTTCATAACTGAATGTGGTCAGTGACGTCTTTTCCGGAAATTCCGCCGTTAGGTATAAGTCACCCCCATTGACGGTGGTGCACTGCTGTGAAGCAGAAGTGGTTGCAGTATACCAGCCACTTCTCTGGCGAAAGGAAACTGAAACGAGCAAAAAGTACTCGTAAGCGCAACGCAGGAGGGGGGCGTCAGAGGTGTAATAGTAGTGGTGTATCGTAATTAACATAGTGTAGCTAGTTTATCGGAACTACGACGGCACCGTCACAAAGTACAGTCTTTGTCAAAATTTTGTGGGCCAAGCCGGAAACGCGCAGGCTGCAAAAAAATCCATGTACAAGCTTACATCCTGAGCGAGGCTCGAACTTTTTATGCAGGAAAGCTGTAGAGAAAACACCTTTCTTTCTCACTGTCTTCAAATATTTTTGTCACATTTAAACGTAAAGCCGATTCTTTGAAGTCTTTGTGGTCGAGAAGGCTTAAGATTGGCCCACAAAATTTTGACAATGGGTGTACGTCTCTGAGCTCCTCCGTGGCTCTGCGAGACTGCAATGCGGGCACCAGGAAACAATAAAATTGATTGAAAGCTCCGTTTGTAAGCGGAAGCTTCAGTTTCTAGTCGAAAAGGGACGCTTTCGTTCAACCACCCGATACGGGCACCGTCTCCGTGTGCGGTCGTGCCCCGGTGGTAACGAAATCCGGGAGGAGTTACGGCGAATGAAAAACGATTTTAAAAAAACAGCACAAAAATGTAGAAGTGCAGGTTCTCGAAGAAATAACACTATTAAGGCAACGCAGATTGTTTCGAATCAGCTCAGAAAATTCCAGGCCGATTGTAACCGTGTGCACTACAGTATCAGTTTATGCGGGTCTTCGAACAACTCAAACACGCAATCAGCCGTTCTCATACAGCAGCAAAGGGAACTTGCGCGCGGCTCGCATTACTTAGCGGACCTGGCGATAAACAGCAATTCAGTCGTCTCAAACGGGCGGCCTTATCGTTCTATGGGTTCAGCAGAACGCTCACCCTTCACCACACAATGCCGCTTCGTATGGTTTGATCGAGCTCGGGAATACGCACTCGTGATTAAACACGCTCGCGTCGACGGTCGTGTGTCATGTACACGTTCGTTTCGTCACACCTGCAGAGGCTCTCCCACTCCTTCACCAACTCCTTCACGTGTTCAAATACCTGCTTAAAGGGACCACAAAGAATACGACTTTGTTTAGTTTGAAATAACCAGCTTTTGATTACTCATTCTTCTATATTCCAGCAGCGAAGGACGTTTCAAAGAGTTTTTTATGCCTCAATAGGTCTCTTCTATTTGGCCTCCACTGTCTGCATGAATTCATAATGAGTATACAGCCTGTTCAGCGCGGCCGCCGCCACTGCAGAACTGGCCCTGCACTCTTGTCGTATGCTTCTGCACCTCCTCCCTTGGAAGCGCAGGGAAGGCCGTGAACTCATCCTGCGCTCTCAGCACCGTCGGTGAATCGAAGAGAAAAGTGCAGGCGCCGCGCGCTGCACTCGAAAATCGAAGAGGCGAGTGTTGCACTACCTGAATGAGTGCAGCGAGTGCAGCCAATTTCTGTGAGCGCCACAAGCGCACTGCAAGAAAGCCAACTTTCTCCGACGATGATGATGATCGTCGGTGAAGTGAAAGAAAAACGCTTCCGGTGGTAGGAATCGAACCTTGGTCCCTGGCGTTCTGAAGCCGGCGTCTGTCTGATTTCTCCATTCCGACACGGTCGAAGCAGTTTCAGTTTGGCTCCCATCGTAGCAGCCGGCGACGATGGGAGCCAGCGTGCCGAAGGACTGCTGCGTAAGGACGGCGCGCTCCGCCAGGTGGCGCTCAATTTCATGACCAACTAGAGTTCCTGTATATAGCTCCCCTAGGGCATAGAGTTTCTTAGTAAGTATACTAGAGAGGAAACTGCGCCTTTTAAGCCATGTCGTCGTGGGTTCCATGGAAATACTTTTTGGCTTGGGCATGGCATGACAATTGGATTCTTGAGTGGTTTTTAGGATTTGCTTTCGTCGCTATGCATAAACACGTCTCCGAGCTGCGAAGAAGCCGAAATCCTACCTGTTCTGTGGTAGCCGTGTTCGGTGAAACAGCAGGCAATGCGTTATCGCACCTGACGTTGCTCATGCCGCAGTCGAAGGACGCATGACTGAGAGGCTAATATGCCGCCGCGAAATTTGTAGCCGACGAAAAGAAGAAACAAAACGTACTTCGACGGAGACAAGATACGACCACGGGGATACGACAGATACGGGCGCTTGTATGCGTCCTATCTTGTCATTGCGCACGACTGTTTAACGCCACGTTTTCTTTTTTCTTGTTAAACTAGTTCGGTGCGCCGGCTCACCACGAAGGCAACGTTTCAATAGGCACGCTCAAAAAACTTTCCAAACTCTTCAAGCAACTTATTATTTGCAATAATGGTAAAATTAATAAAATCAGTCTCTAATGAGTCCCCCCCCCCCCCCCCAAATATTAACCTTGTTCGTGACTACGACCATGGCCTGCGGAATAGCAGGCACTACCGTTCCGGCAAAAATACGCCTTACTTACTTTTTCTTTAGTTTTTAAACAGCCTGTTTTTATTTTCCACTTCTTTAGTTTTTAAACAGCCTGTTTTTACTTTCCACTTACATAATCGCACACTATTCTTCGCGTTTTGGTGGCAATTTGTTTAAATTTGCGGTCACTAAAGCGTTTCGATCCAAGCCAATGATGAAACTAAGGCGAGCGTGATGTATAATTAGAGTGTACTAGAAGTTCTTCTAGTACACTCTAGTATAATGGCCGTCCATGAGTACACAGACGGCCTTGATGCATGAGCCGCATAGACGCTAGCGCGAGATTCCTCTCTAGTGTGTATTGTAAGAAACTCTATGCCCCAGGGAAGCAGAGTTGTGCGTCCATCCGCCATCTGAGTTCCAGGTCGTGCGGGAAAGCCACCCGTCTCGCATGTACGAGCTGCCGCCGGGCCGCCGCGCCAACGGCAGCGGCGAGGAGGAGCGGCGATGCCAAACAGATCGCCAACTTTACTTCGCTAGCAGTGAGACATGCGACTGCTCACATAAAATGTTTTGCGGTCGTACCAGTCAATACCGATTGTACCGATCAGTATCTAAATGCCGGCCAGCACAGCGTACATAAGTAAATCCCCCGACTACCATATCTGATTGATTGATTGATTGATTGATTGATTGATTGATTGATTGATTGATTGATTGATTGATTGATTGATTGATTGATTGATTGATTGATTGTAGGGTTTAACGCGCCGACGCAACGCAGGCGATGAGGCGCGCCGTAGTGGAGGGCTCTGGATTAATTTTGACCACCTGGGGATCTTTAACGTGCGCTGAAATGTCGTACACACGGGTGTTTTTGCTTTTCGCCTCCATGAGAAAAGCGGCCGCGCGGCCGGGAATCGAACCCGCGATTTCATGCTCAGCAGCACAAGGCCTTAGTCACTGAGCCACCGCGGCGGCTCGGCTACCATATCTGCCTGCTCCACCAGCATTCTGTATAGGTGAGCGTTCCCGTTCATTGAAATATTCGGAAACTTTAGCGGCTTTGGCTTTACGCCGAAAAGATTTCTATTTCGTGAAGTTAGTCTATGCACGTGCAAAAGGTTACAAGGAAAGCTTGGATTTGTACAAAGCAGCTTCAACAGGGCCATTCTGTGCGTTGAAGCGCTATTATACAGGGTGTTGCGACGATAATTGGAGCGAGCGAACCGCCGCTCTGTTCGCGCTCAAACTTCACACGAAGGTCGCATTTTGTGGTCCGTTTTGTTTGGCGCCGGGAAAAATGACGGTACTTAATCTGTTTATTCTGAAAATAAGTAAAAACGATTTTCGCCTATGTGAAAATGGCGACAGATTTGGACGTGCAAGCCAGCGCACGCTGATCTCGGAACTACGGCGCCACTTGGGGCCTGCAGACCGAAACGCACGTTTGGGATTCACGGTAGGAAGGAGCCAAATGGTGTATCAGACGATCCCCGATCCGGATTTCCGCGATATATATATATATATAGGACAGAAATCATGGTTGGACTGTAGTAGGTCATTGAAACAGATAAAGAACTTTGAAAGACAGAAAGTGGAGAAAAAATTCCCGCCGGATGGGATCCGAACCCACGACCTCCAGAATACCGGTCTGGTGCGATTACCACTACGCCACCGGCGGGGCTATTTTCCCCTCCACTTTCTGGGGTATTTATGTTAGGGAATTTTTGTTTCCTGCGCTTGGGGAGAAGGCCCCCTTCACCCCGAGTAGTCAGTGGCGCTGGCTACCACCCCCAAGCGCAGGAAACAAAAATTCCTTAAGATATACTCCAGAAAGCGGAGGGGAAAATAGCCCCGCCGGTAGCGTAGTGGTAATCGCACCAGACCGGTATTCTGGAGGTCGTGGGTTCGGATCCCACCCGGCGGGCATTTTTTCTCCACTTTCTTTCTGTCTTATTTCAACGAGCCCCTCATTTCCTAATCTGATTCGCTATATATATATAGCGAATCAGAATAGGAAATGAGGGGCTCGTTGAAAATAAGACAGAAATAAGAATTGGCAGTCAAGAAGACCTATGAAAGCAAAGGGGAGGATGTAGTTGGTCAAGATAAAGAATTTGGAAAATAAGAAAGTGGAGAAAAAATGCCCGCCAGGCGCGATCCGAACCCACGACCTCTGGTGCGATCGCATCAGACCGGTATTCTGGAGGTCGTGGGTTCGGATCCCACCTGGCGGGCATTTTTTCTCCACTTTCTCATTTTCCAAATTCTTTATCTTGACCAACTACATCCTCCCCTTTGCTTTCCGAGGTCTTCTTGACTGACAATTCTTATTTCTGTCTTATATATATATATATATATGAATGAATGAATGAACTCCCGTGAAGACTAACTCAAAGGGGCCAGATAATTTGTTCGTCTAATCAGAGGCCCTGTCAAAACAATCGGCTTAACGGCACTGTAACGTCTAACGCAACGGCACTTGTAATGCCGATTCTTAGGACAGGCCAGGCGCAGAATGAAAGCGGGTCCATAAATTGTCGCTGGTTTGTTGAAGCCCGAGCGGAAACTGCAAACTGTTAGGTGCAAAGTGGTGCGTTCACAGCGACCTTTGCCCACTGTGACTATAGGACCCGTTTTCTCTCTCTCTCTCTCTCTCTCTCTCTCTCTCTCTCTCTCTCTCTCTCTCTCTCTCTCTCTCTCTCTCTCTCTCTATATATATATATATATATATATATATATATATATATATATATATATATATATATATCGCTCTCTCTCTCTCTCTCTCTCTCTATATATATATATATATATATATATATATATATATATATATATATATATATATATATATATATATCTCTAACGAAGTGTTTTTTTTAACAAGAACAAGTGTGAGGACGGTGTTATACATGTCATGGTTCTCTGTTCCTTACACTACAGGACGCCAAAAAAAAATTTAAAGAAACACAAAAGTTGGTGTGTACTTTGAAAAGGCAATGATGGCAAAATGCAAGTTTGCTTCGTTAAAAAGACTGCTTTGTCCAGGTAAAAAGAGCATCTGTTCTATTGCGCACTTCAAGAAAAAAATGGCAGCATCTCCACTCCGTGGATGATGGCGAGGATGCGGAGTACGGGGACTCGAAATGGCATCCGATTTGCGCCCCGACCGTCATTCGGTTTGAGCCGTGAGAGTTGAGTTCTTAGATGGGGGGGATGATTCGTATTCGGTGAAGCTCGTTATCTTCGCAGACGTTGAACAGCAGCGTCACGATTCTGAAGTTCATTTCCGTCCATGGCGGGAAGAGGGTGTGTGATTTCCGGAACCCGCTGTGCACCGCGACGCCGTCTCGTGTTTACGCGTAGCGCCATCTAGCGTAGTTCGATGCAGTCACTGTGTATTACAACTTCATCACAACCTGACTACACTGGTGTTTTTGCGCGTTTTCTTATTGCTAGGTTATGTGTTTTCGAGTGTTTTGGAGTGTCCTTGTACACTTTTAGGTAGTTTCCGCACATATTTTCACTTGATGGTGGTGTGCGCACGGATGGACGCGGACGGACATTGGGAGGTCCTCGGGTACTCCGCACCGTTACAAGCGAGGGAGTCAGCCGTTTGACTCTCGGGTACTAACTCACGGTCGTAGTTGCACAGTGGGTAAGACGACGACGACTGGCACTAATTCTGTCTGGTCTATTAGACACAGGCTCGAATCCTGCCGGTGTCTGTGTGATTTCTTGCGATTGTAAATGCTATGCGCACGGACGCGGACGGACATTGTGAGGTCCTAAGGTGCTCCGCACCTAAAAGAATAATAGAGATGTTTTAGCAAGCTTATAAAACAGTGGGGACTTCTTAACCACTATCCGGAAATTTTTCCAAAGCGCCACATAAAACAATGCTTGTGCTATTGGCGCCGCCCATCTAAGCCACAGCCGAAAAACATGACTGGGCAATTTTATTTGGCCTCTAGTCCCCTTTGATCGTATGGCATGAAAGCTAATGTGCAATTAAACCGATAACTGTGTTTCTAGTGCTCACCCATAATGCGTCCCCCCTGCCGGTATTACTCCATTGTGGCGCGATATTCAAATGTTTCTTTCAATATTTGTGCGTTTTCTTTGTTAATACACGTCTTTTTGGCTGGAATCGAGATGAGTGAGTTACCAAAGGATAGTTTTTTTTTTCGGCTGAACAAAGTTATATTTTCTCTCAATGCCCCCCTAAGTTTTTTTACCGTAGCAGCTAGGCACCTGTGAGCGTGCTTCGAGCCTTTTATTTGTTTCAACCTGAACCCGGGATCGGATTTCATGAACCCGGAATTGTGTACCATCATCCACCATAACTCCAGAGACGCAAAGGTCATGTGGCGAGGTTATTTCGAATCACTGCCCTTGTCGAAATGTTTTCTAGTGAACGTCTGTAGCCTGCGGAAATATTCTTCATGGCGCCGCTATGGCTGGCTATAATAGTACCCAAAACTTCCCGTTCTGGTGTTCGTACTCAGGCCAGGACGTGATACTTTTCTACTCAGCGTACATTCCCCAAGCGCAGCTTTGTCAGTCTTACCATTAATACTTCAATCACCTGTATCTGATCCTATCCAATTCTGCGAATTTCAGGCCAGTTTGATATTTTTGAAAATCAAACGCTTCGGCATTCCATAAGGCTTCGCGCTGAGCCTGATTTACGGCGAGGGTATGATAATGTTGCCGCCACGTTGGGCCCACCTTTTTGCCGATGTAATTGCACTCTGACATAATCTAATTCACTAAATTAAATCTGATAAGACTACCAAAGAGGAACCTATCACAGATGCATAATACTCAGCATTGACATTTCACCACTGCTGACACACTCTCTGCTTTCTTATCGCTAGCCGAGATAACAGTATCAGATAAGGTATAGCATTTAGCTGTGCTCAGTCACAAACAGATGAAATTCGAACAGAAACATATGAGCCAGACAACGCAGAATTGAAAAAAAAGTACTGTTCTTTGAAGTACACTAATCGCGCGGTATTGGTATATCCGGTAAGGTTGTTAATACAGATTGTTAATAACTTCGTTTATGTAACTCGCGTCATTTTGACATCACGCTATTTGGGTGTGCTGGTTCATATTTTCGTGTTCGCGTTTCATTTATCCTTTACTGTACGCAGTTTACTGATATGGCAGGTACGCTGACATCAGTGCGAGACACGTAGACACTAAAAGCAACGTAGACACTGCGCTCGAATTTTGTTTCCACTTGCAGGACTTTCAGGCCCAGAAAGAACGAGTGAAACGCGCCAGAGAACTCTTACCCCTCACCTTCAAGTTCGGCCCAATAAGGGTTTCGAACTTTGGTTTTCGTCGTGTCTGCCGCTTTCGAGAAAATCTTATCTGTGACGGCGGCCATTCGGAGGCGCTCGCCTGCGCGAGAAGTGCGTTTTGCCAGGCCCTTATTACACAGTCCACAGCAATGTAACTATATAGACAATCCACCGACCCGTACACAGTGAGCGTACAACAAACACTTTCGGAACATACGCATGTAGTCCATGGGCAAAAGAAATGACGCAGGCTCACACTCACGCGTGAGATTTGCGAAGCTGTAGGTAACCTTCACGACCATACCGACGGTTTTAGCCACCGATTGCAGCCGATTTGCTCCTTCTTCTTCGCCGCCGCAACGACCTTTACTCCATCTTTGTTGCAATAACGGCGAAGAAGCAAATAGAAGAAGCGGAACGAACGAACGGAACGCGCATCCTTAATATGGGCGCCCGCAGGTGCGACGTGTACCCTATCACGTGTTCTGTGTCCGGCAGGTGGCGTGATTCTTCTCGTCAAAGCCACAGCCGAGTGATTAAGCCGTTTGACTTTTTCTCTCCTTGGAATCCTGCGATGCCGGTGATTTCTTTACTTGATACTGTTATACTGAGTTTTGTGAAACGGCAGAATCAACGAATTGCTAAACAGCTTCTCTGTTAAAAAAGCTATAGTAGTGCCCGGACGATGGCTCACGAGAAACTATAGCGCACCCGCCGCGGTGGCTCAGTGGCTAAGGCGTTGCGCTGCTGAGCACGAGGTCGCGGGTTCGATTCCCGGCCGCGGCGGCCGCTTTTCTGATGGAGGCGAAAAGCAAAAACGCCCGTGTGTACGAGATTTCGGCGCACGATAAAGATCCCCAGGTGGTCAAAATTAATCCGGAGCCCTCCACTACGGCGCGCCTCATCGCCTGCGTTGCGTCGGCGCGTTAAACCCAACAATCAATCGAGAAACTATAGCGCGGGAGAAAAATGAGCACTGCCTTTCTTCCATCTACCTGGGATACGCCAGGGTACAAAGTGTAAAAAAATCAAGGAGGCTCACAGTAAAGCTTAAGACTTGAAGATAGAGAAGCTGTGCGCAACCTTCACGACCATAACGACGGTTTAAGGGGACACGCGGGTCGAAAAATCGCCATTTTTTCGAAATATGTCGTTTTTTTTTTTTTTTGTTTTCACTTGCATTATCATCTTTGACTATCCCCCTTAAATGAAAAAAAAATGGAAACGAAATACGAACGAGAACTTAGTGAAACTCGTGTCTGAGCGACTCGCGGTGAGCCTAGAAATCACGCAATCAAGCCGAATGTCGGCCGTCTTCGAGAGTTTTTGCTGCACGGCAGCGCGGCTGGCCGCCATTTCAGTTACTTGAGAGAGGTAGAGACAAAGCCTTCTTCTCTCAATCAAACCGCTCGCCAGCTTCGTATCTCCACGTAAAAAATAAAAAAAAAATTTCTTCCCGCTGTTTTGAGAGCTCCCACTGGGTATTTAAATCACGTGACGCGAAATCGGGACCGCCATTGGCTCTCGCCGCTTGCAGGCGCCATCGCCTTCGTCGTTCCGTTCACTACTTCGCGCTATCTTTTCTATTTCCTTATCGTGTGTTGTTAAGCATGGACGGTGAGAAGAAGCATGATATTCATCGCCGCAAGTCCCGGACTTCACGCCCGTACAAGGGAAAGCGGAAGCGGCGCGGCATTGCGACGATTGCGGCCAACGCCGGCACGACCGGCACGGCGAGGCCTAACGGCGACGCGCCTTCAAGCGTTGCGAGATCGGCTCAATCAGGCGAGGCTGGTTTTATCAGTGACGCTATCACCTTTGTAAGCGCATCGGGGAAGAAGTTTCAGCCTTCCAAGGCGGTGAGACAGTCGGCAACGGGAGTGGTGCAAGCGCAGTTACCTCCGAAGTCGACGGTCTGAGTGACCTTGTGAGCGGCGCCGTGTGCGCGATGTGCGGGAAGTGCGAACTCGTCGTAGTTGAGGTCGCAAACAAGCGGAAGGGTCTCGCATCGGTACTGGAACTCAATCGCAAAAGAGCATTTCTGCGGGGGGGCGCGCCTGCAAGTCGTGTGGATTACGTATTGGTGGTTGTTGTTGTAATTGTTGTCTTCCAGCGTAGACATTGTCGATGAAGTCGATGGTGAAACGTGCCGTGAACCCCCTGCCGCGGCTATGACGCAACGTGGAGCGGCTATGACGCAACGTGGCGCGGCTATGACGCAACACAATCCAACACAATCCACTTTAATCCAATCCAAGCCAATCCAATCGAATCCAATCTAATGCCCCTCGCGAGAGAGTGTTATAGCGCCGAAATCGCCACCACGCGAACGCGTGATGCTGACGTCACGATCACGCCACAGATGTTAGCGACCGCAGCGCGCGACGCTGCGGTCGAGAGACCGCGGAGACCTAACGCGGCGAGAGAGGGTGTTGCGCACGTCCCCACCTGTTGTGCGCCCGAACCGAACGTGGCAAGAGAGGGCGTTGCGAGCGGAGAGAAGGCGAGGAGGACGCGGGGGAGAGGGCGCACCTCTGGCCGACGGTTGAATGAGTCAAGGATATAAGGCACGTTCGCAACCTTCCGTTCTGTGTCGGCTTTGTGGCTCAGTTGGTAGAGTACCGTGCGCCTTGCGTTCCGCCCGCAGAGTCGTAGGATCGAAACCTGGCGCCGGCAAGTATTTATATAGTGTAGGGGGAGCGATGCGGACGCGGACTACGGACGCCAACGCGGGTGACATCGTGAGTTACTGAAATGCTCTGCATTTAAAATAGGGAGTGCCCTGCAGGAGTGGTTTCTTCTATCTACTCGTCGCAGGGCGCTGCCGCCATCGGCAGTGGAGGCCGCAACCCGGAACTCTGCAGGGGAAGTCCCCGTGATAGTTTCGCCATCAATGTGAAAGCGGTACTCGCTGCACGCGCGGTTGGCCTTGGACACGATCAGCTGTGCAGGTTTTGTGCCATTCTTGGTCTACCAAAACGACTGCACCAAAAGACGTTCCCCAACATTGCCAAGAAAGTTCATGCCGCGGCCACAAAAGTAGTCTCTGACAACCATGCTGAATAAAATTGACAGTTGGGCTAGTTGTTTTTGATTCATCGTAAGCAGCGCTAGATACGGGACACAGAAGAGAAGACACACACGACGGCGCTAACTCGCAACTGACTTTATTAGGCGTAAACACAAATATATACTCAGAAAGAACACATGCCCAGGTCAACCCCGAAAATGCAGATTTGATAAACACAAAGGTCACAGGATTACGATTCGAAAAAACACAAGATTACACTGCACATAGTCAACAATCAACCAGCAAGACATCTAAATTAATGCATTTGACAAGAACAGAAATTCCTTTTCATGAAGTGCCACGGACGCGTGGCTGATACACTTATCATCGTGCTTTCTTATATCAAAAAGCTTCGATTACCTCGCGTGTCAATTGGTGCTTGACACAAGCGTGTTGTGGCGACACAAGCACCAATTGACACGCGAGGTAATAGAAGCTTTTTGATATAAGAAAGCACGATGATAAGTGTATCAGCCAAGCCCCCTGTAGCACTTTGAGAATGCCGTCGAAGGGGTATTTTTATTTGCATTAACAGATTAAGTTTACAACTTCCAACACTCGCAACATTCATCATCATCAACAACAACATCCTAATTAAGTCCCCTGCAGGACGAAGGCCTCTCCCAGCGACCTCCAACCGCTCCTGTCCTGCTTTACTCGAGTCCACAATTTACCCCCGAATTAGTCTATTTCATCCCTAGATCAGGTTAATGGCCTTCCCATTCTTCTATACCCATGTCTTGGTATCCACTCTGTTACACTAATTGTCCACCGGTTCTCGGTTCGTCTCACTACATGGCCAGCCCAAGCCCATTTCTTTTTCTTAAGTTAATCTATGTTACCTTCTACTTTAGTTTGTTCCGTGGTCCAGGAAGCTCGTTTCCTGTCCCTGAATGTTACTCCTGACATTATTCGTTCCATGGCCCGTTGAGGCGACCTGCTTTGTAGTTGTTCAGTAGGGCGCCACGTTTCCGCTCCGTATACGTCATCGCCGGCTGTATGCGCTGGTTGTATATTTTTCGCTTGAGTGAGAGGTAGCTTACTGTGCATTATTTGCGAGTGCTTGCCGAGTGCTCCCTGCAGCCCATACATATTCTGCACCGGATTTCCCTTTTGTGGTTGGGGTCAGCGCTAACCATGTGTCCGAGGTAGTATATTCCTTTACTTCTACCGTTTCGTTTCCTAAGCTGAAGAGGACGTTTTTGGCTTGCTTATTCCTTATTACTTAGCACTTATTCGTATTTATTTTTAGCTCCAAGGCTGTGCCGTGACTACGACGTAGCCTTGCTGAGTAAGACTGCAGAACACATGCAAACAATGCGGGGACTACATTCACAAAAACCAACTTTGTGCTTCTTTAAGGCCGCATCCATGTCTTCGGCTTTTATACAGTCAGGGCTGCCTCAAAGGAGACATTTTTAAGTGAATACAGCTGAAAATTTAGCTCCTCAAGCGGAAAATTCAGCTCTTCAACGGGCCTTTTAATTGATTGATTGATTGTGGGGTTTAATGCGCCGACGCAACGGAGGCGATGAGGCGCGCCGTAGAGGAGGGCTCCGGATTAATTTTGAACACCCGGGGATCTTTAACGTGCGCCGAAATCTCGTACACACGGGTTTTTTTGCTTTTCGCCGGCATCAAAAAAGCGGCCGTCGCGACAGGGAATCGAACCCACGTCCTCGTGCTCAGCAGCGCAAAGCCTTAGCCACTGAGCCACGGCGGGTGGAACAAGTCTTTTAAATGTGATACTAATTTGTTCCTGCTTAACGGGAAATCGAATTGCAATGTTTTCAATCACATTTCGTATAACATAATTGTCAAGTGTAGCCAGCCTTTAGAGTTGTGGTTATGTGCTCCGAAAGCGTTGACTCGTTAATCTTTACATCAACCGTTTTCTCAAGCTCGTTCCTCTTGTTATTTCTTTCAAGACCCCTCCCCCCCCCCCCCCCTAATGCTACTCTTTGTGCTCTTGTGAGGGTAAATTTACGAGCCAATTATAACAGCAGCTGTCCTTTTGTTTTTCTCGTCTCGTTCGCAGACTCTGCCGACCTGTTCGCGACGCCCGGCATTCCGTGGCAAGCCATCTGCCGGAGCAAGATGTGCGTCAAGACCTTCTTCTTCGCCACGGCCACCTTCCTGCTCGGCATGGTCTTCCTCATTACCATGCGGCTCTCCATGCACGACCTGCGGGTCACCGTCGACTACGACCTCCCTCCCGCCCTGGACGGCTGGAAGGTGCAGGCGTTGTGCCAGGGCTCAGTCAACGTTCTCTTCTTCGTGCACACCGCCTCCGAGCACGCGTCGCACCGGCAGTTCCTACGCAACACGCTGGGCGACCCTGTCGTCAGCGAGCAGCTCAACTCGGCCGTCGTCTTCTTCGTCGGCCAGTCCCGGAACCACACCGTGCGCCAGGCGGTCGTCGATGAAGCGCGCACGATGGGCGACCTCGTCGTGTTCCCCTTCGTGGACACGTACCGCAACCTGACCTACAAGTTCGTCTACGGCCTCAAGTGGGCCACCGACAACTGCCGCGACTCCGTGCGCTTCGTGGTCAAGATCGACGACGACGCGCTGGTGAACGTGTTCCTCCTGGGCGACTACCTCAAGAACGTCACGGCCGAGGACACCAGCATCCACTGCCTCGCCTGGAAGCGCACGCCCGTGGTGCGCAACCGCCGGTCCAAGTGGTTCGTCACCCGCCAGGAGTACTCGGCACGGATGTACCCTACCTACTGCGGCGGCCTTGGCTTCATCCTGCCAGTGAGGACGCTGCCTATGCTGTTCAACGCCTCGAGGCAGGCCACGTTCCTGTGGATCGATGACGTCTACTCCACGGGCATCTTGGCCAAGGTGGCCCGCGTGGGACACGTGCAACTTAGGAAGTACTACGACCTCTACCCGAATGAGACGGCGCCCAGCGTCAAGCCCGGGGCCATGTTCACGCATCTGGGCACGCCGAGCATTGTGGAGCAGCGCTACAGGCTGTGGGACGATCTCTTGCAAATGCACAATGTGAGCGCCTCGCGGACAGAGGGTTCCGGGGGCTAAGTCCCCGGACAGCTCTCCTCGAAACTAGCTTCTTTCTTTTCAAATGTGGCAGTGAGCCAGCCAAAGGCATCAAAGATCCGACACTCCGCGATTCACTTCCTCGACGGGGTGCAGAGAGCGTTGAGGAGCCACACTGCGTTGGAAGTGTTCGCCTGCGTGCCGTGTGCATCCTGTGCTGTGTTGTGTGTGCTTGTGCGTGTTCCACGCGATGTGGCCGGAAGTTCCTCTAGAAGAAACGTAATTTATATGACTCGCTTGTGCGCATGCGTGTTGTTTGCCGTGCCAGGCTGCAGGGCAGTGTGTTCGCAGATGTTCACGTTGCGCTATGGCAACCGATTGAAGGTGTCCGTTTCTACATGATGTGTACTACGTAGAGAAGCGACCATAAGTATCTAAACGGACCAATCTAATTCGTTAGCACCGGCATTGCTGTGCAATGCAGATTATGTGCACTGGCTATATTGCTGTCTAAATCATTTGCGTGGGACCACTAACTTGACTCATAATTTCCCAGGACTTGTTTGCCATGGTAACTATAGTCCTGCGGCATTACAAATGTTGAACATTTCATGGTAGTGGCTTGTTTCCGCGACGCCTAGGGGTTGTACGCGGCCCTTGAGACGTGCTTGCGTTGCATCAATCATGAACATGCGCAACCGTGATATAGAGTTCCTGGCAGACAGCAACGGGATTAGTCAAATCATGCGTCAGGTGGAAATTCGGATGTTTTTGTGCAACAAATTACGCGGCAAGCTCGCTATGTATGTTATAACAAACGCCCGGTACAGGATACTGACATCGTTATAAGCGGTATTTTGTTAAAAGCGGAACTTTTTTCCCCTGCATTCAGTTTGAACTGTGAAAAACCTCCGAGTGAAGCGACTTCGTATACCGAGGGTTTATGTGCGTTGTTAATTTAAGTCATTTTTAGATTGTACACGGAGCACGTGGTTGTTGACTTTCGCGCTAAGTGTGGTGCGTGCTTTATCGTGAACCCGGCACGTTACGTATTGATCGCTGCTTTGTTGTGTATTTATAGAATCGGAGCGTTATACCTTTTGTTGTTATTAACTCCATTTTTATGCAAGCGTTGCCCGAAGAATGTTCGAGAAATCACCCACCAACCAGATAAAAGTTGCGGAATTCGCAATTCTTTCGTTCTGTTTTTAATGTTTCGCAGTGTACACATGCTCTTTTTTTTTCTGTTCTTCTTTTTCCTTTTTCTGAATGGGTGCGCGGGCTTATAACGTCCGCATTCTTATTTCGTATTGTTTACCGATTTTCGGTCAGCTAATCACAGAGAATACTGGTTGCAGTGGCTTATGAGCTATGGCGCTGTATACCGTGAAGTTTCATGGTCGCGGGTTCGACCTCCGATCACAGCAGTTGTACATATATTATACAGTCCAGTCACAAAACTGCCGACCACACGATGGCTGGAACACGTAGTATTCGAAAGCCCACGGTGGTCTTAACTTTAATGGGGCCATGAAGTCGATATACAACTTTGTTCAATTTGAAAAAAAAAAAAAAAACTAGCCTTTCGTAACTCTCTTGGTTCCATTACAGACACAAAATGGGTTTTTTAACAAAAAAAAACATTATAAAACACCTTTCAAATCTCGCGCTTCACTGACGTAATATGGGCAGGAATGACGTAATATTGGACATCACTAAACACATAGTTATGAGTGTTTTCTGCTTGTATGCCTTCAAACGGTATTAGAGAGTCCACTACAATCGCCCAGTTATGTTTCTTGGCAGTAGTCAGCAGCCGCCAAACGCACAACCAAGATTATGTGACGTCATAGATAAATCGCTGGAAAGGAGCTAAGGAGTATCCACTCCTTGCGTTTTCTTTAATATCTCGGTTTTTTTTTGTTTGCGATAAAATCGGTACCATTGTTATCGTGACAAGGTAGCCTTTCTCATGAATTGTGACTTCATGGCCACTTTAAACATCTACGACGTGCCTCGTAGGTCTAACGTCAGCATGATAAAATAGCAACTAGTAGTTAGTTGAAATTAGTTACTTTCAAAGCAAGCAAAGCACGCATGACATGGGACCACGCCTCACGCCCGTTTGAGGAGATTTCGATGCACTTTAAAGACTCCGGGTGATAAAGAAAATTAATCCGCACTCTCCGCTCAGCGCGACTCGTATGCGTATCATCTACCCGTAAACCGTACGGGAACTTGATTTCTGAATACGAAGAAGAAAAAAAACCGCAAAAGGGAACAAGTCGTCGATGTGGCTTATCTATCCGAAAGTATACAGAAGCTATCAGAAGCTATCAACGGCGTTGCACGGCGTTGCAAGGCTCACTTTCTCCTACACCTTAGAGGTCACGCCGGGGGTGACCAGCACGTAGGTCTCAAGAGGCTGGCCGGTCTTATCTCCTTATATGTCGCAGCGTAGTGCGAATGATTTCACCGGCAATAGCAACTGTTGGAGCGGCAAACCGCCGTTTCGCCAGCAAACCGCACGTGGCATGCAACCGTGCGGGGAGCATGCTACACTAAATACGCGGCGAGCTCAGTACGCCTCGGCCGGCGTGATTGCCACGCACGTCTGGCGAGTTTCCTGTTGATACAACAGGGGATTCGCCGACTGCGCTTCTATTAGCTGGTACGGCTGACAGAAGTCACGGAACCTCTTGCAAAGAAAGTGGAAACTTCTGCAAATCAGCGTCATCAGCATCATCCTCGCGTCCACTGCAAGACGAAGGCCTCTCCCTTTGACCACCAGAAGCTCCTGTCTCGCGCTGCCCGAGTGCATTCTTTTTCTCCGAATTTCCTTATCGAGTCCCTTCATTGAGTTAATGACCTGCCCCTTCTTCCAGACCCGTCTTTCGGTATACACCGGTTGTCTTGTCAATATTTGAATTTTACAAATTTGTAGTGAAAATATGTAAGACGGTGGTTTTATTTCAAATTTTCATTACCCAGTTGGGTGGGCGAACCAGATCCATTACGTCGACTTCGCGACTCCACTTGCCAAGTTTTCGATGGACATCGCATCGAATGCAGAACGGTCTATTATTTGTCCATCTCCAATCGACGGAAACGGGCAGCGGTCACTCCTTCGGATACCACTGAGCAGCTGTGCCTGTTGTGTTGTTGAAAAACTTCAATAATTTCATCTAGGCGATGTGGGACTGGCGCCTCATTCCAGTAGGCCATGTGACGACCGCGCTGCCTCAGACCGGGGGTTGATGGGCATTCAAATCGGCGCTGGTCGTCGACTCGAAATGCACTGATAACACAAGTAATCATCACCACTGCACGTATCTAGGACAATTCTGTACCCGTACCCTTTCCTGAAAAATAAAGTAAAACTTGAAATGTGCGTCAGGGCGCATTTTAATAGAGTTCCCTTTGAGGAAATTTGGCAACGGCTCTAAGCATGATTATGTTCAGTGGGCGGGGTAGGTACAGGCGGCCGCAAAATAAAGCGGACCATGTAACCTGTGTGCGCAGGGGTTCATGATGGCAAAGTTACAAGCTCGTTCAGTTTGAAACAACTAGCCTTTGATCGAGTTCACCGAGCTCCATTCCAGCCACTAGAGACGTTTCGTCAAGAGAAAAAAGAAATAGCGAGAAATATTGAACTTTCAAATTTCGCGCTACGCGACGTCAGCAGTGACGTCATAGAGGACGCTAAAACATTTTGCAGTGCATTAACTGCACGCTAGTATGGTGCGTTCAAAACGGAACTTGAGGCCCCACTACAAGCACACAGTCATGTTTCGTGGCGGTGTACTTGATCGGCGACTGCCTATCGTACAAACAAAACACCGTGGTGCCAGAACGATCCGGCGACAGGCTTTTTAACAAATTAGGCGTGTATTTTGTTGTCCTGACGCCCTTGAAATGTCGGCGCGCCTCCGTCCGGCGGGAGTCTTTTTGCAAGTCCTTCCCATCGGGCTGCTTTTAATAAAACGAAATTGAAAAAAAAAAAAAAAAACAGTCTGGCTAGGTTAAATAGATAACAGTAGTAATAGTAATAAATCTATTGTCCAGGTACAATTACAACCGGTGAGATTGGGTTGGGTTTAAATTAATTTTAGATTGAGTTTATATTAGGTTAGGCTGGGTTTTTTGTTTGCTTAGGTTATGTTACGTTACGTTGAAACGGCATTTTTAGGTCGGTGACGCGAAAGAACGACGTGCGAACAGACTCCATATTCCGGCCCAGCGCCTGCTACAGAGATTGCTTGGTGCGCATGCGTGTTCTCCAGTAAATGCACGTCAATTTCATCGGTTGCCGTAGCCACACTCCGATTATTTGAAACGTGCGTTGCGCCGAGCAGCAATCCGAACAAAATGCGAGACAGCGTTGAAAAAATTCTGGAAAGCTTGCACTCACGTGCAAGACTTGAATGGCGATGCTGTACGTGAGCATTGACGGACACGTAGTTAAGTTTCATTGTTTACTCCATAGTGCTAGTCGTCGCGGTCGTCGTACGCGTCGAAGGAATCGTCGTCTTCGCGAGTGGTGGGTGCAAAGTCGCTGCGCAGATGCTGCCACGTGAAGGGCTCTTTTACGATACTGGTCGCATGCGCACGACGACACGAGGACTCTACAAACGAACCGAGAGGCGCACGCTATGACATAACTTACCGTTCGAGCAGGAGTTGCGGCGATTCCGGCGTGGCCTTGAACTGAGTAGTGCACACTACGACGTGCCGTATACGTGTCTTTTAAATGCAGAGCATTTCAGTAACTCACGATGTCACCCGCGTTGACGTCCGTAGTCCGCACCGCACCCCTCTCTACTATATAAAAAAAAAATACTATCCGGCGCCAGGTTTCGATCCCTCGACCCTGCGGGCGAAACGCAACGTACATGGCGCTCTAACCACTGCGCCACAAAGCCGACACAGAATGGGACGCTACTAACGCACCTTATATCGTTGACTCATTCAAATTACTGCTGACGAGCGCTCTCTCGTCAGCAGTTGCCACAAGTGCAACAACATTAACGTAACGCAAACTACTTAACGTCGTGCGCCCCCGGAAATGCTCTGCATTTGGTCGTGCCCCTCGCGAGGGGGATGTTTATACAGGAACTCCTACTTCTAGCGGACTCCTGGCGCCCTCGTTCTGCCATTGTAGAGACTATGAGGCGGTCTTCCAAGGGCGCCAAATTTGAATTCTACAAAATCGATTTTTTCCGTTATACTAGCGGGTATTGCGACAGCTGCGCGATAGCGTTCCTCTCGGGTAGTTTTATGCAACACCGAACTTACAGCCAGTAATAACAGCTCCGCGGTTAAAAAGAAGCATTTACAGATTAGTACTTTACACAGGCGAGACGCCATTTGCCACCAGCGCAGTCCAAAAGAGAAGCCTTTAGTCGTCAGCAGCAGCAGTACGATGTCCAGAAGCAGCCGCCAGCATGCGCGGTAGCCGCGTAACGCTTCGCGTCCAGCTTCCAGATATGATGCGCACCAGAATATTTTTTGTCGACAATTTTTTGACCAAAGCATATTACCACGGGATCGAGTCGACGACGAAGTTTCATGCACGGTTGGACCGCATTTATTTTCGTAATGTGAAGAACATGTCAAGTACTGGAGCTTAGCGATCGCTGCGCCGCCTGCCGCTGCTTCTCCGTGGCATTTATGGGATGAGCGCTGCGTGGCTGATAGGGGCTCATGCAATGTTTCAGTTCTCTTTCGTTTATCTCTGCATATCCACGCCCTAAACAAATTGTTATGGTGATGCCTGTAAGCAAATAGTATGCTTAGGGCACTCAAAAAAACAGCTGCGTCTTGGTAGAGTGCTCGAACTCCAACAAGAGCTACCCGGGGAGGCGGTTCTGCGCGCTTCTTGGACGCTCTTACGGGCGTCAGCGACGGCAGCGGCATATCACCACTGTCACCTCCGAACACGTCAGGCACAAGCGAATTCTCTTATCGCCTCGTTTAGACCTGATACCCAGTTTCATCTTGCAGCGCTAACAACAAATTCAGCTTTGTTTCGAATATGTGTGTCGCAGAAAAACATGTTTCGGGGATGTCATCACCAATACCTGACAATAACTTGTGCATTTTATGGGAATATAAGCCACGCGAAGATGTTAAGTATACTCCAAGGCTGCGCGTCGTTAAATATGTGCCCATTCACGCCTTATAGCAAGAACCAAGGTGGGTTAATGAAACCACGGAAAAATAGTCTGCAAGTCCCGGAGAAACAGAATAGCTCGTATACGGGAATGAAAAAAACCAGTGTAGCTTTGGAAAGGCTAAAGAAGTTCGTCTAAACTTAAGCCATGCAAGACTCACCAGACCAACTAGATGCGAAATGCACTGCTATTTCACAAGTAATGGGGAGTGAAGGAGAGGGGAGGGGGACGCTTAATTATCGCTGTGTTCAAATGCGGAGCGAAATCAATGAATGAACGTACTAGTAATCACACAGACATGCTGTGCGTTCACTTTCCTTTTGCGTTTCGACTTCTACGAACGGCTGGTCACTCGGAGGACGCATTATTTGAAGAATACAGAGTGGGCAGTTCACAAGCGATAAAAGGTGCCGTTGGAATAGTGGTATCTGATACGGCCCTCTGATTTCAGCTGGTGCTAGATTCTTCTGCAGGCTCCCTGTGTCATATGACGATGTTTCGAAAAAAGTTTAGTCGCGGGCGGCGACTACTCTGTAAGCCCGTCTCCGCGCTGTTCGCGGAGGATAAATGTAAGAGATGAATTTTTGCGAACGCTCACCTCACGACGAGACGACCCAGCATTAAATTTTTTTTGTCGTGTGCCGATTCCCGAGTATATTTTGCATTATCCGTGGTACTTCTTTCGTAGAGTGTTCATGAAATTTATATGCCACATTGGCTTATCCAAGGTAGTGATCAGTACCTGAGGTATGATACTAACAAGCGTAACTGGCGTGCAGTCAGGTATGAGTGCTCCGCTAGATTATGTAAGCACACGCACAAAACGATTTGCTTCGTAGTGTATAGCCGTAGCATGACCATCTGAGGAAATGTTGCTTAGTTGCTTACGGATATACTGTTAGTAAATTTCAGGATAGTGGAATGATAATCAACTCCGTGCATTAGCCGGTTTCGCGACGCCGGCCTGTGTTACACCTGGAGCTTGTAAAGACCGAATTTACCACACTAAGACCGCATCAGAAACATTTACACTCTCGTAAATGCACCACATTTGCGAACAGAGTGACTGCTCCACATAAATACGTATTTCCAACGCATACAAACGGTAAATCTCAGTTGTGAACGTGCCGCAAAAGCAGCGGCGACAATGGGAAGCGGGCCGAAGCTCCCCGCGGCTGCTTTCGAAACGGGCCGCTAGGGTGATTTCAGTGGCGCCCCTACAGGCAGCACTCGAGGAGTATAGTTTCTCTCGTGTCCAAAGGCGGGATTTTGTTTTCGTTTTTTCTAAACCCGCTGTTTTCGCGGAGCCGATATGCTGGTTACTGGCATCATCCGCTTTGTTTCGGTTTGACGAAGTACTCTTAAAATTTTAGCGCTCATATCCGGCACTTAGGTAGGCTCTACAGCCATATAGTTTACTCTCTATATTACCTTTAAACCCTAGGGCTTTGGGAAGGCAACTGTTTTTCTCATATGGATTCAGATGGGATACAATCCCATTCCTTTATCTATCGCAATCCCATTCGTCGGCAATACGAGAGGTTGGCAATTGACATACTAGCTTATACATGTTTCCGCCTTTCTGCACAGCGCGCTTGAAGTTGGCTCCTTTGCACGACGCCAAAGCTGCGCGAGAAGACCAGGCCGCAAAGGGGCTCGCGTAAATTGTCTAAAGGCGGCCACACGCTAGATTCGAACAGCTGTCATAACAGCCGCAACATTCCTAAACAATGGCGTCATCTAACGTCTCGGCCAACCAAATTACTCGAAGCGACATTTCTTACGTCTGTGGCGTGTTCCGTCAGTAGTCCGAACATGGCCTTCCGAGCATTAGGCGCACCGTGAGATTGTTCTCACCTGTCACGATTCCTTTCCCCTTTCACGGGGGGCGCCCCACATCACTGCAAGCCCAGACGGCCACAATGCAGCACTACCCACATGGTTCATAATAACCACATTAAACACTTGCAGAGGACCTTTCGATCTTGACGCAATAAAAACGTCAACTTGGCCATAATTTCCACACAGTATTTAAGTTTGCCGCCTCAACAATGAATGTGGACTCTAATTCTAAAATCCGAGTTTCCGGTTTCGCGCACCAAATTAGAGTTCCTGTATATAGCTCCCTGCGGGAGCTATATACAGGAACTCTACACCAAATAGGTTTCGCGCGCCCTCTGCAGAAGGCTACGAAATAATGAGGTCTATTCGTGGTTCGCTACCATGCACTGAAATTTCTTGCAAGCTGCCGTTGCACGAGTACAAGCTTTGGACCTTGTGAAAACTCGGTTGCGCAGCGCCGATTTTCATTCTTTCGTTCGTTAGACACCCAGCAGGAACACAACAAAACAACAGCGTGACATGTCGTTACTTCTCGTTTTAATTTCATGACTTTTTTTTAAGACCGTTTAAAGGAGTGCTTCCTGCCCCCCTGGGGTAGAGAAGTGACGGCCAGGGTACCACAGCTAAAGAAAAAAACTTCCAACCGATACAAAGGGGAAAGCCACATCATCATCATAATCATCATCATCATTGCTTGCTGCTGGACTTGAGTCGGGCCGGAACACAGCAACTCCAACAGGAGCTTAGCACTAACCTGTATGAACGTTAGCCATGCGCGCTCACATTGAAGGCAGTTTCTTGGACATATTGCTATAAAACCACGCAGATGTAGGGACATGATTTCTCGTGAGGTTCAAAAGCCCGGGCTGTGCATGTTTAGACCAACGATACTCGACACAACCACCTCCCTTCCGCTACCCCTCCCGCAATTAGTTTCGGTGCATGCGCCGAGTTGAGCGCACGCTAACGAGGCCCCGTAATAAACATTGCTGTTGCTGAAATGCGGCTCGTCACCGGCAATGATTACCTGCCCCTAGACGCGGAAAGCTGAGCGAGCCGACGGACGTGCGCTCCCAAACGAGGCTCGTTAACTTTGCGCCGCCGTTTTCTCGCCCTCTGGCCCACCGGGACAGTTCCCCTTCGTCACGTAGCCGCGAGTATCGGTTTCAAGCGATTTCAGTGTGCCATTGGACAACTGAAAGGCGGCCATTCCGTTTCCAACAGCAACGTCTGCCACTTGTTGCAGGCAAAAGAGGTCAAAAGAATAGCGAAAATGTGCGAGGACGACGTGTCGTCAAAATGGAGAAATATTTGACAAGTGTTCATAACTAAATTAGGAAAGCACGTTCGTGTCAGAGAAATACAACAAAACAGGTCCGTACTACAATGCAGAACATCTACTTGACAACAACTCAGCATCATTTACGCAGTTATCAAACATGCTACCTTCAAGACTGTGTCGCTGAGCACCACAGGTTAAAACCACGCCGGTCGTGGTTAAACAGCGCACCGCCCGTGAGCATTGGCTACAACCGAAAAGGCTGTCGTCTGCTAGCAGAGCAGACGACACGCTTTTGCAGACGGTACGTTTGCGAGGAGCTCTTGGACAGGAATTACGTAATAATCACGTGATGCTTGCAGCTCCAACGAGCTCCAAGCATTTGTCGTCTGCTTGTGTTGACGCCGCGCGTAGGTAGGTGCACAGCAACGCGAAGTAAGAACTCTGATAACTGCTATTTGGTTAGAAAATATTCCAACCAACAGTTTTTTAAAGTCTGCAAAATTACGAAATTTGAGTTAAGAACCGTTGTCGACGCAACCAAACGCGCGCCTTGCAGGAGTGTTTCTAGGCGTTTAATTTGTTATTGAGCACTGGGCAATCGGGATGTTTTTTTTTTTTTTTTTCATGCGTATCCTGGTAGCAGCTGAACACGTTCTGTGAGGTATGCGCTAGTCGGTTGAAACGAACTCTTTATACCTACCATAGCCGGCGCCCTACCTGCAATTTTGGAGATTATCGACTCCGTGGCTTATATCTTGCGGCAAAATTCACATGCCGTGGGATGCAAACCGTATTCCCGTGCACTTTGAGAGCGTTGTTCAAACGCACTTTTATACTATCTAGAGCAGGGGTCCGCTACCTGCAAGCGGCCCGCAAAGCAATGTTATGCGGCCACGGCATAACACCAACCCCCCCCACCTCTCGTCACTGAAGGCCGACATGGCAGTTTTCAACTCAAATGGTTTTTTACAGGAACAAACAAAGATACCGCCTTCAGTTTTGGCATTGTTTCCCCTCTTCACTCAACCAGATAGCGTCTCCGTTTCGTTTCTTTACACAGGTAAAAAAATTCAAGCAGCTTGCACTAGTATACGGTGCAAGGTTGGAGAAAGAGTGGAGCTGGAGGTCGACCCAGGTTTCAGTAAGCGTCCATGCAAACATTCCATGACGGAGTCCAAACGGCGCTATTTGTATACGTACCGTTTAGACGCGGAAACCCGGTGCTCGTTGCAAAATAGCGGTGCCCGTCTTCGGCGAAGACCGGATACACCGATGTCTCAACGACGTTTATAATCGCGAACTGTGAAGGGCCACCAGATGCACGAGGCGTTGACAGACGTATCAACTGTTGCGTGAAAGAGCGAGAACGCTAACGAGACCGCGAGTCTGGGACTTTGGCATGTGTCGTCTCCTCGCCTTTCTGTCGTCTGCTAGCAGCGGGATGCGGACTGCTCCCTGGTGCAAAAGAAATGATTTAGCAGTTCCAGGACTTGTGGACGGAGCCAACGCGGAGCTACCCCCGCGAATAAAATACGGAGCAGCTTCGGAGCTGTTCACAACTGCTTTAAGCTGGTAAATGAGACCATAAGTTAAATATGGCGGTCTGGCGTTGGCGTGCAACCGCCACCAATGCCAACGGAATCGCGTACGGCTGATTGGTTCGCGTTCAGTATTGAAGGTTAAAATTAGGGCAAGGATAAAAATTGCAACCGCAAGATGCGAGCTTGTTGGTACGGGCTGGGAAGCATTCCAAGAGTCGAACGAGAAAGTACGCACCACTGCTAAAATGTTTTTTGTTCTTTTTATACGGGAAATAACTTACGATGTACACGATGCATTGGTTTCAGCTACTTCGCCAATAAGGTCGACTTCGCAAGCCTAAAATTGAACATAGGCGACCAATGCTAGCACTACAACCGCATTTGCAATTTGCAACGCACATTTGCTCGGTGCAGAAAACAGCTTCGCGCGGCTATTTGTAACCACTTGCTGTGGCATTGTGCTGCTGAGCTCAATGACGCGGGTTCGATTCCCGGCCGCGGCGGCCACTGTTCTGATGGAGGCGAAAAGCAAAAACGCCCGTGCGGTCAAAATTAATCCGGAGCCCTCCACTACGGCGCACCTCATCATCTGCGTTGCGTCGGCGCGTTAAACCCTACAATCAATCAGTCAATCAATCGAAACGAGAAAGATCCGTCATGGCGTACACCCCTTCAAGGTGATGTCCAATGACTACCACTTCCAAAAAAAATGAAGGAGGCTCACACTTATAGAAACAATGAGTGAGTAAAAGTCGCTGTGGCTTGAACCGTCGTGATGGTCGTGAAAGTTGTGTACAGCTTTGCTACCCTCAAGTTTTACGCGTTAGTGTGAGCTTCCTTCATATTTTATTGCTCCCATTTTGTACCGCTGGTAAAAGTGTAGCAACTCTGCTAGAAATAAGCATGCATAGACGGGCCAAATGGAAAAAAAATATGCTAAAATCTTGCCTCTTTCCCTGCTTACAGCATCACTGCATTTTGTCGACGCAACGCTTCGATCCAGGCTATGTGCAGGTACGCGAGAAAAACAACATCGTTGAAAAGTTGTCACACGTTCCCTTACCATTTCCTACAACAGAACACAGCACTTTTTCTTTTTCAAATGGATGAAACAGGGTAGTAGGAAAACTGTACAAACAATGTATTTAAAAATACGTATGAGGTGAAAAGTGACCCTCCCGCACGGATGAAAAAGTGGAACATATGAGATGCGTCGCCACTGTCGTCAGAGTTCATCTCCATGTGTGAAGTCTGGTAGTGTCGGCTCTTCGCTTTCTGCAGGTTCTGGCTCGCCTGAAAGTAGGAACAACGGAAATCTCGCGTTCAGCGATTTTTTCCCGTAACCAACATACGGGAAGTATCCCGTAACAACGTGCATTTCTATGCGGGCACCAATGTGCGTTTGCTGTGTCCTGCCTTTTTTAAGCCCCTCCGACTGCAGCCTTACGATGACAAAGTTCACATGTCTTTGTATACGAACCAGCCCGAACTCTCTGACCCAGACCGTAAATTGGTGTAGAAAAGGTTAGCGGTAATAAGGCGTGCAAATTTTCAAAAGCCGTAACTCGCCTCATGTGGTGTCCATGCGGCTTGCGGCATACTAATTGTGCCCCAAATTTCTTTCCAAAGGAGGCCCCAAGTGACTCAAAATGAACAAATCACTCATTCAGCTTAACTGTAAAATCTAGGCTTGTGCGAATAGTAATATTTTAGTTCGAAGCGAATTCGAAGCGAATAGCCCTTGTGGTCGAATACTTTCGAAGCGAATTAGTTGTCAGGTGTTACTGAGCTTCCCGTCACTGAGCTTCTGGGCCAGGCGGGACCTTCATTAAAAGTTTCTATATCAGGTTGGCACTCGTCGAGGCATTGGCCATGTCACTTGACTGATCGAAGCAACTGATGTCCACTGAAGTTCAAGCGCGGAGTGCAATCAACACTTGCTCACTGCACGCGTGCCACATGGTGACCATACAAATTGTTTCGTTACCGTTCCATTGTTTGAAAGAATGGAACGAGAGCCTTGAATACCTCGACGAACGTGCGTGCGTAAGATGGCAACGACAACGCTCTGAATGTGGCTTAGCTTGTCTTGGCTCCACTTGTAATCAAGATGTAGGCCTGATGTCAATGATACTGTGGCTTGCCTAACGAAACCAAAACTACTCATAGCACTTGAACACAGTTTTGATATTCGTTTCACTCGAAATACTTCGAAATATCGGAAATTTTAAAATTCAGGTCGAAGCAAATTCAATAATATTCATTCAAGTATTCAAACCGCTCAAATATTCACACAAGCCTAGTAAAATTCGTAAAACTCATCTGGAAAAAGTAAGGGAAGGGAAGGGGGGGGGGGCAACAATGTTTTCATTTTGGTCCTGAGCCAACTAGTTTCCCCAAGTCAGAAAAAATTAGACATTCAACGAGTTGCGCCCTTTGGAACTTTCCAAGTACGGGTGAACCTTCTTCACTGTACCGAACGCTAGTTCTTACGATAGCTGATGAGCTGAAGAAGAAAACGCTGCACGTAGCTTACAATCTAGTTTTTCTACACGTGAAAAAGAAAAGATGGCTGGGGCTCGGCCGGAATATGCCTTATGAATAGCGTCACAAATCACCCTGCCGAGAATATTTTTGCTGCCCAGCACATGTGGCGAACACAGATGTTGCTTTAGTGAACGTGTGCTGCACGGAATTAATGGTGCCCCTCGATCATTTCCAGGAGAGTGTGTGCACTCCGCAGTGCGGCGAGAAGGCAAAATATCCACGCAGTTGTGCAGGAGTGAGATAGCATGCAAAAACAAAGTGTGCGATTGGGTATCACCGTGTTTATTTTAAACATCATCTTCTCTACACCAAATCCTACGGCACCTCTCGAGGCACAATGCGGCACGACAAGACGCCTCAATCATGCACACTTGACTAGAAAAAGGAGTCACAAGTTCCTAAAAAGCTTTTTTTTTCCTAATTGTGCAGAGTGCAACTAATCTCTGGAAGTGTGCAGTCTAAAATTGCCCAGTTAAGCATTTCCAAACACTGGTTTGATGTGGCTTCTTCTCACAATGCTTGATGATCAGTGTATTTCAGCACACCATGTTTCATTTGCAAAATTTTGTTGTGTTTGTTCAAAGAAAGCGAGGAAGCTCGGCTAATAAAGGAAATCTAAAATGTTGAATGTGTGTTTTTATGCGTGGCACTCCAGTAGAAATTCATGGCCTGTCTGTGTACGCTTTGTCTGCGATGCTCTCTAGTGTAGTCGAAAATGACAGTAAAGAGTGATTGAAATCTACTTTGTATTAGGTTAACCCTACGACTAAAAAGTGAATGACCGTGAACTGTTTTGCACAGAGGCGGCAATAACTTGTTTGATGCAGTCTGCCTCAGAGTGCAAGAAATCTGGAACAGAGTCACTCAGTGCTGTACACATTGTAAAACTGTAATGCCCGCTGCACTGTCCATTGTAAACATCACATTTCTGGCCTAAAACCAGACATGAAAACATGAAAAAAGAGAGAAAGCACAGTCGCTTCGTGCCCTGTGTGGTAGTATGACTTGCAGAGACAACACAAGCGGCAACGCAAAACCAAGACACACAACCTCCGTGTCCGGCTGAAGACGTCACATCTGCGGGTTAAAAAGCTGCTGCAACCGATTTACATAAAACCTCGCGCGTCACAACAATGCAAGAACCTTGCTCCCTGCAGCCAAGCAGGTTTTTTTAAGTAGTCTGACAAGAACGTTAGATGCAGCAGCCGTCAGCTTTACTGTATCAAAACACAACGACCACAGACCAAGCGGGCGGGGCACACACACAAACACACACACACACACATACACACTGGAATGTAAACAGTTCCGTTTAACAAGCGCTAAACAACTTAAAAAAACTAAATTCCCAGTCTGTTTTGTTCATACATCACCGACCCGAGGGATCAGCAACAAGCCTTCCAACACAAAAAACGGGAGTACAGATAGGCAAACGACAACAATGAAAACGCAGCCGGGGACGAAATTTTGCAGGACATGCGAGTGGCAACCAGAATCGTCACCACCAGTGCGTCATTTACTGATACATGCATGCTGCTATGACCTATGCTTCTGTTGCTTCCATATTCCATATCAGGACCACTGGTGTCAGATCAGCGCAATATAATGGAACTGAGTGGAAAAATCAGTTATGAAGAGCCCATCTAAGCCGTCGTGTTCCCACCGTCCTTTCCACGCGCACGTTTGTTCTCGTCCATTTTGGTGATGTTCAGAGCTGCGATTAGACATTGCCACTAAACCAACGGGTCAAAGTTCACACACTACTCAGTCGCTTCCAACAGCAGCAGACAAGTTTTAACACACAATTACGCCCTCACACGTCCTGTAAACTTTCGCCCCCGACACTAACGGTTGCCAGAAGCTGACGGCCGCGCAGTCGACGCCCTTCGCATCATCACCACGACATGACGTTTCGGATGGACGAACTGATGCTGTGGTCCTTCCAGTTGGATAGCGTGTACTCGGAAAAGCCGATGTACACGGCCACGCACACGCCTATGGCGCTGGCCACCGACACGCTCCTCTTGAAAATGATCAGCGTCGCAACGCAGAGACCGAGGTACGTGGCGTAGCGGGCCAGCAAGATGTGCAGCTCTCGCCACGTGTTGTCATTCTCTGGTGGGGGGAGGAGGAGGGGAACAGTGCGGCAGTCGATCGGCCGACCGGTTCTCGGCCGTGCTCCGGCACAACACCCCAGGCCAAGCCCCCTCAACCACGTCAGAGGCATGCATACCACCACAGGGAAGTCAGGGCAGAGAATGGAAATGTGACACAGGGGCACTGATTGAATTTGCCCAGCTTTTTTTAATACTGCTGCCCTGTTTATCATCAATTCCTCACTGTCTTCACCCCTCTGTTATTTCATTTCTTCACAACCTACTTCCCAAATTCCATTTCATCTCTCTTTGACTTCTACTGTTCTTTCCTTCTATCCACTGCTAAAAGGAGGTGATGTTGGAGGGTAACTTTATGGCCAACATACAAATGTATTCTTGGGTGGATATGTTAGGTAAACGTGTGCTCTATGCACCCAACATTTCGCCACGATCTATTTTTCAGAACTTCTGCTACTATCACATATGTCAAAGAGAAGTGGTATTTCAGGAGGCCTGCCATTGCGGGGACTCTCGTATCATTTAGTTTGCCCTGAAGTTCGTAAAGATAGGAAGTTCGTAAAGATAGATAGTGTAGTAATTAACTAAATCTGAAGTGTATTTCTATTCTCTCCGCATCGAAGTAAACACACCGCAACTAAAATAGTGAAATTTAATGCACAGCCACTATTGCTGTCTTAGCACATAGTGTGTTCACTACATAGGAAGTAATCTCTCTGTTGTTCAGTGCACTTCTGAAGTTAGTAAAACCAATACAGAAAAAAAAGTGCCCACAAAAGTGCAAAGCAGTCCAGCTATTTCTTCCAGTGCACTGTGTGGCTGTAATGATTCATAACCTTATCTTGCATTTACTTAGTGGCTGAGACACAACTAAATGGATTCAAGTCTAAAATAAAGAGGTTTGAGCAAAATTTTTCACAGTTAAGTGGAACTGGTAGCACCGTACTACTTTCCAGTTTGGTACATTCGGTTCCAAAGTTAGAAAAGATACTGAGAATCACTTCATGGGCTACCGACATGTGTGTTGCAGTAGTACACGAAGAGAACTTCAAATACTACAGATTTTCTAACTGCGTAAAGGTTAGTTTTTCCACACGGAATATCTTCAGAGCTGTGACTGTTCCTCAACTGAACACAGCCAAAACATGTGTAATGGTAGTTACCACCCTGTTTAAAAGTATAACCTACACTAACAGCCAAGTACTACAGTGTTGGCACACAGACGATCACAGTTAACCCTTTGACGCCCAATGTTGCTCAGGAGCATCAACTCAATTTTTTTTTCTCTCGCACTTTGTGGTTTTTTCGACATCTAACACCATTTATCGACAGACAAAGGTTCCCGGACCTTCAAAAATTAAAAAAAGAGAGGGCAGCACGTACTTCCGTGTGCTAAAAAAAGTATTGTTTATGCGTGCCAACTCGCATCGAGCCCCGGGGACTCAATGAGCTAGTGACAGGTAAGTGAAATTGTGCAATTTTGTCGTTATTACAAATGATAGCAATACAAACTTCACGTTATTGTCCTCACTTGAGCCATAAATCATGCTCATCAAGGTAGCTGTCTTGTCCGAGTGATATTTATATGGGCAGCCAGTGTTCAGTGTTTCCCAGTGCCTACTGTGTCCTTGTGTCTGTCCTAATGAACCAAATTTTTTTTCTGACTTCATATTTGTGATATCGGAAATCCTTTTCGATCATAAAGAAGTTTTCGCACGCTTAATAAGCAACATATTAAGGCTTAGGGCATCAAAGGGTCAATTCCTCACACTTTGCACCCATAGCAAAGCAACTAAGATTTACCAGGTTTCTTGCCTAGTGAGGTGAACTTTTTATACATCCCGCTGAGATAAAATTACCACAATTTACAAAACACTTTTGCCAAAGACTTTTTTTTTTTTTTTGTAACATCGACAAAACACGGCTTTCACTACAATGTACATTGCACACGTTAACAAGGGTTATTACAGACCCACAGGACGTCTTAAATGTCGCTCCGCATCAAAGAACAATGTTTGGACAACTTACCGTCTGGGAATTCTTCTCAGTGCAACACAAACGAACACAACGGAAAGGACAAAGAGAACAGAACAAACATAAATGTGAGGACAGGGACAGAAAAGATGAAGAAAGCGGAAGCCCAGAGCATGCGTTTGAGCAGACCGCAGCGATAAATTCATGCATGGCTTCAAAGCAGGTTCCCCCCCAGAACCAAAGGCAGCATGCCAACATGCCAAGTGCAGGCAGAAGAGCTAAGGAAGGCCTTCATGTAAGAACGTAGGTGCAGTCCTATCCCAGTGTAAACATCATTTCCGTGATGAGTTTCACGGTTGAATGCATTATTCGTTAATTTATTTTAACTCTCCATTCATAGATGCTGACACGCTAAGAACAGTAACACCAGAAACTCTGTGTTCTGTACAGCAACATGCTCATAAATGAAGACTGCCAATCTCGCGAAACTGACAAAATTGGAATACGGGCAGCGTTGTTCCCACTGTACGATTTTTCTCCAATCGTTCTTGTTTTAGTCATTTTTGTAAGCTGTACTAGAGTGCAGATATGACATGCACTTGCGAACCGGGCAAAATGTAGTGTTTAAATGTAAATTTGACCCCCCATGTAGATGTTACTTAATCAGTTAAAATGCCACTGGACCTTGACAGTTCCCTGACCTTGAAAGCTCCGACACTCCCACACACCCATATTACCTTCCCAGGCTCTTCAGTCAAGATCCTTTGGCTCACTACTCAGGCCAACACGTGAAATGATTAAACGTCATCTAAACTCTTCCTGGCCTTTGATTGAGTAACCCGCATGCTGTGCTGCATATCCAACTGTCACAGGGGTGTGACGAAACAAGATATCCACTTAATATAGTGTCTCCTCACCCCCTCGAACCACCGATGTTGCCCCGTCCTTCATCCTAAAAAGATGCTCGGATGCCTCCTTTTAGCATAAAGCCTTTTAAAAAAGCTTTGAAGCACAAATTCCAGCACTATGCTCCCGTATGGTGGCTGCAGTCACAACCGAGGATACCATTACTGCCTGCACCTCAATCAAATCTTTCTCCTTGTGGGTAGCTGAAGAATTAGCCATCAATTAGACCATTACCTACTCCCACTCACCGACACAAATCACCAACTCACAAGCTGCATGTCAAAGCTCCTCTTACAACATAAACACAAAGAGGGCAGTCAGTTACTTGTACGGATGTCAGCCCACTCCTCATCTACGGGTAACGCCTTTGACCATCAGCAACCCAGCACCCTCATCTTTCACGGGAGTTACTAGAATTCTCCCCTTTGGTCACTTCCTAAGACATCATGCAGCACTATAGACTGACTCGACAACACCCTCCCGCCCCACATCTAAAACTTCCCACAGAAGACGAAAAAGCCCGCTGCCAGCTTCAAACTAACGCTTCCTTCCCTCAATCAACCCGGCTCCAGTCCTGTACCACCGTAACCGATCTTGTGTGGAATGACGGTAATGCTTTCAACAGGCCACCCCGCCTCATATCACCCCAAGGTGCATGAAAAACCCAAGCCTCCCAGTTTCTTCTAACACCCACAGCCACGATCATTGTATGGATGTTTGTACTGAGAAACCACTCTCGCAGAGCAGATAAACAAATGGTTTTAGAACGACCTACACACCCTTGCACTGCTACTTTAATCACATGTTGCAAACTATATGCCTTAAACTACGCTGGAAGCCACAGCAATGCAACTGTGGTAGTTCACGAGGCAGTCATGAAACGAGACCCACGTTTCTGTTACTTTCAAGCTCTCAGAAATAAGCTAAGGCTCCAACCATCTGCATTAAATGCTGGAACAACGCATAACTCGAGTACGATAGCAAAATGTCTTAACAACAAAGGGCTCGACAAATCCACCTCAGGGCCCTTTAAACGAGTTCCTTCTCTAACCAGCAATCACAAAAGGATGGCTCCCCTGCAAATTCCAAAGTTTTCAGCAGCTGCAAATGAAATTGATAAATGCTACTCTAAAGAGAAGCTGCCTTGATGCGTGATCCTACTATCACCCATATTGGCCATTAGTATGACCCACTTTCGTCGCGCTATACACTACTGTATTCACAGCTGTAGAAACAGCGCAGATAACAAAAACCTGTAGAAATGGCCTGGTACTACTTACCCTCGCCCTCTTCGTCGTCTAAATGCGACAAAAGTGGGGACACGCCATGAGTACAACATAAACAGCACAGGAAAGAAGAAACATTGAACGTGGTGAATGAAGTCAGAAGCGCTGAATGCAGACAGCAGAAATGTGCATAAACTCTTGCAAAGAAGAAAGGCGGGAATTTCGAAACAAAAAAACGTCTACAGTACCTTCATCGGTTGCATCTGTGGACAGAAACCAAAACAAAACGTAAAAGAAGCATTAAAGAAAAGGGAGCTACTACTCCAAACAAAAGCACAGGTAAGTTTACTTAAGCATGCAAAAAAAATACAAGAAAATAAGCAGAAATCAGGCAACTGGAAGCTCAAAACAAGATGCCACCAGTCAACATAAAATTGTTCTTAATTGCACTTCTGCAGGGAAAAAAAGAAAAATATGCTGCCTCCCAAAAATGGACCGAAAATGCGACAAACTTCTGTTGTATCGTGACCCACGTGCCGATTCACCATGGGATGGTACAGATCTAAGCTTGCATCAATTACGAAACTTTAAGAGACCCTAAAGATAGCATGCCATTTGCCTCATTTGAATGATTGGGGAATTCACAACATCCCACATTTTGTTTGTAGGGAAATATGCTTCCATTGCGTAGAAATTTCCATTCAAAAGAACAGATTTAATGTTACCTGTCCACTTCCAAGCCCCGCTACAAGTTAGAATTCTCTAGAATGTGCACATAGAAATCGCGCAAGATTGGACAGCCCGTGTATTAGGTACCTGCATGTCAAGGGACGCAGTCCATCAGGAACTCAATGTCTGGCTATAGGTATCTTAGCTAGTAAAACACCAAGTGGGGCATTTCACCCGTGTGATGGTGTGGCCATTAGTATCGTAGTCATTTCAGCTGACAAGCCTCAAGCTCCGCCAACTAAACTCTTCCATGTTCTAATACGAAAACTGGCGACCTGGGTTAATTACCGAGCCTAATTAGGTAAGGTCTGCATTAAACTCAGCACGGTTGTTACTCTGCCACGAAAAATTTTGATTAAAGAAATGTTGTACGTTGCCTACATGGTCTCTTTAAAAAGTCTACCCTGAAAACATCTCTCTCTCTCTCTCTCTCTCTCTCTCTCTCTCTCTCTCTCTCTCTCTCTCTCTCTCTCTCTTTTTTAAGCCTGCACACAAAACCATTCACCAGACATAGCCAGGGGTGTTTTGCCATGAAAGTTTGAATGCTTCGTGCAGGATGGGTGGACATGCAGAAATGCGAAGAGAAATGCTCGCAACGTAACTCCCTCACAACACCCAACGCAAGACTCACCAACACAGGTCTTGTCTTTGAGGATGTAATTCTTGGCGCACGCGACGCAGTTGTCGGGTCCGTCTCCGGTGCAGTTGTCGCACGCAAAGTCGCACACTGCGGGGGAGTCGTGTTGCGAGGCAGAAGCACAGGTAATTGATCAGTAGGGGAAAAAACAGACCTAAATAAACAGGTAGAGAGCTTAAGGGGGCACACTGGTCTTAAAACAGCTCCTTTTAATTTTTAAGTTAACTCTGTGAAACTTGTCAGTCTTGCTGCTTTTCCCCCACTGATTTCAAATATGCCATCATTTTTTCAGTTGGTCAATTAGTTCCCAAGATAATTAGATATAATTAGCCACTTTGGTCAAACAACAGACAAAACAGTGTTGGTTATAAAACTGTAATCTTTATTATATTTTCCAATACTATAAACCCTGGTGAATGCAATAATTGAAGCAGTTTTTTGATGCATCACTTGGAACTAATTTTACAGCTCATTAAACTTCGGTGTTGGAAAGGGCACTCAAAATGGTTTCTTGCCACTGGTGCCACTGAAATTTAATGAGCTGTGAAATTAGTTTTAAGCGATGCATCAAAAAACTGTTAAAATTATTGCATTCACCAGGGTTTATAGTATTGGAAAATATAATAAAGATTATAGTTTTAAAACCAACACTGTTCTGTCTGTTGTTTGACCAAAGTGGCTAATTATATCTAATTATCTTGGGATCTAATTGACCAACTGAAAAAAATGAGGCATATTTGAAATCAGTGGGGGAAAAGCAGCAAGACTGAGAAGTTTCACAGAGTTAACTTAAAAATTAAGTCGTTTTTGCACATGGATGACAGATTAGTCTAGAACTTTGAATAGCGCTTTCATGGTAGTCACTGGAACAAATAATACCCAGGAGTGGAAGCAGGCTTGAACTTTTCGGAGCAGCTCAGGAAGCAGGAATAACACTGTTTTGGAGCAGCTTTGGAGCAGTAAAAGGGTAGTTTTAGAGCAGCTTTGGAGCACTAAAAAAAGAATTTTGGAGCAGTGCAAGTCTGTTTGGGAGCAGATTTCAAGAGTCAAGCATCATTTATTTGCCATTTTCCATTTCTGGTGAACACGCACACAAAAAAATTCAAATGGCTTTACTCAATATTCTATCAATACTGAGCACGCCACCTTTTCTGACAAGTTAGAAAAACATACGTTCTGATAATTAAAGCATCATAGCTGACGGAGCAACAACGAAGTACCAACAAAAATAAGCGATGCTTGAAATATCTACACCTAACTAGACTACAATAAGGCAGCCTAAAACATAAGAGAGCCATCATTGCCCAAGCCAGTGGCCCAAGTGGAGTAAGGGAGGATAGCGCCAACAAGTTTGGAACAGCACGTAGCTCCCTCTACCATTTTGAAAAGCAAGGACGCCCCTCTTTAATGACGCACATGCACAAAAGAAAATAGTGATAGCTGTGGCATAGAGTTTCATACAAATATCTACTAGACGGAAATCTGGCGCTGCGATCGCAGGCCGCCGTGGGCGGTGCCATTGCAGATAGCGACGTTCCTTGCCTACTTGGCTTAGTTACCCATATGGCTTTCTTTTGGTCTCGAAGCCAAAAGGGTAACATTTTTTTCTTGTTCACCGTGCATGAAGCATCTAAATAATTACTGACAAATTAATCTTTTTGGAGCTTCAATTTTATAATACGAAACAAATTTGAATAACCTTTTATAGTAATATTGTTGCGTTTTTGCAGCCAGAGCCGACTTTCCAGCCTGTTCGTGAGCATTGGACAAGTGGAACGTGCCTGCCCGGTACATGATGGAACGCTCGCCGAAGCGCGGCTCCCCTGGACAGTGGCACCAGATTTCCCTCCAGTGGATATTAGTATGAAACTCTACGGGCTGTGGCCTCCCTGGACTTCAACAAGCGGTGCTCAGTTAGTTTTGTGACCAGCACCGAACCAACGAGGTGCCACTGTCTGGCAGAGTTCATAAACAGCAGAAGCTGGACCTCGCTTGCATGCTCGAACATACCGTATTTACCCGATTCTAACGCGCCCCTGATTTTCCTGGCAAAAAAACCGAAAAAACTTGCACCTCCGATTGTAACGCGCACGGGACTTTGTGACCCAGACAAACGAATGCGAGAGAAACGGGCGATTTATTTCCCGAAGTATTCTCAATCATCTCACTCCTCGTCGCTGTACGCTGCCCACAACATCTCAGCCTCGGTGCCTTCAAGCGCGTTCGCGGTGCCACACTTCTGAACGAACGTTCAACCTACGTCTATGGGATCGTGGCCCACCCCTCGCACGCCCATCCCGAGAGCTTCTCCAGAGGTGCTCGTTTTGAACGCGTGGGAGCCGCTGCTGCCATTGCTGTTATCAAGCGCGCAAGTGAAATGATTTGACGATTTGTGTGAACGCCGATAGAAAGGCCTAGGCGCCTAGGCTTGCTGCGTCCATAAATCTTTGCTGAAAGCTTTGGCGCCATCTTGAGATGGCGATGGCGATGGGTCAAACGAAATTTCCGCTGTTTCGGCAGTTTCGGTTTTGTATCCGATTCTAACGCGCATGCGATTTTTCGGCCTATTTTTGGGGGAAAAAAGTGCGCGTTAGAATCGGGTAAATACGGTACTCGGTAAAGAGGACCAAGGAAAAAAATGTGCAGAGAAGGTGAACCCGCTGGGATGTTTTGGATGCGTTCGACTCTGAACCAGTCATTAGGCGTGGGTGACGACTAGCAATGAACCATTTCTTCCATTTCTTGTAGTGTGAGAGCTGTGAAGCTGTGAAGATACTGCAAGGTAAGGCTCGCAAAGTATTATAACTGACTTTCGGAAACGAATTTTTGGTTTGCGGGTGATTTTCCTGCAGTTTGTGTTTCCTTCTCGTGGCAACGAAATTCCTGTAAATGCGAATTTTTCGGTTTTTCCCCAGTGGTTTCGTTATTGCGGGGTTCGACTGTACTGTTTTTTATAACAGGAAGGCACAGGAAAAGTGGTTTGGCGCAGCATGGCGCAAATGGTGCAGCACTTCCCCAATTTTATTCCGTACTACGTGCTACACTGCGTAGACGTTTCCTGCCTCTAATCACCAATGCCTTTTTGTTATTATTACAATCACTACTACTACCCCACCCAGCTGGAATGCTTTACGTTCATTCATTATTCTCCTCCCACACATTAGCATCAAAAGCAGAGCTGAGACAGCTATAACCGACGCTGCAGGACGGCATATCGTTTGTCTTTTGCTGGTACAACTCCTTTTTTCCTTATGGTAAATAGCTTGCGATCAATGTCTTTTCAAGCAAAATTGATAATCAAGGCCAATGTGCGGGGAAAGAGAGACCAGGTGACTCACGCATGCACTTGTAAGAGCCGTCGTTGTTGGCACAGAAGGTGTTCCTCTCATTCTCGCACAGATTCTTCTCTCCTGCCTCCGCGCATTCGTCAATGTCTGGAAGGAACAGCGGAGAGTTCCGCATGGTCAAAGCAATGTTGAAGAAAGCCACTGGAGAAACAGATAAATTTACCATATTGAAAAATTTCCTCAACCTAAAAAAGAACCCACAGTACGTAGGTTCATTACTCAATGTTTTTATGTCTGCAAATAAAAAGCTTTTGCTAGCACTCAGCTGGGATAGATCATAGAAAAATACGTTGCAACACAAAAATAAAAGTCGAAAACGTTCCGAGATCTCTATGATGATACCAAATTGTCCTGTGGCGGGTCCTATGTGGGCCAGATGGAAAGGCACTTTTAAATGACCAAGTCAGGGAAAATGCCAGTACTTTAAAGGGGCCATGCGGACAAAACACAAGTTCGGTTCATTCTAAGGATTGCCTTGTTACAATCCTACTGACACCGCTTTGAACGTACACTTTGCTGAAATAAGCTATATAATTAGTAAAAAAGGGAATGGCCATGCGACCCACTAGCTTATTTCCCACAACAGAACCTATGATGTCATATGCCCAGCTCTGGGGTTGGCTGAGGCCGGCAAAAGCAAACGCAAATATGGCATGGCTTAAAAGCTTGCCGAATGAGCTATTTGTGCTTAAATGTAACGCATATTCATTTACAGGAGTAATATTGGTGCGTAAACAATGAAACTTACGAAAATGCACGTACACATAGAAGTACCGATGCGCACAGCTGTTGGTACTGGGCGTGCTATGCTTGTTTTAGCTGCACAGCAGTCCACCGCTTTGGAGTTGTCTTACACGACACTGGCCGATTGGCATACGCGACACTGTCCTATGCGACACTATTTCTCAAGGATACCACGTGTTTCACGAAATGATTACTTTCTACCGTAACAACAACGAGCCAGGTGCAAATATGGTCAAAAACAAAGCAACAGCAGACAAAAGTCCACGGCTGAGTATGGTAGCGCCGTCTGGGAGGACTGGCGGCAAGCAAGGCTGCAGAGCCTAACGATGCACTGGAAATACGTTTGAATACCCACTTTTGGGACTTCATGGCAGATGTCACAAAAACACACGGTTTGGCGGGAGAATCAAAGCTTTAACCTAAATTAAACAATTCCTCCGTGAATACGGCATCGTTTGCTGCCGGTCAAGCGCCGGGGGCTCCACAAAACACAAAATATTTCGAATAAAACAAACTTGTATTTTATTTCCATGGCCCCAACGGCCGGCAATCACAAAAACAAGATATGAAGCCATAAAAAAAATCACCTGAAAGTGGCTGGCGAGTCGCCACTGCTGCATCTGTTTTTATTAACGACTCCATTATTCATGTGAAGGTTGCGATAAAATTGGCGCTATTGTTATCGGGACTAAGTCTTTTTAAATTAAGGGGGGGTCACTGCTCTAAGTAAACTCTATAAAACTTGTCAGCCTTGCTGCTTTTTGTCCACTGATTTCAAATATGGTGTTATTTTTTGAGTCAGTGAATCAGTTCCCAAGGTAATTAGAGAGAATTAGCCATTGTTGGAGGAACAATACAGTGTCAGTCCTCAAGCTGTAATCTTTATATTTTTCAATACGATGAACCCTGGTGAGTACTATGAGAGAATCACTTTTCTGATGCACCGCTTGGAACTACTTTTACAGCTCATTATTAAACTTCAGTGGCACCAGTGGCAAGGAACGATTTCGAATGCGCATTTCAAACACCAAAGTTTAATGAGCTGTAAAATTAGTTCCAAGTAATGCATCAAAAAACCGCTTCGTTTATTGCATCCACCGGGGTTCATAGTATTGGAAAATATAAAGATTACAGCTTGAGGACTGACACTGTTTTGTCTATTGTTCCTCCAAAAATGGCTAATTATCTCTAATTATCTTGGGAACCAATTGACTCACTCAAACAATAATGGCATATTAGAAATGAGTGCAAAAAAAAAGCAGCAAGACTGACAAGTTTCACAGAGTTTACTTAAAAATAATAAAAAATGTTTTAAGAGCCATGTCTTCCCTTAATTAATGAACCAAGCTGATCTTTCGTATTTATCACCCTTTAGGATGGACACTGGAAGCAAGTTTACAATGAATTGGTGCTCAAAATTTCACATAGTGGGGCAGAAATCAGGAGAACAAGCTTGATTTTTTTATTTGCCTATACTATTTGTGCAACAATTTGTCCCGCTTACATTACTGTGTGAATGCTACCGCTAGAAAACCAGAGTTCACAGGCTTTGGATGCAGCACAAGGAGTATCAGCATTGCCCACTTTGTGCACATTTTACGCTGAATTAAAAGCTCCAGTAATTAATTAAAGGGTTGCAAACAGTGCTGCAGAGAAGCAGCACTCCAGAAGTCTTTTTTTTTTACTTTGAAGGTAATTTAGTTTTCTAAACGGCTGATGACCTCACTCAAGATTCTCAGCGTTCATCGATTGACACTTTTGGACCTTCTGACTAGCACTGGAGCAGTGTCCCGGAGCAGAGCACTGGAGCAGCAAGGAGCTCCAGGAGCCCTGGAGCTCCTTACCAGATATCACCACGTCAGCGCCTTTCACACTTTTCACCGACGGCTACGCAAACGAAATCACTGTATTGAAAGTCAAGCAAAAACTACATCAGTGCTCCCAAGCCAAACACACCAGTAGCAGTTCTGCAGATAACATTTATCGGGAGAGATTTGGCAATTCAGCAGTCGACAAGATAAGGCCTACTGTTTCAGTGGGTTGACGACAAGGATAGGTTGCTCCTAGCTGAATGGCCATAGTTTCAAGCACTTGCACAACACTCCCAAATAACTCCCGTATCCACCTCCCGTTTCCCCCATACGCCACTCACCGACGCATCCAAGCTCGTCGTTTCTGGTGTAACCATCCTTGCACTCCGTGCAAGCCAGCGGTCCAGGTCCAGAGCAGGGGCCCTTGCACGACTGGTGGCACTGGGTACAGGTGATCGTGTTGTTCACCATCCCATCCTCGTGGTAGCCCTCAGTGCAGGAGTTGCACAGCTCTCCGCTGTAGCCCGCGTGGCACTCGCACTTGCCGTTGCCCTTGCGGGTCCCCGAACCCTGTCGTCAAAGAAGAGTAGGGGGGAAAGCAGCGAGCCCTGAGGAACACTGCATCACCAGAGGTGGCCTCGTGCTGCAGACATGTTCACAAACAGACTTGGGCAGTAACTAGTTACTAGAAACATGTTACCGGTAACTAGTTACGTTTTTCAGTAACTTGTAACTGTGACTAGTTACTTTTAGGTTACAGGAACTTGCAACTGTAACACTATTGCTTTTTTACACAGTAAATTTAACAAAAAATACCATTACAGTTACTTCCTTTTTTATAAATTATCCAACAGCAACACTTGTTAAGGGGGCCCTAAGCTGGATTAAACAGGTTTGAATTTTACGTGCCCAGTCGCTGGAGTACTATCCAAGGAGTGTCCTCCCACAAAAATGGTTTAAAAGCACCGAGTATTAGCTGAGTTATCGTTCATTTAAAAGGGCCAGCAAAAAGGCTTAGCGTATTCGCCCTTCCTCTGTGCCTCCCAAGCACTGTAGATGCGACGAGCTGACTACCTCCGAGAAAAACAGCCCATACTTGGGGACAACTTTCGGTGGCAATGGAGAGAAACCTACGGGGTGGGGGATCTAACTGTTTTGTGTTATTGCGCCAAAGTAGTTCCAGATAAATTGGTTTCCGTTTCAGTTTCTTTGGCATGACAGATATGTGTTTGCTACAGATCGTTTCTTCGCATTTATGTGTTTGCTACAGATCGTTTCTTCGCATTAGTTCCGTCGTTGAGTGTGCTGAACCACAATCACCGAGCATGCAGGCATATTGGCGTCCCCTTCCCTACACTTTGTTTCTCAACACAAGCCAACACTCTCACTAGAGAACTCAGAGAGACTTATGATGTGAATTTGTTTTGACGGCATTTTGTTTTGGGTTTTGAGGGGGCACGCACTGATATGTAAACTCTTCTTGAACTGAAAATTGGGCAGCACCATGGACGTGTGTTGTATTCTCTGGCATGGCACGCATGCCAGCAACCACATGTGTTGCTTTATCAATGGGTATGTGCGGGTTCGGGAATGGCGGCGCACACATAAGGTGTCCCAGTGAGCTCAAAAGCATTACCTCGACGTTAACTACTGTTTCGCACAGCGTCCTACTGCCTACCTGTCACAAGACACACGTGAAGTCGTCGGTACAGGTCAGCTGATGGCCAGGTATCGGCCACTAATTGTTGACGTGTCAGCAAAGCGCTATCTCTTTCAGTCGCTTGCCGATAGGTGTTGCTAATCTCCCAGCTAACAGCGCGCGCACCAAACTGGGGGAAAAGTAACCTTACTTTTTCACAGTAACTGTAACACATTACTTTTGGATGCTCTGTAACTGTAACAGAGTTGCTTTTTTGGCTCAAGTAACTATAACTGTACCACTGTTACTTTTTACTGGTAACGTGCCCACGACTGTTCACAAGCAGCCCGTCGCACGACAGCAAGCCAGCGACAATGTGACACTGTGAAAATGCATGGTTGAAATGCCCCTTTCTCGCTGTAAATTCGTCAGTGCCTAAATGTACTACGGTCGAATTTAAAGTTAGCATGGGGGCCCTGCCATAGTGTTCCTGGAATGATACCTATGCTCCTCACAGGACTGCGAGATGACTTCCACCAGATGTAGCTACCGCTGAAGGTAAAATCTAGTCTGCTGTATTATTCATGCGGGAACGGCTGATTGGTGTGACAGATGAACAGTAACACAAGCAATGCACAGTCTTTTGTTGATGCAAACAGAGCCAAATAGGTCTGAGAGACTGTCAATGGCCACTAACATTGCTCACCACGCATAACAGTGCTTCAGCTGCAAATGAGCCACAAGCAGAGTGCCGATAAAGAGCTTATACTACTTGCCTATTGTTTGTTATTGTTTTTGGTGTTCCTTTGGACTGCTCTCTACGACATAGGTCACACAAACTACCATAGTCAATCCCCGATGTATCGAATCATAGTATATATCGAATCCCCCATATTGCTACCATCACTGCCAAAGTAACGACTTATTTGTCCTGTTAATCTTTGTTTTGTGGCTACAAAATCTGTTACCCGTGCCCACACCACCCCTCATATAATACCCCTTTTTGGGGGTCTTTAAGGAAAATAAAAATAAAAATGAAAATGAAAATGAACAGCCCACCCATCCCCTAAGAAAACTGATGCAGAAGTATAGCGTTGCCGTACGTGTGTCTAACTCCTGTTTTGATATTTCAAATGCCACACCCCAAGTGCCCCTGCAAGTGCGCTTCCCCTGACAGGATTCTGGAGTGACTTCTTGTGCGTGCTGCAGTGCTTGGTAAGAGGGAGGCAGTGTTGCGTCCCTTGGGTGGCCTTCGACACCTGCTTGCGGCGTTGACACGGGGCTAGCCACATGGTAACCAGAACATGGGAAGCGATTTGGCGTGAAAGGCAATGAAGGATGAAGGGCAACCGGCCGGAGAAATTTGGCGCATAGAGACCGGTGTGGCTTGGTCCATGCTTGCTCTGCTTGTGGTGCCGTGTCACGTGTTTCCGAGCTTTGGTCACAAAGAAACTCAAGGGCGCGTATTCACGGACAGTCAGTAACCAGGGGCTGAAAAAACTTAGTAGCCCCAACTACTTAAAGGGCTACTGAAGTGCTTTTAGAACCGGGCAAAACTCTACTTTTTACAACTATTACATTGGTCAGTTTATGCCTGTAAAGTTTTTTTCGTCATTTTTAGCTTGGGGACAGCGGTATTCGTCGTTAAAGTTGACCCTACGCCCTGCCCACCGCTCCCTGCCGCATCGCCGGAAGAGCGAGAAACTGAGCGGCAGCGACCAGAAGTAGCATCATATTCGGAAGACGGCCAGCGCTGTGCGCCGCCGCTTCGCTGTGTCCCAGTTTTCTGGGTGAAGTTCCGAATTAAGCAGGCATGTAATCTGCACTTTATTAATCATCATTGTCTAGAGTTGCTTCCGCGTTGATTTTTAACCGTAATGTTACTGCGCGATTCCCTAAAGCGACTCCTAGATACCTGAGATTTCCTACCCGAGCGCCCGTGCCTACTACATTGCCTTCACGAGTAGTCGCGGGGCCGGCCGTGTCGTCGGGTGCTCTGTGCTTCATACGCAAAGCGACGGGCTCAAACAAATACGGAGGTACCCCAAGTTCCTGATCCATTATTATAAGGGAATTAGAAAATTTGTGGGACCACAGCGCTCTGGGCGTCCCAAACTCCTTGCTCGTTTTCCCGATCAACGTTGTTGGCTGTCACGACAGCTTAGCTGAATAGCTAGATTTTAAGAAGAAATCAAGCAAGCTGAAAGGATGAAGTGTTTTCTGCGTGCGGAAGCGCTCCGCACACTCCCCGGTCGTGCATGCCCGTACGGCACACGAAACGGCTCGCACCACAGATGCCGCGGCAGCAACCACTCTTCGCTGCTATCCAGAATGAAGGCCGTCGCGAAAAGCAAAGTAAATTTGCAAGAGAGGATGATAGTGTGGTGAAAAATTGTACTAGTGATTGTCATCCAAGGTGATTTCGAAAGAGGTGATCGAATTTGTATCGCGATGTGGACCGCCGACCGGTCGCGGAGGCTCGTCGACGGCAGCAAACGAACCTGCCCGACCACGAGATGCGGCGAGAGGCCGATGGATGGCGTTACCTGCACGCAAGAATATGAGCACAGCACCAATTGCTAGAATGCCTATCAACGTAGGAATAAGGTTCCACATGCGAGAAATGGGATGATAGTGTGGTGAAAAACTGTGTTAAGGATAGTCATTCGCAATTGTAAGCCTAAAGTCCCTACATAAGCGGCGATCCGTACAACCTGAGCCGGCTGGAGCTGTTGGGGAAGGCGTTCTAAAGCTCGTCAAGGACCAGCGTGCTGCGCTTGGGTTCCTCTACCGTTTGGGGGGCAACCAATGTTCGGCTCCCCTATTCTAAAGCATGCGTATGTGCAGCAATGCCACGTTCCGCTGACTGGCCGAGCAGCGACCCGGCACCAGCACCTCTGCGCGACACGGCAACCGGCGGCGGTCGTGCTGCCTGTGTGCATCGTAGGCCGCTGCAGAGCTTGTTGCCGCCTGTCCAAATGTAAAAACAAAGTTCCACGTTCCAGGATGGGGATGATGGTGGGTTGAAAAAGTGTGCTAGGAATTGTGACTAGCGCTGGTAGTGAAAGCGGCGAACCAATATCTGCGCAACTTTCCTGCACCCGAGAAACAAGTCGGCCATGAGTCGTCGGGGGAGAACCCCTTTCTAAAGCTCGCCGCAAGAGAACCTGTTGCGTTTATACTTACCTCAGGCTCTCCTATTCTAAGGAAAGATTGTGTGAGCCTTCCATTCACCAGAGGACCTTCTAGCCCGTATCTGAACGGGAACAGAATGAGATCTTCAGGCCGAGCGGTCCCGCAGCGCCGGCACTTCCGAATATGACGTCATCTGCCGCCAGCCAATCGCGTAAGGAGCCAGGGCTCTCACCGCGCCCGCGGGCAGGGTTCGTTCGTTTTGACGAAAAAAGATGGTTTGGGTGTATTTACACACAAAATAAACAAGTTTTTCAAATTCAGCATCAGGAAAACCATAATGTAATGCCCCCAACAAAATTTTTTTGAAAAGCTCTTCACCAGCCCTTTAAGACTTAAAATTACGCCCACTTCCCCTCACGGGAACCCTGGTGTGATGCAACGCATCTCATGGGGGGTTCCATTGGCGTTTTCCATCATACTGATTACGCTTATAGCAAGGATTCTCACGCGAAGGGGAGGTGGGCGTAATTTTCCATTTTCACCATGCAATGCACATGCAGTACACGTATGCTCAGGTATGGTCTTTATTGCAGACGAGAATGAGTGCACTGTGGTCCGTAAAGTGCACAGTTAGGGGCTCAACGATTGCATCAAGCAATCGTCGAGTACTGCGAGAGAGTGCAAGCGTAACGCGGACGACCGTCGACTGAGACCGTCGGAGTGCGGCATGCCGCTTTATATTCACAGCGCCCGAAGGAGAGGAGAGCGCGGAGAGAGAGAGTACTGCACATGCGCAGTGCGCGCAGCGCCACCCACCGGCGCCTAGCAACGGAGTCAGAGCACGCTGCGCCAACCCGCAGCTGTTTGGGAGAGAGCGTTCGCTATCGGAGAGAGGAGAGGAGGCGCAGCTGTGCAGACAACGCCGGACAGACGCAGGAAGGACAGAGGGGCGAGAATGAGATGCGTTGCATCTAAAAAGCAAGTCAGTGCTCACTAGGCCCCAACTAACCAAAACCGCATTCCCGTCGCCATCAAAGTGTGTTGACTAAGTAGTCAAGAGGTAGTCGCGACTGTTACATTTTCAGCAAACGCTGCGCATGCACTAAAGAGATTTCCCCCTTGCAACGGGACAGCGGCTGTGGCTACGGCTAAATATATGCCTCACCATCCAACTTCTCTCGTTTTGGTTTTTGTTGCCTGTCTTGTCATCTGCTTCCCGTCAACTCCAATCGGTGTGCTTGCCTGCCTGTGGCTCCGAGTGCCTCCATTGCCTGCACAATTTTTGCTACACAGTGGCCATTTGCAAAGTTTTTAAACCATCCAAAGTGCTCATATATCACTCGAATTCGCGATGAAGTGGCCGGCGTACGGCATGTGCTCAGTGCATTACGGAAACGATCGGCGCCGATAGACTACAGCTCACAGGCAGTCCCATTGAACTGACGCTTGCTTGGAACGCGCAGCAACGAAAATATGTATTTTTATTTTACCTCCCTCCGTCGCTGTGATAACCGCGCATTGTCTGAGCGCGGAAAAAATAGAAAACAGCCAAGACCCTGTCACCCGCTTCCGTTGCTCTACCTCTCTCTTTTCAGCTAACACAACCTAACCGACCTACTCTTGATTCCGTGGAATGAGCCTCTGTTTTTGCTTGTTTTGGCAATCCAAGAGAGAGTCCATTTGAGAGCGGAGGGGACGCGCTGCTCGGCCTGCAAGCGTAGCTGACGGAACTGTATGGGGTGACCATTAAATCCATGATCCATGACTCGCGTGCTGTTGCCAAAGGGAAGAAAGTTTTTCTATGATGTCCATTTAGCAGCCGCATTGGCGCTTTTACTGCAGTGTTACCAGTTACCATGTTTCTTCAGTGTACGCTTTTTGCTGCCAGTTACAACTGGTAGATGGAGGTAAACATCGTTGCTGCAAATGCACATCTCCTAGCGTGTTCGTCCAGCTGAAACATGCGTGAGCCGACGATTTCATTGCAGAAGAAAATTTCCCCTTTAGCAAGTGTTCGAATGCAGTGCTGTGTGTGTGGAGCAGGTTGCTGTGCAAATAGCTGGACTCGTCCATGGTTGGAATATTTGGATATTTACATGAACATTTAGGTTGGTGAAAGGTAACACGGAAGCTTTTGTGTTGTCTAAAGCGTTGTCAAGGTTTCTTAGCTATCTGCGGCCATAAATATACAGTTATATTTCAATTGTAACTTATGGTGACAGCATTTTGTTTATGTGTAGGTGGTGTAACGAATAATTTATACGGTAGGTTTCGCTGCTTTTTCTCTTTATTATAGAGTTGTGTGTATGTAACACCAAGCAGTGTGCACGCAAAATTTAGTGGCGTTCCCGTATGGAACAAATTTGCAACGAGGACGAGAAAAAATTGTCCGCGTTTGATGTAGAGTTCTTTTGTGGTGTGTGTTTTATGCTTCTAAATCATCACCTGGTATGCCGTAACAACATTCGATTGTCATCGTCTGCATTTTTAATCATCCAACAAAACCAATAAAGACTTTTCGACCGTCAAAGAGTGTAGAGTGTATTTTTCTGCACTGAGATTGTCAAAAGTCTCACCTGAACCGCAACGAGTTTTCTCCCAGTTACAATTAAGAAAGCACTGCAATGATTGTCCGGACTTTTAATGGCGGGTGGGTTGTGGGGCTGTTCGGCCGTGCTGGAGTGGCGCAGACGACACATTCTTTTCAATTCACCGGTTGGTTGAACGCTGCATTAATGCTGGTACCTTCTCCCAATGCACGGGGATTTGTGAACGATACCTGACTTAGTACAGTTAAACCTGGATGTAACGAACCTCTATGTAACGAATTCCTGCATTTAACGAAGTTTTTCAATTCCCCATTCGCACCCTCATTGAAGCCCGTGTGTTTTCGACCTGTATGTAATGAAGGCATCGCAACGGTTGACCTCGATGTAATGAATTTGCTACACTGATGCGTCGTTGTTCTTGGCACTTTTTCTGAAAAATAGGCTGGAGAACTGCACTAATATAGCGAATTTTGCCCACACCGCAAACTACACTGCGTTTGAACGTATGAGTGCGGGGTCGTTTAGGTGTTAGGTCCACCGGCCTTCGTGTAGTAACGCGTCTCCACTGCTATCTGTGGTGTCGGTTCGTCGGTGACGAGTTCTGCTGCCAGAAAATGAAAAGTTTGGCTTTTCAAGACAAGCTCGCAATTTGAGAGGCCGTCTTCGCTGCTGAAAAAGCAGAACATCGCCTCCCGGTACAATATAACAGCTAGTAACCTCTCAACAATTTTTAGTGCGGAAAAGAGCATCAAGTTCTCGAAAAGGCTCCCTTTCAGCATACATGTGGTTCTTGAAACGTGTTAAGGCACCGAAAAAAAAAACTCATAAGGCAAAAGTGATACTTAAGTTACGTTTGTGAATACAGGGGTAAATGAACTTGCTTCTTTGTAGTGCCGTGTAGTGACTAAGCCAGTGGGAAAGCAGCAGGCACAAATCACGGCGTTCTTCACTGTAAAATAAATCCTTGAAGCGTGGATTTGCCGGCACTGATGTCTAGCAATTTGGTTTTGTTTCTGCTTCATTCACGTGAGCCTCAACTCAAAACCTGCATGTAACGAAAAATTGTGATTTTTTGTCAACTGCGTTATATCCAGGTTTGACTGTAGGTTGCATTGTCGTGTAAACGTATATAAATTAGTTCTGATGCAGACAGCGCTAATTGCGTCCGGGGTGCTCCATTGCTAGCAGCAGTACTTCGACCTCGAGATGCACTTTTCTCATGGTTGGTTTCTTAGCCCACAGACGCGTTCATAACGTATAGCCATTTCAAAATTAAGGTTGGTTGAAACATTCACGGAGAATGTCGTGCACGTTGCGGAGCAGATATTCCAATAAAAATTTTCCGTTCTAGCTAGCCCTGCTGTACTCACAAACTGCAACCATGTTAAGTCACTACCAAAACAAGCCCCGAGCTCGACTAAAATTTTCCTAGTCCCGCTCGAGTTAGCAAACGCTACTAAACCTGAATCACGGCCTCCGAATACCAGCAATGCTAGTTACGACTACTAAGAAATGTCACGTGTCAAACTTGGTTACTGACATCGGCTAGTTGCCCGCTAGTCAGGCGTTAGTCAGAGGATGCGAATACGAACCAATAACATAGCGACAAAGGTGGATATCATTCAATAGGTGAAGGCTGGTGAAAAGACGTCGTCACAAGCAAAGGCACTCGAAATTCATTATTTTTGAGCGCAATACTGCCCAAAAAAGCTAATGTAAAGGTGGAGGAAACACAGGTCAGCCATTTTGGAGTGGTTCATGTGCATGTTCCTGCAGCTTGTTCCGTAAAGCGGCTTTGCGGTGGCTGCAGACGAGAGGTGTTCGGACGCCGAAGATGGCACCGTCACGTGCCTCGAGTGTGAATTTAGAAAGTTGAGAGCTTGTTCCTGAGTTTGTAGGTGCTGACAAGGACAAGCAGGGTTTCGCGGATTGCACCAACACAAGGATCGCGGTAGACATCACCGACAACGAAGAAGCGGGATCTACTAGCGATTATGACGATGTTCTCAACCACCTACAACAGCCTGGGGACGGGGGAGGGCGTTGCAAATAAAGAATAAGATGGGCGCAGGCGGGGGCAACAATGGGTCAGGAACAAGAAGAAAAAGCTGCGACAAAGCTTCGAAGACAAAGCTGCGCCCACTGCCTCGCTCAGAGCACGTGTTCCATTGCTTCCCGAGAACGCAGCATCTGAGTCGTGATTTCCCTCTGGGATCATGCACACGTGCGTCAGCGTTCAGGGTGATTCGCTGCTGTTGCGGTGGAACGGACAGTGCTGGAAAATAGTTTGATAACTTCACAACCCAGAAGAAGCAAGCAAAGCTCACGGATGCTTTTCACACTAAATAAAGTGCGTAGGTCATCACGCTTGCATCTTCTGTGCTTTGAGGAACATATCAGTAAGTCAGCACCTGCCACCATCACAGAAAGCTCTCACTGATGTGTGGAGTTACCAGATAATCTTCAGATGGGCATATTTTATCCTTCCAATTATCGATACATTGTGCTATTTTGCAATCCCAGTTCGATATATCCAGGTGAAAGTGTACCACGTGACACTTGCCATGTAGGACATGCCCCGCAGGAGCAAAACATCGCAGCCCTTCTGGAGCTGAGAGGAAATGCGTCCGCACTGTGATCAGCCCGCCAATCACAGTACATCACGTATGTGTGGCCTCACTAGTTTTGTGAGGGGCACGCCAGTGGTCCTGGTTTCAAAGCATTCGGAGCAGCCATGCCTAGCGTTCCACTGCAATTTAAGGGATGAGTTGCTGGCCGCACATTCCAGTGAAATGCTGGAACAAGAAAAAGAAAGCACAGTTACCTTGCACCTCCCATGCCCATTGCACGGCTTCTCTGCTCCGCCAGTGCAGGGATCACAGTTGGGTCCGTAGTAGTTCTCTGGACAGCAGGCTGGGGAAGACAAAAGAACAATACAGTCGAACCTCGATACAACAAACTCCGTTTGAGCAAAATTTCCACTTTAGCGAAATATTTCCAATTCCCCGTCAGCTAGCCATAGAAATCAATGCAACGAACTCCTCGCCATGACGAACCATTTGTCTGGCTTGCTCTCGCTTTCATGAAATTTTCACTGATTAGGGCTGGGTTTAAACATTTATTTTACGATAAAATAAACATAACGCCACATATCTGTAACTTTTTATACGTTCAAGGAGCTTATTTTCACCGAATAACTTGCGTCGTGCGCCCACATCGCCGTTCATAAACAAAAACAAACTCGTATATGAATGCTATTGTTTGCTGGCGATAACGATGTGGCTGGCCGTCTTTACATGACGTGCAGGCTTGCTTTGCCAAGCCAAAACTACAGTCAATCCGTATCCAGTTGAAACTGCGCGCGGCGCGAACGTGCGCACGAGTGCGCCCTGGTGCTGGTGCGGAGCCATCGTGTATGCGTTGTGAGCAGCCTTCATTGCAGTTTTCCTTCCACAATTCTTCGAAGTCAAAAACAAAAATAATGTTTTCGTGTTTAGTCTTGAACCTGCATCATCCTATTTGAATCGCGAGCACACGGTCACGATAAAGGCAAGCAAACGCGGCTTGCCTACCAAGGTCAGTTGCCCCCGTGCCAAGCCAGAGGATAAGATAACGGCACCATTCCTGCCACAAGCAAGAGGGGGGCCTCTGATGGCCTAGTAGTTATCTGCGAGTAATCTGCTCGGTAGATACGTCGTGTTGTACAGCAGCATGTTTTGCGACTGCATTCTCCCCGCTCTTTATGTGTAGGAACAAAACAGATAACCATCGGTACGTTTGTTAGCTGATAAAGACAACACAATTGCGCATCACTCCTTTTTCGAAACATTGTACTTATGCTGCCAATGATGCCAAAGTTTACAGGGCTATTTTTCTTGCCCTTGCGTGGTGTGTTGGGGCAGCGAAAAGCAAAAACGCCCGTGTGTACGAGATTTCGGAGCACGTCAAAGATCCCCAGGTGGTCAAAATTAATCCGGAGCCCTCCACTACGGCGCGCCTCATCGCCTACGTTGCGTCGGCGCGTTAAACCCTAAAATCAATCAATCAATCAATTTTCGCTTCAATGAAACTTTTCACACGTCTTGTCAATTTCATTGCAGCGGGATTCGACTGCACACATGAAGTATTGCCAAAAGGGGGAAAAAAAAAAATCCTCCCAGTGCTCCGAAGCACCGCCTTTCCAAACAGTGTCACATTGCTGGTATTCACTGTGAAGGGGCACTAAAGGCAAATTAAGTTTGTCAACCCCAAGATTGAATTCTTTATAGCTAAGCAATGTTCTTTGCCCAGAAATTATCACATGAGCATTGAGCTCCCCCTTTTGATTCTTTTCCATTGTTTTCAATGCAGCTACTATCATCATCACCACCACCACCACCACCACCAGCCTATCTATGCCCACTGCAGGGCAAAGGCCTCCCCCATTAATCTCCAATTATCCCGGTCCTGTGCTAACCACAACCAATTCATCCCCGCAAACTTCTTGATCTCATCTGCCCATCTAACTTTCTGCCACCCCCTGCCATGCTTGCAGATACTATAAGTATTTACCCAAATCGTGATACATATCCCGTGTAGCTTTCGTGATAATTAATGTTGTGGCACTTCACAAACGTAAAGCACGAGTGAGACGTCCCAAATCATGACCATAGCCACAGTACGTCAGCTTGGTCGAATAACATAGAATCACACTTTACACCTGCAACGTTACAAGTCAGGCCACAATTTTTCCCATTTTAAATTCAACCTTAATTACATTTTGTAATTGAGATTCCAGCAGCAATGGCTTATTAAGCCACCCACCCAAAATAGTGGCAGATGTATCGCTCACGCGCTCACACACTCCCATTCCACTGTATAGCATGGCTTCGCAATGCTGAAAGCATCCCTCGTGTGTTATAAGGAGGGAATGATGCCGTAATAAGCAATGAAGCTTCCTTCTACACTCCACAAGCACGAAACAACTGTGACACCATCATGAAAGATAGCAATGTTTCGTCCCGTTCCTGCGGCAGTTTGTCCCATTACTCATGGATGAGACACACAATCCACAACTTTTGCCCAGTTACCCACGAAATGGTAATCAAGAAAGCGAAGACCCCTACGCCAAGAGCTATCCTGGCACTCGATATCAAGGGTGCCTTCGACAACGTCACACACGAAAGCATTCTCCATAACCTGCGTCAAACTGGATGCGGTAAGCGAACATTCAAGTATGTACAGGACTTCTTAAGTGATAGAACAGCAACAATCAAAATTGGAGAAGAGACGTCCAAACTGATAGCCCTGGGAGACAGAGGCACCCCCCAAGGGTCGGTTCTTTCGCCGCTTCTCTTCAACCTGGCACTCCTCCCGCTCCCGGCCCTGCTTCAAGGCATAGAGGGAATAGATCACGCTCTATACGCCGACGATATCACTGTGTGGACGTCGAGGGCAGGGTCGGAGAGTTGGATGGAGGAGACCCTACAGAGAGCGGCAGAGACCGTGCACGAGTTCGCTAAATCGTGCGGCCTCAGTTGCTCGCCACAGAAGTCGGAGTTGCTCGTCATCAAGCCAAGAAGAAAGAAAGGGGAACAAGAGAACGCCCGCATCACCATCGACGGGACGAACATAACGCCAACCACGCAAGCACGTATCCTGGGTGTCATCTTCCAGAACAACGGCAAGGCGGGGGCGTCGATCGCCAAAATCAAGGTTTCTACGGAACAAATTTCAAATATGATCAAAAGAGTCACAAACAGAAGACGAGGATTGAAGGAGGACGATGCATTGACGCTTGTCCAGGCCTTCGTGACGTCGCGCATCGTTTACGCTGCGCCGTACCTCAATCTACTCAAAAAAGACAGGGACCAGTTGAACGTCATTATACGCAAGGCAGCCAAGATGGCGCTAGGCCTGCCGAAGCATTCGTCGACCGACAAGCTTCTCGGCATGGCGAAACACAACGTCGTTGAAGAGTTGATAGAAGCTCATTTGTCTAATCAAAGAGTTAGGCTCTCTCAAACGTCGGCGGGACGTCGTGTTCTTGCCAAGTTGGGCTGGCAAGAGGCAGACCGGAAGGAAACTGGGCCGTTACCCAGGTTATGGGTGCATAAAATCAATAGCAAGCCTCTGCCTCGAAACATGAGGCCGGGTCGTAACGACGGCCGCAGAGTATCTCGGATAGCGGCCTTGACGGAGACTCTGGGTCAAATAGAAGATGAGCAAGAGGGGGTCACTCTCTTCACAGACGCTTCGTTACCCAAGTTTTCCTCGAAAGCCACGCTGACAGTTACGACGCGAGATGTGCTCGTAACCTGCGCCTCCATCAAGACGTCTTTTCCGGAGGTGGCAGAAGAGGCCGCAATAGCGCTGGCGCTCGCGCAGCCCAACGTAGGAAGAATTGTCACCGACTCCCAAAAGGCGTATAACAGTTATAGAAAAGGGTGGGTGTCTCTTGCGGCATTAGGTATTCTAAACAGTAAATGCGACATATCTGAAAGGAAAGTTGAATTGATATGGACGCCGGCTCACTCTGGGCTGGAGGGCAACGAACTTGCCCACCAGTTCGCCCGAGAGATGGAACACCGGGTAGAGGAAGGTGAGCCACAGTCCATAATTAGTTATAAGGACATTACGAACCACTACAAGACAGAGAGGCGACGTTACCCTGATCCTCACAAATCGCTTAGCAGAGAACAGCAAGCGATTTACAGGCAGATGCAAGCAGGATCCTTCCCGCACCCTTACCTTCAAAACAAGATGTACCCGGAAAGGTACGACAAGGAATGCAATTTTTGCAAGATTCAGTTAGGCACGCTCCAACACGTCATTGGAGTATGCGATTTCTACAAGCCAATCCCCCCACCTCTTACCTTTCCCACTACCCCACCCCATCCATCATCCACCCTTACCGAGCGATGGGAGACCTTTTTAACGAGCTCCGCCCTGCAAGACCAGCTCGTTCTGATCTCCAGGGGCCAGGCGGCTAGAGAAGCATATGGGTCCCGTGAAGAGGGAACCACTTCCATCGACGGCGTCTATGAAGACGTCGTAGTAGCTCGATTCAATAAAAGTTGTTTCTCTCTCTCTCCCCCCCCCCCAAAAAAAAGAAAAAAATTAAGCAGTTGCACTCAATGTAAAATCTGTCAGGCATGAAGCAGTGATTCACTAGAGGGGCTGTAAAGCCCTCTCTTGACTAGTTTCTCTATCAGCCTGGTGTTGGTACCGAAAGTAGTGAAGGGAGGACACTGCAGCCTCTGAAAATGCCTATAAAGAGACACTGGATAGAGTTTTCATAAATTTGGGGCAATTAACTTTTCAAAGCCCCTGTTTGGGTACTGTACAGGTTACACTACGAGTTACTAGGGTGGCTAGGTACTGTGACCCCGAACAAGCTACGCCGACAAGACGAGCCCCACAAGTGCTTCGGACTCAAAAGTCCCTCGTCCCGTCCGTGCACAAACAGCGACGCACCCTTGGCCTGCTCGATGCACAGGAACTTGTGCAGGTCGGGCTCCCTGTCCTGCGCCTCGAACCACCAGGTCTCCAGATAGTTCTCGTACTGCTCGGCCAGGTTGCGGCACTGCACAGGGGGCCGATCATCAACCACAGCGTAAGGCTGCTGGCCGGCATGACAGCGGCTGCCGTTTTTTTACCGCAAAGCTGTACACCTCTACACTGCAACGGTTTCATTGCCGTGGGCACAAACGATCTCTGTGGGCAAAAACACCTAGGCGCCAAGTAGGGTTGCCACCTGCTCGGTTTTTGACCGGCCCGACCTGTTTTTTAGACAGTGGGCCGGCTGCCGGTTTGTACTTAAAACCGACCGTCATTAGCCAGTTTTTTTGGCTACTGTGCTGCGATTATTATTTTTTGGGCATTTTATAAGCATTAATTCAGCAACTACAGCGATAAATAGGAGTCGGAAAGCTGTGCAAAGACACGCGAGCATAGAAAATATGCGGTCGAGCGCGGGCCAGATGCAAAGAAGAGCTTTTAATGGACGAAGTATGTGCGGTTACTTTTCAGTGCCGCACATTCAGAGCAATAACCAAAATTTCAGTGGCTTTCAGTACAAACGTTATGTTGATTCCTCTCTAGGAAAATGCTGTGATGCATATGGCATTGACGTCATAAAACATGGATTCTTTTTTTTTTTCACCACAAATTGAACCTTCTAAATACCACCCCCCCCCCCCCCCCCCCCTACTCCGAAGGGCCCGTTTTTTTTTTTCGGGGACAGGTGGCAACCCTAGCGCCAAGGCTTAAGATGCTGAGTGCACGCATCAGGTTAATCAGGCATACAGCACAGAGCTCAGAATTTGTTTAGGGAAACCCCAATACAAGCATTGAAACCGCATTATGGATAAGGCAACTGTGAACAATGCGGCCACCCCACAATGTGTTCCTGGTAAAGATTAATGTTTGCGATTATCTTTGAAGGCTAGGCATGACTAGTACCACTAAACAGAGCAGTTCTCCCCCAAGACACTGAGTACATGCATCAGGCTAGGTGGGACCCAGCACTTGCCACCAGAGAAGCCGAGCGTAGAGTCAGTAGGTGTTCGAGTACCGCCACTAAGGCACACAAGTCAGCAACAGTGGCCATTTTGCCATCCATCAGTGTTGCAAGATTGCTGCATCTACGGCCTGATGAGCCTCGATTTCAGCCACTGTGTTGTGAATACCCAGTTTCAAAAGTTTTTCATTGGAGGCGCTTACTGGGAGCCCCAGAGCCTGTTTATATGCCTTTCTGATTAATGCGTCCAATTTAGCTGTTTCAGTCTTATTGAGTATGGCATATGGAAGGGTGTAAGCCAGCCGGGACAACACAAAGGCCTCAACAAGCCGAAGTGTGTCCGCCTCTTTCATGCCCGTAGATTTTGTCGTTATTCTTCGGAGCATATGTGTCACTTGTTGGGTAGTTCACTTGAGCCGGCTGATAAGAACTGTGTTTCTGCTGTCCGCCTAAAAGAACATTCCCAAGATTTTGATCTGAGGAGAGATGGCACCACCGGTCTGTGCACTGGATAGGTGCGCTGGCTGCACGAATGTGTGCTCGAGGAAGACGGAGAGAGTGACCGGAGGTCCGGTCTGGGCGAGATCGGCGGAACAGCACGGCGGTGGTGGACCATGCATATCAGGTGGGAACTGTTGTCGCGTGCCATGAGTGCTGGCCTCCCGTTCGCGATCACAACCAGGATGGCGTGATTCGTGAACGCCGTCGAGCTTTGTGCTCGCATGCTTTGGGAGTTCCCAAATAAATGGCTGTGAGTCGACACTACTGCCTACTGTGTTCTCATATCGGTGAACAGGAGCTCGTGTGGTGGCCTACGCCGGAAAAATGCCTAGGTCGCCCCCAGGACCCGCACATATTCCACATCTAACAGTGGGACGCATCCTAAAACTCTATCAGAGTAAAAACAGACTTGTCAAAGAAGGCTTACGTGTTCCTGGCCTTTGACTATCTCCAAGCAGAGGTGCTCCTGGATTTCGATGAACCTAATCTCACTGAAAGATAAACAACGAAGATGCGATCACCAACTGTTATATAGAGACTCAAAGCCAGAAACTGCTATGACCCACAAGAATTTCGTCCCCTCTAATGAAGTCAGGAAAGCTTCGTAATGTCAAGATTTAAGTGCAGACAGTAATGCAACCTGTAGCTGTTCAAATAATCACAATCAAAAAGTGGACGGTGCAAGAACTAAAGTGAGACCTAGGGTTTGCAAGAGAGCAAGTGAGTCCTAATAGTTTTTTATGACCATATTTTGAAAAGCTAAATTGAGTTTTGACTGTTGCTAGATGAAGCCCAAGCATGACTTCACACATAGTTGGACCACAGTGTTAGTGGTCCTACAAGTACCCAAATCTACAACAAAATGACTGCTCCATTAATTGATATAGTTGGGTTGCTACGATACCTCAATGAGCATTCACATGAAAGCAACACACAGCCCGGTATATCCTGGTATAAAGAGCCAGCCAGATTGAGATTGCTTTGCCCTGCTACTACGACACTGAAAGCTGAATTTAGGGTTTCAAGCCCTGAATCAACACCTGGGATGCTGACCACCTAGGGATGTTTAATGGGCACCTCGGTATTTTCAATGCGCACCGAAACCTCAATACACCGCCGTTTTCATTTCTCGCCTCCATCAGAAAAATGGCTGCAGCTGCAGAAATCGAACCTGCATTTTTGAGCTCAGAAGCACAACAGTTTAACCAGTGACCAACCCCAACAATAAACCAGAAATGTCTGTTCTGTTCAAATTGCATGGCATATTAAAAAAACTCCAGGCAGTGTTAACTAATCTACAGCCTCCAGTGAATAGCCCAGTTGTTCCTTCAGCACAAACGGAATGGAGAACTTTCTGTACGGTTATTTGCATACACATTTGCACTGATTGTTGTTATGGCAAGTTCCTTCTGTAGTAGTGACTTGATTCCAATGCTTAGACAGTAACGATGAATGATAACTTTGGCAAGCAATGCTGGAATAACCTGGAGATTGAAGTAGCGTTTTTGTTACGGCTGATTCAAGTGCACAAATCAACTTTTGTTTTCACTTATCCCAAAATAATGCACATCTTTCAATGCAAGTGATTATTCGTTCTAAAACGATGAGACCACTTTGTTGAATTGCGTCAGCAATTACACAGATCAGAAAAGTTTCACACTTCATGAATCAATGTTAGCACCAAGTTCAGTATCAGCACAGAAGGCTGCCACAGAGCTTCAAAATGCTTGGCTAAAGTACTTATCCTATCTATTTTAAGCCTAAAAAAACAATTCTATAATTCTATAAGCCTGCTGTTAACCCTTTCAGCCCTGGAATTTTTCTTTTGAGCAAAAATTCTTTTTTTGGGTGTTTTTGCAGTTTTGAGCTTCAGAAGCATAGAAATGAGAAACTGAGGTGATAGTGTAAGTATTTAAAAATTTAGAGTCACGGCAATTATTTAGGTGGTTAGGCAATTAAAATTTTCCCTTCCAAGTAGAAAGAAGAATTTTTCTTCTTTTTCTAAAAGCTACGACACCGTGAGCTCACAGAAAAAAGTAAGGCTGGTCGATCAAGTACTTACATATTTATGAGCAATTTGATAACCTTGATTGCAGTTTCCGTACCCACCTTGTCGTAACATCCTGTGTCCAGTAGAGTTTCATTTTTATAGCCCCCAGTTCCGCGAAAACTCAATACTGGTAATGTCTATCGCAAGAGGCGTCCTTGGAGAACTCTTGCCCAGAAAAACTGAACTTTTGGTTTTGGTCTCAAAGCGCTAAAAAATATTTTGTGAGGTGTCGTCAAACGACTTTTCTTAATTTTCAAGTAAACTTTGTGAAACTTGTCACTCTTGCCGCTTTTTTTGCCACTGATTTCAAATATGCCATTATTTTTTCTGGTGGTCAATTAGTTCCCAAGATAATTGGGGATAATTAGCCATTTTTGGTCAAACAATAGACAAAACTGTTGGTCATAAAACTGTAAGCCTTGCGTTTTCAAAAAATATGAACCCTGGTGAATGCAATAATCGAATTGTTTTTTTTTTTATTCAGCTCTTGGAACTAATTTTGCTGCTGATTAAAGTTTGGTGGCACTAGTGACAAGGAACCATTCTGAATCTCATTTCAAACACATAATTTTAATAGGCTGTAAAATTAGTTCCAAGAGGTGAATAAAAAAACCGATCCAATTATTGCATTCCCCAGGGTTCATAGTATTGGAAAATATAATAAAGATTACAGTTTTATAACAAACACTGTTTTGTCTATCGTTTGACCAAAAGTGGCTAATTATCTCTAATTACCTTGGGAGCCAATTGACGGACTCAAAAAATAATGGCATGTTTGAAATCAGTGGGATAAAAGCAGGAATGACAAGTTTCACAAAGTTTACTTGAAAAAAGAAGTTGTTTTAAGACCAGTGTCCCTCAAGAAACACTAGCCCACTTAGTTTGGGGAGGGGAGGGTCAAGCTTACCTCTTGGCATACTTTTTCATGTTCTTCGCTTCCCAGTCAACGTCTCCTCCATCGTAGCGGCTCCTTTTTGTTCGCTCAATGCCCTGGCACGAAACGAAAAAAAGGTCAGAGGATAACAAAACAAATGCACGCTTTCCAAAATTAACAATGCGCGGCTATGCAAAAAGAACGTGCGCTACAAAACTAGAATGCCGATTTGAAACAGAGTGGACTTCAGTAATATTCTGACTTAAGTTTGCTACAATGTTTTTTAAAGACAATTCTCACACTGCTAAAAACAGGTCACCTTGTCATTTTTATCGCTGTATGAGCCAAGCTTTTAGCACTGAACTAATTAAGTTAGTAACACAAAGACAGAGTGAAAAAATTGGCTGCCGATCCGCTCCTCTCATTGCAAATGTTGACGAAAAACGACAGTCAGCTGGCGCCCCTGGAAAGTAAAGGCCTCCCTTCTCTTTCCCACTCACCTCTCATGCTGTTCCTCTCCCGTCTCGTTCCTCCCGAGATAACACGCTAAAGGTTTGCTCAAGTCAATTTAAATTTACCGCGTTCCACTGCTCCAAGTTGGGTTCCTCGATGCCAGCGCTGCCGTACAGCGGAGATGCACCCTACTACAATGTTTATAGAACCACGTTGCCCTACTCCACGAGAGTTCCAAGCGGAACGTGCAACCTACCTAGTGGAACCTTTTGTTGCTGTTGCCGTTTGATTTTTTAAATGCCACCAGGAGCTATAGTAGTACGAGCAACAGCAAGTGACCGTTTTCTGCCGTTGATGTAGTATTTCATTTGCTACAGCAAAAACGAAGCATCCATAATTTTTTAAATAAAGGAACACTGCAAATATCCCTTATGCATTGATTTTCTGCCTTATATTTGCGTGATGTCTTCTTGTTCAATATTGTTGACAAGTATGAGCGCTGACACCGGACTTAGACGTTTAGATTTCGCTGTGGGTATATAAGACTATTGGGCGCGGCTTTTGTTTTACTTTGGTCGGGTGGCTGAATTGAGTCAGACAGACAGACAGACTGACCAAAATTTCTGCGTTTAAGTAGTCCAAGAAAGACTATCATCTTTAAAAAGCAGTGAGGGGGCTCACTCATAGCTAAGCACCTGCTGTAGGTACATACACACATGCGCATATATGTAAAAAAACGCCCAAAACAGAGGTAAAGAAATGCAGGCAGGATCGCAGTGCGCTACATGAAAAAATATGACAGCCAAATGACACAGCCTATAATGGTTTGGGAGGTTGTAGTAATGGCCACAACCTCCCATGAATACGCCAATTAACCCTTGGCCCTCAGTCCCCAGCGGCTGCGAAGCAACTGACCACGGCGGCGGTCAGACCTGCGACGCAGCAGAGGGTGCTAAGAATCCCCGGATCCGGACAGGCCGCCAATGGAATCTGAACCTGGCAACGTTTAACGCGCGAACCTTATCTAGCGAAGCAAGTCTCGAGGTGTTGTTCGAGGAATTAGAGGGCATTAAATGGGATGTAATAGGGCTTAGTGAGGTTAGGAGGGCAGGCGAAGCCTTTACAGTGCTGAAAAATGGACACGTCCTATGTTACCGTGGTCTAGAGGACAGAAGAGAACTGGGAGTGGGATTTCTAGTCAATAAAAGCATAGCTGGCAACATAGACGAATACTACAGCATTAACGAAAGGGCAGCAGGTCTTGTAATTAAGCTAAATAAGAGGTACAAGCTCAAGGTGGTGCAGGGCTACGCGCCCACATCCAGCCACGACGACCAAGTAGTGGAATGCTTCTATGAAGATGTGGAATCAGCAATGGCTAAAGTAAAAACACAGTATACCGTAGTTATGGGGGACTTCAATGCTAAAGTAGGCAAGAATCAGGCTGGAGACAAGGCAGTTGGGAACTATGGTCTGGGCTCTAGAAATAGCAGGGGGGACCTACTAGTTGAGTTTGCAGAACGGAATAACCTACGCATACTGAATACCTTCTTCCGTAAATGGGAGAGTCGGAAGTGGACCTGGAGGAGCCCGAATGGGGAGTACAAAAATGAAATAGACTTCATATTATGCGATAACCTTGGCGTCGTGCAGGATGTGGAAGTGCTCGGAAGGGTAAGGTGTAGTGACCACCGTATGGTAAGATCTCGAATTAGGCTAGATTTGAGGAGGGACCGCAACAAGCTTGTACGAAAGAAGCCGATAAATGAGCTAACAGTAAGACGTAAAGTAGAAGAATTCAGGATCGCGCTGCAGAACCGATATTCCGCTCTTAACGGGGAAGCCGAGTTTACGACACAGGAAGCCAGCGACAACCTTACACGCATTATCACGGAGTGTGCAGTAGAAGTCGGGGGCACTATGACCAGACAGGATACTGGTAAACTTTCACAGGAGATGAAAGATCTAATCAGGAAACGGCAAACCATGAGAATATCCACCGCAGCTGACAGAATAGAACTAGCGGAGCTCGCGAAGTTAATCAATAAGCGTAAGACAGCTGACATACGGAAGTATAATATGGAGAGGATCGAATACGCTGTAAAGAATGGAGGTAGCCTGAAAGCAGTGAAGAGACGTCTTGGTGTGGGGAAAAATCAGATGTATGACTTAAGGATAAGCAAGGCAATGTCATCACAAATAGGGATAAAATAGTCACAGTGGCCGAGGAGTTCTATAGGGATCTCTACAGTAGCCAGGACATACAGGATAATGCCGAACGAGACAGTAATTCACAGGAGATAGACATCCCACCAGTAACGACCGAAGAAGTAAGGAAGGCTTTGAAAGAAATGAAAGGGGGCAAAGCACCTGGTGAGGATCAGATAACAGCAGACCTCTTGAAGGATGGTGGAGAAATTGTACTTGAAAAACTGGCAAACCTGTATACGCAATGCCTAATGACCGCAATGGTACCGGAATCTTGGAAGAACGCGAACATCATCCTAATCCATAAGAAAGGCGACATGAAGGACTTGAAAAATTACAGGCCGATCAGCTTACTGTCAGTCGTCTACAAGGTATTTACCAAGGTAATCGCTAACCGAATCTCTGCAACCTTAGATTTCAGTCAACCTAAAGAACAAGCAGGGTTCCGTAAAGGTTATTCAACAATGGACCATATTCACACGATCAATCAGGTGATAGAGAAGTGCACTGAGTATACTGAACCCCTATATATAGCCTTCATAGATTATGAGAAAGCATTTGACTCGGTCGAAACCCTAGCAGTCATTCAGGCATTACGGAACCAGGGGGTAGATGAGCATTATGTAACAATACTAGAGGATATCTACAATGGGTCTACAGCTACGATCATCCTCCATAGGGAGAGCAGTAAAATACCTATAAGAAAGGGTGTCAGACAAGGAGACACAATCTCTCCAATGCTATTCACAGCATGTTTACAAGAAGTATTCAGAACGTTGAATTGGGAACAGGTGGGTGTAAGGGTTAATGGAGAATACCTCAGTAACCTCAGATTTGCTGATGACGTTGCCTTGCTAAGTAACTCGGGGGACGAATTGCAAAGCATGCTTTCCGCACTGGGCGAACAGAGTAGAACCGTGGGACTGAAAATTAATATGCAGAAAACTAAAGTAATGATCAATAACCTCGGGACAGAACAGCGGTTTGACATAGGTGGCGAGGCAGTGGAAGTGATAAGCGAATATATCTACTTAGGCCAAGTTGTGACCCCAGATCCCAACCATGAGGCAGAGATAATTAGAAGGATCAGAATGGGGTGGGGTGCATATGGAAGACATTCTCAGATAATGAATAGCAGCCTACCATTGTCGCTGAAGAAGAAAGTGTATGACAGCTGCATCTTACCGGTACTCACCTACGGGGGAGAAACTTGGAGGCTCACTAAGAGGGTTCAACTTAAATTGAGAACGACTCAGCGGGCAATGGAGCGGAAAATGATAGGTGTAACATTAAGGGACAAGAAGAGAGCGGAGTGGGTCAGGGAGCCAACTGGTGTTAAAGACATATTAGTAGAAATTAAGAAGAAGAAATGGATGTGGGCAGGGCATGTAATGCGAAGGCAAGATAACCGCTGGTCATTAAGGGTAACAGAGTGGATCTCTAGAGAAGGCAAGCGCTGCAGGGGGCGGCAGAAAGTTAGATGGGCAGATGAGATCAAGAAGTTTGCGGGGATAAATTGGTCACAGTTGGCACAGGACCGAGGCAATTGGAGAATAATGGGAGAGGCCTTTGCCCTGCAGTGGGCGTAGATAGACTGGCGATGATGATGATGATTATGATAATGGTTTCAATGAACGGAATTTGTTTGGGTCTACAGAGGTAATCCTACGCTTTGAAGCCATTCTACTGATCATCTCCCTCTTCACTTGTAGGAAGAGAACGATCTCTTCGCACATGGTCCAGTGCCTCACCTACCACATACAGAACGACCAAGAAAATAGCCTGACAAATCTTAACATGTTTAAGGAAAAATGCTTCACCTAAAGGACAGATCACAAGCCCCCCGTCTAAGGATGGCAACTGTTGAAATACGAAGCTTTCTGCGTGCAAACATAAAATGGTGAAGTGCCAAAGTCAAAGCCGCTGAAATCGAAGTCAAAGCATCAATGATGAAAAAGCAAACTGCCTGAGAGTCAAAGTCTAAATTCAGACAACAGCAAACAAATTCCTCATGAGAAAGCTAAGCGACAACCCCCCCTGCCCCCCTCATCGTCTAAAATACAAACGGCCAAAGTTCAAAGTCAATCGAACCCAAAGGAAATGCTGAGCAACCTGAATGCGACGATGGTGCAATCAAGGGTTGAAGCGGGCCTGACCCTTTTGGAGCAGCTCGGGGAGCAGGAATGATGCCGTTTTGGAGCAGCTTTGGAGCAGCAAAAGGGGGGTTTTGGAGCAATTTTAGAGCATTAGAAGGCAGAATTAGGAGCAGTGCAAGTCTGTTTGGAGCACAGTGGTAGATTAACATATCGTTTATCAGCAATTTTAGATGCGACTGCATCTCATTCACTCGCCTTGTCCCTCCCTTCATACGGTGTTGTTGTCCGCCCACACCCCTCCCCCATTCTCCTCACCGCGCGAGCTGCGCTCTCCGCCGCTCACCCCCTCTCCTCTCCGATAGCGAACACTCTTCCGCAAGGGGCATTGGATTGGATTCGATTGGGTTGGGTTGGCTTGGATTTTGATTGGATTAAGTGCATTGTGTTGCGTCATAGCCGTGGTCGTTCCAGCACCGGCGTTCCGATTTCGGGCACGTGCATAGACTTGATCTTCGCTGCAAATTGCACGGTGGTCCCGTTACTTCACCATCCACTACCTGTACACTTCAGCGACCACAAGGCCGTCATCGTTAACGTTACGCCGCGTGTTAAATAAAGAATACATCATACGCGTCCCTCACACATTTCACGCAATTAGAGAATCAACACAACGGAAACACCAAGTGAACACCCAAGATGCGTCGCATCTCCACAGGGTTCCCCTCGCAGGAAGGTGGGGTAATTTTTTCATTTCTGGTGAACACAAAAAACAAAACTATAAATGGCTTTTACTCAACATTCCAGCAATCCTGAGTCGACCACATTCTCAACAAGTAAGAAAGATATATGCTCCCGGAATTAATGTGTCACCGCTGACAGAACAATAACAAAGAAAAAACCAGTGATCTCGTTTTGTTGTAAACAACACTCGCCTAGCACTGAAATTTACATTTAAGAGGACATACTTAAAATTACCAGTTCCCTTTGTGGCGGCCCTTATTATACACTGAAGGTTCCCGTGACATTTACTTGAGGGAGCCGGAATGAAATGGTCGTCCACATGGCGACATTTTACTGGGACACAATCTGGCAGGAAGCGGAATTCAGACAATCGCCGTTTACCCACTGAAATCTAGTAAAGCATTTCATTGACTGAAAGAATGCAACGGGAAGTGACGTACACACTAAAAGAACTTTTCATTTAGAGCCAGGTGTGTGTGTAATATTTAGGGACAAAAAGAGACAAGTTACTCACGTTCTGAAATGTCTTGACAACAGTCTTGCAGGCCTGGCAAGCAGGCAAAACATCTTTGCGCACGACCCGCTCGCCCAGATCGCTGATGTCTATGGCCGTCGCAAACTGCACTTCCGCCCGGCAGACGGCAGTGAAGCCAACGAAAAGAAGCCCCAATGTGGAGAGGAGGAGAGGTGAAGCTCGAGCCATGGCTGCTGCTGCTGCCTGCAGTGTACGCAAGGGTCTCGCTGTAAATTTCGTACAGTGAATTGCGCGGGAACATTTATTGCGGTCATTATGCCCAGTACATCATCCTGTTCAGTATATCATCCTGTTCACGGGATCTTACACCTTAAGAGGCTCATGAAAACAAGACGCAACTATGTTTAATTAAAATGAACTAGCCTTTGGGAACACAGTCAGCCCTACTCCAGCCACGAAAGATGTTTTTAACTAAAAAAAAAAAACTGGATGAAATGTTGAAAAACATTCCAATTTCACGCTAATTTCATGGCAGGTCGCCATGACAGAACATGGCGACCCGCTGCAGTAGCTCAGTGGCTAAGGCGTTGAACTGCTGAGCACGAGGACGCGGGTTCAATTCTCGGCTGCGGTGGCTGCTTTTCTGATGGAGGCGAAAAGCGAAAACACCCATATGTACCAATATTTCGGCGCACACTAAAAATCCCCAGATGGTCAAAATTAATCCAAAATCCTCCTCTACGGCGTGCCTCTACCGCCTGCATTTCATCAGCAAGTTAAACCCTACAATCAATCAATCAACAAAACATGGCAGGAGTGACGCAACGTGAAAACATTGTTTTCAACTGTACATTAGCTTAATCTGTACTGTTGGGCTAGTTGGTAGTTCATTTTAAAAATAGCTACAGTGCAAACAGAAACAAGAACACAGAAAAATGACAGGACGAGCGCTAGTCCCGTCGTCTTTTGGTGTCCTTGTTTCTGTTCGCGCTGTAGCTATTTTCAAAATGCATGTTAGCATTGAAGTGACATGATCAAAGGGGACTAAAGGTCACGCTACAATTGCAATTCATGTTTCTGGGTGGTGGCTTAGGTTGCTGGCCGCCGCCAATCGCAAAAACTAGTTCCTGTGACGTCGTAGAGAAATCACTGGAAAATGGCTGGGGTCTCGTCACTGCTTTATTTGTTTTATCTGATGTCTAGATTATTTGCTTGAAGTTTGCGATAAAATCAGTATTATTGTTATTGGGACAAAGCAACCTCTTTAACAAACCAAACTTGCATTTTATCTTTATGGCCCGTTTAAAGGGGAACTCAAACTGTAGTTACACACGTCCACCCGGTTTCGAGTTTACTTCAAACAGTCAAAATACGTTGTGGCCTCAAGAGTGTGAATTTGTATCGAATGCCTTGCTTGTTCTAGGCAGTACAGTTTATAGACAGACACTAAGCACAACGTACAGCCTTTGTCAAAACTCTGTAGGCCCCACTGAAAGTTTCCGGACCCCAAATTATCCAAAGCAAAAGCCTGATGTTCGAGTGTGAGAACTATTTATAATAGCAGGAAAGGAGGTTTTTTTTCAGCTTTCTGGCATAAAATATTTCAGCCTCATTCAAGATATAAGCTTGTACTTTGAATTATTTGTCCCCTCCTATTTTTTGACAAGGCCTAAAATGATTGACAATGACTGCACTTGCTGTAGAAGCCAATTGCAGAGTAGCACTTCCTGCTCGAAGCTGTGTAGGTTCGAAGTGTAGTGCTTTTAAAAACGACAAAGGAAACGAGGCTTTGACATCCTCTCGCTTAAGCCCTTGTTCCGAAATGTTTGAATAGAATAATTCCACCAAAATAAAACCCTGAAGGTGCCGACAGCGTCAGTAGAGTGAGAGACTCAACAGCAAGTTGTTACAAGCTAAATACAATGAAAGAAAGATGGCTGAAAATACAGGCGAGAGAACAGGTATGAGTAGAAATGCATGGATTTAGTCACTAATGCTATAAAAACTAACTGAAGCTCTCTTTTCCGAAGGTCATCTCCGTCTAGAACCTCGTGAGGAAGTCACGACACTGTTATATTTACTGATGGTTCTTAGGCATAAAGCTTTGCCACTAGTTGTCCGTCAGTCATCCCAGAAACTTTTGGCCACTCTTTGCTTAGGTTCTTTCCAAGGTGCTAAGCACCAGGTCAGGCAACAGGCAGAAATCCTGAGCACCTGCATTGATTCACATCAAATTTAGGGAACCTTGTTGTTCATACGCATTTTATTTTCATTTATTCAGGTACACCTAAGGGCCCTTAGTAAGAGGGTATTCCTTGGGGGAATATGCACACACACACACACACACACACAAAAAAAAAAGGACAGGTATTGGTGAAATATAAATCACAACCAAGTAGGCAGAAGCATTATTAGGATTTCGCGCAGCAGGAATTGAAAGTAGGAATCAGTAGTACTGTTGCCGTGCTGATTGGAATGACATTGTTGTATGACTCGTGAAGGTAGGTGACCTCAATGGTAAAAAAAAGGGGGTGGGGGTAATACGGAGCGTCGAAGCTCATGGGCTTATTATGTCCAATGTAGCAACGATAATCAACAGATACGATACAACGAAGGCTTATTCAATTTGAGCGTGTTTTCCTAGTTTCAGCAGAAAGATTTTCAGGCTGCACAAATCCTACACAGCGTAAATTCTTCATTTTCTCACACTATCTAGCAGTGAACAAAAAATCAAAATTTGGATTAGCGCACTGTATAAGCTTGAAGACATGACTCCTGCAGCTTTGGACAATGCGGTGAGTGACTGCATTTACTATTGGGCAGCTTGATACTTTCTTGCCCAGGTTAAACCAACAAAGTATCTAAAGGAACGTCAAATGTACCTCAACCTTGAGTCTAATGGTACATGAGCGTACCAAGGGATGAAATTCATTCGCTGTTGGACGAACATCATAGCAGGGAATAGTAATTTAGCACTGACTATGGCTAGTCAGTGAGCAGAAGCTGTTTGGCCAGTTGGGTAAAAATCAATATAGACCGCGTTGACCATTAATTGTGAGGTGGACGGCTAGCAGGGAGCACCAATGGACTGCCCGGAGGCGTGTCCGATGGACCAGTGCTGACTACATCCGACATACCTCTAGACTTCCAAACCTGGGTACGACCGACACCCTGTGTGATCTACATACGTCCAAAGTACATTTAACCTCTGGGACTGGGGCCCACCCGACATGGCTTTGGACACAGTGTTAAATTAAATGTTTTACCCTGGTAAGTACAAATTGTATAGGCTTTAAAAGAGTAGCGACACCAAATTTTAGCTTTTTAGTTTTTATGCCGTAAATAATACCTCATCACCCACTAATAATGAAAGTTGAGCAAAAACCGACCAGCAGCTGGCATAGAAATAGTTACAATGCATTTCCTTTAACCAGTTTCGGTTTCGATCACTGGCAGCACGGACAGCTGGCCGTTCTGGGAAGTGCCGGACGGTATTACGTCACACTGTTCTGGCTGAAAAACTGCAAGTTGTGACGTCAATCAAGAACCAGTGCCGCCACACGTGTTTTCCGTATCGTCTGCATAGGTCTCACGTGGTCTGCATTGGCCCACCCTAGCTTGCGGCAGCAACTGGGACGCAAGAAATTAGAAAAGTGATTTCAAAATTCATGCAATTAGATAGACATTATTTAGTGCATTTAATTTTTAACTGGGACACCACATTAAGTTTCTTCCTGTCCATAATCTTGCCCTTCCATTGCTTTTTGAAAATGCAGCGTTAATGTTTTGCCCCTTTGCCAAAGTTGACGATGCCGTTGAGACACCCGCCCTGATGAAACGAGACTACCAACAAGAGCAGCACAGGAGAACGTTTCTGCTTCTGAAAAGGGCTACCCGTCGTCACCAGAAACAGCTGGTTCCCAGGGCGCGGACTGCCTCGATTTTGCTGGAGCTGGCAACCTGAGGTAGCTCGCGGCCGGGCCAATTAAAATTGGTTTTCGTTGTGTTTCCCGATGCGGCTCGCTGCAAAAATTGTTGGAAGGCTTCTTCAAAAATTGCATAAGTCAATTATATTAGTTTTAGAATTTCAAATTTCGTGTCAGTACTCCTTTAAGGGAAAAAAAGATGCGTATAGGGTCCCACACAGAAGGTTGTGTTTCCCAACCACTGAAATATTCTGCCCATTTAAGTTCTACTCTATTAGAAAGATAGCACAAAAGTATTGGCTTGGAGAAGTATTTGCTAGCGGAGTTACATTCCCCAATTAGTTTAGGCATTAGGCTACCCTCTTTCCCTACTACAGCTAAAACATGACAAAGGCATTTCTTTTTTCTAAAATTTGCAGTATGTGGCTTCAAGCGTGCAACAGCCGTAGGATTATTAGGACCTGAAGGTGTCACTAACGTAAAAGTATTGGCAAACAAATTAAAAGACTAGCAAACTCGGGTCGACTCAGCAGCCTCATGAAATGAACCCTGCTTAGAAGGGCCGATAAACATTGAGCGCACTAGCAAAAGAAACCGAATATGCTTCATGCGCACATCGAAGTAGAGCGGAGCTGAATCTGCATCTTTCGGTTACCCAAACGTCTGCATATTACCGCTTCCAAGATTTACTTCCAGAATACATAAATTTCTATTTCAGTGCGCACACCCTATAAAAGTTTTGATATTACTCCGAACAGAGTGAGCATTTTGGCAACAGCCGCAGCCGGCAGTTTGTTTTGAACATACCAGAACACAAAATACCAAACTAGACTAGTTTTTTCCGTGCAAGCAGAACCCCAATGTCAGTAGTAACGTAAACAAATTCATTTTTCCCATTATTTGCGCAACCGGCGATGTCATCTTCACAGAAATATAACTATCGAGCGAGCATACAATGCCAACTCTCAGCTCACTACGGCGGTACTACAATGAAATAAACGATCCTAAAAACGTGAATGGCTCACGTACGTGAATATATGGCTCCCATGCATCATCTGAAACAAAGTAGCCTGAAATTGATTACCGTAGTCGCAGAAAAGTTAGCTGAAAACCCCGAACCCATCACTAGGCACCCCCTGAATGAATAGGCCGCCAAAGGCTGATCGCCTTCTTACCTCTAGTTTCAGTTCGCGTGCTCAGCAGTTGCCCAAGACAACGTTGTATTGCACGATCGCGTATTCTGAATGAAACAGACGACCGTCAATACATAACATCGAAGCCGAACGACCGAACAGTGAGCAGCAGGCTACCAATCGACGTTGTCCACGAAATTTATGCCGAATGGAGTGATGTCCATGGCGGTTGGGCTGATGCCGGCGCTATGCGCTACACAGAGTACTACTGCGGCTTAGTTCTTCGGCCAGTGAAAGACATCGCGACATTAATTAGATGCAGTAGACGAAGTTAGTTGCTGCAGTTGTCATTTTCCAACTGAATAAAATTCGAAACATATGCTCGGTTGCCTCTTTCACTGCGCTGAAAGAGCTCAGCTGGATGAGCCGGTGAATCGGACTTCTACCCTTCTACGTGGCTACTAAAATTCATTATTCCTAAATTCACTCTGACTGCATAACGGCTTTGTTATCCTCGGCATCATTTGCGAGTAGTTGACTGCGCCTGCTCAAAATGAAGCGCAAGAGAGCGGAGGGCCCATGCGAAGGCAGGCAGCCCCGAAGAAAAAGACGTATAAAAAAACGCGGAAAGGACAAACACCAAAATTGGGATGAAAACCTGCGTGGTCGCACAGAATTTGGCGAAGAGGCCTAGAACTCCGTAAATATGTTCTCAAACAGCTATTTAGCCACGTATTCATTGTTTAATACAAGCGTGCGATACAGCACTGCTGGGATAACGCAGTCGTATGGTTGGCTTTTCCGCATGGTCAAGTAGCTTGCTGGGAAGCCGATGGCAAGACCAACGTTTATAGAACCAAGGTTCTATAAACGTTGGGCAAGACTTCGTTATTTACTGCTGAAAAGTAGTCCAGTAAACTAGTTTCGGTTTCGGCATGACGGATACGCGCTGTGTTGAGTGTGCTGAACCGCAATTACCAATCATGCAGGCAAATTGGAGACTCCTTCTCTACGTTTCATTTGATTCTAAGCAGAAGCCAACGCTTTCACTGGTGAACTCCGACTGTTCGACTTAATACATTATACCGTCGAACTCTGAACCGTCCAGAAACGCCGTCAATCTGCAGTTTTGGGGGCGGGCACTGATATGTAAACTCTTCTTGAGCTGAAAACTGGGCAGCACCACGGGCACGTGTAGCGTGCTTACATAGCGCAGGTGTGCTATACCGTTAGAGCAGCACGCGCACACTACGGCTCGAAGTGAAATCCCATTTCGATCGCGCTGAGTTAGGAAGACCCCAAGGAGTATCGGAGACCCGCAGTTCAGAAAGCGTATAGCGGAAGCTTGCGCTGCAGAACCAATGAATCCTGCGCTCAATCCTCACCGCCGCCCGTTCCAATATATTTGATGAACATCATGCAGGCTTTCGGTCGTGGCGCAGGTTTCATACCTGAGGATAGCAGCCGTACTGCACTGGCTAAGTTGCCTATACAGCATAAAGGCGTGTCAACACTTGGACGGCTTAAAAACGTCACGCTGTCTAAACACTGCATAGTTAATTAGCGCTGGTCGTAATGTTTAAAAACAATTGGCCAGTAAACATTTTGCCAGTAATGTGGTAACTGGCATCGCAAAGTACATTCAATAGCTAACTTTGTCAAACACCAATAGTCCGAGTCGTACTCACATTGGTGGTTGCGCCATCTTTCTATTTTTTAAATGTGTGATCACTCGCACACTACTTAAAAAGCACCGTCTCCGTAACCGGGCCAAGTAAAATTTCAATTGGCTGTCAAACCAAGCAACAGAATTCGCATTGGCTACGTGTATGCTAATTCCTAATCAAAATTCCAATTGGCTGCGACAGCCTCCTCTTTCTTGTCACTTAACATCAATGTTGTGGGAGCATGGCTGGCTTTACATTATAAAAATAGCTGACTGGCATTCATGGCTGTAAATTTGATGTTGGCCTCATCTTGAACTTATTTCCAAGCCCAACATGTGGTTGACCAGTGATGGTCCTGTCCGTCCAATTGATCAATTTTCATTTAGCGGCGATGTGACACCCCACCATCGCTAAAGTGCTCCAAAATTTCGCAAAAATGTGCAATTTTGTGGCTATGGCCAGGATTCCCACAGACAATTTTCCAGAACCAGCAGCAAAACTCGTTCGACACTCAGGGCTGCCACCGCCAGTTGCAAACAGTTTGACATCTGGGCATCGTGAGCATTAGTCAGCAGGAATAATGTGGGCTACGTGAAAAATTGAAGCAGAAGAAAGAATGTATGTTTTTTTTTTCATTTATTTATTCCCTGCATAATCAGCTGGGCAAAATCTGGAAGTCACGCCAAGTAGTCACCCACTCACAAATACAAGCACACGAATTCCAGTCCATCTTTCAAGCCCACTTGAGCACTCAAAGCCACATAGCCACAGATTTCCAAACAAACATTTCTGACTCTGTTAGCAGTTATTTGCAGCCACTGAGTACGGTGTACAGTAATATATCGTTATGATAAATGCGAAAACAACATATATGTACCGGACATTGCACCGCAAACATGACAATGCATGCCTAGTTTAGCTAAAGCCCACCTTAACAATCAAAGCCACACAGCGACGTATTTCTAAACAAACATTTATGGCTCCATGAGCAGTTTTTTTTTTTTGCAGTCACTGAGTATGGTGAACAGTAATTTCTTCATGATAAATGTGAAAACAACACATATGTACCAGCCGTTGCACCACAAACAAGACTAAGTGACCCTGTCCATTCCAGAGTATAGGGACGAAGGCCCTTTTGACTTTTTTTTATCTGATTCGGGATTGGTCAAGGTTCTTCAGATATTTTCTCCTAATGCTGTCAATTTTTTCCACGTTCCTTATTGATTTCATTTTCCTCTCCCTCTTAATTGTGTCTACGTACTCCCTCCCTCCTTTCTTTTATTTTTCGCCTCACTATGTTTACCCCCATCTGAGGTAGCAATCCCCGCAGTTTGTGGGGTTGTAACCTTTTCCGTGTTCAATAAATCTCTCTCTCTCTCTCTCTCTCTCTCTCTCTCTCTCTCTCTCTCTCTCGCTCTCGCTCTCGCTCTCGCTCTCGCTCTCGCTCTCGCTCTCATAGATAGCGACCTGCCCATACTAGCCGGCGACAATGGGCGCCAGCGCCCGAAAAATATTGTCACATAGCCAAGGACGACGTAGCTTCCTTCTGGGAACAAAGTTTATTGGAGCGAACTTGCGCTCCTCTAAGAACTCAAAGAATACACAAGCGATGAAGGAGCCGTCAACAAAGTGACATGCGCAGGCGAGCGTCGACGAATTCAATAACGTGGCGTCTACACTCCGAGCATTTATCTTTCGGCGGGACTGTTTCGGGAGCCATCAAATCATACCGAGAAAACTGGAGATCAAAGATTATTCAAGTCTAGTGACGTCAGCGCTAAGCACTCTCCCTCTAAAATACGATTGCTCATGCGGCATACAAAAGAAAAGAAAGGATACACAAAAGTAAATAAACAATGCATGATTCGCGGCATTACCCCCCTCTAGTAGTGCATCGACCCGATGCTAAAATAAAACGGCAGTACAAACAAAATGCTCCCATATCTTGCGTAGTAATGCTTGAGGCGAACCACGTGGAGGACTTCGGGTCACGTGCGTCAGCGACCCCAAGTCCGGAATCCGGAAGCGGATCCAGCGATGTTCCTGAATTACTGTCGGGGACCCCCTCGTATACTTGGCCAACGCGTCCTGGAATTCGGTAGGGTCCTAAATACCGTGGCAGAAGCTTCTCACTGAGTCCGCGTCGTCGAATTGGAGTGCAAATCCGCGCAAGATCACCTGAGTGATATTCGGCGACTCGGCGTCGCAGACTGAAGCGTCCGGCATCCACCAGCAGCAAGCTGGCGGCCCTCCTCCGCACGCTGTAGGTATCCCTGGACGTCCGCGTTGAGGTCGTCGTCTTCTGCGAGTGGCAGCATGGCGTAGGGCACCGTCGTCGGCTATCGACCGTAGACAAGCTCGAATGAACTAATCTGAGTAGTTCCCTGGATACCTGTATTGTACGCGAAAGAGACATAAGCGGGTATTTTGCCGCATGTTTTATGTCCAACGTCGACGTACATACATAGCATATCGGCCATTGTCTTGCTCAGGCGTTCGGTTAGGCCGTTTGTCGGGGCGTGTTACGCCGTGGCCTTCTGGTGTCCCGTGTTGCTGTAGCGCAGGGCGCCTTGCATGAGCGCTGCAGTGAATTCCGTTCCGCGGTCCGTTATGATGACTTCAGCGGCCCCATGTCGCAGCACAACTTGTTGGATGAAGAATTTTGCGACTTCTTCAGCAGTCCCGCTGGGAAGAACGGCTGTCTACGCGTAGCGCGTCATGTAGTCTGTCGCTACAACAACCCACCTGTTCGCGGCTCGTGACGTAAGGAACGGACCAAGAAGGTCCATTCAGTGCTGGAAGGGCTTCGATGGCACGGCGATGGGTTGCAGAAGTCCGACGATGTTGCATCCTTCGATGGAACATCGCTGTTGCATCCTTCAAGGTAGTCGATTATGCCTCGCAACCCGGGGTCGGCACGCTAATGGGCGGCTATGTCGCTTTCCATAACAATGCCGATAAACTCTGCGTCTTCATCGGTGTCCGTGTCCTATAGCGGCGGGCCGACAGGGGCGCGTGACAGGCAGTCGGCGTCCGAATGCTTCTTGCTCGATTTGAAAACGATGGTCCTGTCCAATTCTTGCAAGCGCAGGCTCCATTGTCCTAAGCGGCCAGAGGGGTCCTTCAAGTTGGCGAGACAATAGAGAGCATGGTTAGTCTGTTACCACGCTAAATTGCCTGCCGTATGCATACGGGCGAAGCTTAGAAATGGCCCATTTTACGGCACGGCACTCGTTTTCAGAGACCGAATAGTTTTTTTCATCTTTTGGTAGAGTGGCGTAAGCTATTACTTTTTCGCAGCCGTTCTGCTTTCGGACGAGGACAACACCCAAGTCTACGTCCAGGAAGTCTACGTCCAGTCTCGGGAAACTCGGGAAAGCTGGAGTGAAGTAACGTCATCTGCTGTTATTATTTCTCTGTAAAATACGCAGTCGTCGGCGAATACGCGAATTGACGAGGAAATATTACAAAATATTTTATTGACAAATAAAAACACAGAAGAGGGCCAAGCACAGACCCCTGGGGGACACCAGAGGAAACACACACATGGCTAGAGACATAGTCATTTAATTTTACTGACTGCCATCGGTTTGTTAGAAAGTTTTCAATTCAGGTTATTTTACTTCCACCAAGATGAAGGTTTCTAATTTTAAACATTAGGCGTTTATAGCGAACTCGATCAAAAGCCTTCGATAAATCAATAAAGATAGCATCGGTGCAAAGGGTCATGCAGTGTGAAACGCGGAGGTGTGTAACCATGCAGCTCAAAAAAAAGGAGGAAGGAGGAATGCCTTTATTATCAGAGGGGGCACGAATGTCCTGTTGGGGAAGGAAAGGGACATGAAGGAAGGGAGGGAATAATCGAAAAAAGAACATGTTCAAGGTTCAATCACCCGAAATGGTGGATAGCATTGTAAAGTCCGTGAACATATAGTTCGCAGAAACCGTGAAGAGATAGGTGCGACGATTTTATAGGTGTCGGTCCATGTTATTACACCACCTTGTAAAGACCACTGGTTAGTGCGTATTCAATAACTTTCTCAAGCACTGAGGGGTCCTCTCGAACGCGTTGCAGGTGCGCTTCTTCATCACCGGGTGGGGAACCGAGGTCCAATAGTGGCTCGCGATCGGTCTTGAAGTGCTCAGATTTTTTCCTAAACACATGTTGGTTGTTGACAAACAAGCTGTTCCGGTTGAGGTGGGTGACTATAAGCGTGAACAGAAATGTCCAAGTAACTTGCAGATGAGAAGTTAGACCTATAGTTTGTGGAAACAGTCTGCATGGTTGCCGGATTTTTTTTAAAAAAGGTAGTGCATGAGTTAAATTCCTGTCCGTTGGCAAGCAACCTGAATCCAGTGATTGTTGGAATAATAACGAAAGCAGGTAAGCTGAGTGGAGGATAGTTAATTTTAGGAGCTTTGCAGTAATTTTGTCCGGTCCAGGGCTAGTCTGATAGGCGGTCAATGGCGAAGGTCACGCCATGGGCTGTAATTACAATCGGTGTGAAACTATGGGCTCTGTTCGGCTGCGGCATTGTTAAAGAGCTACTGGGAGGCAGTTCGGATCTGAAAACTTGTGCGAAGGCTTGGCTAAATCCCTCGGCGCACTCTTGAAGTGATAGCGCATCCCCCGTCGTTTTTTTTTCAGGACCAGCACTGAGCTCTTATTATTTAACAATATTCCTGAGTTTTCGGGAATCAGTTTTTATTAGGCTTGGTATACCGTAGCATTGAAATACTGTTGTCTTGCCTCTCATTGTCCGTGCAGTTAAAGTAGAAACCCGTATACTTCTGCCAGTATTCAGAAATATTAAATCCAGCTGCCTGTCTATATACGCTCGTTTTTATAGCCGTTTGACATCACGAGTAAGCCATGAATCATTCGTCTTAGAGCTTATCACTATTTTGGGCACACAAGTCGCTTGTATTACTTTTAATTTGTCCCGAAAGATGCACCAGTTTTCATTCATGGTACGACCCTGAAAGGCAGTCTCCAGTTCGCCAGTTAAATACAGCATATGGCTATTTTTTTATGTCTATGGCATATGTTTATGGCGTATGTCTTTTTGCTATGTCTATGGCGTAATGTTAAAATTTTGTTTCTGTGTTTTAGTTTTTAGTTTAGTTTAGTTTATTTCTGGTTTAGTTGTTTCTGTGTTTAGCGGGATTGATACCAAGCAGTGAATGGCCTCACGGCCACTTATTTCATCCATACCATGCGCGTTTGTGATGTCGGGTTGATTTGCTAGGATGAGACCTAATAAGGGATTCACCCGCGTTGGTTTCCAAACTATTTGTTCAAGGTGGTGGTAATCAATGCAGTGAAGTCAACTGAGGTATTCTAGGTGGTTATTCTGCGCATTGACAGAATTTCTAGACCAACCTATGACCGGGTAGTTGAAATCACCACCAATGATTAGTACACTGCTTAGAAACTTCGGATTCGGCCTATAGTGTTGTTAAATATGTCGACGAAATCGGCTCGACTTTCACGGTGGACGTAGCAGGCACTTAGGACGAAGGGTATATGGTCAATGCGAGCACTCACCAAGACTATTTCTTAAGGTGAATCAACTGCAATTAGCGATGCCCGATAATCGTCTTCAACTGCATGCGATCAGTACGCCGCCTCTGTCCTTGCGGAAAATTCCAAAGATTGACACAAGCGTAAGATATTTATTTGATATTTCTCCAGAAAGAAGTGTTTCCGTGCCGATAGTAATATCGGCTTAACACGTGTGAATAATGGCTTTGAGGGCATCAAGCTTTGGAAAAATACTGCGGCGGAAATTGGCGCCATTGTTTGAAAGCAGCGCGAGTGGCTGAAAATCTGTCAGCGTTTTTATCGGTAGATCCCTTAGAAATACATATTTCATTTACTTATTGAAACGCAAAAAAGTGGTCTTTGGCTGGGTAGTTTAATTTAAACATTTAAAGTGAACCGTAAGATTTCCATAATGTACCGTATTGCATCTGCAATTAGCAGAGCCATGTCTAAGTTACGGGTGCTCTTACGGAAGTCGTTTTGCAAGCGACGTATTGGTGTTCGAAAATATTTCGCCCTTTGTACAAAAAGATGTTTATACGTAAACCTGCTTGCCAGTGTGGGGGCATGCAGTACACTAGTCCTAGATATATTTAGCACGCTTAGAAGGCGAGCTTCCATTCGTGCCGTCCTCTTCGGCAATGGCACGGCACACCTCCGCCGCTAGCTCCGGTTCTTGCCAGACCAAACCACGCCAACTCTCGGTTTCGAATACCCTACCGGCATTATCTACAATCCAGGCAAAGATTTCGGCTTTGAGCTGCTCGGCCTTGTGATCGTTTGCGAACTTCAGCATATCGACAACGTTTTCGATAGACAGGCTTGAGCAGAGAGCGTCTTCGCACATCACCTTCAACCGATTCAGCTCGTAAAAGTCTGCCGCAACGAGGAGGTCTTTGGCCACACCGCTGAGGTCCAGGGGCTGGCCAGTGTAGATGAAACGAAGCAGCTCGCGCATCACGTCGTAGTCGACATCCGGGAGTGTAAGTCTTGCGGGTTCCTCATCTGGGTTACTCCGAAACAGCGACGAGAATACGGGACTTCGTGCTGCGAGAACGTTTTTGTGAGCCCGCATCTCTCCCCCGTTGACTACCAAGGTGACGTCACTGAACAGTTCGTTCTCGAGCAACTTGCCGAGGTCGTCTTTCAGCCGAGACTTGGGCACGCTGATGGTTAACGCGCTGTCCTGCACAGGCGTATTGACGAATTCGGAGAACACGGCCACTTCGCAGACCAGGGTGAGCTTGTCGTCCGGAAGCAAACCGTTTGCCTCGTGGAAAAGCACGTCCCTGCGAACAAACTTGCTGTAGCCCCAGGGTTTCTCTTCAGTGAAGGTGACGGCCAGCGGGCTCTTCGAGGTCACGGCCTCCTTACCCGCTGCATTCAGGATCGAAATCTTGAACTTGGCGCGAACGCCCGTCTCGCCCCCACAGACGAGCAGCAGAAGAATGGACACGTGTCCTGCGCTGTCTTCGTCAATGCCCTGGGGCGACACCTTCAGGCACCACGTGAGCGTGTTGTTCTCTTCCGAAGAGAATGGCGGGCTCGCGAGTTGCTCTCCTAGCTCGTCCAGTAGGCTGAAGTTGTTGATGGTCCACGTGTAAAAGTATCTGTACACTTTCGCTACTGTGTATGACCAGCTGTCGGGGGTCACGGTTTTGTCGTCACCGGATCGGTGTGGTGGAGGCAAGTTGTACGACGGCATGCTGATCGATTTCAAAGGGTCACGATGCTGTCACAGGAACTTCCTTCACGTGCTAAGGAGATAATGTAGAAACGAAATTCGTATGCAAGGGTGCCTTGCCGCAAACTGGCGGCAAGAAGCAGCGTTCTCCACAGCTCAGCGGCCTGGATCGGTCACGTTTGACTGGAAGGAACCATCAGCTGCAGTGAAAGGAACGTCGTGCTTTCCACACCTCGAATGCTGGAGAATCTGCGATAAGGAGAAGATGACTTTTGATCAGACAGGGTTACGGTCTTAATGGGCCACTGGAGTGAATTAGTCGAAGTCTTCTTTGTAACTGCAGTGTGAAGTAATATATGGAAAATCTTGCTTGCTCATTTTGCGTAAGTCTATGGCATTGGTTTGTCCACAATAAACGGCACCACGCGCTGTACACCACCGCCGTACCAAATACCGTATTGGTTTCACACTGGTTTTCAAAACGTGAAATCATTTCTCAGCTGCCAAAAATGTTCTTTTCACCCATTTTATGCCTCAGCTTGACTCGTACACACCAAGGCTGTACAGGTTAAACATGTTAGCAAATAGGCAGGTTTAACCTGATATTCTTTGACCTGATATTTAGTGCTGAAGTTTTCTAACTATAAAGTTTTATAGAAACCGTAAGTGGATTCCGCTGATCCAGGGGAGTAGCCATAATTAAATGAAACGCTTCCTTCCTAATTCGCAACTTTGTCGGTAACTAATTGATAATACGGTCCTTAATGGCTATGTCAGAAAATGACTGCCAAAGTACATGCATACTAATGTGGAAACGAATCGTTAAGCATTTGTGAACGCTTTTTAGCAATAATAAAGCAACACGAATTTTCTTGGGCCGTACTAAAATATTTCAAAAATATTTTTCCCTTGTTCAATTAAGCACTGGAATGTCTTACCATTTGATTTTGTGGAGCTCTGTGACGTAATTTTTTTTGAACACTTGCTATCAAGATCTCTTTTATAACCCTCCCTGCTTGGGGAGCAACGCTGTCCGCAGTATCCAGAAAAGAAAAAAAAAACAGTGGCGTATCACCCACGTACAAGCTGCGTCTTTTTGTGTATACTCCCGTTTTAGTGGCAACAGCAAATATCCTCTCAGTACTGTTTATTTATATCAGTAAAAACAGCACTGATCGGACGATCAGATAGACCGTTAAACAAAATGTTGAGGTATTTCGAGTTACCCGAACTTTGTCGCTGACTCACCTCACAGCGGTGACGGTAGCGGCGAACTGGCATCCCAAACTTCAATAGCTGGTCCCGGAAATGTTGCTGGATGATATGTGGGCGACAAGGCTGGGTTTGAGGGAATGCGTAGTCGCTGTGTAGCGCATTTTCAGTGGACGCAGGACATTCGCGTCATTCCGACGCAGTAATCCAACGCCGCGATGAAACCATCGCCTTTCCGCCGTCGTGATCTTTTGTGTCGAACGCTTCTTCCTTACCGCTTTCCATGTCCGCTTTTATAATTTTGGCACTGTCACATAATTAATTTCGCAGTTCGTGCTTAAATTTTCCAGAGACGCCAGGAAGGAATGCTGCGTGAACCTTTTTCTTCTTCTTCCTCCTCGTCATCCATTATGTGGCACTCTGCATTATTGAGAACTTCAGACGTGGAAGTGACTCTAAGGGAGGAATGGTTTCTAGACGTAGCCAGTACCGCAGAGAAAACAAAACAATACCAGAGCGGATAATAGCAAGACGTTTTTGTGAACTGGCAAACAATTATTTTAATCTTGTGTTGGAGGAAGGCATAAATTTGTCTGCATCTGTTTGGCTGCCTGTTCGGCTCTGCACGTCCTGATTCCCTTTTCTCAACTTATGTAAAAAAAAAAAAAATAAAAAAGAGGAACGCGACCTCTGGTGCAATGCAAAAATGTGGCCAACCTCGTCTTGGAACACGAAAATTTGGCAAATTCCCGCGAACGTGAGGGAAGCTTTTTCGGGGGTAAACAAGCCTTCTCGTTAACTGAAAGGGGTGATGTTTGAACCGTTGCCATAGCTTTCAGCGCATAAAAACTAAAAGTAGAATTAAGAACAGTTCCTATATAACCAGTTTTGCGACGTCTTGTACCCACGCAAGGCCAAAGCGTTGTGAGCATCCTGCCTGTCGAAAAGATTGACGGCGTTACTAGAACCACTCAGAGGTCTTGCAGCAGCTACGTGCAACGTTGTACACTTGCAGTCGGAGTAAAAAAAAAAGTACACGCAGAAATACGGGATTCCCGAGAGAGAGTCATCCTTCTCCACCCTGACCTTCGGCTCTTCTATAAAAAGCCGCACTTCACACACACCACCTACACATCCTTCCGGAATGAGACCATGGGCGTACTAAGTAACACACATTGCCAGGGCACCCGAACAAAATATGAGCTGTAAGACAGTTTCGACTCGTTAGGGACTGTCTGGCGGTGCAAATTCACGTCCCGAGGAATGAAAATTTAACCAGCCAAAGAATCAGTCGATCAGTTGTCGATACAAAACCACCACCCGCTGACCCAATTCAATTACTTCCCTGAAAGGCATAAACCTAGCGCCATGTTTCCTTCCACGTTTCCGGTTTTCCGGCCCGTGACTTTTGCCTGCCTCCTGGTTTTCGTCGCAGTCGCCGGCTCAGAGTCAGCCGCGTTCAAAGGGCCCACGGGAATCTGCGCGCCGCAGCCGGATTCCTTCGGCATTGGTGGCCGAGCGACGTGCACGTTCAAGAAAGTCGTCGACATCGACTCCCAGAGGATTCCCCCTGCGATACCGAGCGTCCGATGCAAGTGCCCGGGTAGCCTGTGCAGTTCTCTCGGAGACTACCGATGCGTCGAGGTGACGGATAGCCTACAGGTGTCCTACCGGAGTCCGACGTCGCCTACATCTCTCGTCAACAAGACCATCGATGTGACGACGTCCTGCGTTTGCGCAGCGACCCGCAGTGCCCGTGCAAAGGACGAAGGTGTGTTCCGAACGGAGAACGATCCAAATGAAGATGGGTTGAACGGTTTCAACAGCCTGTGATGTTTCGTGACGATCAGTGACTGCGAGCGCACCTACGCTTGCTGTCTTCGCTCAGGTCAAGAAAGGACTCGTGGCTGCTCTTAATAACCAATTGTGGCCGCGGTTATTTTCCTGCAGTTATATTTCAGGGCGAGCTCTGTAACAATTTCTGAGTAACATGAGCCGAAATGCCTGAGTATTGCTTTAGTAAATGCCTTAGTATTTCTCAGAGCGGAATTATGGCGTCGCCCCATGGGGCTCGAATAATCGGCGCTAAATTACTTCACCTTAATAACTGAAGTTGTCGACATCAGCGAAGGCAAAAAAAAAGAAGTAGGCACCGGTATAATTTTTGATGAAATACGTAATCAATTTTGTTATATTTAACGCCATTGGTAATAAAAACGATAATAGAGACTTGTCTTTCTAAAGCTAACGCCATTTTGATTTTACAATTTTTAGTCGACATGAAAAGTTGCCCGTTCGCAAGCATGACTCCTGTTGGTGGGTGGTGTTATTGCTGCTTTGTTTCAATGGGGTTCAAATGGAGTGTGTAGGAATGGATAGGGCACCTTTTTTTTGAGCCAATGCCACTCTAATTCTTAAAATATGAACGTCTTCGTCGAGAAATTCTTGGCAGGAAGTATGTATATGAGAAGCTACCGCCAATGTTCTGCGTCCGTACGCATTTCCGTATGTTGAACAATGTCCGCGATTCTACGTGGTTTCGCCCTAAAGAAGTTGGGCTGAAGACAACGTTATTGCCCAAAAGCGGTTCGCAATCATCAGAACAGCTGGCGATGTCTGCACTGAAATTTATTAAGTGTGGTTGCAATTAAAGAACCATTGGTGTTTACGTCTGTTGCCTCTGTAGCCATGTTTTGCGTATGCTGATACGCTGACTGATTTCTTTCTTTTTATGGAAAGTATCCCTTAAAAATAATAGCATAAACGAGTAACTGATACCTTCTTTCGTCTCAACTAATTAAATAATAGCACGTAGTTTTATTATATATTCAATAACAGCGAGCGGGAGTTTACGGTCACCATTTTTTCTACTGTATTACACGCTGAAAAAAAAAAAAATACGGGCCTGTCTTCATTCACTGGAGTATAGCTGTTACAGGCAGCGTTGGAAGAACGAAAACGTGTTCGGTTGTATATAGCCACCACATTCAAAATGGAACGTAGTCAGAACGATTGCAATGCAAATACATATCTCATTCGGGCTGCTGGTATGACTGTTGAAGACTGATTGGGAAATGCTTGTCAATTGTTTCTATGGCCCAAGGAGGCGAGTTAATCCCAATCGCGGTGGTCGCTTTTCAGATGGATGTGAAAAGCAAAAACACCCGCGTGTCATGATTTCAGCGCAAGTTGGAGATCCCGAGGTGGCCAAAATTAATCCGGAGCCCACTACAACGGCACGCCTCATAGACCAAGTGTAGCGCGTAACCGCATTAAACCCCGCAAAAGTCTTTCCTACGACAGTTCGCAACACTGACCACAACATTCGTGAGGAATGCCGTTTGAGTCGCAATAGTTAATATGGAAGCAACGATAATTGCGAACTTTATTGCTAAAACGACAGCATAACATTCAGCTAAACGCTGGTGGGGAGAATTACGAAGTTTATGTCACATAAAAACTTTTCTTGCCCCTGAACCTTTCTTCCATTGCTCTGTCTTGCACAAGCTTTTAACAAAACACAGCAAACATTGTACAGTTTTCTATTCGGTGACTGTGGCCACAATAATGCTTAGTTAAACGCGGTTCGAAGACACAAGTCACGTGATTACACACACACACACACCCGCACGCACGCACGCACGCACACGCACCCGCACGCACGCACGTGCACACACACACACGCACACACACGCACACACGCCCACACACGCGCACGCACGCACAGAGTGACAATGACTATTCGATGACCGCATGCATGGTTCGAGGCTGTACAGAGCATGCAACGTCGATTTGTTTCTCAGAGAAGGGAATTAGAAAGGAAACATGACTGTTTCCATTTCGCCGACTAAGGTGTCGAGCGGTCGTCCAAACGCAACCACTGGGAGCTCCACGTAGTGCCGGCGTGCACAAAAATCCCCCGTCTCGGCCTTCACGAGCAACCGTCATGGTGGAAAAAAAAAAAAAAAGCTGAGCCCGCGACAAGTGGGTGAGCATGCCAGCGAGAGGAAGTGACAGTAATGCCCGCAGGTAAAAACAACCCGCTATAAATAGCTCCGCGCGGCTTCGAACGGGAATCACATTGGAATCACGTTATTTGTATCCGTACCTGTACGTATACGTTTAGAACTCGTCAGGCGCAGATGCCGCACAACTTAGACCAAGGAGTTGTTGCCTGCGCGTTACCAGCTGTACCGAAAGCCCAAAGCGGCATCTCGCCGTTGACACCTCTGGCGCAATAAGCGCGGTAGCAGTCGCTCGTAGGCGCGTGTGCAACGCCGGCGCAATTTCTGACATTTTGAGTGCATTTTGCGTAATTTTAATGCTAATCTTCCCTCCCCCTCGAGTGCATGTGACGGGATCTTGCAATTGGGCGTGCAAGTTTGCGTTTAAGTCCTGGCAGTGAACCAATAAGCAAAAGCATTCTTACTAGAGGTCTTTCCAGAGCCGACAGAAAAAAACTGCGTCATTTTCCAACTACCACGGTTGCCGATTGCGATTACCTTTCCGAAAAGTTGTGACGCACCACAATAAAAGGCGTCTTTTTAAAGGAAGTCAATTTACATACGAATTTTCCCCCGCGGCACAAACACGTGATTTATACGGTTTTTGTCCCGCTGGTTGAGGTTACCTGTAGTCATTTGGCAGGTAGCTCGTTATCATCGCAAGTAAACCTGTTTCCACTTCCCCAGAAAAAGCTGGGCAGAAGTGTCTGTGTGGGATTTTACCGCGCAAAGGACGTACTGCGCCACTCATTACTCAAACCGTTATTGCTGGTAGTCGAAACCCCGCCGCGTTGCTTTCAGAGCGGGTACTTGGATATAATCGGTTCGCAGGGAGCTGGATCCTGATTGCGGAAAAGCCATCTTTACCTTTAGCGCAAAACCAGGAACCACCCCTGAAGCAAAAATACATGTAGTATACATGCCAATATACCTGCACCCGCTACAACCAAGGCTTTATCACTCCAATGACCCGATTCTACTTCGTGCAAGAAGCCGATCAAGGCCACCGCACGCAAGGATGATGCGAGGTCACTGGATTGAAAGGTTTCCGTAAGAGCATAAGCGGGCAGGACCGGGTTAGGTTCAAAACACAGCCGCAAGGGACATCACGGGAAGTGGCATCATCGAGATAAACACAAAAGGACGGGGAGTCCCGGGACTTGAGAACAGTTTCCGGTGGCGTCAGTGCAGTGTAAAGAATTCATTCATTCATTCATTCATTCATTCATTCATTCATTCATTCATTCATTCATTCATTCATTCATTATTTGTACGCGCCCAGCAACAGCGCGTGTCCTTAGTCGGTGGTGCACAAAATAAAAAAAGAAAGCAAACAACTAGCTAAGGTTGCATTTCACTTCGCAGAGAGCTTGGTAGATAGCGTACGAAGTAGTCTGATTATGAATTGGTATAGCGCAGCAATCGCAACGCAGACGAAAACTTCGACGCAGACATGTCAGTCAACTGAAGCCGTAGTAACGTAAAAACCAACACTTATCATACGTAACAGTTATCCTACACACTTCGTGTTTAAAAAAACTAAATAACAGCATCTTCACGAGTAATAAATTACAAAAAAATATTTAAATGAAGAACAATATGGTTTGTTACAACATTTATCGTTAAAAGGTGGCGCTGTAGTGGTTTTCCGATTAAGACAGGAAGGTAGCCTGCATCACTCTTGACTTTGATGGTGTCTCCGCGAAGCAGACTATGTGGCCAGCTGAATATTTATATCTTTTCAGCTTTAGCAGTAAGAAACCAGGAATTCCTTGATCATCGCATTTTCCTCGTAACGTGAGTTCATTGCGCCTCATTAGTCGCTCAAAGGTGGAAGAAAGCAGCCACGTTCTGTAACACACATGTCTCTGTGGACACGTGGGAAGAACAGAACATGTATGGCAGAACATTAAAATCGCGGCAAGTGCACTTTATTTCGTTCATGTTTCCACTTTGTCTCCCAAGGTTAGGGATTGAGCTCGCCCCACAGATGGCGCAGGCGGCGCGGTCCACTTGCGAACTAAGGTCACGCGGAATTTCACCGTGTCGTCTCCGACAACGAATCCTCTTCGGCACATCGCCTCAAACCTATTGGAGCCGTAGTGGCAGTAGCCACTTCCCTGTAGCTTCAGACGAGCCGCCCTCGAATGCGTCCACGTAGGTTCGACGCAGGCCACGCTGTCCGGTGGCAAGAGAGACCATTCGCTGGGATGGGCCAGTCTGACAGACTCTATCTTCCAAGGGTTGAAGGTTCTTCGGCGCTCCTCCACTCTTCCGTAGACGTCGAGCGCTGAATTTTCCTCGAGAATGACAAGTTTGACGTGGCAGCTCTGGTTGTCGAGTTCTATCCTCGCTGTCCACGTCTCGGGAATAGAAAGTTCTATGCCGCGCTTGAGCAAGTCGTAGAGCGGAAGAAAGTCGGAGCCCGAGGTTGAAGCGTTGGGCTTGGTCCGCTTGAATGAAACCAAAAGTGCTCGGCGCTCGCGATCTATATCTCCCCCTTCCTCCGACAAAAAACGCGTTAGATGAGCAGGCTCTGTACCGGAAGGCATGCTCTGAAATCTCTCTGATCGCCCTTCAGGCTGTGACTGAAAGAATCTTTCTTGAGGAGGGCCTGAAGTGTCCTGCGAGAAATTCGGAAACGCCCACCCAAGTGACGAAATGGCAGCGTGCAGGCGCTTTTGTTCGCTTGGGGTCTGTAGAAGTTCAGGATCTGACACACTGTTGGCGCGTGCTTGCACCGTATCACCGATGGTCGATTGAACGCCAGGCCCGGAGCTAGCCGATGCAAGTGCCTTCAAGAGCTCTCTAGCTTCGCCGAAGCTGGAGACTAGAAACGAGGATTTGGAGTCTACGCCCTTCACGCATTCGACGAGTTCGTTCATCCTCGACTCGAGACTTGCAAGGGTGTCGTGCATCAGTTCCTGGCTGCCGTGGATGACGGCGCTGCCCGCAGGTCTCCGCGCGCCAGCCTGGCTCTCGCCGAGATCCCTGCATCCTGCTTTGCAATGTACTGGAAGGCGTGCTAAGAGGAGCGGTGCGTGGCAGCGCTGGCAGGTGACAGTGTGGAAACCACAGTCTCGCTCGAAATGGCCCAGGAGGTCAGATAGTGGTCCCACAAAGGTGCAGCCGTACGGGGAGTTCCAGCACTTCACCTTTCGTTAGGGAAGAAACAAAAAATCAAGAGTGAGAGGTGTTGGGTACATATTAGTAGAGAGGCTCTCAATGACACAACCAAATGCTCGAAAAAAATTGGTGCTGAACATTACAATAATTACTATGATAAGTTGCGTTTGCCACTGCACACTTTCATGAAACCGCGATTAAACGGAGTATGGAATGAAAAGGTGGGCAGTAAAGCTTCGCTCTAAAGGTATCGCGGCTCTACCAAGTATTCCCCCTTTCATGGTTAAAAGCGTGGGATCGCCGACCAAAGGTTTATGAAAAAATCAAAGCCGCTTTCTTAAGAGAAAACGGGTCAAAACACGAAGCTTCCTACCATGAAACCTGAGTTGAGTCAAAGTCCAATATCCAAACTTCTTCTACCATGTCGGATAGGAGCAACTGATTTATTTATTTCTTGATTGATTATACGCTTTAACGCGACGAAACTACACAGGTTATGAGGCGCGCCGTAGTGAAGGGCTCCGGATTAATTTTGATCACCTGGGGATCTTTAACGTGCGCCGAAATCACGAACACAGGGACCTCTTTGCTTTCCGCCTCCATCAGAAAAGCGGCCGTCACGGCCGGGAATTGAACCCGCGTCCTCGTGCTCAGCAGCCCAACGCCTTAGCCACTGAGCCACCGCGGCGGGTAAGGGAACAATTGGATAGACGTACGTCGACTTCATAACGTGAGGGACCCAGGTTCTACTCCGACTACGTTAAGCGTTTTTTCTTGAGGCGGTTGGTGTTCCTTCCCGTATCATCGTCGTCGTATTGTGAAACCATGTGTGTAAAGTCGGCTTTCCTGCAGTGTGTTATGTAGCGACATCGAGGGCCATGAGTGAGGCGTAGAAAGCTTCGCTTTAGAATGTTTAAAAGACGTTTCGGCTTTGAACAAGGCTCCCGAATGGACGCCGAACCGTCTTTTAAACCTTTTTGAATATAGCTTTGATCGGCAATCTAACGCCTTTTGCTATGAATTTTTACCCGAACAGACGAGATATCGTCAGATTTTAGATTTCATTTCGTACTCCCTCCTTACCTTTAACTGTTCTAGGGCAATTTCTGTAGCTTTTCTGTATGCTGCTACGTCACAGCAGTAATTGATTCAAAGCTACGACACGGCAACATTCCGTGGGGAGGGAGAGTGCGTGCACAGGCGGGTTTTTAAAACACGAAGATTACTTGCGGTATGCACAGTTGGTGACAGTCCCGATTTGATGGCTTTTGAGCACACTTGTCCATCTTTCTACCATTGCTTTCCATTTCTTGTGTTAAGTCCGCCTCTCTTCAATATAGCCAGTAATATTTTCTGGTCAGCCGGCTTATGTAAGCTCTAGCGTGTCTTTTAAGCTCCTTGAGTACTTTTACCGTCGCGAAAATGAAGACTTAGAAAGCATGAAGTAATTTTTGTTAGAAACATAAAAAAATGTATACGTTGGGTTATATATATATACAGGGAATCCCAGCTATCATGCACCCAGATAAAAAAAAGAGCAATGGCGTTACTAGAACAAAACCTAGCGCATAATGTTTCCAGTGCAGTGGAGTAGCGGGAAGTATTTTTTGCTATTGAGATTTAATTAAATAATTAATGTAATCATCTAATTCGAGAAGTACTGCCCCAGTCATCGAAGTGTCAATGAGACACTTGCAGGTACCCACGAGAGGAATCTAACTGCGGCATTTTTTAGCGACTAACTAATTGCCGCGAAATATAAAAAAATAACTAAACCCCGCGACGTATCAAAAAATACCACGTGATGGCGCTCCCGCGCGCATCGTGACGCAATGCCCTCAAACAGGCTGCGTCTGAGTTAGCCAGAATGAAATAAAGAAGAAAGAAAAAATCGCGACTGAGTTTGTGCCTTATGTGCCACATCTTTGTAAATATACTACAGGGTTCCCAAGGTATACGACATAGATTCACAGGTGCAGTTTCGCACCTGGGAATCCATGTCGTCATGGGGGGTTATGGGAAGACCCGAGCTTGCGGCTTGAGCTTTGCATGACGATTGGATTTTTAAGCGGTTTTTGGGATTTGCTTTCTTCACTATGCATTACCACGTCTACAAGGTAGGAGGTAGCCTAAATGCTCCCTGTTCTGTGGTAGCCGCGAGCCGTGGCAACTGCGTGTTCGGTGAAACAGTGGGCAGTGCGTGATCGTACCTAATGTTGGTGATGCAGGAGCGAAGGGACGTACACCCTTTGTCAAAATTTTGTGGATCAATCCTAAGCCTTCTCGACCACAAAGAATTCAAAGAATCGGCTTTACCTTTAAATGTGACAAAAATATTTTAAGACAGTAAGAAAGAAAGGTGTTTTCTCTAGCTTTCCTGCATAAAAAGTTTCAGCCTCGCTCGGGATGTAAGCATGTACATTGAACTTTTTGTAGCCTGCGCGTTTACGGCTTGGCCTGCAAAATTTTGACAAGGACTGTACGGTATGACTGAGTGGGGAATATAACGCCACGAAACTTTCAGCTGCCAAAAAAAAAAAAAAAAGAAACGATACGTACTTCGACGAATACAGCATACGACAGATAAGGGCGCCTTTATCCGTCCTATCTTGTCTACGTCCACGACTTAATTCCACGTTTGCTTTTTTCTTTAAGTATGAACCAACTCGCTCAGCAACAAGTTTTGTTAAACTGTAGCTGACGGTTGGTGCACCGGTTCACGAAGGCGACGTTTTTATTAGGCACGCTGAAAAACATTTCCAAGCTCTTCAAACTACTTTTTATTTGAAATAATGGTAATATTAATAAAACAAGAGTATATAACGCGTTCCCCCAACATATTAACATTGTTGTTAACTGCCAGCTTGGTCTACAAAATCGCAGTAACAACCGTACCGGCAAAAAATAAGCTTTACTTCCTTTTTCCTAAGCTTTAAAGCAGCCTGTCTTATTTAATAATTATGTAATAACACACCATTCTTTGCCTTTTTGTGGCACTGTGCTTGAATATACGGCCTCTAAAACATTTAACTCCAAGCCACCCGCCGCGGTGGCTCAGTGGCTAAGGCGTTGCGCTGCTGAGCACGAGGTCACGGGTTCGATTCCCGGCCGCGGCGGCCGCTTTTATGGTGGAGGCGACAATCAAAAACGCCCGTGTGTACGAGATTTCTGCGCACTTTAAAGATGCCCAGGTGGTCAAAATTAATCCGGAGCCCCCCACTACGGCACGCGTCATCACCTGCGTTGCGTCGGCGCGTTAAACCCTACAATCAATCAATCAATCAATCAACTCCAAGCCAATGACAAAACTAAGGCAAGTGCATGGTATGATATCGGCCCATGACGACACAGACGGCCTAGAAATGAGCCAGATAGGCGCTGCGCCAGATTCCTCTCTAGTGTATGAAGTAAGACTATGTTTACTGCCACACGCGCCCCGCGAAACTTGCTGTTGCTGCTCTTTCCATGCATGCCCTTATCAAAGTGTACGTGTGACGTGCAGAGCAGTTGCGTTCAGTCAGCTTATTTGAGGGCGCTGGATTACGATGCGGGCGGGAGCGCCGCCACGTGGTATTTTTCATATTTCGCGGGGTTACTTTATCAGTCGGAATAAATTAGTACGCAATTAGCTCCTCGCTGAAAATACCGCAGTTAGATGTCTCTCATGGGCACCTACAAGTGCCTTATTGATACTTTGATGATTAGGAGAGCAATTCCCGGAAGAAATGATTAATTAAAATAATTTAATTAGGTCTCATTACCGAAAAATTACTAACCGTGATTACAATGTACTTGAATATATATATATATATATATATATATATATATATATATATATATATATATATATATATATATATATATATATATATATATACTGTTGTCATTTGCATACCAACGCAGAACGCAGAACTTTTCACATTTTTAAAGCAGTTTTTCTTTCGGCCAAGCCAGGGAAACAGAGAGTTTTTAGGCCTGATACTTAAAATAAATGCGATGTTTTATCATTTTACGCTATTGCAACGACCTATTTTAGTAATAAAAATGTTATCTTTATTCCGCCACAATGAACTATCACTGGCGGGCTTGCAATCTCGACGATAGGTTGGAACAAAAAAAAAAATAGGACAACACAATTAACCATGATGCAGCTCATACGGGATGCCGCAGACCACTCACCTTAAGCGCAAATACAGCCTCGGCGTCACACTGATTACTGGGGAGCGGTTCATCGCGGGGTACTACTGTACCGTCCAGGACACATAAAAAACTGCGCGCGTCCTCCGGCGATGATGCTGTCCTGCATCCTTGAAAGCAGAGCTGGCACAGCCGATGTGAACACGGAAGGGTGGTCGTCGCCTCCGTAATTCTGCCACACAAGCTGCACACCCACTGCGGCGGGAGGGCATCCACAAACTCTGTCGGCCTCCAGTCTGTGCCACGTCGAAAGCCGCTCAGTATCCCAAAGCGTTGTAGGTCCTGCATTGCGGTCATTGCTGCAGAAAGGCGCAGTTCCAGGTGGTTCTCTCAGCAAGAAACATCAATCCAAGCCAGCTTTACAGACGTGTCGAGCAGACAATGCTTACACCGCGGCGAATAACACGTAGAATTGGTAGGGAAATCCGCGGCGTGTGCTGCCAGACACGCGCTCGAGTGCGGAGATAGCGTCACCAGGATACAGCTTGTCAGCGAGTTGTCGGAGTAAAAATAGGGGAAAGTCCGTTAGATAAGTCGGCAAAACAGCGCTGCTGGATGGCAGCGTCTACGAGGGTATGGGGGAGAACTGATAAGCAGATGCACTTCGCCGTTATATTTTTTCTCGTGACGATATCTTCAAGTGTGTATTTGACGACTTCGCGGGGGTTGGTGCTCGGGGCATCTATCGTTTAGATTTGACTTTATTTTTCCTGCTACAACTTAAATTGCACGCCGATCTTGTTTCGTTTAATCTGGAAATGTTCTAATTTCATCTCTGGTCGCGCGCGACTCCTAACAACTGCCTTCCCCACCAGCGACAGCAGCAGACCACCTGCGACGAGTGAGAAGGGATCCATATCTTTTTGAAGCGACCATCAAATACGCCTTAGCGAATGGTTTATGCTAGCTGCTGTAACTGTCTCAACCGACTCCCCTCTTGTCTGATCCTCTAAACAAGCCACCTTAGCCTGTCAGTGAATGCTCTGTGAACTCCAAGTCCTGTACAAGAAGACAGGTGGACGTGCTGTTGCTCAGTGAACTTTATTTAGATTAATGATCTTTTACGCGACCTCGTAAATTTCTGAAGTTTATTTCTGCCATATTTCTTCCATTCTCTCCTCAGGGTCGTCATGCCTTCTTTCAAATAGTAATGTTATTACAACTTACCTAGTGAAGAAGATGTGAGTCAATGGTGATGTTTATTAAATTTGAAACAGCTCACGGTGTCAATGCTATCTGTGTTAACCCTTCTCAACGAGAGTAGCTTGTAATATTCTCATTTGAGTCAAAGTAATCTGCGTATTCCTGTTGTGCTGCTTCTTGTGCATTCCGTAGCACTTCAGCAATGTTTTGAAGCACCCTTGCTTTATTGCCACCTATGCATATCTTCACGCACTTCCTTGTTCATAGTTTTATTCTGCATTTAGTTTTATTTTAGTCTTAGGTTTGCTTCCGGGCCCAATAGCAGGTTCTATCTTAAAGCAGAAAATTTACGCGGCTCCTTCGTGCCGTTTATAGGCACCAGGAGCTGAGTTCGGCTGTGATGCCGGACGGGGTAAGGCGTCTATTACTTCGTTTCCGCGCCTCCACATGTGAGGAGGGGTATACACGTGGTTGAACGGGCTGCTACTGCGCAGTGGTAAAGGGAGAGGTTCCGCGGCGTGCTATGTTAGCGCAACGAAGACTTAGCACGCGTTTACGGTGTAATTTAGTTTTGTCGCGATGACTGGCGAGGATGGCTCACTTGGTACATTATGTTATAGAGTAAAACAGAGTACAGCGCTTGTTGAAGGAGCTGGGGTACGTGTGGGTTGAATTGAGTGCATCATTACCATTTCATTATACCGGCTGCGTACTATATTTCACCTTTCCGGGAGTGCTTTCGTAAAAATTAACACGCCAGAAAAAAGAATCCGTGTTAATTAAAATTGATCTGCTGTGCATTAGGTGGCGCTCTGTTTGATTGCGATCTAAAGGAGGTCTGTGCTGTGTCACATTACTCGTGTTGGCGGAAATAGCACGAGGTCGACATCACCGTCGAATTCTGGGCTAGTAACGATAAGTCAGTGAACGTTCCCCTAACGTCGAATACCCCTTTCGTGCCACGTATGGCGCCCTCTGTCAGCCGGCTTGGGTGCGAGGTGGCAGGCGGTCTTCTGGGCGCATCGAGCGCATGTCTCGGCGACGAAGAATAGGCAGGATATTCCGATGCACGCCATCCAAAGCACGAAGACGCCGAAGACGTCAGTCAAGGCGAGCGGTGATGCCAGATCTGGCTCCCCTGATGTCGACGACCCTCTGCAGCGGCCGACATCGCCCTTGGCACGAGAAAACCACAGGTCGATGAGCCCGGCTTCCAGCAGACGCTGAATGCTGCGGACAAGGACAGACGGCTTTAAACAACGCAATACGTAGTTGATATTTTCGGATCAGCAGGTTAGATTTTAATTATGAACTATGCATAATGCTCACAAGTGCTTAATATTTCCGAAGGCGTGAATGGTTAGGGCACGGAGAAAGAAATAGGTCGAAGCTTTCTTTGCGAGAACTACCAGGATCCGCAGCATGCCGTTCACCGCCGAAGAAGACTTAGAGGACGGACATTACTAAGTCAGCAAAGCTTGTTGCTCCTCCAAATAACATCTTTAGTCGAAAATGGGGTAGTTTTTGCTTTACCTGCACTACTGTATGTTTCATAGCCATTTGGTATTTTTCAACTGAATCAATACGCTTGTAACATCGAACCTTGTTTCAACGAAGTGGCATCGGGACAGCAAATTAGCTCGTTATATCCGAAATTCGTTGTAACAGTAGAGATAAAAATCTTCTCTTACAAATAAAAAATCAGGCCCCCGCAAAAAAATAATTGATACCAAAATGTATTTTTAGGCTTCGAATGCACTATAGACAAGGTAGCCATTACCTTTTTCCGTTGCATTTCAACCGCAATGAACCGGAACATGAGTACGTGAAATTACAACGGAACAAAGTTCACTCGACAAAACGGGCCTGCGTCTTTTTTTATTTGATGAAGGATATGATCTTCATCTTGCGGCTACTCACAGCACTGAGCAGGATGGAGTTTTCCACAGTGTCCATGGATGAACAACAGGGCCTATATACTGCTGCTGTTCCGGACGACGCGGATTTTTTCATGTAGCTTCTCAGGTTCCTGGACAAATATTTCTTCGTTATATCCTATGTCGCGTGCGGCCCTCACGGTTTCAGTTTGTTTATAAAAGAATAAGTGTCATTTGAATAAAGCGTGACCAACAAAGTTTGTATTTAGTTCGCTGTAGCCGATAATTCACTATATCAGTGTTCATTATAACGAGGTTCAACTGCATTTGTGTATTTGTAAACAAGATAGGGAAGAAATTGCATATTACGTGGTTGTAGTTGGAGACACAGACATGAGTTGTAAGATCAAAAGTAGGGGACCAGTGCAGACTGAACTAATTTAACCTCTCTGTCTTCTCTGTGGAAACCTTTTCGCTTCTGTTTGTTTCACAAAAGTGACCATCATAATTTCCACTTCGACAATGACCTGATAGTCGCGCTTTTATACATTTTATCTCGCGTTTATCCTCTAAATGAAAGGGGAATATTTTGAATATTTTAAAGCGAAGCTTTCTATATTTCACTGATGGCGTCGATGTCCGAGCAAACACAGTAAAGGAATGCCAATTTACACAGTAGGTTTACACAAAGGCCCATAAAGCGTCTCAAGAAAAAAAAAAAACACTTCTAGTGGTCGGAATCGAACCTGGGTCCCTCGGGTTATGACGCCGACGCCTACCGATTGGCCATTCCGACATTTTTTTTTTGTTGCGATAGTATGCCTTATGGCATTAAGACTACATTACAGGTATAAGTAAGCTCCCGTTTCGGGGAGAATCGCAAAGAGGGAGCGGTGACGGGGTTCACGTATCCATCAGTGGAGGTCAGGTGGTTTTCCTGGGTGGAGGGATGTGCATCGAAGGTGTCGCGTTCTGGCCTATTCCAGTGAAGGGCACGTCCACAGCAGGTGGTCTGTGTCCGCATCTTCGACAGGAGCCGCGTAGAGGGGATAGTTCTGTGTTAACGGGGCATGGTAGCGTGCTGGCCATTACTGGGTCACAGCGAGAGAGAGGGCTACGCCAGCACGAAGGCTCCGCAGCAAGACCCCCTCTAAGCGAGCGAGTCTATTTGGGAGGTACGTTCTACACGGTGGGATTAGAGCACGTGTGGCGCGACGAAGATCTTTCTGTTGGAGAAATTGTTCTGGGACATCTATTGTTAGTAATGGCAATGGTCGTGGAACGAATGAAGGGTGGCAGGCACTATCCGTCACAATGTGAGCGGGGAGCACTTTGCCGGACCCACGGGAGCCGGAGGGGGCAGGGGTACGTATCCAGTTTTTCATAAATGCCCCTCGAGAGAGCTGAGTTATTCTTTACTCGACGTAAATCACGTATGGCCTTGGTGGAGTGTGTATAGATTCGTAGAGTGACACCTCCAGGGGCTTGAAGAAGAGCAGGAGTTTGTGCTTGTAAGCCGTCCCGGATGGCTGCAAGATCGGTCAGTACAGATGGCAGGGCGCGGTGTGTTTCGTAGAAGCAAGTTTGACAGGCCTCTGGGGGGGTCAGCACGTCGTCCTTGGCCCCAGCGTCCACAAATGCCTGCAGCACCTGGGGTTGAGACTATGCCGCCAGTTCTTGTGCGACCGTTAAAAGCGTTTCATAATGTCCGTTGGCCGTTGGATCGATTGTGCAGTCACGTTAGTGGCTTGTTATCGGTCACCTTGTGGTATAGCCAAGGTGGCCTGGTAACGACGCAGGCTAGACATGTGGGTAGTGAACGACCAATGTGGTTACCTAACGCCGCTGCGTCAGCAATAAATGTGAGTTAACGCATGCGGGCGGACTGACGATGATGGACAAGCTCATCCAAGGTGTTGAGCTTCAGCTTGAAGAGCAGGGATAGGTGTTATCCTAGGGAGGCAGGTAACGGTACGCATTGCGAATTGGTTAATCCAATTGCCTCAAGTCGGACCCACTCCGCCAGGCTCAGTTGCTGGTATTGGGCCTGGTAAACAAGCCGAGGCTGGAGTACCCGACCACATTAATAGACGGGCCATTTTTGAACAGGAGCGCCCACATTTCTGCGAGAAGCGTCGGATAAGGTCAAGCATCTGTCCCGCTTTTTGAGCGGAACGTAGCCGCATAGAAGTTGACGAGGACGCATAAATTTCTAATCTCAGCACGCCAAGTGAAGTGGCAGTGCGTACCGGCCGGCCGTAGAGTTGTAATGCAATCGGAGACACCTCCAGTCGGCGACGGCCCCAAGCATTGCGCACAGGCAGAATAGCTGTATTTTTGGCGGAAAGTGTTAAGCCAGCGTATTCGCACAGTTTCTGCGCGTCCGACAAGGCTTGTTGGAGGCACGCGAGTTGCCGGGTCAGGTCTTAGTGGACAGTCCACACTGCAATGTCGTCCTCGTACATCATAAAGTGCATGTCCCGCATAGAGCCGAGATGCCAGGCAAGCGGTAACACCAAAGCACTTTGGCTCTGGACTTTGATGCAAACTGCATGAGGGAAAGCTTCGCGTTCTAACCATCTTTTTCTTGAGAAGGAGGCTTTGATTTTTGTGCAGCGCCAAAGCCTCCTTCCAGCCTGCCTAAACCGGAACCGCCTACACGGACAGACTGACGTGAAGAAGACCATAACTAATTTTGGATTACGTCATCTAACGTCTCCTGATTACAAGTCACCTAAACCTCACCTAAACTTGTACTTATGTGCTTACTACTTCCTTGGTACCTTTTAATTGTTTGGTAGACGGACTACTTTGTGACCCACGCCCCCATTTAAATGGCTCTACCCTTGAGGTTACAAATAAAACGATAAAAAAAATTGGATACCTATAGTGGTGGCTGAACTCAGCGCTTTTTACATTAGTAAACCGGACAGGAATCGAGACCGCACTCGAGGTTTCGTTTTATGTATACATACCTAAGGCACAAGCTCTAAAATAAGTGCTTTCGTGCCGTGCACAATTCGACTGGTATACTGAGGTCGTCTAGTGTAACGCCTGACATTGCATTCGTCATGCACATAATTAAAGGGGCCATGCAGACAAAACATGTTTGGTTGATTCGAAAAAATTGCCTCGTTAGAATCATACTGACGCCACGTTTAACGCAGGCTTCTCTAAAATAAGCTACATAATTAGGAAAAAAGGGAATGGCCATGCGACCCACTAGCTCATTTCCCGCAACAGAACCTATATGTCATAAGCCCTGCTGTGTGATTGGCAAAAGCAAACGCAAATTAGGCAGGGCGAGCTTGCCGAACGAGCTGTTTGCGCCTAAATTTAGGGCACATCCATTTTATAGCAGTAAGAATGGTGGGGTAAACAGTAGAAGTTACGAAAGTACATGTAAACACAGAAGTATCGATGCGTACTCCTGTCGGTACTGCGCGCACTATGCTTGTCTTAGCTGCACAGCACGGTGGCGCTTTGGGGTAGTATCAGACGACACTGACTGATAGGCGTAAGCGATGGTGTCTTACGTGACCGTATTTGTCAAGCGAACACCATGTTTCACGGAACGAATTTTTTCTGCCTTAACGAAAACAAGCCAGGTACGAATAGGGTCAAAAACAAAGCAAGGGCAGAAAGCGGCCCGCCGCGGTATGGCGGCACAATCTGGGTTTGCAAGCTGTTAACATGCTCCGCAGCTTACTTTTTTTATAGTTTTAGCTTAAAGACCTGCTCTTGTGATGTCATTGCAGACGTCAGGAAAACACACGATTTGGCGGGAAAATTGAAATTTTAACTTACATTGATCAATTTCTCAGTGAATAAATGCATCGTTGGCTTCCGGACAAGCGCTCGCGGCACTACAATGCACAAAATCGTTTGAATAAAACAAACTTGTATTTTGTCTGCATAACCCCTTCAAGGACTATCACGGACGTCGTGTTCGTTATGTCTGCGGTGTCCGGCTTGGCAAACGTACCCCTTGTTGATGTCCTTGAACATCACGGGATCGATGTCCTTGCGAGCGAGGCTGTTGAGCGGGTGGGACACGACGCCCTCGCGAGCGAGGTAGAACTCGGCCCCGACGAAGGCCTGGCACACGGCGGTGACTCTGAATGTCAGGGACATGCTGTCGCTGATGATAGCAGCGCGGCCTCGGGTCACCTGCCGAAGGAGGGACTCGCCGTACAGCACGGACGTTGGTACCGCAGTGCGACGTTCGCGAATCGTACGACCGATCTGGCGCAGGTCGGGGTTGCTGGAGCCCTGCGTGATTACAGTACCAAACGCAAACCTTCACCCTTCAGCAAAGCTATGATTGTTGACATAGTTTGCAGTGTGCCTATATGAGTCTGCAAGGGGTTTTCTTACGTGTTGTTCGAAACCTTTTAAGTGCAGGGCCCTTTATAGGCTCGCCTTGTCATTGTAGCTCGCTAACGGTCGATGTCAAGCGACTTCCGGAATCAGGCGGCGCAGCGAGATAACGGACCCAAGTAGAGCCTGGTGTGCCGTCGGCAGAGAGTCATGCTGAGGCTTCGAAAATGACGTGGTTTAAACAGTCACAAGCGTTCGAACCTCGTGAACCGCTGGCGCTTGTCATACGTTTCCCCGTTGTTTAGCTCAAAGAAAACTGCAGGTACATTTCAGGCAGAATCTGTGTAGATAACCGGCAGCCCCCGCGTTCATTTGGTTAGGAACGCTCCTTGGTTTGGTTTTTACGATAGTGAGCGAAAAAAGGGGCCGCGCAAGAAAAAAAAATGGCGGGTTTGAAATGACGCACAAAGGCTCCAGCCGAAAAAAATGGCGGGTTCGAAATGACGCACAAAGGCTCCAGCATACGAAATTAAAGCAAGCACAAAAAGAACAGAACTCCCGCTGGCGAAGTTTCAGGCAGGGGGCGCACGAGCACTGCGAAGGCGGGAAATTTGAATGCAGGTTCATCAAGAGAGGAGTGAGACAGGGCGGCGAAGAGCGTGATGGGTGGTAGCAGTGAGCGGAAAACGGCTCCACCATCCATTATGGAGAATCACTGAGCTGCACTTCCGACAGCTTTCTCATTGAATGGAACTGCTTTAATTTTTTTTTCCTGGACTGAGGAGTCCCCCCACTGGTCTGCCTCCACACACGGAGTCAGATTGGGATACAATAAAAGTTTATTCCTCCTCCTCCTCCAGTGTAGACTAGCCAGTGATCTGGGTAGTTGTGTGTTGTTGAAGAGAAGCCTTCGACGGTTGCACGAGTACACAAATTTTGTCCTGATTCAGTATTCGTATGGGTGCAAGCTAGAACTGGTGGTGAATCAGGAAACCTGACGATGCAATATACTCGCAGTGCAAAAAACCCCGCCGTTGTCGTAACGCTGCCGCTGGGTTTCTTTGCGCCAGGACGCCAGGAGTGTTTTCTTTGGCTTTGGCATCTACGCAATCACACGCCTTCCCCGGTCATTCCCCACCAGTCATTGTCAGTAGTGCGCTAACATAACAGGGGTGAAAAACTAACGTATTAGGCCGACGAGGAGGTGCAAGTAGTGGACCTATTCATGCAAGCGGGATCTCCCAACTTTGGCCAGTAGCCTCTTGGAAAATGTGCCGACAGCTTTCTTGCGACCATAACAGTTGACACTACTCCTCCGCCTGAACGTGTAGACGTATCTGCATACTCACTGACACCATGGAGACATACGACGTTCCGAGCCACATGTGCGGCACAACGTGCGGTCTCCGCACCAGGTGGTGGGCGCTCTCAATCTTCTCAACCTCCGGCTTTATCATGAGACAGGCCCGCATGTGGCCGCAGAAGGCGTTCATCAGCACCACCACCGCAATCCACCAGACGGCGCTCAGGAAACGAGGACCCGCCAGCTTCGGGACATGCGGCGATGCTGCGAATGCCGGAAGACGATGATACGTTGAAGGGGGTTGATGATGTTTTCGCCTCTGGATGACCGATGGTGTGCTGCGCACAGCAGACTGGGGTATACTATTTCATAAATCTGCAAACTGAACGGCGGCCCTGGGCACGTTTAATGTGCTTTACTACCCTTCATTAGGGCAGACCAATGGACGAGATAGTAAAAGTAAAGAGCTGACTGCATATATGAAAAGACAATAAAAAAAACAAGATGAGATACACAGGAACACTCAACATTATTTGGACTACAAAGGCCTTATTATTGAGGAAAGCAGTGTAAAGTAACGGGCATGACTAAAGTATAGGTTGTATTCCCTGGGCGTGGCACGCATGCTGGCAACCACGCGCGTGCGCCGCCATGTCGTTGCCAAAGCGCCTGTGTTGTTAAGGTGACGCCGCACTCGTTACGTTGGGATCCACGAGATGGCAGTACTTGTCCGTGCTGGCGCCCGAAGAAGCACAGCCCATGACTACAGGGCGTTGTTGGATGTACCGAAGTACGCCCCACCGAATTCGAAGTAATACCTAGACGACAAATACTGTTACGTGCAGCACCATACGATCTACTCATCGCAAGAAATCGTCGCACGTCTAGGTAGAACGGTAAGAACTTCGTGACGGACCGAGTCATGTGCGTGTGCAAGTGAAAGCCGGTTGCCACTCAACGCCTGTCACCTGTTCAAGGACAACAACAGAGGTGCCGAAAATTTTGCCGCGCGGCAGCCAACTTAAGGGGGAATCGCCTGTTAACGTTCCTATGGGGCTTACTACCGTATTTACTCGCGTAATGATCCACCTTTTTTCCAAAAAAAATTATGCAAATTTAGGGTTGCGTTCATACGCGGGGTAAATTTTTCGCTAAAAACGTTTGAACCCAGAAAAGGCAAGCAAGTTGCGGGTCAAAATTTTTACGATAGGTCTCATGAACATAATAAAAATAATAAACAGAACGTTATAAAAATTCCGTGCAACACCACCAGCCGCTTTTCAAAGTGACATCAAAAGCAGTTTTTTTTTTCATGAATAACGGAACGCGCCGGAACGAGCTTGCTTTGAGGTGACAACAGGGCGACCAATAAGTGGCTGCCGCTATCACGGTGCGGGATATCAAAACAGACATGGGGGCGGACGCAGCAAGCTGAGCGCATTTTTTTCCTTGTCTTGTGAGTACATTATGTGCATTTAGGGAGAGTTCCTTCCTCACCAATATTGAACACGTGCTTGCCGATATCTCTAATATCGGAAAGTCTGCGGCAATAACGCGGTCATGTCCGCTTTGTAAGGGAAGGAAACAGACGTAAGCACGATCATATTCAGCTAGACTTGGCACGCATACGACATACTGCTGCGGCAAGTTCAGAGTGCGTTCATTGCGCGGAAAATTAAAAAAAAATATCGAATTTTGACGACAAACTTCAGGGGTGCGATCAGTACGCGAGTGCAATCCTTATGCGAGTAAATACGGTACTTCATGATCCACGGGCTTCCAAAACCATCGTGCACCAGTAGGAAAAGCTTTGCAGATCCATGGAAATTAACCGAACGGCCTAGTTTACTTATCGTGGAAATATGTCCCTTCTTTATTGAAATACATACAAAAAAACTCCCTCTTGCTAGAACGCCAGAGCCATCTAGTGAAAGCTGGGTAAACCAAAATGTGTTTCGTGTTTAACTTTTATTTCAGTAAAGAAATGATATATTTCGAAAAAAAGACAACCAGGCCGTTGGGAACATTTTCATGTATCTGCAAAAAAGCTTGTATCTGTACGCGATGCTTTTTAATCCCGTGGGTCCTGAATTAGTGATCAGGGGCCCTATTCTCGACTGCACAAATCGCCGGCTTTTCGCCCATGTTTTTTTGCGTAAGCACGACGTAAGCAATCAGTGACGTGCTGCACCTATAGCTATGACGACATGCAGTGTAATTTGACGAGTCACTGATAAAGATTGCTACCAAGGTATCAAATATTGTGCAAGAAAGATATAAAAACACTTGGCATGTACTATAAAAATTAAGACGGTAGCTGAGGCTGACAAGAAAAACACATTTCTGGAGGTCAAATTTGGCGCCAACACCACAAGGCAATCGAGTAACGTTGATCCAAAAGCGAGCGAAAGGCGGATGTCGAGCTAAAGAACATCACACAATTTTTTTACCGTATCTATTTATTTCTTTCAATTGCTTTTATTAACATAGCTGGGCTCTCTGCTTCAATGCAAGCTTTGTTGCGTTATCACCTTCCCTGCCGCCACCGCCGCCACGCCATCGTCTGCTGCTATGTTACAAGTTTATGGCGCGATCACAGAAAAAGACGGCCGCGACCATCGCTTCTATGACACATCATGAGCAGCGAAGCGCTACGCCTGATAACCGCGGAGCGCACCGATGTCGCCGATTCACTCATTCGTCAAGCTCGACTGCAATCAGCGCTGTAATGAACCAAATAGTCACTTTTCATTGTTATTTTTCTCTTGAGTTCGATCATGTGACCCAACAGCTTATTAGGACAAGTATGGACAAATGCCATGCATTGGGTTCTCTTTGTCATGGAGAGGCTTGTACTGCCCTCTTATGTTGCGGTTACGCCAAACAAATAATTTTTATTTTATTGCCACATATAAAAGCAATATACTGCATGTTAGTTGTATGTTCCATGATCGCTGACTTGGAAGCAGTTGTAACTGTAATTTGTTTCGGTAGGAAACATGCTTTAAACAGCGCGTATGCGAAACTGCGCCTACTGCAAATTGCCGCACATTTCGCGGCGCCGTAAGCCGAGGCAATTTTTTGCCCTATTTTGCTTGTATTTTGCGAGAAAAACAGCCGCCATTTTTGAGCTGTTTCGTAGAATTACGTCACTTTTACGCAGGCTGAAGTTGCCAATGCATGACGTAATCGTTCCCGCCAACTGTTTAAATTACGTCACGCCTTCTCAGCCAATCACAGACGGGGTGTGTATTACAAGCAGTATTGTTGTTGAATAGCAAAGACAGGCTTACGTTGTCATGTCCGCTGCATTTAGTCTCGTTTTTGATTGCCGGCCAAGAATTATGCGCCTTTATTAACGAGAAATAAGGCAAACTTTAAAACTGGTATCCGTAAACGACATGAAACGTCAAAATGACGACCGCACACACAACCGCTTTGTCAACCGGAAGCACGTGACCAAAATTGAAAGCGAATCAGAAAAGACTTCCGGAAAATTGCCTGAATTGCCGGCAATTTGTGCAGTCGAGAATAGGGCCCCTGGTCTTTCCCCGGCGATTTTCGGGAGCCGATCATGCTCGATTTGCGCCAACCGACTTTACACGAACGGTCCGAATGCGTGGTAGGGTCATTGGCCAATGACGTGGACGCGACGCTGCGCGAACACCCACACTCGAACCGTAGAATTAGCAGTGTCGTCGACAAAGGGGCGCCAGAAATTTTTTTTGTTTTGCAAACTTCACTGCTGCACACCTCGTAAAAAATTTCCCAGAGATCATGCAAAGCCACTAGTGCAAAACCGGTCCGTTTTCATGATTGCGCTGTGCACCCAAAATGAACAGCTAATCGTTTTTTTTAGCGCAACAAACGCAACCTCAGACTCGAGCGACGGAATTTTGCGGCGCTTTCCAGCGCGAAACTCGGGCAGTGTTCCGTGACGCCCGCACGCCCCCCTGTTAATTGGCCACATCCACTGCCACTTTTATGATCGCGACCACAGCCTCATGCAATGCTTGGTGAAATTGGAGCAAGGCATGCTCGCGCTCGGCAAGAATTTGAAACAGCCAAAGCTGCAGGTGCCTTTTTTGCACCTGAATAAAGCTTTTCTTCACTGAATACACTCTGTTTCGATTCCGTGCGGGGAAATTAAAGTTCAACTACTTAAACTTTTTTCGAGCGTTCACTTATATCAAAATACCGTTTATAACGAAGTTTCTCGCCGTCCCGCTGACTTCGTTTTAACGAGGGATTACTGTATTTCTAAAAGAAGAAAACCAAACCATTGGGAACATTTTTATGCATTTGCAAAAAAGCTTGTATTTGTACGCGATGCTTTTTAAGTACTAGGGTCATGAATTAGTGATCAGGTGAGTTCCCCTTAAGCGATCTGTTCGAAGGTCACTTGTGATTCGCCAGCGCTTGTGCCGGCTGGACAGTTCGAACACGATACGGCTCGGAAGACGGCCTCGCATGCACAAGCTGCTACACTACCATCGTATCTAAATAGGCCTACGCGTGAAACATTTCCTCGAAACCATTATTTCGTTCTTGTACTCAACCACGCATTAGAGGGCACTTGTAGCGACATGCGTGGACGCAGGCAACCGCAGCGCCGGCCTCTTGCGCGCCATGTCGCTTTTTTTTTTGGCAACAGCGGTGTCATTCTGCGGGGATGCGAAGTGCTCGACGGCAAGTAGAACGCCAACGCATAATGTGAGTGCGATTACCATACGAGGCGTTTTTTGTTTTTCGATAAGAGCCAGATGCAGAAACCGGAACTGAGTCGCATAAAACTGCACCGACAAGCAACCCTCGGCAACTTTCCCCTAAAAAAAAAGGGTTGCAAGAAAGTTGAGATAACGCCCTGAAAACGTGTACGGAGATCATAATTCGCATCGATAATGAAGCAGATCCTTCGGTTTCACGGATCAAAAGGAGCCAAATCCATTTGCTTAATGGGAGCTTGCATTTGGCTTGACTTTTTAGACTGTTTCGTAAGTGTTTCTGGAAGTTTATTTTTTTTTTATTTTCGGAGCTGGCTTATTATGAATTCAGACGGCCATTTGGAGATCGGCGAAATATCTGACGAAATATCTGTTGAACATTGTACCCTATCTTGTCACTTGTCCCCCCTTATGTAATGCCTTGGGGCCCTTAAGGACGAAATAAATGAAATGAAAAAAAAATGAAAAATGGCAATGACGAATTGAACGGAAGAAAAAGTGACCGAATCGAAACTGAGAGATGTCAAACAATGATTTCAGCTCATCTTACCCGTCCCTACGAAATAACTCTAGTTATATTTATTTTTTTACTCCCATATTTACCATTTTGGTACTTAACTAAAAAGCCGCCGCTTACAAGCACTGACAAATTTCCTCCCGCCCTCCCTCTGACAGTACGAACCCCTTCACTAAAGTGGAAAAGACATGAGCAGTCTTCTTGTGAAGTATTTTGGAAATTCATGCCAAAGCAATGAAGAGATTGCTCACTTCATGAGTGCCTTCAGGCGTGCCTAAGAAAATTATCCGAGGGAACCATTCGAAAAGAGCTGCTATTGGTGCTAAGAAGACTCACCTGCTCTCCTGGCATCGTTCTAGGGTTTTGAAGCCCTGCGCCATATTTTTAGTGCCTTTTCCACCAAAACTCAATCGCATCATGCTTGATAGTCAATTTAAATAATGTTTTCATAAGAATGCCGCATCAACTTGAGTGTTTTAATTCAATTTGAGCCAAATTCAAACTTATCACCCCGATACTGTTCAAATTCACCGGATGATTTTTAATTTCTTGTGGCCATAAACTTCCTCTAGCTGACATGTAAAATATATCATAGATTAGCTTTGACGGCGTTGCATTTAGGTCCGGTAACAAACTACGGCTTGTTTCTCAAATTCGCGTTAGGTGGATATGGCTCATTTCGAAAAAAGAAGACGCGTCATATGTCTCTTGATGCCACCGCCGAGAATTGGGTTGAAACATGGCGGACGATGCACGCTTGTGTATTTTTTTTTCCTTGCGGTATGCGGGCGTACAGCGGATGGGCAAGGCACAGCGGGCACGGTCAGGGTGGTTTTCAGTGTTGCCAAGCGAAGAAATCACCCGCTAAACTTTTCAGTAAATACCATCTATAGTACTGGTTACTGGCCCCTGTACCACTTAACTGGCTCTTTGATCAAACTCAGAAACCATTACGAAGCGCTATGACTTTATTTTCTTTTGTGCATACATTTTTCTTTTCAGATGTTTAAGAATACAGAATTTTGATGTCGTTTTTTTCTTTATTTTTAATCCCGACTAGCATGCAAGTGGTTTTAGAAAGCGTTTTCTGAGCATCATTCGGGAAAAGCTAGATCCCCCCAACGAGATGACCGTAGCACAAAGGACCTTTCCTTTACCGACACCACCCTCTTTCCTCAGTCTAGAAGCCTAAAAGCGGAAACACAGCCGTGCCATGCTTTGACTCGGTAGCAAAATCAGGCTCTTTCCCGAATATATGGGAACAAAAATTTAGGTATCACTCAAAACGGGCTTCCTGCTCATTAGGTCGAAATAGCATGGGCAGAAATGTTACCTTCCAAAAAAAGGTTTTCCAAGTACATCCATAGGGCAGCGCCGATGTTTCGCACGAATGAGGATCGGTGTCCCGCCTTCGCAGCGTGCAGTGACGTGAACAGCGCAGTCAAGACGGAGACTGTGACCAAGGCAACGCTGAGGAACATCCAGACCTGCGATGAGGATGAATAAAAAGGATGGAGATGAGGATGAAGAGAAGAATGAAGCTGCGATACTGTGATGGCCCGCCTCAATAAGGTTCCTCTGAGTGTGCCTAAAAGCTATACTCTTGAACCATGTTCCCTTAGCCACATGTTTTGAACCACATAAGGTCATGGAGGTTATTGTAATGAAGCAACAACGATAACTTGATAACATTAGTAGTAATGTCATTAGCGTGAAACGGGTATTTATCGTTACGAGATAAATTCGTCAGCGATAACAAGTCGGTCAAAGCCTCACTAGTATTCTGAAGCAGGACACTGGGAGAGTAAATACAGCAGATACTTACCGATGTAAGACAAAAAAAAAATCAACAGGGAACTGAGCCACCAAGAGCTTCCTGAAAAATTTGAACTCACGGTGTAGACAAACTGGTAAGTTATCGATAATAGCGAAGACATTGCGTATTAAAAGTTCCGAAAAGGCGGTCAGTGGCGTCCAGTAAATAAGAAAGTATAATTATCACCGGAAGCCCATTATTGCATTTTTTTGAGGAAGCATGCAAAATACATTATCAGGTTTATTACAGAACACCCACCCAAACCGCACCTGGTTGACGAATGGGTTCCTATAAGAACGTTAGGTTCTAAACAGTACAGCAATCTGTATGTCGCACGAGTCCCCCGTCGAAACATCACAAGTTAGTAACATAAGCTTAGCGATATGCAAGCTAAAGAGGTGAGAGAAATTGAGAGAAAGGGAGTGAATGAGAGAATGCGTTTATTAATAAAGGCGAGGTTAACCGTGCCATTTCGCTTAGCCTGATACGTCATAGGAGAGAAAAAAAGAAAAAAAAATGAAGGTCTATGCATTAAAAGTCAAATCAGTTCCACTTAACCCGAAAGCTGTCAATAGCGGAGAAGGGATCGACAAAGACGCTGTGGGGCTGTCTCTTGACTAGTTTAAGTATCAGCTTAGCGTTGATTCCGACAGTAGTGAATAGAGGGCGCCGCAGCCCCTGAAAAGACTTATAAGGAGACACTGAATGGAGTTTTAGTTATTTTGAGGTAATTAATGCGTTGTTTCATAATTTTGTCCTTATTTTATATCATTGTGTACTTTTTTGACGAATTCACAGCGCCAAGAACGAGGACAAAAAAGAGGACACACAACACAGCCCCAACATCCCTCTCACACAACACACTCTTCAAAATCGCCATGTATGCCACAAAAAGCAGCGTAGTACGGGCAATTTAGCAGGGGTCTGCACGACTTCCGAAGAGAACCCTTGAAGCCGGCATCATAAGAACAGTGCTCCGTCTTCCCCGTTCCCTCCCCCCCCCCCCCCCCCGGCCTTTGGCCTTCCTTTCTAATAAAGTTTACAACAACAACAACACAGCGCCAGCGCTGTGTTGTGTGTCCTCTTTTTTGTTCTCGTTGTTTGCGCTGTGAATTCGTCAAAATCACCACACCAACTTGCCCAAGAATCCGTACATTGTGTACTTATTTGCGGCTTAGCAGCGGCAGCGTCTGTCGAAACGGCGCAGCGCAAATATCCCCCCGAACAGTTTAAATATTAGGAACGTATGTCTCTGTGCATGGCGCAATGGGACTGATACCGGCTTCGAAACGCGAGGGACCCACGTTCGATCCCTATCCGGGGAAGCGTTTTTCTAGCTGCGACGACAAGGCGGTCTTCTAAAGTGCTCCGCACTTGAAAAAGTGAGGTGATGCGCGCAAATTTTCTAACACGTTCACAGTATTTGGCAATGCAGTTAGTCACAACTCTTCGTCCAAGCCGGTGCTCCGCAAGAACACTAACAGAGCTTTGGTAGCCCGTACGGCTTAGCCTGAGTCCGAACAAAGCGCCCAAAGCTGCCCTCAGTTCAGGCCTATGTGGCGCGGCATACACAGGGATATTACGAAAGTCTTCCATGGCACTGTGAATGTTGAACACATGCAGATGGCATGTTTGATATCTTCCCTTACGTCACATGTTGAACAAAGTTGGGAAGAGTCCGGCTGAATTTTGAAATGGAAATGATTTGGTTTTTCTTCACATATTTTCGGTCAGCCCTTGTGCGCTTAGCATCGCTACTAAAAGAACAGATGACTGATTGATTGCAGGGCTTAACGCACCGACGCAGCACAGGCGATGATGGGCGCCGTAGTGGAGGGCTCCGGATTAATTTTGACCACCTGGGGATCTTTAACGTGCGCCAAAATCTCGTACACACGGGCGTTTTTGCTTTTCGCCTCCACCAGAAAAGCGGCCACCGCGGCCGGGAATCGAACCCGCGACCTCGTGCTCAGCAGCCCAACGCCTTAGCCACTGAGCCACCGCGGCGCGTAAAGAACAGATGACATGGTAAATACATTTTCCGCACCTCAAAGCAACACGAAAGCGGCACAGCGAATAACTTCAGTGGCTTCGTGCTTACTGGGAAGTCTGCGGTAATGCTGCAGCTGATAATGCAGCCTCATCTGCCCACAGCCTCTCTGTTCCACAGCTGCCAATGTCTTTTACAAGAAACAATGCGGCAACTCTCGTATCCTCGATTGGCTGGAGAATACAACTGTGCATCTGACCTGATGCAAGACTTCCATATGCGCATCTGCATTTCATTGGCCCCTGATACAGGTTTAAGATACTACATCCCGGGGTCCGGAAGCACGAGGAAGCTGTATTACATCGACTGCGACTGAATAGGACAAAACTGCAGTCGAACTAATGCGGCAGTGATAGTACGCAAAAAGTTGGCAAGTGACTTCTGCTCTAATTATATCGTGACCTCAGCAAGGGCAGACGACCTCACCATATGGTCCAACACAGGCTCTCCCGGACAACAGCAAGACAGTCTTCAACAGGCAGTCGACACTACGCTCCAATATCTCCAAACCTGTGGTCTCTGCTGCGCCCCATCAAAATCCGCCTTACTCGTCCTCCGAGCACGAACCCGGGGCCGCCCACCAAACCCTACCCCCGACCCCTCACTCACTCTCAACGGGCCAGCAATCCCCACCGTCAAGACCCTCCGCATCCTAAGAGTCCACTACCACCACGACGGCTCCGGGGCCGCGTACCTCCCCAAACTTATACAGACAGTCTCCCAACTTACACACCTAATTCAACGAATATGCTCTCGCCGACACGGACTCAAGAAAACAGATAACTGCCGCATCAGTCAAGCAATGCTGATCAGCCGCATCACCTACGGGGCACCCTATCTTACCTTAAAACCACAAGAACATGCCAAGATTGATGTCCTAATACGCAAATCTTATAAGACAGCCCTCGGCCTGCCTACCTTCACTTCTACCGACCGCTTATTGAAACTGGGTCTACATAACACCCTCTCGGAGATTATTGAGGCCCATCTCCAAAACCAACTACAGCGCCTACAACTCACACCCGCCGGTCGTCATCTGCTCAAAACGCTAGGCCGGAAGGTGGTACAAACTCCGGACTCGCCACAACGCATACCTCCATCAATGCGACGCAACATCCATGTCCTCCCCATTCCGCGTCATATGCACCCTACATACAACGCCGGCCGTCGTCAGCATCGTACACGCCTCCTCATCAGAAAATACGGCAGCGACCCGACCACCCTCTATACGGACGCCTCTCCCTATCCTCAACGACCAGCTCACGTCGCCACTGTTGCCCGCTTCGACAATGCCTTCCTCACCTCGGCAACTGTCTGCACAGCGTCTACTACCACGGCCGAAGGAGCAGCCATTGCCCTCGCAATGACCCAAGCCATGAGTCCCAGCGTAACGATACTGTCTGATTCACAAGCTGCCTGTCGTCGTTTTGCACTCGGACGAGTCTCGGCTTTTACCCTGGCCATCCTTTCTCAATGCCCCAACCTCCCTCATGCCCGCATAGTGTGGACACCCAGCCACACTTCCCTCCCTGGGAACGAGGTGGCACACGCCACCGCCCGAGCTCTCCTTCACCGGGCATTCCCAGAAGAGGGCAACAATGCAGCCAGTATTACAAACTCCCTTGCGTCCCTCTCCCAAACATACACCGACATCCTCTACCACTACAGAGCAACCCGACGCACCTATCCCCCTCCCCACCCTTCCCTTTCTACCGCTGACGCCCGCATTTGGCGCCGACTTCAAACGAACACTTATTACAATCACCTCCATCTCCACTACATATCCCCTACTAACTACCCACTCAACTGCCCCCAATGCGATGAGCCTAACACCACAGCTCATCTCGTCTGGACGTGCCCCACCAACCCTCCACCACCCAGATCCCCTACCCTTGAGCAGTGGGAGTGCGCGTTGCAGAGCTGCCAGCTCGAAGACCAGGAGGCCCTGATCTCTCGGGCGAGGGTGGCAGCCGCGGCACGCGGCCTACCGGAATAGGATGGCCGCCCACAGCTCCTAACTCTTTTTCCCCCCTACCCCGTCCCTGCTTTTCAATAAACGTTTTCTCTCTCTCTCTCTCTCTCTCTCTCAGCAAGGGCTGGTTTGTGTGCAGTGTTTTTTTAACATTTTTCCCGTGACCATGGTCTCCCAATGCCTTCAGGCCCACAACTGCGTTAAGGAGAATTCCCTGCCACATTTCGGAAGTCAGCCATATTTCGGAATTCATCAATCCTGTTCAAAGTTCGTCATATACATTTTGAAGCTGAGTGTACACTGTTCGCAACTTATTTTTTACTTTTCCAGCAAAACCTTGCGACGTCGGAAACTCACCATCCAGTCGAAGGCTAGAATGTACCCGAAGACGCTCGTCTCTTGCGACGCGGTGCGACCGGCCAGAATTCGTAGCTCTTCGACGTAGACCATTGCGCACGGCTTAGCGATGCCCAACCGTTCGGTGGCAGGGAAAAAAGGACCCAATGCCAAGTCGCTTTCCTGCAGTGCACCAAGCAAAGCACTAAGTTGGAAACAATGCGAGGGAAGAGTTCAGTTGTATAACCACGTACAGCTACAGGAGCTTCGTTGTAATAATTTTTCTTAAGGTGTGTTACCTATTTCATTCATATACGAGGATGCAACGAAAATCGGTGCCTAAATTCAATCCCTTTGCGCTTATATTTAATTCCTTCGAGGCTGTAGCATAAATGTTTTTAACACCATTGCGTCTATCCTCAATCCTTGTTGTTTAACAGATAGTTGTAGCTCGTTTTCTCGTAGTAAATATACCGCGCGACCTTATGCCACTCATTTGTTTGTCAAACAATAGTTTTTTAGATGAAACTGATACTACCGTAAAATCCCGAGAGATGCCCCACCCCCGAAAGATAACCCACCCCTGTTTTTGGCACAATTTTCCAATTTTTTCAAAAACACCGAAAGATAACCCACCCCTAACAATAGCATCATCCCAGCCGGGGATGACGCCCGGGGAAACGAGGTTAGCTAGCGTGGGTAGGGTGAGATAACAGGTCACAGGTCACAGGAACCTGAAAAGGTGCGGTATATCAACAGCCCTCGATGGATAAGAAGACTCAGAGCTTCATGAGCGGCTCGTTTCGGCGATCCCCCCTTCTGCTGCTTGCCAACTGCGCCCAACTCCGTGCGTGAGGAGGTGGTCGACCTTTTGTTTGACAGTGAGAGCGACTGTTCGTTCGACGGTTTTGACGACGCATGAATACAGTGTTAATAAACGCGTGTTCGCCCTTTGGCTGCGATACATTTCTCATCTTTTTTTACTGCACACCGAAAGTTAGCCCACGTCATATTTTCACTCGATTTGCTCTCGATCTTAGGTGGGCTATGTCTCGGGATTTTACGGTATCCACTTTTCAAAAGAATGTGTTTTGATGTGTTGAATCCTGATGCTGATATATTTCCGAAGAATTCACCTTGTTTTTTATTGTAACGTCGCGGCCAAAATGTTGGCTATGAAACACCCCGGCTAAAGTAGACGAGGTTCCTATGACAATGCAAGAGATGGCTAAAGTCAACGGGTGCACGAACGGCAAGCGCAAAGCTGTCTTGTACACAGCGTAGCTTTGTGTAGCTGCTCTACCCCTGTAGTCAATCTCTGTCCGTCTACGCGTCGTGTTTACACGAGAAACAAAACTCCGTCTCTATTTTCTCGCGAATGCTCCGTAGCTCTCAGTCTACTTTGGGTACCTTGAAAAAAATCACAATGAAATTGGCCGCGAAGGCGACTCTATCGTTACGCCGCGTTTGATTTACTTGTCATATTTAGTTAGCCCAGAGCGACATTGCAGACGTCACAGAATTGCCGCCTGTTGTCGATTGGCTACAGAAAACGGCTGTAACTTTGGTGTTACAGAAACTATCTTGAAACGAAGTATACCACAATTAACCGCTAAGACGACTCAAACGTTACGAGTTTTATCTACTTTTCGTAGTACGTGGTTCACAGGGAAGTTTTAAAGTTTGGGAAATTCCCACCAGCTGTCAATATATCGGGCTCTACTGGAGGGAAACGGACAGTTTGTTTCATTCGGGCGCATGCACCGGTGTGGACCGGGAGCAAAAACACTCACATTGCGGTGCAGCATTCCCATGCTTCCAGTCCAAGAACCATCAGGCTGCGGACTTCCCGTAGTCACCTCTCGGGGCAAGGCGATGCTGTAGCTGTTTAAAAAAAACATTTGCATTCAACTAGTTTTTTGATCCGGACAAAATACTTAGCCTTTGTTTCATATTTTTGGCGGCACCCCTATAGGAAGAAATGTACTTAAGAATACCCGAAAACTACGATTCAAGCAAGAGTTCCGCCTTTACGTGGCGATTACGATGTGCGATAGGAATATCTATAAACCTGTGTAACTATAAAATACAAATACAGATTACGAAAGTCATCTGTATCATTGAGATTGAGGCTATGCTGATGAGGCTATGCTTATGATTGAGAGTATGCTTACGCTATGGTTCACGTTACGATACGTCTATTAGAAAGGGCACTTTTCTTTGCTTCTCTTCTGTTCATTCGGCAAGCTAGCAATTTCATGTGCCGGCATACCTTACGCGCATCAAGCGGCTGCTACTTTATTGTAGCGAAATATACGATTAAACGAAATATACGAAATACGAACTATATACGAAGTATATACGAAGTATACGAAATATACGATTTTATTGGCAACACCGCCGCCAACGCAATCTAATTTGCTTTTATATTCGGCAAAAGGGAAATTTGGGCCAGTTGGTTCGGAATCATGACAAACAGCGCAGGGAACGAGACGAAGAGCAGAAAGACAGCGCTCGTTTCGTGTCTTTCTGCTGCTCGTCTTGTTCCCTGCGCTGTATATCATGATGCCTTTTCATTCAGTAAATGAGGGAACATGAATAACAATAAGGGTTAATTGTTATATTACGAAAGGCGAAACGTCGCGCAGATAACGTTTAAAACGAAACCGAAGTATTTCGAGCTCCTGCTAGACTCACGTACGCTAATGCAGTGAGCTGCGCCCGTAGTTCAAACGACAAGAGCTCAAAATAAAACATCCTGCTTGATTATCACACGCAAATTCTCACTGCGTGCATATCTCAACGATAAAAAACACCCAAATAAAGTGAGACTTTAAAGTGGGACTCCAGAAGCGGTTTTGAAAAAATGCGAAAGTGTACTCACTTAAAGCGCAATTTTTGGGCAAGGGCGTTAAAAATATTTCCCATTGGTCCGGACACTTTGTACTTGCCGTCAGGTCCACGTTCCACCGGTGAATGCGGCTTGTACTGCACAAATAGAAACGAAGTGCGTAATTCTGCTGTGGATGGGTCTACTGTGTTGAGTTCTACTGTGAAGTGCATAGTTCTACACGCTCAATCGCTTAATCGTTGTTGAGCTCAGCAATCAGTTTCTCAGCCGCTTGGTCTTCACTGCAGCACACTGAACTGACTCCGCGTCGTAATAAAATACCGTATTCTCAAGCGTATAACCCGCACCAAAAATGCGAGAATTTCAGTGGCAGAGTACGGGTGCGGATAATACGCGGAGTTTTTCCTTTAGTGCAGTTTTACGGCAATGCGCGCTGTGCGGTGAAACTTCCACGCAGTAAGACTGATTACGCCTCACTGACTAATACTAAAGGCTTCAAAAAATGCTGCATCGCAAACACCGTGGATGGAACCGAATATGACCTTGTGTACAACAGTGAGGACTGAGGCTCAAGTGATTGCTCTAGTGAGAACAGTGACACTGAGTGAATTGTAACTTTAGCCTTGCAGTCAGTGCATTTTACTTGCTAAATACACGCTTTTTCTGTCTACACGGTATGTGATGTGTTGCTTGGGCAGTACCTTTGGTGCCGCCTTTCCTGTATCAAATGTGCGGGCAATACGCTAAGATTTTTTTCTTTTCCGATGGGCTGAAAGTGAGGGATTATATGCAGGGGCGGGTTATACGCGCTAAAATGCGGTACCTGTAGTTTACTCAAAGATCTGTGGTTGCAAGTGTTTGTTCATGATGGTTCTCACCAAAAGACATGGCCAGGTTCACTAAAATCACGTATCAAACCCTCGGAGCCAGCTATCCCCCACAAAGCGCCCCATCTCCCGTAACCCTGCTGCTCTTTTCGCGGCATGTCCATTCCATATCAAGAGAAAGCCGCACACGTTCCCCAGCACGAAAGGAAATTACGTGCTTTGATTTCGCTTTAAAAATTAGTCCAGCTTCGCTGACTTAATGTCGCGACCGCTGATGTTAACACAGAAGCTACCTGGCGTTAACTTATCGCAAGGCCAAACTTCATACAACTTCTTTAATTCAACAGGACGATTTCCAATCACACCAATTCAATTTTGCCTTGTTCCACTGGTCGTGCAATCTGCTGGTACATTTTGTTACTTTTGAACTTGGAAAACTGCCACGAGGAGGCGCCCCAAGCGCTTTTTGCATCTCGAGGTCAAAACATTTTTTTCACGGCGATTTTCTTTATTTCTTATCGCAAAAATCAAGCAGCCATGTATTATAAATAAAAGAACAATGCAAATATCACCTATGTAGTGGTGTCTTGCCTAAAATAGGCCTAAGTTTTTCTGTTCGCTCATCATTGTCGACAAGTATAAACAAGAATTATTTAGCTCGCTACACGCTGCTTGGAGCTTGTTCTTCCCCTTGCTAGGATATGCCCACTCAACATCACCGCGGCGTACCGCGTTGCCACGCTGGGTCCTACGCAAGCCTCGACAAAGAACAGCTTCGCTCTTACTAATATCGGCATAGGCGAAGCACACGCTCAAGAAAGACCTCACGGCCCTTTTGAATGCTTACGACCCTAATAAAAAAAGTACATCTGAACGCCTGATCAATTCTGGAAACTGTCGATTTTGTAGCGTGAGCTACACTGGCCGAGGTTGAGCAGTTTCGCGTGGCTCCTGGAGAGCCGTGCTGCGCATGCGCGAGGAGCAGTGACTTCACACGGCGCATAGAACGTTGCTCGCTACCCGGCGTCTCTCGCACGCCCCACGCGCCCAGAGTCTTCGCCGACCTCCGTTCCGCATGAGGCGGCCTCGTCCACTAGATCATCATGCGAGGGGTGTCCTGGTGTGGAACCGATGGCTCGTGCATTGCAGCAACGGCGGCGTGCGCCTGTGGAACCAGCTTAGCTCTGTGGCGATTGGGGACACTGCGCCAGAGCCGCTTGATAAATATACATGTGTCACCTAATGCGTATACCGTGTGTGTGTGTGATTGAAGCAGCAGTAAGCATGATAATCAAGATAATCCTAGACAACCAGGAAAGCTAAGAGTAACCAGCGGAACCTTAGCTCACGCTACGTATATCCTGGCATAGCCGAGCTAAGCCACTGCTAAATTTTTTACATGTCGTTGTTAGTAACGTTCCGCTAAATTAAGAATGCTGTGATGGTTGTTCGCACATTGGAATTTGGCAAAAACAATGCCGATGGGCAGGGGAAGAATGGGTACACAAATGTGGATGCGTTAGGGGTTGCGTTTCCAAGCGTCAAACAACCATTCTCAGAAAAACAAGTTCGTTTGAATCCCAATAAAACGAGCGATGGCAAAACGTTGGCTTTGACAACAGTCTTTAAGTGTGCATTACTTCTGTCCTATTACACGACTACAATATGGCTCATACTTACTGGCAAGACAGATACTCTCAAAGTCCTCTGATACATGTTAAATTCGTCTGCGATAGGATCCCGGCGGAACAGACGATCCTGTAAAGGAATCTGTTGGTGGACTATTCTCGCGGAACCTTATCAAACATCCTCATTTACGCCATACACATAGAGGAGATAGTACCACGTCTGCAAATCTCCCCCGGGGATTCCTGCTCAAGTACTGGAGCTTAGTGTGACGTAAACATTCTGCGGGACATTTGCCCTCCCCGAAAGTGCGTCTGGCGAACCAGGACGAAGAGACTAATCACGTGACTTATGCGCATTTAGCGCGACGTTACTTGAAAGTGGTCCTGACTGCCCTCCACGAAAGGCTGCCGCTGGCGAACCGCAAAGCTGAGATTGATCACGTGACGCATGCATCTCTCCCTTCTTCGCGCGGCATATTCAAATCGACCACTTGGAGGGGAGCCACGTTGCATCAATGCGGTTAATTCTGAGCGGCGCTTGTCTCAATGTTGCATAGAAAACGAGCCCAAGTGATTCCAGGCTTAACCGAATGAAAACCTCGTATGCCTCGGCCTTCAGTCCTGCGCGGCATGGCCTTCGCCGCAATGATGCAGGTAATTAGATCCCGTTCCCTTTCCGTGCACGATTGCACTGGTTCAGTAACGCAGTCGACGCTCAAAAAGGACCCCAAAAGGATGTATGAATTTTTAACGAGTTGTCCGTTGGAAGTGATTACATGGCCCGGAGCGGCAGTGTTTCGACGTAGGCCGATCAGTAAATGCTTTTGTAGACGATAGAGGCAATTAGCTTGACGTGGGGGACTGTTTGTCTAGATGTCACTGCAACGTGAGAACAAAAGCGTTCATGCTCGTTCCAATCATTTCTTGGGACCACTGCGGTAACAAAATGCCCGAAAGAAAGCAGAAAACTGAGCTGTTCCGCGCCTCTTAACATTTGTCGCAATGTCAGTACCTGTTGTCTCTTGCTTTTCTTTTAGTTCATTCGGGTCCTTTACTACTTCTACCAAAGCATTCGTGGCTGCACCCGCCGATGGCGAATCCATATACCTTAATAATTGTGTCCCAATGGCAAATATTGAATTGATCAAGTAGCAAAGAGAACCCCCAATGCGCTAGAAATGGTTTTGTGTTTATTGGCTCCATGACGTATTTTCCAACGAGCCATTCATTCGCGACAAGCAATGGTGACAAAAGTAGAAAAATGAAGGACAAATTTATAGCAGGCGCAAGCAAGGTATTCATGACTGGGGTTGAATCATTTGTGGAACGCAGTTTACGGTTCGAGTAGCCTTTCGGTGGCGGCAATTACTCAAGAAGCTTGGAGGGATTTCTGCAACGGGATATTAGTGGTCTAGACAATACGGCCTGTCTGATCGATTGTCTAATGGACTGTGTAATCGACCGTAAGGACTGGGCGCAAAGCGTGATTTATCGGCGTGGCAACAGGGTTTCTGATCTCAGTAGAGAAAAAGGATCACCTCAGTAGTCACATCTAACGGTTCAGTAACAAAAAATCAGTGTGGAAGCACCATAAATGTATAACAGTTGTGCGTGCTGTATAGGAATTTAAATACGGTAATCACTACAAACATTCGTTGCTAGGTTGCAAAACAGTCACTATAGCTGAGCAATTTAAAGGGGCTCGGGCTGTCCGCGTTTCCTGTCACCGTCGTCGTCGTTTCATGTAGTCACGGTACTAAAAAAATTAGCAGTGGCTTAGCTCGGCTATGCCAGGATATACGTAGCGTGAGCTAAGGTTCAGCTTGTTATTCTTAGCTTTCCTGGTTGTCCAGGATTAGCTTGATTATCATGCTTACTGCTGCTTCAGTGACACACACAGGGTATACGCATTATGTGACACGTATATTTATCAAGCGGCTCTGGCGCAGCGTCCCCGATCGCCCCAGAGCTAAGCTGGTTCCACAGGCGCACGCCGGTGTTGCTGCGACGCACGAGCCATCGGTTGCACACCGGGCCACCCCGCGCATGATCATCAAATGGACCGGGCCGCTACGAGCTGAACGGAGGTCGGCGAAGACGCCGGGCGCGTGGGGTGTGTGAGAGACGCCGGGCAGCGAGCAACGTTCTGTGCGCCGTGTGACGTCACTGTTACTCGCGCTTGCGCAGCACGGCTCCCCAGGAGCCACGCGAAACTGCTCAACCTCGGCCAGTGTAGCTCACGCTACAAAACACCGGGACACTCGCTTTCCAACGCCTAGCGCTAGAACGGCTCGTGCTTCAAAGACAGGATACTTTTACAGAAAAGCTGTATACCTCTACTCCGAACGGTTTCATCTCCATGGGCAAAAACGCCAAGGCGCTCCTCCTCAGGTTTCACGTTAATGGAGATGACCCGGGATTTTTTAAAAGAGCTTGCCTAATGGTGACGTCTTCAATAAACGATATACGAATTCATTAAAAAATTTAAAATTTTGCGTAGCTGAAGTTGCGGGGCAGTGCCCGGTTCAAGGAGTTCCCAGTCTGACTTCGTGACAAAGTTGTACTGAACATCATAATTTATTCAAGTTTGTACGAGAGCTCGAACAAGCACGCAGATAATTTTGAATGCCATACCGCCGTTTTTTTTTTTTTTTTTTTTTTTTGAAATGCGGCAGAACATTTGCAGTGGTTGGGATGCGTTGTGTTTTTCAAAGCTAAGCCATGCGGGCGTAGGACCCGAGGCCGCAAAATCCAAGGTTTGCAGGATGCAGACTGTTAAGTTCGGGTACCACAATAGATTAAAATTGCCCAGCTGCGAGATATCGTTGTTAAGTATAGCGTGTTTACCTTTGTTTTGCTTGTTTTCCCGCCGGCCGAGCTGACTTGGGCGTGAGGAACGTAAGGAGAAACCGTGGAGGATTCCTTGTTATTCCCCACGCTTTTGTGTTCACCCAAGGAGCGGGCTCGGAGAGGACTTATACAAACGTGTCGGTCACCCCACAATAGTTAAGAGCTACATAAGCTTTTGAGGGAGGATTAGTTCGTTTGGGAAACCGGCGGAGGAGGACCGTTGATATTTTACCCCTTTGAGGGTCGAATTTTCCCGCCAAATGCGTCCCCCCAGGGTCGATTTTTTTTATTGCTGATTTAAATTCTATATCGAAAGAATCTATATCGAAAAACATAATCAAGAAGTTTTTTGGGTGACTGTAAAGTGACAAAAATCATTTGTGTTGTTACATACATGTGGTGTATTATGGCGTTACACAAGAAAAAATCTAAATAAAGATGAGGAAGTAACAAGCCGGCATTTTTTGAGTGAATTAAAATCAGATAGACATCAGTTTCGCGGGCGCAAAAAGCGGGAAGCGACCGGAGGACGACAACAAAACCAGCTGCTGCGCGCCCGCCGGCGCGCGCGGGCGCGCGCGGCCGGATGCGGAAGGGATAGACGGCGCACCGCTCATTAAATACAAAAAAAAAAAAACGAGAAAAGTGCCTCATCAGTTTCGTAGGCGACCTTGGTATCTGGCAGGCGCAAGAAGTGAGAGGCGCCCGGGTACTCGGTGGGCGTAGAGTTCCTGTATATCGCGTAGCGGAAGAGTTGCGCGTCTGATTGCTACATGCCGCCGGTTCCAGTTTGACAGAAAAGCCCGCTTTCAGTGCAGCGCACAAGACCCCGTATTCCGTACGTTCTGCTCAACTGAACATCGGCGGTTGTGGAAGCGGCGGCGGCTTCCGGATGCGGGAGCGATAGACGGCGCACCGCTCATTAAAAAAAAAAAAAAAAGTTTCGTAGGCGACCTTGGTATCTGGCAGGCGCAAGAAGTGAGAGGCGCCCGGGTACTCGGTGGGCGTAGAGTTCCTGTATATCGCGTAGCGGAAGAGTTGCGCGTCTGATTGCCACATGCCGCCGGTTCCAGTTCGACAGAAAAAAGGGCCCATCTCCCCGCGAGGGGGACTCGAGTAAATGCGTCGCATGGGGGGTGGGTGTATTGCGTTAACGTTTAGTGTTTGGGGAGTTGGTGGTAGTGAGTGCGTTGTATCAGCAGCTTCTTGACGTAGTTTGAATGAGTCAAGGATATAAGGTGCGATCGTAGCCTTTCATTCTGTGTCGGTTTTGTGGCGCAGTGGGAAGAGCACCATGTACCTCGCGTTCCGCCCATAGGTAGTGAATGCGTTGTGTCAGCAGCTTCTAGACGTAGTTTGAATGAGTCAGGGATATAAGGCGCGTTCGTAGCCTTCCATTCTGTGTCGGCTTTGTGGCGCAGTAGGTAGAGTACCATGTACCTTTCGTTCCGCCCGCAGGGTCGTGGGATCGAAACCAGGCGCCGGTAAGTATTATTTTTTTATATAGTGTAGGGGGAGGGGTGCGGACTGTTGTTGAGAGCGAGGAGGGTAGCGTGATGCGGTAAAGGAAGAGTGGGGGAGAGGGCGCACCTGGAACGGCTGTTGCGGACGCCGAGGCACGCCGACAACGCCGGGTGACATCGTGAGTTAAAGAAATGCTCTGCATTTAAAAGCCCGCTTTCAGCGCAGCGCACAAGACCCCGTATTCCGTAAGTTCTGCTCAACTGAGCATCGGCGGTTGTGGAAGCGGCGGCGGCTCAGATAAGCAGCCGAGAATCGTGCGCCAGTTTCTGTCCGGCCGCTCCTCGCCACTCCTCCTCACCGCTGCCGCTGGCGCGGCTGCCTACATGCGAGAAGGGTGGCTTTTCCTCACGACCTGGAACTCAAGATGGCGGATGGACGCTCAACTCTGCTCCCCTAGGGGAGCTCTACGTGGGCGATACGCAGTGCGCCCCCTCGATAGCAGATGCGCAAGCGATAGCCGGCGCGCCGCTGAAGTAAATCATAAAAAAAAGAAGAGCCATCGGCGCAAGAAAAAAATTTGACGTTTTTCCGAAGTGTGGCAGCACATGCCAAGCAGGAGAAGAGAAGTTGGCGAAAAAGGTGCGCTTTTTAAAGGAGTACTGACACTAAATTTATCGCTTTCAGGTTTTATGCTGCAAAGAACACCTATTGGCCCAGTAATTGCAAAAATCGAACCGAAAGCCGTCAGCCGCCAACGCAGAATTAATTATAGTACGTTTATTGCAACCAGTTTCAAATTCGGTCGCCGCGCGGGAAAATGGCCGTTCGAAGGCCAGCCTGCAAGCGGGCTAGTCTGACGTCATGGTCTCACCCGTGACGTCAGGGACGTTCGCCGCATCGTCTGCTACGATTGCACATGGTTCGCACTCGCCCGAGCAGTCGACATGTCGTCTGAATCGTCAGACTCGGATGAGTCACTGCCACCCGACAGACAGAGCAACTTTATTTGGACAGGCGATTAGGCCGGCGATGTCTTCGCCGTCGTCCGTTTTTTAATATCACTGCGGCTCGAACCGGCGCAGACCGTGATAGCAACAGCTTGTCGCCCCTCTTATAATCAATCTGATCGCTAAAAAGAAGCTCCACATGAGAGAAAGTAGATGTTAGTGTGGTGAAAAATTGTGCTAGGTGTTGTTATCAGCGCTGAATTTAAAAGCGGCGTTCGGATATTTGCCGCGATGGTAAGCCTACGCTGACCGGTAGCGGAGGTTCGGCGCTCCGACCCAGCACTCCGCGGTGCGGCGAGCGGCCGAAAGATGGCGCCACCTGCACGCTAGAATAAACAGGCCACGGCAGATGTCTTGGTCACCGATCGCTGAAACGGCAATTATCGCCAAAATAAAGCTCAGTATGCGAAAAAGGGGATGATAGTGAGGTGAAAAGTTGTGTAAGGAATGGTCATTCGCAGTTGTACAGATACTGGCGATCAAATATTCGCCACGATACTAAGCCTGAAGTTCCAAACACCCAAGCTGACCCGAGCAACGCCGAGTCCGCTGGCTTGGGCGACAGTTCTTGCGGCCGCCGCCGCGCACGAACTCCGTCCACGTTTAGCGCTGCATGTCGTCGCGTGGAAAATAATGCATCTTGACGTCGTCGTCGATTTGCTCGGACAGGCTTCCTCGAGGAGTATTTCGCATTCCGCGAGCTTGCCATAGCACAACTTGGGCGAGCTCGGTGACGCGCACCACCGCGTCGGCGCGGTGCGCGTCGGCGCGGTGCCGGCACCGCGCAGTTTTCGGCACCAGTGCAAGGGAACACCATGCGCCGGCCACGAACTGAAGAGCAAAGACGTCGAACACGCAAAGTGCGCAAAGTTTACAAACATTGCTCACACAGCTACACCCGTACGTCTCCTGCCCAAACGAATACCACCGACAACAGCAGCGCAGGGTAACGTTTCCGGTTCCGAAAGCAACTATATGACGTCACCCTGAACCGGCCAGACACGCCGGCCGATGTTTCGTCACGCCGAAAGCGATTTCGCTAGTGCTGCCGATTTGTGGAAGCTCGCGGCCGGGACAATCAAAATCGATTTTAGATGTAATTCCGGCCTCGGATCGCTGCAAAAACTTCTGTGAGGCATCTGTACAAACTAATGAAGCCAATTATATCATTTTTTAGGCGTCGAAATTTGGTGTCAGTACTCCTTTAAAGATACAAGCGATGCCGTACATGTACGTCATTGACCATTTTGAAATTGTTTACCGATGCCGTACATGTACGGCCGTGACCCTCAAAGGGTTAACGTCCGCGATTACCGCCGCGAGGATTCCCGAAGCGGACGGAAGCTGGAGGTCAGTCAACGGGTCAAATATAGGAAGATGGCGCCAGACGTTCTGTCTACGACAATTGTACTGCTCAAAGCTGCTTGGCGAAGGTTCCGTTCCTAGCTTGGAGTAGCTCATCGTTTGCCACGTGCCGTCGACCACGAGCCGTCGTGTCATCGGATCATCGCTTCGACCACCGATCATCGGGCAACCGATCCACCGAAACTTAATTCAGACTGTAAGGATAGGCGGACCGTAAAAAAATAAAGGTTTCTGTGGGACGCTTCCGTGCACCGAAGGCCTCATCATTGGCCATAGTAAGATATGCTGTTTTTCTACGGGGAAGCAGAGAAAGGCCGAGGTACGTGCAGCAACAATCTGTGTCTTAAACTGCCTATTGCAGGCTGGCAGCATGGAGGTTAAGGTCTACGTTTTAAACGTGGAGTAAAAAGGAAAGACGGGCGGGTTGGTAACAGGGCATGATGGATCAAAGTACTACAGAAATATACGGTATATATACGGTTCGCTACAGCTCGTGTGAGAATTCTATTCAGCTTACGGCAGGAGAGGACAAGGCATCCATTGTGCGATGTCATGATCACTTCGTCAATTTCTGAACAGGCCACAAAAGACAATGAAACTTTACGCTAAGATGAACACATATTTTATTTTCCTACTGAGTATAACTGCAATGCGTCGCCGCCGCGGCATATGTCGGAACGAAACCAGGCCTGCACGGAATAAATAATGCCGCAAAACATTGAATATTAAGAATGAATGTAGAAATAATACGCATAAAACACAAAAAATAAGAAGTCTAAAAATTGTTAAGACGCAAGCAAAAAACAGAAACTATCTTTGGGCTCCTTGACACATTTTATTCCCTGCACTGCAACCGCAACACCTCTCCGTCTTTACTTCTAATTTCACCCAGCCGAATCCGGTACAGACATGCTTCAGGGCGCCAGAACTTGTTTATGCGCGTGGAAGGAACGCCGGCACGATAAAGGCCTAACCACATGCAGCGTATGTTCGGCTTCGCGCGAGCGTCAGCGTCGTTCGGCGTCTACGCGCGGGCCCGCAGTAGAGGGCGAGTAACCACATGGGACCGGTGAAATCACGCGCCGGCGTGCGCGCTCGACGCTTCTTTTGGCGTCCAGCACGAGATTGAACAGTCGCCGGTATTTGCCGCGCAGGGACTTCCATTTTTTTCTGCACGGTTTCTGCGGCACAAACACATGAAAACAATGACGACTTGTTACAGTAACTATGCGCACAGGCTGCAGCGCAGGTGACAAGTGCCTTACCTCCGCCCGCAACACCAGGCGCCACGGCTGCTGCCACTTCATCCCACAACGTCTGTTTGCGGGGTTTGTTCTTGTTATCTTTGTGTTTAGCCTGCCATAGAGCGGGGCGGGCTGCGACTGCAGTTATTAATGCCTCAGCGTCGATGTTCGGCATGCCGGACACCATTAAAACAGCGAGACGGACTAGCGCAACCGGAAACTGGCACCAGCGCCGCTTCCGCCGCTCACGCCGATATCTGGCGAGCGTAGATATCGGCGTCGCCCGAGCGTAAGCCCGCGTCGTTATGCATTTCGGCGCGCGCGCTGACGCTCGTCGACGCCGAACGACGCTGACGCTCGCGCGACTCCGGAAATACGCTGCATGTGGTTGGGCCTCGAGGCCCAACCACATGAGCGTATTGGAGGCCCAACCACATGCAGTCCGCTTGCGCCATCGGTCACAGCGCCCAGGTGACGTCAGCAACTTAGCCAATGTGGTATTTCCTGTTCCGACCGCTTTTTATTCTCTACCCGTGAAAGAGCATCTCAGTTGCGGTCAGGGACGCTGGAACAAGCCAAATGGAATATACTCTTCACCCCTGACGGTATGTTGATACATCTTCCGCAACACTGGGCATTACGGAAACCGATTCCCGCTGTCTTGCTTTTCGTTTGTAAGCGTCAAAGCGGTCTCTACGGGTCGTTGAGTTTGCATATTAGAAAAAAAATGTGGAGGTTCTCGTACTCGTACCAATAAAGAATATCGCGATTACATCTATGCATGCGCGGACCATTGGCATTATGAACGGGTCTTGAGAATGAGAAAGATTACAATCTGTCGTGGCGTACATGCGAAAAAATTCTGGTTGTGCCGGGCATTCTGCGAGGAGGAGGAGGAGGAAAAACTTTAAAAAGAGTTAAAGGGAGGGAGAGGCGGTTAAGCCTCTCTAGCGTGGGTGGTATTCCTCAGTCCGGGATCCCATTGGTCGAGGCCGCCGCCCGTGCCCGCTAGACGAGAGCCTGCTGAGACTCCAGGTTCGAGCAGCCGGACAGGGCCGCCTCCCAACTCTCCCTCGTCGGCTTCACTTTGGCTTTTAACCCTGGATTACATTGGCAGGCCCGTACCATATGATACGTATCTGCCCACTGACCGCATAAGTTACACGAACCCGAGAAGGACGGGTTGATGTGTTTGAGCTTTGCGGGGCTGTAGAATGAGCCCGTCTGCAGCCGGCGAGGATGGCGCTCCTCAGCTCTATTCAGGTCTTTGGCGGGCACCGGGAACGCCTGCCTACCGAGGCGCAAGTGTGTTGTGACCTCAGAGAATGTGGTTAGCGGGTAAGGTGCGGGCGTACGGTCAGAGCCTGGGAAGTCAGAGGTACTCCAGGGGAGAGACGCTCGGGCGGCTGTGTGCGCAGCCTCGTTCCACTCCACTCCCTGGTGGCCAAGTACCTATACAAGTTGTTTTATGGTGTCGGATATTTCTGGATTAGTTTTCGTTAGAATTGTTCTAGCTAGGGGTGCTGCCCGACCCCTGATGAAATTTCGGCAAGCCTGTTGTGAGTCACACATTATGTGCGTTGCATCAGAGTGAGTGGCGGCGAGTGCTATAGCCGTCTCTTCAGCAAACTCAATTTTAGTCGTTTTCACCGATAGTCCATCTACCTGCGTTCCATCGTGCAGGACCGCAACCGTACAGATGCCCTCCGGTGCGGGTCCCGCTGCGTCTACATAATACACGCCTTCACGGGTGCCATATTGTTTTGTTATGGCTGTTTCTCGGGCTTGCCTTCTTCCTGAGTTTCGGTCAGGATGCATATTACGGGGCAGAGGTTTAACGATTAGTTTGCGGCGCCAAGCGGGAGGAATGTACGCTCTGTCTTCAGTGGTAGTGGGTAGAGCGATGCGGAGATCCTCAAGGAGCTGCCTGCCAGTATTTGTCACTGACAGTCGCATGATTTGGCTCATCTACTGAGCCTCTATGAGCTCAGTGATCGTATTGTGCACCCCGAGCTGTGTTAAACATTCGGTGGACGTTTTAGAAGGGAGTCCAAGGGCTCTCTTAACAAATGTCCTGATCATAATGTCAAGTTTCTTTAGATCACATGGTCGTAGCTTGAGATAGGGCCCCGCATATGTTATGCGGCTGATGACGAATGCCTGTACTAGGCGGAGTGTCTCGCATTCCTGGACACCCCCGTGTTTGCCTGATACTGGACCGATAATGTCGCTGATTTGTTCACACGTGGATTTAAGTTTATTAGGGGTAACGGCGTTATTGCCTTTTTTATTAATTTACAGGCCCAGCACGCGGATGGTCTCCACTTCGGATATCTGAGTGCCGCCCAAAGTAATGTGAAGTTTAGGTACTTCTACTTTGTCACGGTTTATGTGAAGCAGCTCGGATTTCGCCGGCGCACACTTGAGGCCGGATTCTTCAGCGTACGTGTGCACTAAGCTAGCTACTGCCTGGAGGGTTTCCTTGATTTCTCCGACGCTTCCGCTTGTGGTCCACAAAGTAATATCGTCCGCGTATATAGCGTGGCGGACCCCGTCTACCATTTTGAGCCCTAGTCCGGGAATCCATGCGTTGCCCTCGCCGTCGTGGCCTGTTTCACCAAGACAGTCGGGTCCTCCGGTTGACAGCTGGTCAACTGAGTCTCTCAGGAAGTTTCATCATGACCACGTTGAACAGAAGGGAGGAAAGCAGCGCACCTTGAGGTGTGCCACTAGTTCCAATCTGTACGGGCCTATGATTTTTGTGTGATCGATTTTTATGTATGCCTTCCTTCCCTGAAGAAAATCCTTAATATAACGAAATGTTTTGTGCCCGCAATTCGTGGAGTTTAGGTTACTAAGAATTTTGCTGTGCTTTACGTAGTCGAATGCACCTTTCAAGTATAGTGTTAGGACGGCCCTGTCCCCATGTTCTCCGTGAGGGGGGTCGATTACCTCCCGTTTAAGCTGGAGGACAACATCTTGGGTTGACAGGTGTGCACGAAAACCAAACATGGTTGGGGAGAAGAGACCCTGTTCTTAAATGTAAGCAGAGAGACGCGTGCAGACCATCTTTTCCACGAGTTTTCCAACACACGAAGTTAGAGAAATAGGCCGTAAGTTGTTCGTTTGGGAATGAAGTGCACGATTGTTATTTTCCACTCGTCCGAAATTGGGGCGCCATCCCAGATTGCGTTAATGAAGTCTGTAAGCTCCTGAATATATTTTTTGCTGAGGTTTGCTAGCATAGCGACCATGATGCGGTCTCCGCCCGGAGCCGCATCCCTCCTCAAAAGTGTAAGGAGCATCGAGAGCCTTATTAACCGTCCCTTCGTAAGTAAGAGATACCACGTCTTGATCGATGGCAGTGCAAAAAATATCTGTTTTTAGCGCCTGCGCTAGTTCTTGGTTAGTACCTTGAAAGAAATGAAAGGCGCGTCTGAGGTTTCGTGCACTTTCACCCCGTGTGCGGCCGGCGGCTCGATAAGGTATCGTAATATGCGCCAGGTTTTCCTCAAGCTGAGAGCTTCAGTGAGTAAGTTGCACTTAGCGATCCAATTATTTTGAGCAAGCACCGTGGCGTATTCTTCGGCTTGCTGTGTGAGTCGTGCTATTCTTAGCTTAAGTTTCCTGTTAAGCTTTTGCCGGCTCCAGCGTTTTGTGAGGGACCTACGGGATTCCCAAATATGCATGAGATGTGCGTCGATGATCGGTGTTTCCTGAGTCGTCTGTATAGTGGTGGTATGTTTATCTCTACTTTCTATGAGAGCAGCAGCCCACGCATGGTAGCCCGTTGCCTGATCAAGCGCCGGATGGTCTGATTCCCTAAATTTGGTCCAGGGGATAAGTTTCGTCTGCCGTATCGTGTGCCTAAATGTTTGCGCCTCTACGGTTACCATGAGGATGCTCGACGCCGCCGAAAAGTCCATGCCCCAGGCCTCCAGTGCGTCCCGCAACCCAAGGAGGCCCTGGTGGAACGAGGACTGTAGGCGGGCGCGAGAGGCCCAGAACAAGGCGTGGGGCGTCCTTCGCCGGTACCCCATGCCAGATAATCTCATTTCCTTTAAACGGGCAAAGGCTCTTGGGAAGCGTGTGCGTCGTGAGGCGAAAAGGGAGAGTTGGCGCACCTTCCTCACTTCCATCAACTCATACACCGACACTCACAAAGTCTGGACACGAATACGTAACCTTAAAGGAGGACAGACACACAGCCTGCCCCTGGTCAGTACAACAGGGGACACACTAGAAGACCAGGCTAACACACTTGCACAACACTTTCAACACGTTTCCAGCTCTGCACACTACACAAACACTTTCCTAAAACATAAAAATACTTGTGAAAAGAAGTCCCTACATGACACTAACAGGTCAAAATCTGGTTACAATTCTGAATTTACACTCTATGAGTTGAGTGTTGCCCTGAGCACATGTAAACCTTCAGCTCCAGGGGCAGATAAGATTACGTACACCATGATACAACACCTACACCCAGACACTTTTGAAACACTCCTACACCTATACAATAAAATATGGCTTTCGGGGCAGATTCCACACTCTTGGAGGGAGGCCATAGTAGTGGCGTTCCTGAAGGAAGGGAAGGACCCTTCCTCTCCCGCCAGTTATCATCCCATCGCCCTGACAAGCTGCCTGTGCAAGCTGCGCGAGAAGATGATAAATCGCAGGCTCGTGTACTTCCTTGAGTACAACGATCTTCTCGAGAGCTGCCAGCAGGCTTTAGGGTGGGGCGATCCACCAACGATCATCTTGTTGCGTTGGAATCCTTCATAAAAGATGCATTTGCTCATAAGCAGTTCTGCCTTACGGTATTCTTTGATCTTGAAAAGGCTTACGACACAGCCTGGCGATACGGCATCCTTAGTGACCTGAAGTCCTTTGGTGTGTCAGGTAACATGTTTAATACCATTTCTAGCTACATGTCCACGAGGACATTTCGTGTTAAGGTTGGGTCATCCCTGTCCGGGATACATGTGCAGGAAAATGGTGTGCCGCAAGGTGGAGTTTTAAGCTGCACATTGTTTATAGTTAAGATGAACTCCCTCCGAAAGGCATTGCCACCAACCATTTCCTGTTCCATCTATGTAGACGATGTTCAAATTTCTTTTAAATCCTGTAACCTGTCAATTTGCGAACGTCAAGTACAGCTCGGTGTTAAGAAGCTTGCTGGATGGGCGGACCTTAACGGTTTTAAACTGAACCCGGGCAAAAGTACTTGTGTTCTGTTCTCCCGCAAGCGCGGGCTTAGTGCGGACCCTGAGATTGCTCTTGGCCGTGCATCTATTCCTGTTAAAAGGGAGCACAAGTTTTTAGGTGTCATATTTGATAACAAGCTCACGTTCATACCCCACGTCAAAGCACTGAAACATAAATGCCTAAAAACACTAAACATTCTCAAGGTGCTCTCCCACCAATCCTATGGTGCAGACAAGGAGCTACTTCTCCGGGTCTTTACCGCCTTAGTCGGGTCCCGGTTAGACTACGGCAGCGTCGTGTATGGGTCGGCATCAAAAACCGCACTAAAAATGCTTGACCCAGTACTCCACTTGGGCCTCCGCCTTGCGTCGGGTGCGTTCCGCACTAGCCCGGCAAAGAGTCTATACGTTGAATGTAACAAATGGTGCCTTGAGGACCAACGAACGTACATGGACTTGCTCTACGCTTTCAAAATTTCATCGATGAATAACCATCCTTTTAAACCTGTTTTTAATGATGCATCCACATCACTAGTGTTTGTAAATCGACCGTCCGTTCCTGTGCCATTCTCACTTAGAGTGAGACAGGAAGCTTCGGATTTCAACATCTCCTTTTCAGACATTTTCACATCTTCCTTTACTGATGTTTTACCACCCTGGCAGCTTCAACCTGTGTGTTGTGACTTGTCTTTCATAAATATTGATAAAACCAGGGTACCACAAACAGCAATTTTGCAGCACTTCTTCTCCCTGCAGTACAAGTATCAATGTGCAGAGTTTTATAGTGACGCATCAAAAACTGGAACCATAGTGTCTTGCGCTGCTCATGGACCAAACTTTGATGCATGCAGAACCATGAGCACATACACCACAATTTATTCAGCTGAAGCATATGGCATCTTACTCATTGCACAACACATTCTTGAACACAAAATCTCAAAGTCCATCATATATACAGATTCCTTGAGCGTTGTGCGCGCATTGGCATCATACAAGCCATGCAAAAACAGAATTGTCCATATGGTTTTCAACACTATCATGTCTATATATGCCCAAAAACTTGTTCTGGTGTTGTGCTGGGTTCCAGGCCATGCTGGAATTGCTGGCAATGAGGTTGCGGATCAGAAGGCCGCATTTGCTGTACTCAGGAACACAGTAGATATAACCATACTACCACAGAGTGACCTTAAGCCACAAATTTGACAATACCTTCGTAGGAAATGGCAAACACACTGGGACGAACAGACAGACAACAAACTACATGTAATAAAGCCACACTTGGGACGGTACACATCTGACTCACACAACAGACACACGGAAGTCGCCTTGGGTAGGCTGCGGATAGGGCACACCCATGCGACGCACTCGTATCTGCTGACGGGGTCTTCTAGACCCCAGTGCAGCAGGTGCGGAGAGGCCCTATCCGTAGTGCACATACTAATCACATGCAATGCACTTCACACAACGCGACACAAACACTTCAGAGAACTCTACAGACAACATATTCCGCTACATCCATCGTTTTTTCTATGTGACGAAGCCATTGTTTCCGTGAAACGTGTGTTTGAGTATTTGTCAGAAGTCAAGTTTTTAAACCTCATTTCTTATCACGCATCATGAAATCTGGCCCTATACACCAGCCATGCTCATTGTCATTTTGTGATTTTACTTTTGTTTTTGATGATTTTACTTAGTGTTTAAGGTATCACCTCTCATATATGACTATTGTTTTGGCGCTCTTTGCCCCAGTTGGCCTTGCGCCATAAACATCAAACCATCATAATCACCATGAGGATGCGGTGATCGCTACCTAAGGTTTCTTCAGTGTTGATACATGCATAGCGTTTTGCATTGCGAACTAGGGAGAGATCAGGACATGTGTCCCTAGCCACACTATTGCCTATGCGGGTCGGATAAAAAGGGTCTGTAAGGAGGGTAAAGCCTATGTCTGCTTTGTTTACCGCTAATTTTCGCCCCTTGAAGTCTTCTTTATGATACCCCCATTGATAGCTGTAAGCGTTGAAATCTCCTACAACTACAAGTGGTGACCTTCCTGCAATTCGGATGGCTTTGTGGAAGATTTCTGCAAAAGTATCTTCCCGGTTTCTTGGGCGGCTATAGATGTTTAGCACGTAGACGCCGCCTTGGAGCCGTGTGGTGGGTAATATTTTGACGAACGTGTGTTCAACATCCCGGTCTAAGGCGAGGTCACTAGTGGCTGCCGTGCATTGTTTGTGCACAAGGATACAGGTGGATGGATCTAACTGGTGTGTGCTGTACGACCTGAATTTTACTGATATTCTGACGTCTTGCATCGCAATATCGTCTGGCATGTTCTAAAGTGTTTCCAAAAATTAATATAGGGCACTCTGCTTTTTGTTAAAACCCCTACAATTCCATTGTAAAATTTGCTTTCATCCCGCGTTTTTTGACAGTTTCGCTGTAAGCCCAATTATTTGCCTTCGGGTTTCGAGGTCCGCTGACGAACTGTGTATGGGACCGGGCGTTCGGCACTCTGCCCGAGTCGCCGATTAATTTTGACCACCCAAGCATTGAGCCGCGCATCTATGGGTTCCGTTGCAGGTTTCATCATATTTTGGAGGATGGCAGGAAGGATGTTCTGAATGGTGATCGGAATGTGTGATTCAAGGTCGGTTTTAATAGCCTCTACTTTTTGAAGCAGGACTTGTTCAAACTGTGTGTTTTATTCTCGAATAGAGTCCCTGACATCCTGTTTCGCCAGAGGTGTGTTCACTACCTGCTGCCTGCCTTCTGGATCTTCTGTAGGGATCATAGTCTCCTCACTGCCAGCATCCCCGTCCTATGGAGGTGCTGGTGTGACTAGGCTACGTTCGGCTTTGACGGTGCGAATTTCTTGGCGAAGCTGTTCCAGCTCCCGCTTTAGCTGAATATTTTCGGTTTTAAGCGCCTGTATTGCCAACGAAGGAGGGGGGAACTAGCGACCCGTGCCCAGCTGTTCACCTTGGTGTGATCCACTGCTGGCGGGTTCGTTGCTGGTTTGGCGTGCCTTCGGCCCTGGTTCCCTGGATCTTCTCCATCCCCTTTTTGTTGATGCTGTAGCTGTCATTCCGCACCTGAGGGCCGGTCGTTACCAGCGCCTCTCGGGTTGGTGCTTTTGTTGGAGCCGCGGTTGCGCACTGTCCCTGGTCTGCGATGTCTAAATTTGGTGGCACAGTCCGCTGATCCAGTGAGGTGACTGCCCCCACAGATGAGGGAGGTGGGCGTGCAGTTGTGTTCAAGTCCCGGCTGCGCTGTCCCGCACGCCTGGCACCATTGGGCGTTGGGCGTAGGGCACACGTCCGCGCGATGTCCGACCGCCCCGCACCGCGGGCAGGCCGGGGTGGGTTTTCGGTAAAGGCGAGCCGGGATGGCTTCGTTCCAGTAGAAAATGTGACGCGGCACTTTGCGTCCCTCAAAAGTCAGGACCGCCACGTTTGTTTGTCCGAGCTTGCGTATGTTGAGGATTTGGGCTTCGGACGAATATATGGCCCTTGAGATGTCTTGCTCCGTCACTGCCCGGTCTACGTTGATAACGCCCCGGCACGTATCTTCGGCTGGTTTGAGATGTGCCTGTACTGCACGCCATACGCTGTCTATGATGAGCTCTCTCACGGCAAGCACTTGTCTTATGCGCTCTGAATTATGCACTCCCACGATGATGGTCTTGGTCCCAGGCAGGCCAGATGGTCAATTCATGCAAGGCTAGAGGGATACCTGTAGCCGTGCTGATGGCAGCTCCGAGTTTGTTCGTGCCTTTGTACGCGGCAAGGTTTATCTTGTCTCTTGGCTTAATTACGACAACGGAGTCTTCTCTTCCCAGCTTCGGAATGAACGCTGGCTTCCAGCTGGCGCTGCGCGGTGTCTGTCGGCGCCGAAGTGCGTTCCCAGCACTCTACGTCCCAGTGGTCACACCGTCTTGGCGCAGTTGCTCCTGTTGTAGACGTTCCTGCTGGCGTACCGTTTTCCTTCTTGATCACGTATTCGGTGAATTCGTCAAATACTGGGTGATTTGCGGGCGAAGTCTGAATTTCGACGACTTGCATGGTGTCTGGATCATATCCCGTCGCAGTCGTCATGACGCCGATTACCCGGCGCTACCATCCCGCCTACGTAACTGGGTGGTTAGGCTTAGCGCGGCGTGTCGATGTTTGTGACTGAACTTCGGCCGTTGTGCAACAAATGGTGGGCCAACCTGGATATTGTTGGGGTCCACAGAATCCTGGAGGCTTCCCGAAAATGGTCCAGCTGATTTTCGGGCGGTAGGAAGTGAATTCAGGGCGGAGAACGAATTCATTCTGCGACATACGTTTCCCTCCCCTGCGATCACTGCTCGTGGCTCAGGCGTGCTGTGGCCTCAAGTGGAATGCCGGACTTCGTAAAGTAATCACATCAAACGAAAAACTCGTCTGATTCAAGCACTGGGGCAACCCGTGATCATAATTAGTCATTGCGAAATGGCTTGCTTTTGTGTACTTCGACATCTCATCTAGTGCACTGACCGATCTGCTGTTTGTGGACTGAAGCGCTAAAAGTTTGCGCTGTGACAACAGGCGAAAAGACAGCCTCACGGCTTCTCGTTTGTTTGTCCTACAGGAAAGAAACGCGACATGGCGGAACTTCGTTTATTTATAATATGGTATTGGTTTTTTAAATTAACTGGGCCACTTACCCCTTTTTTACCAGCATTTTTTTACGTTTTTACTTTTTTGCCACAATAATTACCACTATTAACGAAAGAAAAAATAGGCTGACAGGACAGAATATTTCAAATTGTTTGTTTTGCTACAAAATGACTGTCCCTTCACACAGTTGCATGACTGCATTTCTCCTTAAAGACCTATATTCATTATGACAGCTGCTGCATGATGTAATGCGTCTACAAGTGACGTTCTTACAAAAACTATTCCCTTAATTTTTATCTCCCTCATAGAATTGAATAACTGGTTTTCTCACAGAAAAGCAGCTTTTCAAGTAACCGCTATTTAGTGACTTTTCATTCTACTTTGATTTCTTTTCAGTCACTCCACAACGTTTGAACTTCATTGCTTTGTAACCAAACAATCTCAAATATGCAAGAAATAAGCGTTGTCATCGGGCCACCCCGTCTCTACCACTTTGCCGTCTTGGCGCTGATATTTGTGCGCGCGTATCCGTCGTCATGGACACAGTTTACGGCACTGTTCATCGCAACGGACGTGGAACACTGGTGTGCCAAACCGCACCTCTCGTCTCTCACAAACTGGACGGAAGAGCAGTGGAAGGAACACGCCATCCCGACAGTGAACAGCTCTTCGCTTTCGTCTGTATCCGTGTACCATTCCTGCAGGATGTTTCCTCTTGTGGGTTCTTCTGACAACGGTTCAGATGTGAGCTTCGACCGCTCCAGGACAGTGTCGTGCGAAGAATGGAGTTACAACGAGTCCTCGCCTGGATCATCAGCTGTGCCTGAGGTCAGACGCAGACTTGTTAACAATACAAAGTATATGTTCATTTTGCTTCACTTAACACTTGTATTCATGGAGAGATAGTCAGCGGCTGTCTAAGGTGAGTTACGTGCTCAGTTCTTGTAGTAGTAGTAGTAGTAGTAGTAGTAGTAGTAGCAGCAGCAGCAGCAGTAGTAGTAGTAGTCGTAGTAGTAGTAGTAGTAGTAGTAGTAATAGTAGTAGTAGTAGTAGTATTAGTAGCAGTAGCAGTAGTGGTAATGATAATAGTGTGAGCACCAGGTATGTGCATTGAGAATAATCCCCGTGAACCTGGCATTATCATCATATATTGTGGTCACCAATGGGTACGCTCCTCAATCACTCATAGCCAGCCTCCCACCGTCATTATTGTCTGTGGATGATCATCATCATCGTGCGCTGGGCCTCCTCGGAACGTTCGGAGTCAGCAAGCTAATAAACGCGGTCACCAGGAACAACCCGTCTCTCTCAATAGTAAGAGTAATAGTAATAGTAGTAATAGTAGGAGTAGCAGTAGCAGTAGCTGTAGGAGGAGGAGGAGGAGCACCAGCAGGAGCAGCAGTAGCAGTAGTAGTAATAGTAGTAGCATTAATGGTAGTGGTAGTGGTGGTAGCGCTAGCACTAGTAGTAGTAGTGGCAGTGGAGGTAGTGGTAGTAGTAGTAATAATATTAGTATTAGTGGTAGTGGCGGTAGTAGTAGGAGGAGGGGGGAGCAGGAGGAGGAGGAGGAGGAGGTTGGAGCAGCAGCAGCAGCAGTAATAGTAGTAGTAGTAGTAAAGCAGAAGTCGTTGTAGTAGTAGTAGTAGTAGTAGTAGTAGTAGTAGTAGTAGTAGTAGTAGTCGAGCAGAAGTCGTAGTAGTAGCAGTAGACGCAGCAGCAACACCAGAAGTTGTAACAGTAGTAGCAGCAGTAGCAGTAATAGTAGTAGTAGTAGTAGTAGTAGTAGTAGTAGTAGTAGTAGTAGTCGAGCAGAAGTCGTAGTAGTAGCAGTAGACGCAGCAGCAACACCAGAAGTTGTAACAGTAGTAGCAGCAGTAGCAGTAATAGTAGTAGTTTTAGTAGTATTAGTATTAGTATTAGCAGTAGTAGTAGTAGTAGTAGTAGTGGCAGTAGTGGTGTTAGTAGTAGTAGTACTAGTCGTGTGTTGGTGTTGACAGTGCAAGGACATCTGAGACAGAAGATCGCCAAAAATTTCTTAGGTGGTCCTTCAAGCGACTAATAATTGATTCCTAAAAAAAGCGAGTAAGCTCTTGGTGTGACTGGTCACAACAGAAATATTGTTTGAGCAATGTGGTCACGCAGAAGTCGGCGCAGTGATGTTGGCTGCAAAATACATTAAGTACGAAATGCGCTGACGAAAACTGTGTTTCATGCTTTACCTTTCTGCGAATTAACTCCGCCATGTTTTCGAAATACCCATCCTTCATTGGTAATTGCCATGCTCGACGTCTCCTTTAAGCATGCGGCGTTTCCAATTCGATGCTCCGGACTCTAATGGAATTTAAAGCTTCCTTTTAACTCTTCCTGTTTCAGTGGAATCTTGTGTGTCAACATGAGTGGCAGCGCTCGATGATGACAAGCGTTGTCTTCTTCGGTTCCTTGTTGGGGTCGCTCCTCATGGGTCACTTGTCTGACAGGTATGGTTGGTACGGACGTCTTTACAAGTGAAACATGGAATGCCGTGAAAACGCGAACATAGATATCAAAGCTTCAGTGGTTTGCTGCTATTCCAGTGCTAACGAATGAACACCAAATATGTGGTTTTAACACGTACATGCAAGGTTTGACACAAACGCATTTTATTATTTTTTCCAGGTACTGTTGGCCGATTGGGCCGTAACAACGATGGGGTAGATATCTGATCACAACCGTTCTTTTGAGCATAAAGAAGTAATGCATAAACGATACAAAGAACAATAAATCACCACACTACGTTCTACAACTTACATGCTACATCACATATATCACGAAATATACTTCACAATACTACATCCTACAACGTACGTGAGAAAAGTTATAGCAGATACCTCCAACATTACTATGGATAAAAAAAAACAGTCAGGCGTTCACGAGGGTTCACTTGAACATATTTGGTAACATTGTTTTCAAAATGTTCTGCAGTTATTGAATCAAGCATAGCATTCGGTAATTTCATTCGTCTGCTATTATTCTAGGGAAAAAATAGTAGGTGTACGTGTTCACATGACATTGAGGAACCAGATAGTTTCTGGGGTGGTCACTTCGTAGGCTCTGGGCTTGACGGGAAATTAGGCACTGCTCGGCACCAAGGTTAAATGCATTTTGGGAGAGCAAAAACAAGAATTTAAGTCTGATTGATTGATTGTAGGGTTTAATGCGCCGACGCAACGGAGGCAATGAGGTGCGCCGTAGTGGAGGGGTCCCGATTAATTTTGACCACCCGGGGATCTTTAACCTGCACCAAAACCTAGAATTTACCTCTCGCTATGTGAAGGCGTTCTAGGAGGGGTTGTACGTTTAGTCACAGTCTTGCGGCTACAACCAGGATGTTCTTATTCGGGGATTAGTCACAAAAGAAAAAAAAAACATCATGCGAGGTAACCACTTGTATTTCATAATAAGACGTCCTGTATTTAGGCGGAAAGGTTGCGTCTCTTAGTTTGTCTTTTTGGTACTTCGCCTTTGTTTCGTACGACTGTGCGATTAGACCGTTTAACCTTTGATAAAAGCCTGTTTTAGCAAATTATTGATACTAGAAGAAGCGATCGACACGCCAAAACGTTAAATTAAACGACTATATGCCCGTCTTCCGGGCGAAATTGCTTTGCAGCTGCGGGTGCGCTGAAGGCACCTACCCTGGTGATACAAAACATTCAAATTCGTAATTCAAAACGAGACTTACGTAAGCATCATACACTGCACACACACAAGGTGCCCAGACTCACGGATGTTTGGGTGGGTGTAAAAACTATTTTTTGCACCTTGCACTGAATTACTAAGTTGGCCGAGTGGATAAGAACTAGAAAATGCCCTTACAAGGCAGGAAAGGCAGTTTGTTCTGGAAGTTTCATACTGGAAACATTAGGAAAAACCGAGAGAAGGTAGATTAGGAAAATAAGATCGAATTCTCGTGAAATGAAGGTTCTATCATAGCAGGCGCTGCGGCAGGATCCTCTCTGATGTACCATTGTTATGCTATGCACACTGTAACGTGATAAATCACTGTACATGCAAAAAAAAATTCTTTTGATAACTATGTTGGCGTTCAGGGCCACACATAATATTTAGGAACGTCGATAGATAGGAATAATTTTACTCAGTTCTCTTAAATAAAGGTAAGCAACTCAACTACCCAATTTGAACACTCACGTGCAACAACAACATAAACATTTCGGCGAGATGGTTTTTGTTCCTAGTGGTATGAAACATCACGGGGAAACGAAGGATTGAAAAATGTGCGCAGAACGGGGGCTCCTTCTTAACTGAAGGAGCAGGGTACATCGAGTACACTCGAGGAGAGAAGGAGCAAAAAAAAAAAATCGTATTCGGGTTAAGTACCATAAAGAAAAACAAAAGTACTCGGACCCCAATCTGAAGTTTAAGGAGGGTCATGATTGTTGTCGTTTAAGTCCGTGCTCGTGTTAGCCGCTAGAGAATCACGGATAATCCCATTAAAACACGTAAAAGAACGACACAGATAAGAACACACTCCGATCTGCCTTTATGAAATCATGTGTGCATCAGTTTGGGGACTATTTTAAATTCCGGGTACCTAGTCGCGAAGCAGCCGGTTACTTCTCTATTGCGCAATTTTGCGAAAGGCTTCTGAAGAAATCCAAAAATAATAAAGCTGACACTAAAACGAAAGGATAAGAATGAGCGTCTAGCCATTCCTTGCGTGCATTGCGTTTGCCTCGCCCTTAGGAAGGCAGAGAATACATACGGTGTGAACGTTGCCTCTACAGCACCCCTCAAGCTCGGTCGTGTGTGTCCGACCATGCAGAGAAAGATTGATACCTTCCTAGATAAATCAAAACGAGGTTGCAGTACTAACCGCTCTGCCAACTACAGTAGAATCGCAATAATTCAAACTCGGATAATTCAATCTTTCGCTTAATTCAAACAAATTTTAAAAGTTTTGTTGGCCCGCTATGTTTTCAATGTATTCTAATCCCGCGGAATTCAATCTGCTTCGTAGCATAAATTCGGTAAATTCGTACTTTTTGCTCTACCATGCCGGGAAATATCGGCTACATTTGCCAATTCTATAGCTGCACATTTGCACCCTTGTATCACAATCAGTAACAAGCAAAGCCGGTTACCTACGCGTTTCAGAGGAATGAACTGGCTGTCCTTGCTGGCATCGAAAACTGTTTCGAATGCTCATGCAAAGACAAGGCAGTCATCCATTCGTAACCTTTTTCAAAGTGTGCATATCACTGCAGTACTTTGTGGGAGTTTGCTATTAATAAATATGTGAGTGCTTCATTACAAAACAAGTTGGTGTGTTGCCCCGAGTCGTATTTATGAAAAGTTCTGATAATTCATACTTCTCATTATTCATACAAAACACTGGGGTCTCTTCGAATTGGAATTATTGCGAGTCAACTGTATATTCTTCACCGCACAGGCGTTTTCCACTGTGTTCCCTTCTGTCTCCTCCCTCGCGGGAAAATGTGGATTGGCCGATCGCGTCGTTGTGCCTACACCTGGGGCCCAATTCTCTAAAACGACGGGGCGTCGCTTTGAAACGACGGGGTAGCGCCATGCAAATGCATGTGTTCTGGGGTAGGGGCCGTCGCTTTAACAAAGCTGTGCAAGCAGCGGAAGCTGCAGAAAAGCACAGTGGCAAGGGTGCGAAGCGACAAGTGAAACGATGGGGGGCAGTGGGTGTCGCTTCGCGCCCTTGCCACTGTGCTTTTCTGCAGCTCCCGCTGCTTGCACAGCTTTGTTAAAGCGACGGCCCCTACCCCAGAACACATGCATTTGCATGGCCCTACCCCGTCGTTTCAAAGCGACGCCCCGTCGTTTTCGAGAATTGATCCCCAGGTTACCAGGACTTCGAAGCGGTCGTTGTGCTCTGAAATTCGCCCCTACTTCATAATGTGAACGTGGTTGGATAGCAAAGCTGAACGGTTGATCGCCCAAAACAAAGAACGACATTGACCGAGGTGCGGTACAAAGGAGTGCCCGAAACCCCACAAGCTTCTGTAAAGCTTGGTGTTGGGCTAGTTGGTATCTAGACATAATGGAACAAACAGCGCTGAGCTTAACACGACGACGACAGCATAAATGAAAAAAAAAACGACAAACGAAACGGAAGATGCGCATCTTCCGTTCCGTGTGTCATTTTTTTCCAGTTATGCTGTCATCGTCGTGTTAAGCTCAGTGCTATTTGTTCCATTATGCCCACAAGCTTGGTAACTGTCAATGCAGCATACTCCCAATTTATTAGCTCAATAAAACTTAGGGGAAGAGTTTCAGCCTAGTATACAGACACGGGGCTGCCCTTTCGTTGCATTAGCAGCATACGGCAATTTGACAATATTTATAACTTCAGTGCCACCTTCCAAGTTATGAAAACCCATTATGGGTGAGCACTGCCGGAGACATCGTTAATTTCAGTATCATAGTTTATTTGCGTAGTTGCGGTGCTAGTAATCGTGGTTATATGCGTCGAAGAGGTCGTCGTCTTCTTCGCGGCGAGTGGTGGATGCAGTCATCCTTAGCATTGCAGGCTTCTTCCAACTCAGCTGGTGGAGCTTGCACCAACTATCGCAAGGCTTGAACCATAGCGAAGCTGCAGGATAAAATATCATTCGATATAGTCCAGAGTCGATAAAGTATGGCGTGACGACAGTCTTCTTAGCCGCTAATTGTTCTATAATGTTTTTCGTTTGGGTGGAACTCTCGTTTAAGTGAAACGAGAGTTATGGCCGTTTTCTGCCGAGCACTCGCGTAAAACTGGCTTTGCCGCGAAGAGCTTCTGTCCCTGATACACACATAAACCGCGCAGGACAGCCGCCGGGGAACGAACGCAGCGAATGCATACACGCAAGCGGTACACAGCTTTGCTGTAAAAGTAACGTACCTTCTTCCTTATCTGCACACTATCGCGCATGTGGCTACCTGCCTGGTTATGTTGTCTGCGATGTTGTATTTACACAGGGTTTAGGAGACACGCAAAGCTTTGGAGTCTTATCATATCTACTACACTGTGGGCGCCTTCTCATGTCAGTTTTCTCCAACGTGGTTTGAAGCGGCAAAAGCTTTTCTTGGTGCTTCCTCGCAATGTGCACAATTAGTTCGCCTTCTTAAAATCTGCAACTTTTTAATGCTGATTTTTTTATTTCTACTCTACCCTAGTGTCTGTGTCGGATATATAATCCTTCAAATAAAATTTCACTTGTGAGCATATGCTCATCCTGCGCACTTTGTTATCGGTTGTAAGTCGCTGTTCCGTACTACAATCAAAAGAAGCTGTGAACGCAGTAAACCCCGCGAATATTGTTTTCGTATGCCTTCTCATGTTTCAACGTTTCTCGCAGGATCGGTCGTCGCACGGCGTTTTTCGGCTCCGTGTTCTGCGTCGCGCTTTTCGGTGCTCTCAGCGCCTTGTCCTCCTCAGTTCATTGGTACAACGCCCTGCGGTTCTTCACGTGCATAGGCATTGCAGGAACACAGACAAGTTCGGTGGCATTGAGTAAGTCTCCATTGCTTCCTAACTGACCGAAATTCGAAACAGCGCAAAAAGACGGGACAAGAAATGACGGCACACGGCGCTGAACAGCAACTGTTTGGTTTATTCAGCGGCGGGCGAAATATACCCGAGGAAGGAAGGCGAGAAGGAATCATGATAAAAAGGAAGTGCATCCAACAGTACAGACGAAACACAAGATCTATACACGTGCATTGACCAAAAAGTTAGCAATGCTTAAACAGCGCAGCGACATAAGACGTGGCAGGAGGCGCGAGGGGCCGCGGCGGCCGCTTTTCTGATGGAGGCGAAAAGCAAAACGCCCGTGTGTAAGAGATTTCGGCGCATGTTAAAGATCCTCAGGTATTCAAAATTAACCCGGAGCCCTCCACTACAGCGCGCCTCATCGCCTACGTTGCGTGGGCGCGTTAAACCCTACAATCAATCAATCAATCAATCAATCAATCAATCAATCAATCAATCAATCAATCAATCAATCAATCAATCAATCAATCAATCAATCAATCAATCAATCAATCAATCAATCAAGCGATCAATCAATCAATCTATCAATCAATCAGAGGTGTGAGGCAAGGAAAGGCTATCCTTGGGCGGTGTTCGCGAAACTGTCCCTTTTGAAAACGTCCCTTCTGCGTCCCTTTCACCGTGACGTACTTCCGGTTAAACAGTAAACGTTCGCATTAGGTTTGCCGCGCTTGCGTTACGTCACTTCTGGTTGTTTGCTTTTAGCCAATCAGGGCTCGCCAAAAAGGACACTTTTGAAGGGGACGCAAAAGGGACAAAACTCGAGAATACCGTCCCTGGACAGTGCAGCTTGGTTTTTTTACGAATCCAGATAGCGCATTTTTTACCTAGTTATTCAACAGACAGGTTACTAACCGAATCGCCGCCTGCCTTGTGAATGAGGTAAGCTTCATATATTTCATGCTCGTTCTGACCCTTATACGTCCGTGCAACACGCGTATCGTGGAATCTGGGCGAGCACGCGCGAGCGTGAAATCTATGAAGCTTGCCTCATTCACGAGGCAGGCGGCGATTGGGTTAATAAGCCGTCTGTTGAATTACTAGGTGAAAAAATGCGCTATCTGGATTCATAAAAAACCAAGCTGCACTGTCCAGGATGGCCTTAACTTGCCTCGCGCATCTGATTGATTGATTGATTGATTGATTGATTGATTGATTGTAGTAATTAACGCGCCTACGCAACGCAGGCGATGAGGCGCGTCGTAGTGGAGGGCTCCGGATTAATTTTGACCACCTGGTGATCTTTAACGTGCGGCGAAATCTCGTACTTACGGGTGTTTTTGCTTTTCGCCTGCATCAGAAAAGCGGCCGCCGCGGCCCCTCGCGCCTCTTGCCACGTCTTAGGTCGCTGCGCTGTATAACCATTGCTAACATTTTGGTCAATGCACGTGTATAGATCTTGTGTTTTGTCTGTACTGCTGGATGCACTTCCTTTCTATCGTAATTCCTTCTCGCCTTCCTTCCTCGGGTATATTTCGCAACCCGCGGAATAAACCGACCAGTCTCAGTCATCTTAGTATCCGAGATGACGCTCTGATAATCGACAATTGTTTGAGGTCTACGTTTTTTCCTTTACTTGGACAAAACAGCGGGTCTTGGAAACGACACTCTGTCGATCTCAAACCACAGAAGCTAAGAGATACTTTAAGCTTTCCTCTCACAGTTTACTCTTACAAACTATACTCTAAGAACACGGTAACAAAAGTACGCTCTTTGACGCAGTTGCCGAGATCCTCGACCCCCGCTACCGGACGATCCTCAACCTGGGATACACAGCAGGATTTGCAATACCGACCCTGCTTTTGCCCGGCGTTGCCTACGTCCTGGGCAACTGGAAACTCTTGCAGCTGGTCTCGGCACTCAGCGTATTAGCCTGCCTGCCATTCATGCTGTGAGCTTGCTTAAAGTTTTTGTGGAAAAAGGTTTTAGGGAATGACGGGGCGATTGATTGGAAAACACGCCGGTAAGATAGAATGTCGTGTCCTGACATCAAAGCGCCTTAGATATTCAATGAATTTCAGAGGCAACTTGTTTCCCCAGTGTGATTCAAGAATCCCCACGCTGGCTCATCACCACAAACCAAGAAGAGAAGGCGGAGCGCGCCATCTATAAGATACTCAAGATGAATCGGCGTCTGGTACCCGACTTGACGTCCGTCGTTCACGGTCTTGTGGTGGAGGTTCGAGGGTCCTCGACTCGGGCCGTTGGTTCTCTCGAGATATTCAAGCACCCAATAATTAGGAGAAACACGCTGCTTCTTTTTGTCCTCTGGTAAGTCCATGTGTCCACACATGATGTCCATTTCTATTTCATGAGCGGGGTATTCGAAGTCAAGTTAACTGTAATACCGGACGCGCAAGTAAACTCCAGGAACTTTCAAAAACTGTAAGGCAGGCAGTCAAAAAAGTGTTATAATTAGTCGAAATGAGTAATATGAGGGCCCATAAACTTCTTTTCTTGTGCTAACACTGCAATGTGTTACTTGATGTCACACTGGCAATATTTTATTTAAGCTATATATATATATATATATATATATATATATATATATATATATATATATATATATATATATATATATATATATATATATATATATATGTATATATATATCCTGATTTTAATAAAAATAACTCTCCATTTTAAGAAGCAATTAAAAAAAATCGCCAAAACGTGAAGTTTGCAAGCATCATTTTATACCTACGTAAAGTATATTAGAACGATAAAAAAAACCAGCTTGAGGTTTGATAGTTTGTTTACGCTTGTTTTCGAGCCTAATAATACAATTTGTACATGCATCGTTGCATATACATATTTGTTATGCATATTTGTTTGTGCATTCGTTTGACAATGACCTCAAAAAGCTTTTTGTTATACGGTTAGTATTAATATTGACGCGATCTTCTAATTGATCAATTATTCAACTCCTCATGTTGTTATGATGAAAATGTCAATAGATCTGTAATTGTTTCAAGAAGCCAGAACGCAACCGTTTCTTCATCAATGGGAGCATGGCTGCGGATCACGCTTTCTCTTCGAGCTGTCCGTACAGAGATATCGACTGTACTAAAATTTTAGTTGACCTTTTTTCCCGAAAAAAAGCTATCGATAGCATACCACGCCGACATGCTCCGCCTTACTAAGCCGGCTAACAAGCAAGTAAGACAGCGTGCTATCAAACATGCATGAATACAAGCGTTGCTAGCATAGTGTGCGAAGTCCATATCAATTCTCGGCCAATAAAAATAAAGCGACTGAGGGTTTGAGTGGGATTATTGCTGGACCAGCTTTTTACACCAAACGAACGTGCACAGTTATGAACCAACCATCTGTACCCTAGCCGTTTCTGGTGGTGAATATTTCTTCATCCTTGACTGTGTAATTACGTAAGGCGAGCTTATTGAACTTATTGAACGCAGATCGCTTATTCTTATAAGGGGACTTGTTCTGGCCGAGTGGCTATGTGAACCCCGCCTCAGAACCCGTAAGGCCTGTGCTTGATCCTCAGTCCCGACAAGAAGTGTCGCAATTGGAGAAACGTACTTCTCAAGTTACCTGGTTGGGGGCAAAGCAACGGCTCAAGTGGAACATCGATGGCATCTCCACGTGGCCTTGTGGACATCCGCAGGTTCTGCGACAGCTTCATCATGCTCGCCGTCATTTTGGGCGCGGCTGACATCAAGGGCAGCAGTTACGTCAACTTCGCCGTCTCAACGGCCGCGGAGATACCCGCGGCGTTTGTGGGCCTCGGGGTGGTCTACTATTGCCGCCGGAGACCTTCCAAGGTTGTCGCCCTTCTCCTCGCCACAACAGCAGCAGTCGCTGCTCAATTCTCCTACAGCGGTGAGTATTTAGAGAGGTTGTCTTACGTAGGTATCTCAGAGCTTGTCGCGTTACGGGGACTTTTTTTAGCATGGTGACTTGGACTTGTTCGAACTTCGCCTTCTTAGTAGACCGTCTGGCGAGCTGAGAAGTAGCTGTCCAGAAGAAGAAATAGAAGGTAGCAGGTAGCATGGTGACCTGCAAGGAGAACTAAGTTGACAAAACCACGAGACAACACCGGGGGGGGGGAGATATGATCGATATATCTGGAAAATGTTTAAAAAAGCCCGGTTAGTTGAGTGTCAGGTGCTAATTTTAAAGCGTTTTTAGTTCATGGACCCCCTGACCGCAGCTGCATCTCCGCAGCCTCTACACAAGATCTTGCTGAGTCTCCTGGATCGGGTGATCTCGCTTATGCTCGTATCGTAGGAAGAGGCGATCTTGGGAGGGACATCTGGCATTTGTTGGTACTCCCGCACTCTAAAATAAATTGGGGGAGTATTTGAAGAGTCCAACAGTCATTGTACTCTTGTAAGCGTTGGCGCAATTCCTTCGAACGCGGGAGGGAGTTGGATGCAATGTTCGCTCCCCATGAGGAGGAAGAGCAAAACTGACCGCGTACTCTTCTCGTGTGGGGCGGAGTGCAGCGCCAGTTCCGCTCCTCCACAAGTGAATAGTAAACCTGCACATCGTTTTCCTCTCTCCAGGAGGAGGAGTAAAATTGCAATTTCATTCTTGTTCAGTGAGGGCGTAAGCATGGAGATGAACACCTGCCATTTACGCACACCAATTCATTAGCGATGTTTTTTTTTTCATACGTAAATATTGTATAATGCAGTTGTGTAAAAAGCACCCAATTACTTCCGCCGCGCATTCTAAACGTGCAAGCATATGAATTCGTGTAACGATTGCACGCAGCGTTCAGTGACATGAGTGGACTAAGCTTGACAAAACTAAAAAAACGCGTCTCGATTTTTTAGATGCAACGCATCTCTTTAACTCGCCTTGTCCCGCGTTGTCGCGGCGTAGTCCGCATCTCTCCCCCATTCACCTCGCCGCGGCAGCTGCGCGCTCCGCCGCTCTCACCGCTGCGCCATCTGTGCGTCAGCGCGGTGAGCGCGCAACTTGCGCTCGCTCCCGTCGCCGTACCAGCTGTGCGTTAGCGCGCAGCTTGCGCTCGGTTAAAATTTACACCATCTTCCCGCGAGGGGAACCATGGGGTAGATGCGACGCATCGGGGGTGAACATGCTGCGTAAATAGGATACACAACAACAGCAATCCACACGCTGACATCACTAACATAACGGAAACGCAACGGCAACCCCCGATGCGTCGCATCTACCCCATGGTTCCCCTCGCGGGAAGATGGTGTAAATTTTTGTTTTGTTTTCCCTCTGCCATGGGTTCGTTATCGACAATAAAAAAGTTGACTGACCATGCATCATAAAAGGTGCGCACCGGTTTCAGCGGAGCTGCCGGCAATTTCGACTCAAGTTGCGCGCGGCATCGTACATGCCAAACATGCATGCGTGCGCAAGACGTCGGCGGCGATCGGGGTGATCTCTCGCGTCTACGGAGAAAACCGACACAGGCGGTGTACAGTCGCGTGCGATTTGAAGGTAATCGTGCGAGCGTCGACCCACTACGACGATAACGCCCCCGCGCGGCTTGTTTTACCCCGCCAGGTTCCAAGCGTACGCATTCTTCTCTCCCGCGGTCGCTGTTTATTCAAGCAGCCATCACTCCCGGGGCTAAACCAGTAACGTCTTCGTATTTTTTATCGCGCACGCAGCGACGACGTACAACTTGTCGTATCTTACAGCAGTTATCGAAAAGAAGCGCACAAAGACATGGGGAAATGCTGGGCATTTATAACAATCGGTGGTATCGCCACTCACGATAACCAGGAAGAAAGCGCACACGTGATTACAACCACACAAAATCACCATAAAGTGGAAACGGAGGTTTTCTAGCCGCGGGAGTGGTGGCTGCTTGAAGGAACAGCGACCGAAGGAGAGGAGAATGCATAAACTAGGTCCCAGGCGCGCTGAAAAATGCCGCGAGGGGGCGTTATCACCTTTATCGGTTGAAGCTTGCGCGATTACATAAAAATCGCACACGACTGTACGCACCAAGACTGGGTGACTGATCACACGGGTCCGTGATGTCCCACCAACGCGGAACACGGGGCTACGCTTTGTAAACAATGTGCTACGCAAGGGGTAGAATTTCAAAGAGTCGCTTCATGCAACATGGGAAGTTGGAGCTGCCCTTATCGTCATACTTGCTTGAACACAGTACGACGCGTGCTCGCTAACTGCTTGCATGCCTGTGCACCAGCGTTAGATCACGAACACGCGCGAAAGCCGCAGGTTCGTGTCTGCGTACGTGGAACTAGGTTTTCTTTCGGACGAACATCACAGCCGCGGCGGCGCGGATACCGATATCGACACTACGTGCACTGTGTAGCGATGCGCGCGCAATCGGCAGGAGTTCATTTGCGGTCTTCGTGCGTTATACTTGGGATCTTTCGCTACTATGACGACTTTGGATTTATCTACCGGATGAAGAAAAAACGTTCAACTAGAGGTAAGCCAGTAGTTAACCTCGTCTTCTTGAATCATGCATTTAAAGAAGCAGAGTTGCTAGTGGCTAGAGTTGCTAGGGCACTGCAATACCTAAAAGAGCTAAGCCTACACTGTTAAATTGTTTACATTCTTAAGGACGCAAATAGGTCTTTATAACTAACCCCTTTACACCCCAACAAAAAAACGAAGGAAAACACCCTTTAGGATGTTTTAACACGAAAGTGTTTTATTCCCGGATACAAAAACACTTGAGGGATGTCATATTCATCACGGAAGTGACGCCAGTACAACGAAGCAAGCAGCGTGTAAAGGGTGCACCCCTGCACACAGGGTCTTCTTGCGCGGAAGCAACCTTTAGAACTAAAGAGAACGTTATAGTAAGGGTTGTTCGTTTTCTGGTTTTATATTTTAAAACGAAAGTGTTTTATGCCGGGATACACCAAGATTTTATTGACGTCATATCCATCACGGAAATGGCGCCAGTACACTTTTGCCGAAGCGACCCGCCAGCAGGACAGTCGCTCGCCAAGCACACCCACAAGGCAGCCGCCGACCCGCAAATCATGCTCAGCTGCAGATTTCGCAGCACATTTCACTTTACTGATTCCTATGACAGAGGAATCAACCCCAGTTTTTTTGTGTATAACAACCTTACAACCGAGCGAGAACACAAGAATACACCTTCTTAGAGGGCGTTATATCGTTAATCACACCCTGTCAAAGAGTGCTTTGTTCTTTGATAGGGTGTAAGTTACAGAAAAAAGGGTGCAAATCAATTTACAGTGCACTGTAGTAACGTTTTCTCGTTAAAATGTCCCTCCTGTGCACCTTACGGGGATCGCGATACTCCACTACACAGGTACCATTCGTGTGTCATTATCGTACTAGCGAACATTAACACAGAGACAAAAGTAAAGAGGAAGCGGAACACTCGCTTCTAGCGTGTGTTTCGTCTCTTCTTTACCTCTGTGATTATGTTAATGTTCGCCAGCACGATGAATTGCCCTCTTAGTAAGCAACTCGCCAAACTTAGCGCGTTAGTGTGTCATCAATAACTCCCAAAGGCGCGGAGCGAATGGTGTCTTGGGAAGAGCAGTTAGGCCTGAAATTACTTGTCGTGTGCAGGCATCCCCTACCTGAGCTTATCCATGTCCATGGCGGGTCGTTTCTTTCTCGTCCTGTCTGGCTCGGTGAGGTGGGTGTGGACCACGGAGCTTTTCCCCACGGCCGTTCGCGGGTTCGGCTTTGCTGCGTGTTTCACCGTGGGCCGCATTGGTGGCATATTGGCTCCATTCATTAGCCACTTGGTGAGTAAAAGCGCAGTAATGGCCTCTCGGAGGCCCACATGCTTGGATTTTCACTGGTAGGGCTGAGGTCACTTCTGCCGACGCATCTTGAATTTACCGCACTTGAGAGCAGGGTTGCCAGGTCTGGCGGTTTGTCGTCATACTGGCGACTTTTCGAGAGTCATGTCGACGAAAATGTGTCTATTGCGATTTGGCTACTTTGTAGATCCTTTGAGCATTGGTGATTTTCTATATTTACAGGCCCTTCGGAGGCCGCACTTTCCAAAGAGGTGCCTATTCTGACCTTTCAGTGCATTTCAGCCGTAGAGACAAACTTAAAAAAAAAAAAACATAACAGAACAAAGTTCAGAAGAACTCGTTGTTGGGCGAGTCGGTGAACCTTGATGAATAAACATGGGCTTTGCGTGAAAATGACAACACATACGGGCAGGACGGGACAAGCCCGTGTTTATTCACCAAGAACAGAACAAACATTTAGACATAAGACGTTTATGTGGCAAAGTACACAACAGGAACCAACAAATCAGTCACTGAAACATACCACCGCACAGCGCTACTTGCCGGAAAAAACGGAAATTTTCCTTGGTCATTTTAATATCCTGCGCCTGATATCGTATGAATAACGTTCAACCCGTCAAGCGACGCCATCGGTTGAAAGTGTAATGCTTCGGTAGTTTACAAGAGCTTGAGATGTCATGTAGAGGGGTTGGAAAAGTATGTAAACAGGCAGTAAAAGCGGTAAAACATGTTGTGCAGCAAACACTCATTCCAAGTCATTGAATTCTTTGAATGCTTCACCTAAACCTGCTTATTTTACCTTTTTTTTTTGCAGACAGTAATCAACCGCTGTCGCTTTCTCGCACCACAGAAAACTAATAAATTTGTAATATGGTATTCTACTTCTTGAAATTTCTAAATTTTTTCCGCCAATGTAATAAAAAAAGACTTACTAGCATCGCCTTGCTGAAAATAGCGACTTTTTGGCCCCCTTTTAAACATTCACTTTATAGTGGCAACTTTCTGGCTACTTTCGACAATTTTCCTGCAACGTTTTCCTCTAAGAACCTGGCAACCCTGCTTAAGAATAACCTTCAGATAATTCTTGTGACAGTGGGGCCTTATCAAAAGGTGTACAATATGGAGCCGCGAAGAAAGAGTTTTACACATTTCTTCTCTGCTAATGTGTGCGCCAGGTATATTTCGCATTCCCTGTCAGAATTAAGACAACATCCGAATATTTTTTTTCTACTTATAGGAGAATGGAAAGAAGCTTGTTTCATCTAAGGCTTAACTCGAAACAACGCGTGTTAACTCACGAATACTTTTTCTTCACGCCCTCCAGAACAAGCACGCACCCCTGACAGTTTCCTCTGCCCTGCTTGCACTGGCTGGCATTGCGGGTGCAGCGACGGCCGCGGTGTTGCCGGAGACTCGTGGTGTTGAACTGCCGGACACGTTCCGGGAGGCTGAAGACATCGCATTGAAGCGGAAGGATCGAAGATCTTTGAACACATGCTGACTTGGGTTCATATGGTATCATCCGAAGTGATGTGATCCCTGTTGGTCTCTATATCTGCTTCTGCAGGGCTGTATCTCTCCTGCATTATTTCAAGTGCCGGCTGTTGATGTGCAAAGAAGCGCCTTCTGCTCAATTGCATCTATACGGGAGGAATGGGCTTTGTCAATCTGCGATCTGTAGGCCGACCATTTTTGTCTGTCTGCTGAAGGTCGTCCGTCACGCAGGGGTAGAAGCAGGTCCCCAGACACACCAGCGGCCTCTATCGGTGGGTTTGGAAATCGCCATTCAGAAGCGGTTCCCCAGACCCACAGATAAAGGGCGTGGTAGTATCGCAGAGCGAGTTCCTTCCCTTCCCGCTAGGGGAAGGAGAGGGGAGGGAGCCTTCTGCTGCTTACGTATAGCTGCATATTTTCTTGCGCCAATCATAGAATTTGCGAGGTGACTGCGCTGCCGTTCTCGGGAGAGCCCTCGTTGACGTTCTAGTTGGCACAAGAAAGCCGCAGCTCCGCTCTTTCAGCAGAGTTCACACTGGGTGGAACTTGGTTTTATTTTTTCGTGTACCCTGTCTTTCTAAAAGAGAAGTCTTTTATGGCCCATTGTGCGAAGATCCGGTGACCGACGTGCCTGAGGCAGCACCCAAAGAGGAAACGGTTCGGTGAAATAGATGATTCATCCGGCTTGCATACAAAGAACGGCTGTGTTTTGAATATTCTTACACCCAGCTGCTTCCTATGGAAGACGTATTGCTTTTCCAAACATACGCTGGAACAATGCTAGATTGTTTTGTAACGCAAATAAAAATTTTGTTTTGTAACGCAAATACAAATTTCAGCCGCTCAGTGTTTCGAATACCCGCAAGTTCGCAACGCGCATTTCCGTGTAAGCCCCACATGAATTCGAATAGGCGAATTTGTATCAGGTTTCCATGTTGTAGAATGCATATTTATGCAAAGCGAGGCAATGCAGAAGCCTCGGTTTTCTTTAGTGAAAGGGTCTATAATTAAGCAGACGATTAATCGATGCAAGAGTATCCGGAAGCCATCCGGTGTGGGTTTGTGGCTGAGACTTTATGCTGCTTAGCACAAGTACGCAGGTTCAAGCCTTGTTTCGGCGGCTATTTCTTTCGATGGCGGCGAAAAATAAAAACAACCATGTTTGAAGATTTCAGAACGGGTTAAGTATTCCCAGTTAGCATGAATTCAGGCGTAACCATCAACTACGGCGCGCCTCACCCGTAGCTTCGCATGTAAACACCCGAAATAACGTTGAAATTAGCGCGAAATAAAAAGAAGGCGTAGTGCCCAAAACTACCCCGTAGTTCAGTGCGTGTCTTTGTCGTTAAAGGCAATTTTTTTATAATAAAAGCATGCCAATGTGCTCGAGTGCCTACGGTTACGTATTCTGCGGATGAAGACAGCGTCGTACGTAACCAACTAACGTGATAATATATATGAAAGCAGAGCGCCAAAACAGTCACGCAGAAAAAGGGAGACATAAGAGACCAGTAGTTGTTGCCCTCAAATATTTGTTCTGTGTTATTTCGCCATATATCTTCAGGGATGTTTTTATAATGGACCCAGGTGCGTCATGATGTTATATTGGACTTGAGAACCAAGCAGTAGAGATTAGGAAAACTAGAGCCCGAAAAACGTTCGGACAGCATTCGTGCTTGTGTTACTACAAAGTTTGAGCGCGAACAGAGCGGCGGTTCGCTCATGGAATTTTTTTAAAAAGTGCTGCTGTTATCGTCACACCACCCTGTATAATGGGGCAAGCGGGAGCAGGAAGCAATTAAGGTATTCATGGAATTTTACTCAGAACTTCTAACAAGTATGGCTGACCCAGCAAGCCCATAATAAAACCTAAAAAGCGGGTTATTGCTCGAGGTAATGCATATATATTGATAGATTCGTAGAAGACCGACTTACTGTGGTTCTTCGCAGTAATAAAAAAATTCAACTTTCAAAAGTAAAAGCAGTTTTTAAACATAACAGCAACTGTTCAAGAAGCATAGGGGTTCAATTAAAATACGCGGATCTACTGGCAAGGCATGTATCGCCTGCTCCAGCAAGATGAAATCATTAGGGTCTGGTGTTTATTAAAACAGCCCTAAGGGATTTGCAAACAAGACCAGCCTACCCACAGGAAACGCTATTGAAAGCGTGTGAAGTTCTGTTGCCTCCGGCACTAAAGCAGTCGCCCTTGCGTGTAACCCAGGCACAGGTCTTTCTGACGCGCTCTCACGCACTTGGTATATTTCACAAGCTGCGTTTTTTCCCCTCTGGGTGCATTTTTAAAAATTACCTCTGAAGAGTGTTTTACAGCAGCGCTTTCCTCATGAACCCTCTAATCGTTGCTGTTTAACGTTCACTCATTCTGTTTCCTATAGCCCTGGCGCCCTTTGCTCATCGATACCCTTGCGCCGATAAACACGAACATACTACAGTCTATGTCCCCCTTTCCCATTGTTTTTGTTCCTGTTATGCGGGACAAACCCAGAGAGTCAAAGCGTTCTGCACTTATTTGCCGAAACTGCCAACCATTCTGGCTTTCCTTTCGACAAATTTTTTTCATGGTTGATAATGAAGCGCCTCCGCCGGCCTCCACGGCGTTTTTACGTCCGCACAAAACGGTGAGGTAACACCGTTGTTCTGTCACACGCGCCCTTTGGGCTGAGATAAGAGCGGGGCGCGTACGTCAGAACCACGGCATGACGTCACTGTTTCGATACTTTGATATTTAAACATCGTTTCAATATTTCAACAAACTTGACGTTCGAAAATCAGACCCGTGTCGTTTCGAGCACCAGGACTCACCATTTTGAAACTACTCTAGCGCGGCCGTTGTGTTTTCCCCCATTTTTCTACGGAAACGCCATTGGCCTCCAGTTTTAGATCCTGAAAGGCCTGGTGCTGGCAAAACACAAAAGAAATAGATGGCCTGTAAACCTCGCTGCATGTCAGCATGCTTTGCTAAGGCGCCTCTCAGCGGACCTTCGTCTTTACTTTAGAAAACAACGCTCAGTTCGTGATATATCCAGAACCTAAAAGATTCCACCCCAGAAACACGCGAACAGGGCTAGGCTTCCGGAATTTCCGTTACAATACTTCTCCCGGTACTTTGTGCTTGTAGGTGAAAGCTCACACAGAAATTGGGGCGCCGTGCACATAATGGTCGCCAAAGAGGACGGGTTGCGAATGACCTTTTAGCCTTTTATTTGCGCTTTTTGGCGAGAAGCCGGAAGGATTCACTAGAGCATCCACAAAAGCAACTAAAAAACGAAATCGACTGACGCAAAATTGACAACGAACGACAACAAATTGTGAGTAAGTTGTTTACTTTTTTAAACTCGACGCATACGCGATGAGGAGTTCCAGGGGCCGAAAAGGAGAAAATGCTGAAGCATAGGAGGGAACAGGTAAGTAGTCAGGATGGAGCTAACGGCAAGATGCCAATGTGTCACCCTAATTGACGCCTTGACAAGACTGGGGCGCTTCTAACCTATGGTGGGAAAAAACAGAGACGGAATGTTCAAAATATTTGGTATAAAAATGTTGGGAAAAATCGAATAAAGGAGGCTAGGCACCATGGGCGGACCTTATATATAAAAATGGCTGCTCTACGTTTATGCATTCAGAACAACCGAAAAACAATCCTTTTGTAGGTTTACTTAAAGGGGCCATGACGACAAAACACAAGTTTGGTTCATTCGAAGGACTGCCGCATTAGAATCATAATGACACCACTTTCAACGTAAACTACGCTCAAATAAGCTATATAATAAGGAAAAAATGGAATGGCCATGCGACCCACTAGCTCATTTCCCGCAACAGAACTTATGCCGTCACACCAGCCAGGTCTGCGATGGGAGGAGGCCGGCAAAAGAAAACGCAAATTAGGCAAGGCTTATAAGCTTTCCGAACGAGTTATTTGCGCGTTAATGTAGGGCACATTCTTTTTATAGCAGTAAGAATGGTGAGGTAAACAGTGGAGGTTAGGAAAGTACACGTAAACATAGAAGTACCGATGCGTACAGCAGTACGCATCGCATGGTACTGCGCGCACTTTGCTCGTTTTAGCTGCGCAGCACTTCGGCGCTTTGGGGTTGTCTCAGACGACACTGGCCGATTGGCCTAAGTGACGGTATCTTACGTGACCATATTTTTCGAGCGAGCCCCATGTTTCACGAAACGATTATTTTTTACCCTAACAAAAACGAGTCAGACAGAGATACGGTCAAAGACAAAGCAAAGGCAGAAAACGGCCCGCCGCGGTATGGTGGCGCCATCTAGGTTGACTAGCGGTGAACAAGGCTCCGCAGAAGCTTGAAAACATGTTCTTGTGATGTCATTGCAGACGTCATGAAAACACGCAATTTGGCGGAAGAATCAAAATTTCAACTTACATTCATTAATTTCTCATGTGAATGAAGCATCGTTTGCATTCGGACAAGTGGTGAGGGCACTAAAAACACGAAATCTTTTCGAATAAAATAAAGTTATATTTTGTCTGCATGGCCCCTTTAAGGAAACAATTTCTATTCAGACTCGCGTCAAGCAGCGGTAAATATCCCAAAATACTTTTTAAAATTTGTGCTTTCATGATTAAAGAAGCAGTACAGTGCGATGCAACGGGCGTCAAAAATTGGCTACAAGTCTTTATGCTTCGTTGCACCAGAGTCCTTCAAGTCTTCTTTGAAGGACCCTGGTTGCACTGATGAATGTGAAGGTGACGGTTCTACCAACCAAAGCCGGCGCCACCACGCCATGCAAGAGTATATAAACGCGGACGGAACAAAACAGCTGCTCCGTATTAGGGAGGCGTGGACTTCAGATAATGGTGGTGCAGTAACCTACAGAATGAATTTTGTCTCTATGTGCTACAGTGTGAGAATTTCACAAAAAGCGAACGCCGAAAAATCGCGAAAAGCACGCACCTGGAAGATTCACTAGGGGCGTGAAGCTTATATTACGGTGATCGCATTAACATTTCTCGCCTCGGGAGTTAAAGCACGACTACATTCGTAAGAAAGATGTCTACATAGCACAACAAGCATCAATTTGCTTCAGTGCATTTTGCGGGCCCTAGTTCTTTTACGTGGACATATTTAGAAAACACTTGTGCTCGCTCTGAAAAAAAAAAAAAAAACGCCGTCCTAAAAGCGCTCTAGAAGCGAGTTTTAAAGGGGATGCATACAGCCAGCACTACAAGTATCATTAAGAAATGTGCTCACCATTGCCGTTTTACAATTAGAAGGGCGGAGAATATTGCGGAGTGCTTCACAGTCGCGCGGTGAGTTGAAGTTACACTCATGCTGCCTATAACATAGAAGTATACGGCATTCTCTACCCTGATTTTTCCGAGACACTTGTAAACACTTTCTTCACTCTGATGTAGCAGTACACGTCTTCAAAGTGGGGCACCGAAATGCCAACAAAGACACGTTAAGTGAGCATCAGTACAGCCATTGCCAACCTGCGCAATACAGGGTAGAAGCTGATCAAAGTAATCGGCATGGAGTAGTTTTCGTGACCTAAACATCTGTCAAGCGAAGTGGGTATTTTTGATTACCAGAACAGAGACGTAGATATTGCATAAAACGTTCCCAAGGGCGTCTAGTGTTACGAACTGTGGACATACTGAGCCGTGGAACGCACTTTAGTATTTAGATGGCCTCTATGCATATATATATATACTGTGTTCCTATGTGAAGTCCTGTTGCTGAGGGTCTTATAGCGACTATTCAGTCTCTATGAGCTGAAATCGTCATCAACAAAGCAGTGCCACCGAAGCGAAAGCTAAAAATGCAAGCGTAGTTTTCGCTGCTGAGTGATTCATTTGCAGTGCGTCTTAACAGGCTGCATAGGAAGAACACTGGACGTTACGTTTGCAACGAAACTTCTTACTAACATTGCAACTCCGCTGCTGCGGATTTTGCAAACACTGAAGTTCACGCAAAAATATCCGGTGATGTTAAGCTGGATGATTAATGTTTTAAGAAAATAACCCCCAGCTTTGCTTGTTTTTAGCAGCACACCGGTGAGCAAGATGTTTCAGAGGCTTACCTCAGAAGACGCCTCCATACTGCACGGCAATTACAGACAGACATTTATTTATTCATTTATTTTACAGCACCTCACAGGCTCCGAAGAGCACTGCGTGAGGGGGGAACAAAATAAAACAAAAACACACAGTGCAGCACGTTGAAATTCCATTGGGGTAAAGAGTGAAAACAACAACGAAGCATCAGGAACTTGGTAATGCAGGGTATTATGAACATATTGGTATCAGGAGGAAACATGGTTATGTGACAACATCATTTCACAATTTTGAGGAAGTGTTATAGACTACAATATTAATCTTAAACAAACAAAAGAAAAAAGAAAATTTGTCAATATGACAACAAGATTAAGATCTGCGAATAAGCTTTCCAGCAAACTGGCTGATGGGCCGCTCATGAAGTGCATCACGGTTCGATAGGCAGGCGATGGCGTTTGGAAGATCATTCCACAATGAAATGGCCCGGGGCAGGGCAGATAAGTTGAATGAACGTGTTTTACGGAATATTCGCTTGAAAATGAATTGATTATGAAGGCGTGCTGACGTGCGTACAGGTGCTTCCAGAATAATGTGCTGGCTAAAAAACTGCACCAGGAATTTACGAGTATGTCTCAACTTCAGGCGTTGGCAGAGGAAAAAGGAGACTGCCAAGTCAAGGGCAGACAAGGTGCCTACCCCAAAAGCTAATCAGCTGATTGGACGTGTCCACGCAGCAAAGGAAATAGTCTGGATGGGGGCCTCTTTTAGAAGGTACATGTTGTATGGGGAGACGCCAGGCCAAAAGTTCAGACAGCGAAGTGGGCGCTATTGGGAATACAATGTTGCTTCTGCGGGAAAAGTAGTTATGTCCCCTTTTCGAAAATACAGAGATTATTTTTTCTTCTTTCACTCAGTGAGAGCAAGTAAAGTCCAGTAATTTGCCATGTCACGCGGCTGGCTACGCCTGATTCCCCTGGTTTTGCTATTTGCTCTGTACCTTTTTTCGCTCCTTCATATTAAGTTACCGGCCTTCAACATCCGTCCTAATCGCATTAGGTTTTCGCCTTCTAAACAGGGACATTGCAGGGGTAACGCAGCAGTCCAAGTTAAATCTGCCTGAGAGTATAGGCCTCCACGGTATTCCGAAATATAGTATAATGGCCGCGGGGAGGGAAAAATGTCTTTGTTAGTGTCCATATTAAGTACAGAATTCCCGAAATTGTTCAAAGAACACGGCGAGCTCTAGAGTGACTTTCTGTGTTATCTGTTATTTCCATGCTGTCAGAAGACAACGATCGGCTATTAATAACGGAAAGCATTAAATGGCCTCGTGAGCAAAAAGTCGCACTCAGCGTTGTCCCGTACTGGAGGTTTATAGCGGCTAGTAACGCCTCATTGGCTGTGACACATTCCATTACGCGTGTGTCAGAAAAAAAAAAACGTTGCGAAAGAGAGCACGCCTATTGTATACGAACACATGTTCGCGCCGGCCTGACGTGCCCTTTGGCTGTGGCGGCTGGCGCAGTTGCTCAATCAACGCAAAACAACAACAACAACAACAACAAAAACCAAAGCAAGAAGAAGTTCGACAACCAATTGGATCTTCAGTGGTGCGGAATTTACACCCGCCCGACGTTAGGCCTAACGTTGCACTTCTACATAGTTCCAACGTTGTCAACCTGCGCCTGCAGTTTTATGTACAAGGACTTTTTCGCTTCTCGGCAGGTCGCTCGCCTTTGCATTGTACCCGCGGAGCATTATTCTTAAATACAGGCACTTTTTCTATAAAGCCCTCGATGTTTTGTTCTTGCAAAGCACAACCTTATTCACTTTTTACTAAAGGATAAACTGCAGCCTCTTTTGGGCCAGATGACCGCTTTAACGCCTGCTTGCCTGGCTGCTTGTCGGCCTGTGTGGTTGTCTACCTGTCAGCTAAAAGAGTCAGAAAAAATACTGATGGGTCTGTAGGATACTGGGGCACAAATTTACTAGCCATCAGCGGCGCTCGGGGTACCCGTCAGCGGCGAATAATTAGTGACGTACAACCTTGGGTCAACCTTGGAGGTCGAACTTGAGCCGCCGGGAGGGTAGGGGGCGCTGGTCAGCGATTAGTGACCCGTTGCCCACAAATGTTCAGTTCTCCACCCGTTTCCCACTATAAGGCCCTATTTATGGGTCACCAGTTGGTCACGTGATGGGGAGCGATCTGGAGATATATGGAGGCACGGATGAATGGAGCAGAGTCGGTGAAAATGTGACTGGAAGGAGATGTAGGGAAGCGAGATAGGATGGAGAGAAAGGAAGAAGCGGAGGAGGGAGAGAGGGAGACGATACCTGAAAATGATTGAATAAAACCTATCGTCCTTTGACCTCGCTTGCAATAAAATGAGCGAACATGCAGCCAACCTTGCTATAATAACATATCGCTTTTCGCAACACATCCACGGCCTTTCACGACGACTGTCAATATCTTGCTATAGTACTCCCCACGTTCATTTATAAACGAAAAATCTCGCCTCTTTTGCGCTAAGACGCGCACTGCCGGTCTTTAATTAGTTTAACTCATTCCTTATGCTTACTCAAGCCCAGAACACTCCTTATTGGTTTACGTACATGGATCCACCATCGGACGGTGCCACGCGAAACCTTTTTCTTCTGTCGTTCAGCTAGAACTGAAGCAATGGAAACGGCGACAGCCTTTTTGCAGGAGACGTATGTATTTCGTGCACGTCAAATAGCAACAATACAGTCGGGGAATAGTTCCTCTTTCGAGGCGCCAGAAAACACCCGGAGATGGAAAATATATTGCACGCTTTTCGCGGGTAATTTATTACCGCAGTCGTCGCTATGAACAACCCGAACATCGTCGACGTCACAATAAAATAAGCGCTCATCCGTGTTTTTTCGCCTCTTATCGATCGAGGTGTTCTCCTGAAACATTGCGTCTTGCTGACGGTTCGCCGTAGTAATAAACTCTTGCACATTCCGTATTCTAACACTGCGAGGACTGCTAAATTCTTGCTAAAACTTGAAGAAAGACGTCAGTAGCGGTAATATTGCTTCTGTGGCACGACATAAGAATACAAATATTCCCTAGGTTCGAGGAAAACGCGAAACAGAAAAAATATTTTGAACGAGTTTCTAAACTAGCTGGTGTGTGTAGAGGGGTAATACTTTTCTTAGATATGGTGCGACCGCTGTGCGATGACTGAGAGAGAGAAGCTCTTTATTAAAAAGGAAATGCGGAGAGGTTTGCCGACATGTGTACGTCGAGATGCTACTCTGCAGGAAAGAGAATGGGGAAAGGATAGATGAGCAGCAAAAACAGGAGTAGTAGAGGAAAGGAGAAAAAAAGAGATGGGGTCATATAGAGGGACACGGAATGTAGCGAGGACTGTCTGCATAAGCAGGGGGTGCATAACGGGGGCTATAAAGTCGCAGTGCCGCCAATATCATCAATATGGCCAAATAACGCTTCCAAGACTTTCCGCTGAGACGATGGAGAATGCCATGGTCAAAGTAGCAGGCTCGGCGTAATTGGTCCAAAGTGAAGACATATCATCTTCGTCTGTAACTGGCTCCTTGCGGGTGTGTAGGCCGAGCACTCTTCGAGGGCATGCTGGACGGTTTCGGGGGAGCCACAGTTGTCGCAATATGGGCTTGCACTCTGGCCTATGCGATGTAAGTAGGCATTAGTAAGCGCCACATTAGGTCGCAGTCTGCGAAATAACGTTTCCAGCCGGCGAGGTAGTCGTTCTGGCAGCCTCAATCGCATCTGTGGGTCACTTCAGAATAGAAAATCATGATGTTCTTCCGGAAGGGACCACAAGCGGTTACTTTCTGCTAGAGCTAGGGCCTTGGCCATAGTTGAGGCATCATTTCTTGTAAAGAAAATCTTTATTTTGTTTTTCCTTTCTAGGCCCATGCGTGCAGCCTCATCCTCTCACTGATTTCCTAGGACACCACAGTGTCCAGGGAGCCACTGAAGGGTTACGCAATGGCCAGCAGCGCACGCGAGATGGTGAAGGTTATTCACTTCGCTCTGAATGTGTTCGTGGATCCTGAAGCAGCTAGCACTCCACAGGGTTTGTAGAGCGGCTTTCAAATCTGTGAATATGGTCCATTGTGTCGGTGGCTGACGAAGTATGTACCGGATAGCTTCTTTGCATGATTCCACAAAGCTCAGCTACCGTAGACGATGTCACTCGCTCAGGCCGGTATGTTAGTGATTTGCTAGCTGACGGAATAAAAACTCCCAAAGAACTGCGCTCAGATGTTGCAGATCCATCTTTAAAAATATCCGTCGTTGCTGAGCAAAATTTGTGAATACGCGCATATGTAACCTCAAGTAGACCATTTTGGGATACAGTAGAATCTCGATAAACGGAAATCGCTCAAACGGAATTGCCGCTTAAACAGAACAGTAGCATGTAAGTTCATTGGGTTTTGTATTCAGATAACGTAAAAAAACTATCACTAATCGGCACTAAAATGTGCAGGTCTCCGTGTGAGCGGTACCGAAAATGAAATTTCTTGTCAGACCCACTGCCATGAGCATTAGCTTTTTCCGGTTCCGACTTTTTAGTTTTTTTTAGCCTTTTTGACATCGTAAAGCTCGTCTTGTTAGTAGTCAGCCGTGTTAGCGCGACGAATGCAGCATCGCAGTTCTTGTTCTCGTCGGTCGGTCTCCAATTAGGTCGCTGCGGTTACAGGCTTAGCTCCTGACGCTTGGTTTGTGCCATCTTGGTGCTATTCGTGCTCCATTACCACGTTTTCGTCTTCTAAATTCGGTGGGCATTCAGCAGTCGAGAAGTTAAGGTCGCTAGCCTCCGTTTTTTCAATGGCGGCACATAAGCGTGCACACCATGCGCTTACGTTAGAAAAGAAGATGGACATAATTCTTGACTTGGAAAGCGTATCTAACCCTAATACGGCGCTGGCGACGAAGCACAGTGTCCTGAAAAGCAGCTTAATGAGCATCCCGCACGACAAGGAGGAGTTACGGGAGGCCATCGAAACTTCGCGATTCTGGCCCCAAAGGAAGCGTTTTCGATGAAGAGGTGGACGAGGAGAGTGAGAAAGAGATGAATGTGAAGGGGTAGCTACCGTAGAACATACCGCACCTCACGGAGGGCAGTCGGTTGTGCTGTATCTAAGAGATCCTTTTTTTTTCAGAAGGAACGAGGATACGAAATGTGAGAAAGTTATACTGAGCGTGATAATTCATTCAAGGCTGAAGAAGTGCTCAAACAAGCATGCGGATCCTTTTCGATGCTGCACCGCCGTTTTTTTTTTTCGTTTTTTTGTTTTTTGAAAATGCGGTGGAACGGATGCAGTGACGGGGATGTATCGGGTTTTTCAAAGCGAAGCCATGCGGACGTAGGACTAGAAGCCGCAAAATTCAAGCCCAAAATCTGTAGAATTGATTGTAAGGATAGGCAAACCTTAACAAAATTAAAAGGACACTGGAACACTTTTGTCAATTTTTTTTGGATATCTTAAATGCCTGCGGAACGTAGTCACCCAGCACGCCCAGTACTTAAATTAGGGGGTCGCAAAGTACCTCAGCCCAAAATTACTGCTCTATGCTCATCAAACAACTCGGAAACTCGCTCAAACACTTTTTCTCTCTTTCCCGGTCTTGATGTTCTTTGACGGCCCGAATTACGTCATTGAGGCCATGTAGCGGCTGTTGACCGGTTTTCCTTCAGTAGCAGCAATGAACGCTTTCCGATAGCAACTATAAAAATTAAGCCACAAAAACAAAGCAGAAATGGAAGACGTATCTGGTGCAACGGAAGGCGTATCAACGGAAGAAACGGAAGGCGTATCTGGAGCAAATCACGCAGTGCCGCTGGGTGCTGGCGATAACTGTAGCTTTCGCAGTTCTCCTAGACGCGAAGGAAAGAGTGACAGCGTTTATCGAAAGTGTTACAGGGTCCCTTTAATGACACTGTGTCCCGCTTTCGAGCGTCGAAGGCCCCATCATTGGTCATAGCGAGATATGCTGTTTTTCTACGGGGAAGCAGAGAGAGGCTGAGGTACCTGCAGCAACAATGTGTCTTAAACTGCCTATTGCAAGCTGGAGGCATGGAGGTTTAGGTCCACGTTTTAAGCGTGCAGTAAAAAGGAAAGACGGGCGGGTTAATAACAGGGCATGATGAATCAAAGTACTACAGAAATACACGGGAACGTGCAGTAACGAATAAGAGAGGACGGTTTGCTTTCGCAAAGGCAACGTGTGGGTAGGACTGCAGAGTACAGAATATGGGGTACAGGGTGAGCGTTGACACATCAAACGTTATCACGGAGTGTATTTCAGTACAAAATATTACTTTTGAACTACCTAAATACACGCTGTGGCGTTTGCCCTACCTTAGGCAGCGTTTTTAAGCAACTTATTGTGGTTGGTGTTTTTTTCCTAGGTCGAGTAAGTCATTCCTAATCCACGGATTGGCTTATTAAAAAAACCGTTTTAAGTGGTACCAAGCTTTCGTACATCCCACATCAAGTTAGCCCTGTCTAAATCTTGACAAGGTTACCGCTGATCAGCGCAGTCCTTGTCGTCGTGTCTCCGTCCCTATCTTTCTTTTGTTCTGTTAACTGTATATTCTTGCCTGAGGAGGCGTGACCGCGCGCGTAGCATTTATTGCTTTCCATTTTGATCTCCTTCGCGTACATCCTTAGCGCTTACCTAGCTAAACTGGTTCGCTACAGTTCGTGCGAGAATCCTGTTCACCTTACTGTAGGAGAGGACAAGACATCCATTGTGTGATGTCATGATCACTTCGTCAAATTATGAACAGGCGTCAAAAAAACACAACATAAAATTCACGCCAAGCTGAACACCATTTTTTTCTACCTAGTGTAGCTGCAATGCGTCGCGCTGCGGCATCGGTCACCGCTTGCTCAACCGAAGTAAAATATATCGAAACGAAACCAGGCCTGCACAGAATAAATGATGAAGCAAACCGTTGAATAGTAAAAGTGAGTTTAGAAAGAATACGTATAAACAAAAAATAAGAAGTCTAAAACTTGTAAATACACGAGCAAACAACGGAAACTATCTTTGGGCACCTTGACACGTTTTATTCTGTGCACTACAGCCGAAATATCTCTGCGTCTTTCGTTCCAACTTTACCCAGTCGAACCCGGTACAGACATTCTTTAGGGCGCCATAACTCGTTTATGCGTGTAGGAGGAACGGCGGCACGATAAGTCGCCAGGCCGCTTGCGCCTTCTGTCACAGTGTCCAGGCGACAGCAGCAACTTAGCCAAGGTCTTCTTCCCTGTTCCGACCGCTTTTTATTCTGTCGCACACAACTGGCTAGCTTCCAACCGCTGTACCTGTGACAGAGCATCTCGGTTGCGGTCAGGGAAGCTGGAACGAGCAAACTCAGACAGACTCTTCACCTCTAACGGTAAGATGTTGATACTTCCTCTACAACAGTGTACATTCCGGCGACCAATTCCCGACGTCTTTCCTTCGTTTGCAAGCGTCAAAGCGGTCTCTACGGGTCGCTGAGAATGCATATTAGAAAGAGTGGGGGGGGGGGTCACGTACCGCTAAAGAGAATCGCGATTCCACCTATGCATGCGCGGGTCACTGACATTATGAGCGGGTCTTGAGGATGAAAACGATTACAATTTGTGGTGGCGTACATGCGAAAAAATTCTAGTTGTAGCCGGGCATTCGGCGACAGACGTTTCCCTCCCTCAGACATAGCTCAGGCGTGCTGTGGCCTCAAGTGGAATGCCAGATTTTATAAAGTAACCGCATAAAATGGAAAACGCGTCTGGTTCAAGTGAAGGGGCAAGCCGTGATTGATGATAACTTGTCATTAAAAATGGCTTGCTTTTGTGTACTTCGACATCTCATGTATTGCGCTGTCCGATCCGCTTTTAATGGACTGTAGCGCTAAAAGTTTGCGCTGCTACAACAGGCGAAAAGACAGAGCTGTATGGTCGCCTCACGTCTTCTCTTCTGTTTTTCGCAGAGAAGAAATGCAGCATGGTGCAACTTTGTTTATCTCGTACTATGGCATAGGTTTTGTTTAACTGGGCCACTTACCACTTTTCACTTTTTTACCACCATTCTTTTACTTTTTTACTTTTTTTACCACAATAATTACCACTATTACCTAAAGAAAAAATAGGCTGAGAGCACAGCATATTTCAAAGTGTTTGTTTTGTTACAAAGTAGCTGTCCCTTCACACAGTTGCTTGACTGCATTTCTTCTTAATGAAACATATTCATTATGAAAGCTGCTGCATAATGTAATGCGTCTACAAGTGTACGCTGTTACAATAACCATTCCCATAATCTTAATCTCCCGCAACCGAATTGAATCGCTTGTTTTCTCAGAGGAAGGCAGTTTTTCAAGTAACCGCTTTTTAGTGACTATTCATTCTACTTTGATTTCTTTTCAGTCACTCCACAGCGTGCGAACATCATTGCTTTGTAAGCGCACATTACCAAACATGCAAGAAATAAGCGACGTCCTTGGGCCACCCCGTCTCTACCATTTTGCCGTCTTGGCGCTGATATTTGTGCGCGCGTTTCCGTCGTCATGGACACAGTTTACGGCAGTCTTCATCGCAACGGACGTGGAACACTGGTGTTCCAAACCGCACCACTCGTCTCTCACGAACTGGACGGAAGAGCAGTGGAAGGAACATGCCATCCCAACAGTTAACAACTCTTCGCTTTCGTCTGTACCCGTGTTCCATTCCTGCAGGATGTTTCCTCTCGTGGAGTCTTCTGACAACGGTTCAGATGTGACCTTTGACCACTCCAGGACAGTGCCGTGTGAAGAGTGGAGTTACAACGAGTCCTCGTCTGAATCATCAGCTGTGCCTGAGGTCAGACATAAACTTGTTAACAATACAAACTATACGTTCATTTTGCTTTGCTTTTGCTTAGGGAGTAAAACACTTCTATTCATGGAGAGATGGTTAGCGGCTGTCTTGAGTTAGTGGCGTGCTCAGTTCTTGTAGTAGTAGTAGTAGTAGTAGTAGTAGTAGTAGTAGTAGTAGTAGTAGTAGTAGTAGTAGTAGTAGTAGTAGTAGTAGTAGTAGTAGTAGTAGTAGTAGTAGCCGCACCAGCAGCAGCAGCAGCAGCATCAGCATCAGCAGCAGCCGTAGTGGCAGTAGCAGTCGCAGTAGAGTCGTATGTCGGTGTTACAGTGCAATGGTATCTGAGACAAAAGATCGCCAAAACTTTGTTAGGTGGTGCTTTAAGCGACTAATAATTGATACCTAAAGCGAGTAAGCTCTTAGTGTGGCTGGTCAGAGCAGCATTAAGGCATGCTACACGCAATATTGGTTAAGCAATGCAGTCACGCAGAAGTCGGAGCAGTCATGTTGTCTGCAAAGTGCGAAATGCGCTGACGTAAAGTGTGTTTCATGATTTACCTTTCTGTGAAGTAACTCCGCCATGTTTCTGAACGACCCATTCTTCGATGGTAATTGCCGTGTCGACGTATCCTTTAAAGGAGCCATGAAGACAAAATACAAGTTGGGTTTCTTATAAAGACTGCTCTGTCCTGATAATAATGATACCGATTTCCTTGCAAACTTCGAAAAAATAACGGAGATATTAAAGAAAACGTGTGGAGCAGTGGCGACTCGCTAGCCAGTTTCCGGCAACTTTTCTATGACGTCTCAGAATCTTGTTTGGGCGATTGACGGCGGCCGTACTAATCAATCGGCTCGACACATGGATGGACGATTGTAGTGGGGCTGCTAGTTCCGTTTGATCGAATCACATGAATGCTAACTTGCAGTTAACACACTTAAAATAATGTTTTTTTTACTGGTCCATATGACGTCACTTGCGCCAATAACACGTTACTGTGGCGCGAAATTTGAAAGTTCTTAAGTATTTCTTGCGTTTTCATAGGTTAAAAACGTCTTTCGTGGCCGGAATGGAGCTGAGTGAGGTAGTGAAGCCTAGCAATTTAAAGTTAAACGAAGTTGTATTTTGTCTTCATGGACCGTTTAAGCATGCAGCGTTCCCCATTCGATGCTCCAGACTCTAACGGAATGCAAAGCCTCCTTTTAACTCTTCCTGTTTCAGTGGGATCTCGTGTGTCAACATGAGTGGCAGCGCTCGATGATGACAAGCGTTGTCTTCTTCGGCTCCTTGGTGGGAGCGCTCCTCATGGGGCATCTGTCTGACAGGTATGGCTGGTACGGACGTCTTAACGAGTGAAACATGGAGGGCTGTCTAAACGCGAACATAGGTGTCAAAGCTTCAGTGGTTAGCTGCTATTCCAATGCTAACACCCGCCGCAGTGGCTCAGTGGCTAAGGCGTTGCGCTGCTGAGCACGAGGTCGCGGGTTCGATTCCCGGCCGCGGTGGCCGCTTTTCTGATGGAGGCGAAAAGCAAAAACGCCCGTGTGTACGAGATTTCGGCGCACGTTAAAGATCCCCAGGTGGTCAAAATTAATCCGGAGCCCTCCACTACGGCGCGCCTCATCGCCTGCGTTGCGTCGGCGCGTTAAACCCCACAATCAATCAATATTCCAATGCTAACGAATAAACACCAAAGATGTAGTTTTAAAGGGACCCTGCAACACTTCCGATAAGCGCTTTCACGCTTTACTTCGCGTCTGGAACCACAAGGAAAGCTATAGTTATCGCAAGCACGGAGCGGCACTGCGTGATTCGCTCGTCGCACTAGATACGCCTTCCATTTCTGCTTTGTTTTTGTGGCTTTTTTTAAAGTTGCTATTGAAAAGCATTCATTGCTGCAACTAAAGGAAAACCGGCCAACAGTTGCTACATGGCCTTAGTGACGTAATTCGAGCGTCGAAGAACGTCCAGACCGGGAAAGCGAGAAAAATCTTTTGAGCGAGTTTACAAGTTATCTGATGGTCATAGAGCAGTAATTTTTGGCTGAGGCGCTTTGCCACCCCCTAATCTAAGTACTGGATGTGTTGGGTGACTGCGTTCTGCAAGCACTTAGGATTAAAAAAAAAAAGTTGAAAAAGCGTTGCAGGGTCCCTTTAACAGGTATACGCAAGGTGTGACACAAACGCGTTGTAGGTAGTCACATTCAAGTGTCTACAATTAGGATGTTTTTATTCGGTGATTAGTCACAAAAGAAAATACATCATGCGTAGTAACCCCTTGTATTTCATATTAAAACAACCTGTATTTAGGTAAAAAATTCCGTCTTTTATTGTCTTTTTGGTACTTCGCCTTTGTTTCGCACGACTGTGCGATTACAAAATTTACCCTTTGATAAAAGTTGCCGGTTTTAACGAATTATTGGTACTAGACGAAGCGGTCGACACGCCAAAGTGTTAAATTAGACAACTTCGTGTCGAAATTCTCCTCAAGGGGAAATTGTTTTGCAGCTGCGGGTACGCTGAAGGCAGCTACACTGGTGATACAAAACATGCAAATGCGTAATTCAAAACGAGGCGTACGTAAGCATCGTACACTGCCCACGCACAAGCTGTCCAGGCTTACAGATGTTTGGATGGGTGTAAGAACTATTTTTTTGCATCTCGCATTAATTACTAAGTTGGCCGAGTGGATAAGAACACAAAATGCACTTACAAGGCAGGAAAGGCAGTTTGTTTTGGAAGTTTCATACTGCAAACATTAGGAAAAATCGAGAGAAGGTAGATTAGGCAAATGAGATCAAATCCTCGTGAAATGAAGGTTCTATCACGACAGGCGCTGCGGCAGGGTCCTCCCTGATGTACCATTATTAGGCTATACACAATGTAATGTAATAAATCACTGCAGATGCAACCAAACGTTTTTTGATCGCTTTGTTGGCCTTCAGACCCACAGATAACATTTACGAAGGTCGATAGATGGGAATAATTTTACTCAGTTCTTTTAAATAAAGGTTAGCAAGTCAACTACCCAATTTTAACCCTCACAACAACATAAACATTTCGGCGAGGTGAATTTTGTTCATAGTGGTATGAAACACCATGGACAAACGAAGGATTGAAAAATGTGCGCAGAACGGGCGCTCACTCTCAACTGAAATATATTAAAAGGACCAGGGTACACTCGAGTACACTCCTAGAAAGAAGGATAAAAAAATCAAAATAGATTAAGCTGGTGACCTTAACCTCGAAAATTGCTCTTCGCTTTCCCCTTCGTTACCGACGACCTGTTTTATCCCTACTTTACGATAAGTTGAATCAGAATATAAATAGGTGCGTTAATGAAGCTCACGATAAACAGGCCTTTCGAACGAACTGCGGTAATACTGCTGAAGGGCTTCTAGGGCTCCTGAGTTTTCACATGTGTTCCGGAGAGACCGAAAAACCTGCACATTCAGAAATTAGTGTTTGCATTGGATCTTGTGCCGCGCTTGTCATAGAATATTGTCCGAGTTACGTGGATAGAATTGCAAACATTTTGGCGGGACCGAACACTGCTACTTCTCAGTGTTAAGACGACTCCTTAATTTTCTGAAATGGAGTTTAGTTCGGCTGGTACGTGACAAAAATTATTGAAGCCTTCAAAAAGAACAAATTCGGGCTAAGTACCATAAAGAACAAAAGCCTTGGACCTCAATCTGAAGTTTAAGGAGGGTCAAGCCCGTTGTCTCTTAAGTCCGTGGTCATCGTAACCACGTGAGAATCAGGGATAAGCCCATCAAAACTCGTAAAGGAACAATACAGATATGAACACACTCCAATCTGCCTTAACGAAATCACGTGTGGATCAGTTTGGGGACAATTTAAAGTCCGGGTACCTAGTCGCAAAGCAGCCGGTTACTTCAATATTGGCCAGTTGTACGAAATGCTTGGAAATAAGTCCAAAAATAATCGAGCTGACACTGTTATAGAAAAGGCTAAGAATAAGCGTACAGCCATTCCTTGTGTGCATTGCATTTCCCACGTCCTGAGGAAGGTAGCAAAAACATACGGTGAGAATGCTCCTTTACAGCTCGGTCGTGTGTGTCCTGTCATACAGAGAAAGACTGATACCACCCTAGAGAAATCAAAGCCAGGTTGCCGTACTAACCGCTCTTCCAACTACAGTAGACTCGCGATAATTCAAACTCTGATAATTCTAACTTTCGGTTAATTCAACAAGTTTTGAAATTTTGGTTAACCCGCTATGTTTTCAATGTATTCTAATCCCGCTGAATTCAAACTGCTTCATAGCATAAATTTGGTAAATTCGTACTTTTTGCTCTACCATGCCGGAAAATATCTACTACATTTGCCGCTTATATTGCTGCACATTTGCAACACGTGTCAGAGGAATGAACTGGCTGCCGTTGCTGGCATCGAAAACTGTTCCGAACTCTTATGCAAAGACAAAGGAGCCATGCATTCGTAATCTTTTTCAAAGTGTGCATATCACTTCAGTACTGTGTGGGAGCTTGCTATTAATAAATATGTGAGGGTTTCATTACAAAACAAGTTGGTGTGTTGCCCCGAGTCGTATTTATGAAAACTTCTGATAATTCAAACTTCTGATTATTCAAGCAAAACACTGGGGTCCCTTCGAGTTGGAATTATCGCGAGTATACTGTATATTCCTTACCGCACAGGCGTTTTGTACCGTGTTCCGGATCCTCCATCGAGGGAAAATGTACATTGGCCGATCGGGTCGTTGTGCCTACACCTGCTTATCAGGATTTACAAGCTGTCGTTGTGCGCTAAAATTCGCCCCTATTCCATAATGTGAACGTGGTTAGATAGCAAAGCTGAACAATTGCCCACAACGCAGCACGACATTGACCGAGGTGCGGTACAAAGTAGTGCCCGAAACCCCACACCCTTGGTAACTGTCGATGGAGCATACTCCTTATTTATTAGCCTAATGAAACTCACGAGAAGAGTTTCAGTCGAGCATACAGTCACGGGGCTGCCCTTTCGTTACCGTAGAAGCATACATATTGGCAGCACATGACAATATGACAATGTTTACAACTTCACTGTCACCTGCCTAGTTATTAACACTAAATAAACTATGGCGTGACGACAGTCTTCTTAGCGGCTAATTCTCATATTATGCTTTTCTAGAACGTTTTATGAAACGAGAGTTGCAGCCGTTTTGTGCAGAGCATTCATGATAAAACTGGCTTTTCCGCAAGGAGTTTTTGTCCCTGATACACAAGTAAGCCACCCAGGATGTCCCCCGGGGAACGCGAGCGGCGGATGCATACACGATAAGAGGTAAACAGCTTCGCCGTAAAAGTAATGTACCTTTCTCCTTATCTGCCCACTGTCGCGCATGTGGCTACCTGCCTGGTTTTGTTGCCTGCGATGTTTTATTTACACAGGGTTTAGCAGACACGCAAAGATGTTTAGTCTTATCACATCTACTACACTGTAGGCGCCTTCTCATGGCCGCTTTCTACAACGTTGTTCGAAGCGGAAAAAGCTTTTCTTGGTGCTTCCTGGCAATGTGTACAATTAGTTCGCCTTTTCAACATATTATTTTTTATCCTGACATTTTTGTTTCGCCTCCACCCTAGCGTCTGTGTAGGATATATAATCCTTCCAATAAAATTTCACTTGTGAGCATATGCTCATCCTGCGCACTTTGTTATCAGTTGCAAGTCGGCCTGTGCTGTTCCGTACTGCGATAAACAGAAGCTGTGAATGCAGTAAGCCCCGAAAAGAGTGTTTTCGCATGCCTTCTCATGTTTCAACGTCTCTCGCAGGTTCGGTCGTCGCGCGGTGTTTTTCGGCTCCGTGTTCTGCGTTGCACTTTTCGGTGCTGTGAGTGCATTGTCCGCCTCAGTTCATTTGTACAACGCCCTGCGGTTCTTCACGTGCATAGGCATTGCAGGAACACAGACAAGTTCGGTGGCCTTGAGTAAGTGTTAAACGCGTCTCCACTTCTTCCTAACTCAACGCACACGGCACAGGTACAGTTCAGCCGCCTTCATAAATGTCACTTGTTTACTGTCCTCAAATGATTCATTGCCTATATGAGGGAGTGAGTAAAACGCTTACTGGAGCCGAGGAAAAATAATTAAAGAAAATCCCGGGCCATCTCCACTAACGTGAAGCCTAGGGATGGGTGACGCATGCAGCGTATAAGTGTATTCTTGGCGCATTGGCACTTTTGAACACGCGGATGAAAAAGTTGGGGGTAGAAGTATACAGCTTTGCCGTAAAGGTCTCTTGTCCTTGAAGCACATAGTTCTCTAGTGGGAGGCGTAAACGAGTGTCCCGGTGTTTTAGTACCGTGATTACATGAGATGACGATTACGACGACGACAAGAGACGCCAAAACGACCAGCCCCTAAGTGGCGTCGCCGCAAAAAAACAGAAGTGTGGATGGCCTCTTCTTAATCCCAAAAGCTGCGAGCTGTCGCCGCTGCTCAGGCCCGTCAGATCAAGTGTTCTTAAAATTCAGGTCCTGAAATGGCCCGATCGCAATCCCACTGATCTGGAGACAGGGAAGGAAGGGGGGCGTTGGGTGCTGGGGGAGTTCTACAGAAGGTGGTGCGGATGGGAAATATGATGAACTAGATAGATACAAAGAAAAGTTGCCAAATCAACAAGAAATAAATGAAATTTCATGTAGTATACAGTAATGATTAGACAACACAGCCACGCTTTGGGCGTTCACTGACTACACCTTTATTAGAGTTTAGGGAACTTTTTGGCTGCCATTCTGGCCAAAAGGGAGAAAGGGAATCTTTATTAGATGGAGGGAATTTAAGAGTCGTGGAATAAAAAGGAAAATGAATGTAAGCACACCAAACCTCGCATCATTTATCACATTTTTTAAAGTTCTCTAAACACTTCCTCGGATTTGTGTTCAAATATCCGAAGTAATGTTCCTGCAAGCCTAAAGCGCCCAAGACAGCTTCCAATCCTGTTCATGAAGCAAGAGGGAGAGTATAGAAAAGGGTGTTCAATGCGAAAGAGTTAGTAAAGCGTGAAGTGGCAGAGGCTGAAGGGCTGAAGCCTGTTCGCTTGTATTCCTGTGCAATATACAAAAAAGTTATTCGGGTGCGCCTTAGTCCGCGTGCTGTCAACAAGGGATGGCGCCAGCAGTCCTGGGCTAAGCTAAAATTACCCAAATTGCCCAATAATGTCTCGTTATTCTTCATGCGCGAAGTTTGAACTTACAGCTTTAAAATGCAAAATAAATGCTCTTTAAAACAAAACAAGAAATTTATAGTCAAGTGTTGCGGAGCGGTAGTCGTAAAATTTATTCCCTGCTGAAACTCTGATTCTCAGAACGGCCTCTGCGCCTGGAAGGAAAGCTACCTCAAGAAGACATAACTGGCGCTAGGTAATGCCCAACACCGGGCAGTAATCCACGTAGAGGTCCATGGGCTGCAAAAAGAGAATGCAGGAAAATTTGCAGGGAATTCTTGAGAAACCTTCGGTGGAAAGTTGATAACATTAGGAAATTTCTGAACCTAGAAATTGGAATTTTTCAACCGAGTACGGAACATCAGTGATTAAAATAATGCAACAATCCGAGGTCCCTAGTATATCATAACCTCCTATGCGTAGCGAGAAGCTACCGTTTAGAGTGAGGTATGGGTGCGGTATAGCAGGTGAAAACTGGTGGGTTGGGATATAAAATGTGGGAGAGTGTCCCGGACTGTTTTTGCTAAATTCAGTGGGTATTTTTAGAATGTTGAAGTCTACAATGTCAAAAGTCCACTTATTCTCCTTGATTTTACGTCGTCCTATTTGTAGCAGCCTCGCTAAACATTCTCCTTTAAAGGCGCCCCCAATGAAACGAAGAGCTCCAGTCTTGTTTTGTATCTTATGGTTTCATCTTTTCTTCAAGCTAGAGTGAATCATCTCTAAAACACTAAGATTAAAACAATTGAAAGAGTAAACAGCAAATGCAAAATAAATGTATAATTATATAACGTTTTTTTCCATCGTTGTTAGTTAGGACGTCAGTATTCGAGAAGACGCTCTGATAATCGACAATTGTTTGATGTCTATGTTTTTTTCCTTTACTTGAACAAAACACCGGATCGTGGAGAAGACACTCCGTCAATCTCAAACCACAGAAGCTAGGATATATTTTAAGCTTTTCTCATACAGTTTCTTTTTTTAAAATATACTCCCAGAGAACGCGGTAACAAATGTACGCTATTGCGCGCAGTTGCCGAGATCCTCGACCCCCGCTACCGGACGTTCCTCAACCTGGGCTACACAGCAGGATTTGCAATACCGACCCTGCTTTTGCCCGGAGTTGCCTACGTCCTGGGCAACTGGAAGCTCCTGCAGCTGGTCTCGGCACTCAGCGTATTAGCCTGCCTGCCATTCATGCTGTGAGCTTGCCTAAAGTTTTTGTGGAAAAAGGTTTTAGGGAGTGACGGGGCGATTGATTGGAAAACACGCCGGTGAGATAGAATATTGTGTCGTGACATCAAAGCGCCTTAGATATTCAATGAATTTCAGAAACAACCTATTTCCCCAGTGTGATTCAAGAATCCCCACGCTGGCTCATCACCACAAACCAAGAAGAGAAGGCGGAGCGTGCCATCTATAAGATACTCAAGATGAATCGGCGCGTAGTACCCGACTTGAAGTCCGTCGTTCATGGTCTTGTGGTGGAAGTTCGAGAGTCCTCTACTCTGGCCGTTGGTCCTCTCGAGATATTCAAGCACCGAATAATTAGGAGGAACATGGTACTTCTTTTTGTCGTCTGGTAAGTCAATATGTCCACACATGATGCCGATTTCTATTTCATTCGAAGTTTAGTAAACTGTAGTACCGGATGTGCAAGTAAACATCAGCGAACTTTAAGAAACTGCAAGGTAGGCAGTCGGGAAAGTATCATAATTAGTCGAAATGATTGAAATGGGGGTCCGTAAACTTTATTTTTGTGCTTACACTGCAACGTTATACCTACTGTCACACTGGCAATCTCTTACTTATGCTATATGTATATTTTTGGTTTAATAAAAATTATTCTCCCCATTTGAAGAAGCAAATTGAAAAAAAAAAAATTCGCCAGAACGTGAAGTTTGCAAGCATTATTTTATACCTGCAACAAGCATATTGAAGTGATAAGAAATGAAACCAGCTTGAGGTTTGATAGTTTGTTTATGCTTGTTTTCAGCCTAATACTAATAATATTTGTGCATTTATTGTTGTATATACACATTTCTTATGCATATTTGTTTGAGCATTCATTTGACAATGAACTTAAAACAGCTTTTTGTTGTACACTTAGAATTAGATTGACGGGATCTTCGAATTGATCAATTATTCAACTCCTCATGTGGTTATAATGAAAATGTCAATAGATCTGTAATTGTTTCAAGAAGCTAGAACGCAACTGCTTCTTTATCAAAGGGAGCATGGCTGCGGACCACGATTACTTTACGGGCTGTCCTTACAATGACATCGACTGTGGTAAAACTACAGTTGACCTTTTTACCGAAAAAGCTATCTACAGCATACCATGCTGAAATGCTCCGCCTTACTAAGCAAGCTACCAAGCAGGTAAGCCAGCGTGGTATCAAACAGGCATGAAAAAAAGCATTGCTAGCATAGTGTGCGTATTTTATATTAATTCTTGACCAATCAAGCCAAAAATAGTGTGGGTCTTTAAGTGGGATTATACCTGGACCGCTTTTTACACCAAACGAACATGCAGAGTTACGGAGCAACCGCCTGTACCCAAGCCGTTTCTGGTGGTGAATCTTTCCTCATCCTTGACTGTATAATTATTTAAGGCGAGTTTATTGAACTCATATCGTTTATTCTTATAAGGGGACTAGTTCTGGCCAAGTGGGTATCTGAGCCCCGCCTTAGAACCCGTAAGGCCTGTGCTTGATCCTCAGTCCTGACAAGAAGTGTCGCAATTGGGGAAACGTACTTGGGGTTACCTGGTTGTGCGAAAAGCAACGGCTTAAGTGGAGCATCGATGGCATCCACACGTTGCCTTGTGTACATGCGCAGGTTCTGCGACAACTTTATCATGTTCGCCGTCGTTTTGGGCTCTGCCGACATCAAGGGCAGCAGTTACGTCAACTTCGCCGTCTCAACGGCCGCGGAGATACCCGCTGCATTTGTGGGCCTCGGGTTGGTCTACTACTGCCGCCGGAGACCTTCCCAGGTGGCCGCCCTTCTCCTCGCCGCAACAGCAGCAGTCGCAGCTCAATTCTCCTACAGCGGTGAGCATTTAGAGAGGTTTTCTTACTTGTGTATGTTAGCGCTTGTCACGTTACGTTGACTTTTTAGCATGATGACGTGGACTTGTTTGAACTTAGCCTTCTAAGTAGACCGTCTGACTCAGAAGAAATAGAGAGTAGCAGGACATGATTACTTGCAAGTAGAACTAAGCCCACTAAACCGTGAGGTAACCCGGGGGGGGGGGGTGTAGAATCGATCTAACTGGTATAGATAAAATAAGTGCTTGATAGTTTATTTTCATGTGCTGATTTTGAAGCGTTCTTAGTTCCGGGACCAATGGCAGCAGCTTCATCTCCGCACCGTCTACACAAGATCTTGCTGAGTCTTGTAAACGAGGTCATCAGGCCACTACTCGTAGGAAGAGGCGATCTTTGTATGGCACAAGGTGCTGCGTAAAGGGCAAAAATTACAGGTAGATGGAAATAGGATGGGATAGTGCTAAGAAATAAGGCCCAAAGAAATCTGACCGCTTTTTCGAAGGGTTTTCGCCACCGATGAGAGGTATGTCCTGGTTAAACTATTCTTTGGATATCGGGTCGACCCGATGTTTTGGGTATCTCTTTGTAATGGGCAGCTCTTTGTTTTATAGTGACCATGCCGTAATGAATTATTTTCTTAGCTGAACGCTTCTACACTTTTCTGGCCAGCCGGCGAATGGGCGAAGAGGTTGCTTTACGTTACTGGAAGGTTTTATCGTAATTTGCAAATCATGTAGTTCTGTGTCCATACTACGTCGAATAAGGCAGCGTTAGGCAAGCAGGTTCAGTTTAAAGCGACCATAAAGACAACCTACAGCTTAATTGTATTGAAAGGATTGCTTCGTCGGAACGACCCTCATACCAACTCCAACGCGAACTTCAATTAAACCCTTATAAGGACACAAAGAGATGTGTTACTGTTTTCGCCTTCTGTTGCTCTTGCTCTAAAGCTACTTGCGGCTGCTGGCGACGTTTCCATTTAGCTGTGATCACGTAATTTCGGGTCACGCTTCGCAGGCATGGTCAGCGATGGCACTGTAATACTTAACATAAAAAAGCCTACACTGTAAGATGATTTACCCCTTAAGGGTCAAATCACTCTTATAAATAAAACCTTTATGCCCTATCAAGAAAAAGAAAGGAAAACAGCCTTTATGATGTTTTTTCGGTTATAACACCGTTACAACCGAGCAAAAACACAAGAATCCACCTTTCTAAAGGGCGTGTTATCGCTACTTACACCCTGTCAAAGGGTGTATTTATTTGCTTTTTGATGGGGTGTAAGGGTGTTGGTTACAGATAGGAAGGGTGTAAATCGATTTACAGTGCAGGGAAGTAACGCTTTCCGTTAAAATGTTCCTCCTGTGTACCTTACGAGGATCGCGATACTTCACTACAAAAGTACCATTTGAGTGCCATCAACAACCGCCTACTGCATGGAGCGGATGGCATTTAGGAAAGAGTTACTAAGCCTGGAGTTGCTTGTTGTGTGCAGGCATCCCCTACCTGAGTTTATCCATGTCCATGGCGGGCCGTTTCTTCCTCGTCCTGTCTGGCTCGGTGAAGTGGGTGTGGACCACAGAGCTGTTCCCCACGGCCGCTCGCGGGTTTGGTTTTGCCGCATGTTTCACCATGGGCCGCATTGGTGGCATACTGGCTCCATTCATTAGCCACTTGGTGAGTAAAAGCGCAGTAATGGCCTCTCGGAGGCCCACACGCCTGGATTTTTACTGGTAGGGCTGAGATCACTTCTGCCAACGCATCTTGAATTTACCGCACTTGCGAGCAGGGTTGCCAGGTCTGGCGATTTGTCGTCATACTAGGGACTTTGCCGGACTCGTGGCGACGAAAATGTCTCTGTTGCGATTCGGTTACTCCCTAGCTGCTTTGAGCGTTGATAATTTTCTATATTTTCGGGCTCTTCCGATGCCCAACTTTCCAAAGAGCGGCTTTTTATGATCTTTCAGTGCATTTAGGCCGTAGAGACAAACCAAACAAAGATAACAGAACAAAGTTAAGAAGAACTTGTTGTTGGGCGACTTGGTGCATCTTGGTGAAAAAACACGGGCTTTGCGCGAAACTGACAACGCATACAGGCATTACGGGGTGAGCCCTTGTTTACTTACCAAGACCAGAAGAAACCTTTAATCATAAAACGTTTATGTGTGAAAGTCCACAATAGGAACCAACAAATCAGTCACTGAAACATACCACAGTAAAGCGCTACTTGCCGGAACCAACGGAAATTCGCCTTGCTCATTTTAATATGCTTCACTTGCTATCGTATGAACAGCGTTCAACCCGTAAAGCAACGCTATCGTTTGAAAGTGTAATGCTTCGGTAGCTTACAAGAGCTTGAGATGTCATGTAGATGGGTCGGAAGTGTACGTAAACAGGCAGTGAAAGCGGTAAAACATATTCTGCAGCAAACACCCATTCCAAGTTATTCAATTCTTTGAATGCTTCACCTAAACCGGCATATTTTACCTTTTTTTGCAGACAGTAATCAACCACTGTCGCGTTCTCGCACCACAGAAAACGAATAAATTTTTAATATGGTTTCGCCAATGTAATCAAAAAGTACTTACTAGCATCGCTTTGCTGAAAATGGCGACGTTGTCTGACCCCTTTTCAAACATTCAGTTTAAGGTGGCGACTTTTTTGGCTACTTTCGGCAATTTCCCGGCAACGTTTCCTTCTGAGTACCTAGCAACCCTGCTTGAGAGTGACTTTCAGATAACTTTTGTGACAGTGACGCCTTATCAGAGAGCTGTAAAATATTGAACAGGGAAGAAAGAATTCGACAACCTCTTCACTGCTAATGTGTGCGCCACGTAGATTTCACGTTCCCTGTCACAATTAAGAGAAAATCGGAACACCTTGTTTTAAAATTTTAGGAGAATGATAAGAAGCGTGCTTCATCGAAGGCTTAACTCGGAACAACGCGTATTAACTCATGAATATTTTTTCACGTCCTCCAGAACAAGCACGCCCCCCTGACAGTTTCCTCTGCACTGCTTGCACTGGCTGGCATTGCGGGTGCAGCGACGGCCGCGATGTTACCGGAGACTCGAGGTGTTGAACTGCCGGACACGTTCATGGAAGCTGAAAGCATCGCATTGAAGCGAACGAAGTGAAGATCTTTGAACACATGCTGACTTGGGTTTATATGGTATCATCCGAAGTGATGTGATCCCTGTTGGTCTCTTCATTCGCGTCTGCAGGGCTGTATCTCTGCTGCATTATTACATGTGCCGGCTGTTGATGTGTACAGAAGCGCCTGTTGCTCAATCGTATAAATACGGGAGGAATGGACTTTATCAATCGGAGATCTGTAGGTCGAGCATTTTTGTCTGTCTGGTGGAGGTCGTGCGTCCCGCAGGGATAGGAACAAATGTTGATGACGGTGATGATTAGAGGTCCTCCCTTTGTATTGGGATGTCAGTTGTCACCAACCGACTCGCCTGTGTTATTCTACTTAGTTGCACTTCCCTTAACTTACCTAATTTGTTAGCCCCCTCCCCCCACTTTTAAACTCCCATCGCTCTCCTCCTTCCTGCCCTTGCGCACCTGTTTACCTCCCCTCTTCTGTTAAAAATTCTAATTCATTATATTACCCTTCCTACGTCCCACTCTCTTCCCTACTTTTGTTCCACCTACACTCCAGCCGCCTTTTCGCCATATCTAAGCCCTGAAGGTCTCCAGACACACCTGCGGCCTCTATCGGTGGGTCTGAGAACCGCCTCTCAGAAACGTTTTGCCAGACCCACAGATAAAGGGTACAGTGCTCTCGCAGAGCGAGTTCCTCCCTTCCCGCTAGGGGAGGGAGAGGTAGGGGAGACAGCCTTCCGCTGATGTCGTTTAGGTGCAGATTTTTTTTGCCAATCATAATTTGTGAGGTGACTGCGCTGCCGTTCTCCGGCGAGCGCCCGTTGACGCTCGAGTTGGCAGAAGAGAACCACAGCTCCACTGTTTCAGCCAATTTCACAATGGGTAGAACATGGTTTCATTTTTGCGTGTACCCTTTCTAAAGTTGAAGTCTTTTATGGCCCATTGTGCGAAGATCCGGTGACCGACGCGCCTGAGGCAGCACCCAGAGAGGAAACAGTTCGGTGAAATAGATGATTCATGCGGCTAGCATAAAAGAGCGGCTCTGTTTTAAATATCCCTACACCAAGCTGCTTCCTATGTAAGACCTATTGCTTCTTCAAACATACGTTGGAACGATGGTAGATTACCTTTTGTTTTGTAATGTAAATACTACAAATTTCATCCGTTCGTTGTTCTGATACCTGCAACAACGCAATGCGCATTTCCATGTAAGCCATACATGACTACTTTTGGCGAATTCGTATCAGGTTTTCATGTTGTTGAATTCATATCTATGCAAAGCGAGGCAATGTACAAGCACCGCTTCTCTATTGCAAAAGGGTCTATTATTAAGCGAACTATTAATCGATGCAAGATTACCGGGAAGCCATCCGATGAGGGTGTGCGGCTAAGACCTTATGCTGCTCAGCACAAGTACGCAGGCTCAATCCCTGCTTCAGTGGCCATGTCTTTTGATGACGGCGAAAAAATAAAAAAATTCTGTGGTTGATTTCCCTTTCATAGGAATAGGTAAAACACCAAAGTGAAATGTGCAGCGAAATCTGTAGCTGAGCATGATTTGCGGTTCGGCGGCTGTCTTGTGGGTGAGCTTGGCGAGCGACGTCCTGCTGGCGGGTTGCTTTGGCAAAGGTATACTTGCGTCATTTCCATGACGGAAATGACTTCAGTGAAATCTTGGTGCACCCCGGCATAAAACACTTTCATGTTAAAATATAAGCCCCGAAAACTTACAACCGTAAGTATAACGTACTGATGATGATGATTGCTATTGGTTTCCACTTTGTAGCGGGGTGATGACATGTCATCTTACCAAAAGAGACTAATATACCCACGTTGTACTCTTTAGTACTAAGGTTGCTTTCCCGCAAGAAGCCTCTGTGCAGGGAAGCACCCTTGACAGGCCGCTTGCTTCGTTCTACTAGCGTCACTTCTGTGACGGATATGACGTATGTGAAATCTTCGTGAATCCCGGAATAAAGCACTTTCGTGTTAAAAGAACCGTGTTTGAAGATTTTGGGGCGCGTTTAGTATTCCCAGCTAGCATGAATTCAGGCATAACCATCTACTACGGCACGCCTGAATAAACCCCGAAATAAAGTTCAAATGCGCGCGGTGTAAAAAAAATGCGCAGTTACCAAAACTACCCAGTAGTTCAGTGCCGATATTCCTCGTTATATGCAATTTTCTGGACAATCAAAGCCTGCCAACGTGCTCGAGTGCCAGCGGTTCTACATCCGGTTGATGAACGCAGCATAGTAGGTAATGAAAGTAACGTAATAATAAGGATAAAAGTAGAGGGTCGAAGCGTCACCCAGAAAAAGGGAAACATGGTAGACCAGTAGTTCTTGCCGTCAAATATTTCTTTTGTGTCATTTTGACATATACCTTCAGGGATGTTTTAATAATGGACCCAAGTTCGTCATGATGTTATATCGGACTGGCGAACCAAGCAGTACAGATTAAAAAAATCTAGAGCCCGGAAAACTTTCGGGCAGCATTGCGTGCGTGTGGTTGGACAGGCCAAACACTAGTATGATCTAGAGCCGCGAGTTTCAATGTGTAGCGTAGATGTTAAAGCATGGGCCAAAAGAATGATTCCGCGGATATTAAAACATCACGAGCACCTTTTTAAAACGCAAGCGATTCGTAATGATGTGAATATCGTGGAACAACTGAATGACCATAGGGATTGATGTAGCCCTTGTATAACGAACCGTTGGTCAACCACAATCGGTCTTAAACTTTGAAGCAAAAACGAATACAGTTGAACACGGATACATCCAACACGGATATATCGAATTATTGTATATATCGAACAGTGCAAACATCCCCTCGAAAATCCCATGCAAAAGTATAGGGCTGTTGTGCGCGTGTATCGAACTCCTGATCACGGGCAAATTCGATATATCGAATTCCGCGCCGAATGTGCCCCTGAAAGTTTGCTTCCTCTGATGGGGTGGAGTTGATGATAATGTTGACTCATCACAGGAGCTGCCTGACTTGGTGAGACAGAGGCGGCGTCCGCGGCATTATGTCGCTTCGATGGCCTTCAACAGCTGTTTTCACGCTAGCACGAGGGGCAGCTCCATGATAGTTAGAACGCGGATAGTCGTTGGGGCGAAAGGACATAAAGGAGCAAAAGAAATTGACCCGGGGCATTATTTTTCTGTGGTTGAGCTGTTTGGTGGCTCGTGCTGGGGGACCGCTGCGGCGTTGTATGTTTGTTTTGTCCAAGGCATTCATTTCGGAGCAACGAAGGTGGGAATTCGTCGGGTGCAGGCTGCTGAAAAGGTGTTGGTTGAAAAGGCGTTCGGAATTCCTCGCAGTAGTTTTGAGGGCGATGCACGCATCAACGCTGACGTAAAGGCGAATGCAGCACAACCCGCCCCTGCTATTCCGGAGCGTGTCGGGTGCAAAGCGACTTCCTTGCACGCCTCCAGATGGGGGAGCTGTTCGGTTCGGATACTGAAGATAACGGCACTCAATGCCTGACAACGTTCCCAACCGCCTACTGCAGCCGAGGTGACGTCAACGTTATTCGCCGCTGTTGTGGCACAGTGTACAGCGTTGATTTTTTTATTTGTGCGTGTTTGTAATCTTGAAGACAATTTGGCGAACTTTACGACGCAGAAGAAAAAACAAGCGAAGCTCAAAGACATTTCAATGATAAATAAAGTGTGTTGGTCATCATGCTGCGATTCGGATTTTCCGTGCTTTGAGGGTCAAAACGGTAAACTACCGTTTTCCACGACTTCAGAAAACTCTCAGTGATGTGCGGAGTTGTCAGATAATCTTTAGATAGGCGTATTTTATATATCGAATTATCGATATATCGAATTCTTTCGCGATCCCCTTGGAGTTCGATATATCCGTGTTCGACTGTACTGCAGTAAAGTCAAATAAGGTAAGTTTGAAGTGTTGTTTTGGAAATGCCCATATACAGAGCTCTGAACTCCCTATAATTTGTAAGAAAAGCAGTGTTGTCTTTTAATGAGTGTAGTCTTATCGTCGGGGAGCAGTCATGTCCTGGCCCGGACTTCATACCTGAAGTCTGGGCCAGGACTTTCATACCTGAAAAAATAAAAAGGCTAACTGCAGTGGTCCAGCTATTCAAGTTTCTTGCCGGAAAGACGTAGGGTGTCTCCGTGCACTCAATGTTACGCCTATACGATGCCCTGTTTCTCGGTGTTTTGCGTTACAGCCTGCACCTTCATACCTGAAAAAAAGGCTAACTGCAGTGGTCCAGCTATTGAAGTTTCTGGCCGGAAAGACGTGGGGTGTCTCCGTGCACTCAATGTTACGCCTATACGATGCCCTGTTTCTCGGTGTTTTGCGTTACAGCCTGCCTGTATTAACCAACACATGTAAAACAACCTACAGGCAATTCGGGCCATACAGGCCCAGGGTCTTCGTACGTGTCTCGGTCTCCCGCGTTGCGCCTCAACTGTGGCCACAATTTGCGTTGCAAGGGATCACCCGATCACAACCCACATGACAGTGGAGCGACTGAGGGCACCCATTAGGCCACTCACCCGGTTGCCCCATCACCACCTTGCATCCCTGCCTTCAACACGACCGCAGGCATCTTTTTGTAAGGTGGTTGCCGCTCACAGTGGGAGCTTGCCATCGAGCTGCGCACCTCCGTCTCGGCCCTCGTCGCCACTTTGGTGCCTGTCACAGCCACAACTGCACTTAAACATCCCGGGAATAAAAAAGAAAGCGGACCTTCCACCTAGCGCTCTTCAACAGCTATCCCTACTCTTTCTACATGAGGCATACACAGACAAGGTCCATGTCTACACGGATGGGTCGGTCACCACGTCCAGTTCTGCCGGCGCTGTTATGATAACACAAAAGTCGACCGAAATTCATTTTAAGCTTTCCAACTTGACGACGTCAACCGCTTCTGAAGTGGCAGCTATTCAGGAGGCCCTTCTATTCATCCAGCGGGAATCGCCAGAAAAATGGGTTGTGCTATGCGACTCGAGGTCCGCTCTTCAGTGCATCCAGTCTGCCCTCCGCCGCGGCCCATACGAACAACTTGTGGCTGAAATCCGGTGCTTATATGACGCATTAGTGAGGCATAGACATGATATGGTTTTCCAGTGGCTCTCAAGCCACTGCGGCATTACTGGGAACGAACAGGCGGATAGAGCGGCTCATGGCGCCCACACAAGTGCAAGATTGACCGGCATCCCTCTATCACGCACTGATGCAGCAAGGTCGCTGCGGTCCATTGCCCGGGAAGTCACTCTCGCTAAGTGGAATACACCTGAGTTCTCCAACGCTCGTCTTTACGCGCTCGACCCAGTAAACGAGGCTTCGCAGCACTGAAAAACCTGTTCGTGTGATCTCATTGCAGACGTCATGAAAACATAAGATTGGACGGAATAATCAAAATTTCAACTTAAGTTGCTTAATTTCTCAGCGAATAAAGCATCATTTGCTTCCGTACAAGCGCTGGGGGCACTATAAAACAAAATATTTTTGACTAAAATACACTTCTATTTTCTCTGCATTGCCCCTTCACGGAAACAATTTCTACTGTCACTCGCGTCAAGCAGCGGTAGATAGCTCGAAATACTTATTAAACTTTGTGTATTCAAAATTAACGAGGCGCTACAGCGCGAAGCAAGGGGCGTCAAAAATTGGCTCCATGTCTGTATGCTCCGTGGCACTGATGAATATGAAGGTGCCGGTTCTACCAGCCAAAGTGCACGCCACCACGCCATGCAAGAGTACCAATATGAGGACGAAACAGGGCCCTTGTTTCGTATTAGGGAGGAGCGGACTTCAAATAACGATGGTGTAGGGACCTAGAATGAATTTTGCCTCCATGTACTACAGTGTGAGCATTTCACGAAAGGCGAACGCCAAGTAGTCGCAAAAGCACGTACCTTGGCGATTCTCTAGCGGCGTGAAGCGTATATTACGGTGATCGCATCAACATTTCTAGCCTGTATAGAGTTAAATCATGACTACATTCATAGGAAAGAAGGCTACATAGCAAAACAAGTATTCATTTGTACCAGTGCATTTTGCGAGCCCTAGTTCTCTTACGTGGAAATGTTTAGGAAACACTATAGTGCTCGCTCTGAAAGAAAACGCCGTCCTAAAAGATCTCCTAGAAAGGTGTTTTAAAGGAGCTAAATACAACCAGCACTGCAACTATGGTTCAGGAGTGTGCTCACCATGGCCGTTTGATATTTAGAAGTGCGGGGAATATTGCGGTGGGCTTCTCAGTTGGGCGGTGAGTTGAAGCTACATGAAATTCTTCACCGTGGTTTTTACACGGCACTTGTAAACACCTCCTCCACTCTGATGTAGCAGTACACATCTTCAAACTAGGGGCACCGAAACACCAACAAAGCCACGTGAAGTGAGTGTCAGCACAACCATTGCCAAACTGCGCAGTACAGTGTAGAAGCTGATCAAAGTAATCGGCGTGGAGCAGTTTTCGTCACCTTAACGTCCTTCAAACGAAGTGCGTGCTTTTAATTACCGGAACAGTGCTAGACGTAGATATTGCATCAAACGCTCCCAAGGGAGCATAGCGTTGCGAACTATGGACATACTGAGCCGTGGAACCGACGTTAGTAGTGAGATGGCCTCTATTCTTATACGTATATAACGTGTTCCTATGGAGGGTCCTGTTGCTGAGGATCTTCGTGCTACTATTCAGTCTCTATGAGCTAAAGTCGTCCTCAAAAAACAGGGCAGAGATGCGATTCCTAAAAAATAAAGCCGTTCCACTTAATGTGAAAGCTCTCGAAAGTGCAGAGCTCTGATTCGCCATAATGGGCTGTAGCGCCATTATCTTCTCACTGCTACCACCCAATGCAATTCAAATTTACCGCCGTCGCAGGGCTCTCGCGCCTCTGCCTGAAACTTGCCCAGCGGGAGTTGCGTTCTTTTAAATGCAGAGCATTTCAGTAACTCACGATGTCACCCGCGTTGACGTCTGTAGTCCGCACCGTCGTTGTCCCTACTATATAAAAAAAAATACTATCCGGCGCCCGGTTTCGATCCCTCGACCTTGCGGGCGGAACGCAATGTACATGGGGCTCTACCCACTGCGCCACAAAGCCGACACAGAATGGGACGCTACGAACGCGCCTATCGTTGACTCAGTCAAATTACTGCTGACGAGTGCTCTCTCGTCAGCAGTTGCCACAAGTGCAACAACATTAACGTAACGCACACTACTTAACGTTGTGCGCCCCCGGAAATGCTCTGCATTTGATCGTGCCCCTCGCGAGGGGGATGTTTCACTGCATCTTCTCTCGGTCGCGGGACCCGTGGTGCCATCTGGCGGAGGCGCGGCACAACTCGTAGCACCGTGAAAAGATGCGGCGCCAGCCAGCTGTGTGTGTGCGTGCCGCACTTGTACAAATGGCGAGTGCATTGGCTGTCCACAGAGCAAAGCATTCGTGCAAGTACGCCGTTACAGTCAGTCAGTCAGTCAGTTAGTTAGTTAGTTAGTTAGTTAGTTAGTTAACAACTCCGCAAGCATTTGCGTTTCTTGCTTTGTAAACAATTTTTTTGTGCTTGCTTTTCCTCCCGCACGTCCCGGCATTGCACTGCCACGATAGTCTTTCTTGGGCTACTTCAACGCAGAAATTTTGGTCTGTCTGTCTGTCTGTCTGTCTGTCTGTCTGTCTGTCTGTCTGTGACTAGATTCAGCCACCCGGCCAAGGTGAAACTGAATCTGCGCAATATACCCACAGCCAAATCTCAACGTCTAAGTCCGCTGGCAATCTTCATTGAACAAGAAGAAAACATTACGCAAATGTGAGGCAGAGAATCAATACATAAGTGATATTTGCAGTGTTCCTTTATTCAAAAATTCATGAATGCTTGTTTTTTGCGATATCAAATAAATTCTACATCAAACATAGTCGCCTGCTGTTTCCCGCGCCACTATTGGCGGTGAGCGCGACCAGTAGCGTCGCTACGAAGCGCGCCTCCGTGACGTCGGCTTAGGGATTCTCGGATTTGTCGTCTGCTTCACTGGAGCTTGCTCTCACTGCCTTTTCTTTGCGCTCGGTTGACGTCTGATGCTTGCCCACACCGTATTTTGTGTGTACGTAACATTTAATCATAATAATAGACTTAGAATCGCATGCACTAGCTCAGGGCCTGTGTTTTGGATATGAGTATAGTTTCGGATACCGCTACGGAAGAAACATTGCCGGCGTGGCCGCATTCCTTGCGAAGCCGGTCCTATGCGAAGCGCGAAGAGTCGCAGCTAGGCGACCGCTTCTGTATTAAGCAAGCTTTCGAAAAAAGGGAACAGCCAGCTGCTAGTAAACGAGAACGGCGAAAATACACGACCAAAACAAATTCCATGCCTTCGGGGCTGTCGGCTTTGGCAGAAGGCATTACGATTCCCAGTAATCATATGTAAGGAAAAATAGTTTTTAAAACCTTGCCGAACGTTCGAAAGTGTTGTATCACATCATTTTACGTTTCCATGGCATGAAAGAATGCCGACACGCACTGTGGGCTGCAAAAACTACAGGTTGAGTTCCAAATAACCCACTGTGTGTATTGGCACGTGTTGGGTTTATACCAGGGGTCTAACCAGTACGGAGGTTTATTGTGCGAAACGAGTAACGTCTACGGCAAAAATACAGTAACGCTATGTTTGTTCAGACATGGAGGGATATTTCGGTACATATACGAAGGCCGCATCTTCCGAATATTCAGATATGCGTTATACTAAAATTGAACTCTAGAGGAGGAGAAAACTTTATTTAACAGTAAAATCTAGCCGATTTGTGGGCCGGCTCCTCAATACAGGACAAGAGAGTAAGAGTAATTTTCTTCAATTCATAGAACGCCATCCTGAGTAGACTAGGATGTATTCTTTACGCCTGGAAGGGTTTCGTCGGTTTCGATTCTGGTAATATATGTACGTATACTATTTATTGCGTTCGTTACCGAGTATATCAAGCCTTCAACACCGTAATCACGTCAGAATTGTTCGGGTTGAGAGTAAGTTCGTTATGATAACGATGACTACGATAGAAATTCGGAGCACAAAAGCCGCTTTCGAGTACTCTGAACAACGTTGTCTGGGGCGCGATCGCGGTGGCGTAGCACAAGCCTTCTCATTGTATTTTCATGTAAATAAACAATGCACGCTGCGGATGTGCACCTTCTTGCACGCATCCATAACGAAAGAAGGGAATGTATGCTATACAGCCTGAAGAAAATATCCCCAGGATCTTTAAGAGCCACCCAAACAACCCAAAACCTACTCTAAGACGTTTGTTATTTGACACGAAAAATTAATGCGTTGGGCACAGACAAAAATGACATTCATCTGATACAAGTCAACAACAAGGAAATAAATAGAAGAGAGTCGCTTTCTTTCCTGCTCTGGGATGCGCGTGCAGGGACCGCTGCTTGGTGCGTAGCATTAGACTGTTGAGTCTTCATAAGAGCTTCTCAAAAATACTGTAGGGAAGCTTACGCACTTTGAATACTTATCGAGAAGCTATGAGCACTGAACTCGCGAATAAGCTAAAAGAACTCGCGAAAAAAAAAAAGATATTGCAAAAGAGAGCGCGTCTGTTGGTTACGTACACGTGCTTACGCCGGCATGCCGTTCCCTTTGGCTGTTGAGGTTGATGCGGTTGCGGAAGCTGCGCAAATAAAAGAAGCGCGACACTCAATTGGACCCTCGGCGGTGTGGGTTTACGCTCGCCAAACGTTAGGCTTAATGTCACACTTTTAGTTCGAACGTTCTCACCCTGCGCCCGGAGTTTTATGTTCGAACACTTTTGCATTTCTCGGCAGGTCGTTCGCCTTTGCATTGTTGCTGCGGAGCGTTATTCCTAAATACAGGCACTTTTTCTACAAAACCCTCAATGATTTGTTCTTGCAAAGCACAACCTTACCCACTGTTTACGAAACGATAAACTGCAGCTTTTTTTGGTCTAGATGAACGCTGTAACGCCTGCTTGCCTGGCTGCTTGTCGGCCTGTCTGGTTGTCTGCCTGCCACCTAAAAGAGTCAGAAAAATACTGATGGGTCTGTAGGATACTGGGGCACAAATTTACTAGCCATCAGCGGCAAATAATTAGTGACGAACAACCCTGGGTCAACCTTAGAGGTCAAACTTGAGCCGCCGGAGGGAAGGGGGGTGGGCTGGTCAGCGTAGAGAGGGGGGGGGGGGGTAGGCTGGTCAGCGATTAAGGGACCCGTTGCCCAGAAATTATTAGTTAGCCACCCGTGACCCACTAAGGCCTTATTTATGGGTCACCTGTTGGTGGCGTGATGGGGAGCGATCTGGAGACAGGGAGGCAGGGATGAAGTGAGCAGAATCGGGGACAACGTGACTGGAAGCGAAAAGCAGGGAAGAGAGCCGGGATGGAGAAAAAGGCAGAAGCGGAGAAGGGAGAGAAGAAAACGATACCTGTAAATGACTAAAGAAAACCTATCGTCCTTGGACCACGCTTGCAACAAAAGAAGCGTAGATGCGCCTTGTCTGCTATAATAACACATCGCTTTTCGCAACATACCCACGGCTTTTCATGATAGTACTCCCCACGTTCATTTATAAACGCAAAATATGACCTTCATTGCGCTAAGCCGCGCACTGCCGATCTTTAGTTCAAACAAAGTTAAAAAACGTGGCGCAAACTAGACGGGACAAGAGAGACAAGAAACACAGATACAGGCCCGTCTCTTGTCCCGTCTAGTTTGCGCCACGTTTTTTAACTTTGTTTGAACTATGTACCAACTAGCTCAGCAACAAGTTTTGTTAATGCCGATCTTTAATTCGCTTAACTCCTTGTTTAGGTTTACTGAACTTTGGTTTACGTTTGGTTTACGGTTGGTTTCGTTTGGCTTGGTTTACTAAATATTTGTTTACGTACATGCATCAACCATCGGACGGTACAACGCGAAACTTTTTTTTCTTCTGGCGACGTTCTGCTAGAACTGAAGCAATCGAAACAGCCACAGCTTTTTCGCAGGAGACGTACGTGTTTCGGGCAGGTCAAAGAACAACAATACAGTTGGAGAATAGTCCCTCTTTCCATGCGCCAGAAAACACCGGGAGATGGGAAATATATTGCATGCTTTTCACGGGTATTTTATTACCGCAGGCGTCGCGATGAACAACCCGAACATCGTCGACGTCGCAAGAGAGAAACGCTCATCGTTGTTTCTTTCGCTTCTTATCGATCGAGGTGTTCTCCTGAAACATCTGCTATTGCGTCTTGCTGATAGTTCGCCGTAGTCATAAACTCTTTCACATTCCGTGTTCTAAAACTGCGAGGACTGCTAAATTATTGCTAAAACTGGAAGGAAGCCTGTCAGTAGCAGAAATATTGCTTCTGTGGCACCACATAAGAATAGAAATATTCCCTGTTTGAGAAAAACAGGAAACAGAGAAAATATTTTGAACGAGTTTCTAAACTAGCTGGTGTGTCGAGAGGTGTAACACTTTTCTAAGATATGGTGCCACCGCTGTGTGATGACTGAGAGAGAGAAGCTCTTTATTAAAAAAGCAAATGCAGAGAGGTTTGCCAACGTGCGTACGTCGACATGCTGCTCTGCAGGAAAGATAATGGGGAAAAGATAGATGAGTAGTAAAAAGAGTAGTAGAGGAAAGGTGAAAAAAAAGAGATAGGGTCATATAGAGGGACATGGGATGTAGCGGGGACTGGCTGCATAAGAAGGGCTATAAAGTCTCAATATCGTCAAGATAGCCAAATAACGCATCCATAATTTTCCGGTGAGACGATGGAGAATGCCATGGTAAAAGTAGCAGGCTCGGCGTAATTGGTCCAAAGTGAAGACATGTCATCTTCTGTAACCGGCTCCTTGCGTCCGTGTAGGCGGAGCACTCTAAGAAGGCATGCTCGACGGTCTCGGGGTAGCCACAGTGGTCGCAATATGGGCTTGTACTCTGGCCTATGCGATGTAAGTAGGCATTAGTGAACGCCGCGTTGAGTCGCAGTCTGTGAAATAACGTTTCCAGCCGGCGAGGTAGTCGTTCTGGCCGCCTCAATCGCATCTGTGGGTCAATTGAGAATAGAAAACCCGAAGTAAACATAAGCGGTTTCTTTCTGCTAGAGCTAGTGCCTTGACCATAGTTGAGGCATCATTTTTGTAAAGAAAATCTTCATTTTGTTGTTCCTTTTTTGGCCCCTGCGTGCAGCCTCATCTTTTCTCTGATTTCCTAGTACATCACAGTGTCCAGGGAGCCACTGAAGGGTTACAGAATGGCCAACTGCATACGCGAGATGGTGAAGGTTTTTTACTTCGCGCTGGATGTGTTCTTGGATGCTGAAGCAGCTAGCACGTCGCAGGCTTTGTAGGGCGGCTTTCAAATCTGTAAAAATGGTTCACTGTGTCGGTGGCTGGCGGAGTATGTACCGGATGGCTTCTTCGATTTCATAAAGCTTCGTCCAGCTATCGTGGACGAAGTCACTCCCTCAAGCCTGTATGCCAGTCATTGGTTAGCTGACGGAATAAAAACTCCCGAAGAACTGCGCTTAGATGTTGCCGATCCATATTTAAGAGTATGGGTCGTTGCTCAGTAAAAAGTGTGAATATGCGGAAGTGTAACCTGAAGTAGAACATTTTGGGATACAGTAGAGTCTCGATAAACGGAAATCGCTCAGACGGAATAGCCGCTTAAACGGAACAGTAGCCTGTAAGTTGGTTGGTTTTGTATTCAGATAATGTAGAAAAGCTTTCGCTAATCAGAAATAAAATTTACGGGCTTCCGTGTGAACGATACCGAAAATGAAACTTCTTGTCAGTTCCATTGCCCCGAGCATCAGCTTTTTCCGGTCCCGGCTGTTTCGTTTTTTTATCCTTGTTAACATCGTAAACGTCGTCTCGTTAGTAGTCAGCCGTGTTAGCGCGACGAATGCAGCATCGCAGTTCTCGTTCTCGTCGGTCGGTCTCGAAGTACGTCACCGTGGTTACAGGGCTTAGCTCCTGCCGCTTGGTTTGTGCTATCGTAGGGCTCTTCGGGCTTCATTACCAGGTTGCCGTCTTCTTGATTCGGTCGGCCTTCAGCAGTCGAGAAGTTGAGGTCTCTAGCTTTCTTCACTTTCTTCACATCATTCTTCACTTTGAAAGCGTCACTTACACTAAGACGGCGCTCGCGACGAAGCAGTGTCCCGAAAAGCAGCTTAATGAGGATCCCGCACGATAAGGAAATGCTACGGGAGGCCTTCTAAACTTCGCGGTTCGGGCCCCAAAGGAGGCGTCTGCGATGAAGAGGTGGACGCGTAGGATGATAAGGAAGATGAATGTGAAGAGGTGGCTTCCGTAGAACATACCGCATCTCAGGGAGGACAGTCAGCTGTGCAGTATCAAATAGATCTCTTCTTAAAAGGAACGAGGATTTGAAACGTAGTCCAAATCTTAAGGGCCATGGAAAAACGATCCTGAAGATGCAGAGGAAAGGATTAAAAATTTGATGCAGTTTTTAGTGCACCGTGACTAATTGTTGTCAAAGAAACTTTGTACATGCCTTGCCCAAAGCTCTTGTAGTTTTCGTGCACCCTAAAAACTATCAGCCACACTAACATTCTAGTGCTCAGTCGTCCATGAAATGGTACTAAGAGTGTGCACGCACATAAAATGACACCTTTTGCAGATCTTTCTCAGTAAACGGAACTCCTATTAAATGGAACTAATTCTTCTGGTCCCTTCAAGTTCCGTTTAACGAGAGCCTACTGTATTCGATGTTTTGAATCAATTCCAGGTATAGAAAGCTTTACGGTACCGGGTGACAGAGTTCGTGACGGAAAATCCAGTGGCATGGTCTGCGGTGCTTGATTTGGAACGGAAACATTAATTGCCCTTATTGTTCGGCCAAAGCTGGCAGTGTCTTGATCAGCACTACGAGTCAGGAAATGGGTTGGGGCATGTAGCCTATGCCTCAAATGATTGCGTAATGTCTCTTGAAGCCGTAGCACATCCATGGGCAGGCAGCCACCTTTTGTAAGAGTACCAAAACATGGCGAGCCTGCTAGAAGGGCAAGGCACTTTCTCAGACAGTTGTTCCTTGCCCAATAGAATATCTACCTTATAAAAGTGTTTTAGAAGTAAAAGTGTTCAAAAATGTCTTTCGGGAGCTATTTAAAAGCGCTGTTCAATTGCCTCGCGCAGGATAAGTGGGTTTTCAATACTGGGGGGAAGGACAAACGAAAACACTTTCCGGAAGGTGATGACAAACTGCGTATTCGCGTTCAAGGAAGCCACTATTTGTCTCTGCCATACTTGCCATGTTAGAAATGGGATAATTGCGGAAGTTAGCAGGCCCCCTCACACAAAGGTACTAGCGAGTTACAAAATATGTACCCAAGGAAACGGCTTTCGAGAACCCGATTTGGTTTGAAAACTGCATAACACCGAGCACACCATGGCATCAAGCATTGGCATTTCCCGTCCCATCATAGTTCGCCATCAGTTTTGCAACACGTGTACAATGCTGAATTTGAGATTTCGCTAAATACACCTTAGAAATCTATCACGACACAGAAGGCAGACAAATCGTTTTGTCAAAAAAAAAAAAAGAAAAAGAAACGTCAATAATAACAAGAACCCTTTGTCTGCTTTCAGGACTAAACGCAGTGTTGGACGCAAGCCTAATACTAGGAATATACGTTAACTGCGAGGGGAAAGTTGGTTTGGCTTACTAAACAGACTGCCCAACTAAAATGTATCAGGATGGGAAGCCGCCCCAGAAAAGTGGTGGCTTTGAACGCGTGGCTAGGCACGCGTACTCTATTTCCTACGTGTCGAAATTATGCGAATGCATACGTGCCTCATAAGGGAACGTACCTCCCACCGAAATTAATTTAGCCGACGATAGGCCGTAACGACGGCGTCGGTGTTCAGTGAGGCCTGTTTGCTTGTATATAAAAACTGCCTGCGATCTCTCCCGCAGTATTCTCCGAATGCATTGTCATCGCGGCGTGCGTTGGAGAGCCTTGTTTGCTCTAAACGAGTTCTCCTCTTATGATCGCGACTGTATTCGAGAGCGTTCTTCTTTTCGGCTGTCTGGCGTGACTTCAATTAGAGCAGCGTAACATGAGGGTCTGTAGTGTTGTCGGCTTGCCTGGAGTGATGAAAAAAACAGTGCAATGATCACAGCTCGCGCACACTTCAGAAAATCGATCTTTATCTATCTCAGAGCAATCTAGTCTTTTTTTACTATAGCTGCAATTGTTGGGGCGTAAGCAATGACAGACTGCTTCTGCTTTGGGGGATGCTCCAGCCTTACACGTAATATCATACTCAAGCGTAGAGCCATCCGGACCTCTGGTTCTGGAGGTTACAGTTGATGGATTTCTATGGCGATAGCATGCTCCAGTTCTCAGCTTTTCTATAATTTTATTGAAATTTGTTTATAAACTTGCGATCCTTTATCTTAGGATTTTTTTTACGATTGAGTGAAGAAAATAAGCAGCAATAATGATGTTGTATGCGTCTCTTGTTTCTCCGACGCGTGCTTCTCGTAACGTGAACGAGTTAATGAAATAAGCAGCGCTACATTTCTCTCCAAGAACCCTTAGCACTATAGTCAGCAAGGTGTGAACCACTTCAGGAATTCAAATTTTCCTTCAGTTAAGAAATTTCTTTGGGTGATTCGAGTACCTTCTTGAAAAGTGAGAATATTCAAAAACGTTGCTAATGCAGCAGTAGAATTTTCAAAAGAATGCAATTACCAGTGTTTCTGAGATTGCTTCTCGAACCCCAGAGAATTTCAAGCCGTGGCTGAAACATGGCAGCCGGCGCACGCTAGCTCGTACGCTGATACACGCTCAGCTTCAAAATTTTGTCTGTGTTCGCGTATTCTGGCTTCTTATCTGTAGCAGTTGTGTAATGCTAGAGTTATAGCAGTTTAACCCATTTGTGCACCGCTTAGGCGATTATCACCGAAAGATTCATTAGCCAGGTCGTCCATACGAAAATCACGTTTAAAGTTGCTCAGGTTAATCCGTCTGCGATGTTATGTTTAGATGCTTAATTTGTTGTTCTCCACTACGAGGTGCTAAGCTTTCTAGGTTCAGTTTATGCGTTTTTAACGTCCAATATTCGGTGAGTTTCTTTTTATTTACTCGCTAAGCCAAAGCATAAATTGAAGTTTTTTTCACCGCAACTGCGTTATTGGGAATAGTTATCCTGGCGCCTGAGACTATGTGCTGTCTCAGCGTGTTTTTGCCCAGTTTTGAAATAATAAAATTTTGGCATGCAAGGAACAGTTTACTAAAGAATAAATCGATACGGTAGGACCTCTGTCGCTCTATAAAACACTCGATTATGCATTCGTTAGACACCTTATCCAAGGCCGTCTTTGTAACTGCCGTGCTCAATTTTCTCAAGGCCTATGGTAAAATGTGTGGTCAAAACATTGTCAGTCTAACAAATAAAACTATAAATATCCTTTGGACGAAAGACCCAGCTGCTAAAAAAAAGATTAGCTCTCAGAGTGTTAGGAAACGTACAACACCCGTGGTGGCAATGCAAGGTGAGCTTATGAATATTATAGGATTCGTGGTTAAGAGCATGTCGTCTAAACATCGTGGCAGGGCAGGTCTTCCCTGTCATACATTCTTAAAAACAGAGGGGTGTAGAAGAGAAGGGTAAATAAAGCATGTCGGGCCAATGAAGAAGCTCTAATAATAGGCATTTTTTTCTTGAAAATTGATTGAAATAATGGGCAGTTCTTAAACCTCCGACCCATGCCAAAAATAGATCCAACATCCAAGGGCCCAAATTTTTCATTGTTAGCAGACACACGCTATTTAAGCACAATCAAGACGCGTGAAGCACGTTTATAATGCACGCACCCGCCGCCGTCCTTTTCCACGAACGGATTAAACTAAACGGGAATAGATGGGATGGAACGTATACTAAAGCTATACGGGGACACCTCTATCGCCGTAGAATGAAGTTTTTGTGTTTATACGAAGTGAATCCTGCACTATTCCGAATTGCGATCTTTTTTGAATAAAAAAGTTCCTCAAGGATTGGGTTCCCCGAGAAGTACTTTGCCAAAAGTTTAATTTCTTAGACCTAACTGCCATTTGTTTTTGCCCAAACAAAAAATTATTTGATAGTAGTTTTAATTGTCGCTAATTAAGTGCTTCCAGTTACAAAGTAGCAAAAATTATTCGGGTATGCCATGTACTGTCAATATCCCAAGTTGATGTGGGTTTTAGGTGGGATCATAAGTCTGTCGCGACGTATCTGCTCTTTTCATATTTCTCACGACGAACCAGATTCGCGTTCAAAGGGACCCTGTAACACTTTTTTTAACTTTTTTGAAATCTTAAATGCTTGCAGAACATGGTCCCCCAACACACCCAGTAGTTAGATTAGGGGGTCGCAAAGTAGCTCACCCAAAAACTACTGGTCTATGCCCATCAGATAACTAATAAACTTGCTTAAAATATTTTTCTCTCTTTCCCGGTCTCGACGTTCTTCGACGGCCCGAATTACGTCACTGAGGCCATGTAGCGGCTGTTGGCCGGTTTTCGTTCAGTTGCAGCAATGAACGCTTTTCGATAGCAACTTCAAAAATAAAGCCACAAAAACAAAGCAGAAACGGAAGGCGTATCTGCTGCGATGAGCAAATCACGCAGTGCCGCTCAGTGCTGGCAATAACTGTAGCTTTTGCAGTGCTTCCAGACGCGAAGGAAAAAGTGAAAGCGTTTATCGAAAGCGTTGCAGGGTCCCTTTTACATTTGTATTATACACACGCAAGCAGTCATCGTAGCGCACAAGGAGAGCCGGCAGCGTCCGCAACAACGTGCGCAACGCAGATGTCACGTGTAACGCTGTAACAACATGGAATGACCAGTCGGAGCGGAATAGTTGGCAGGGCATTGGTTTCTCAATTGGGAGCATCCACGTTCGACACCGGCCACGCAAGCGTTCTTTTCTTTTCTGTAACTCCAAGAGGCTTCACATACACAAAATAGGAATCGCCGGATTAGTGTGGCTGCCGCACTAATACCCATGGCTGTACGGGTACAGCGGAAGTGATGTGCGCAAAGAAAGAAAGAAGAAAAATACGAACAAAAGGCAACAAGGCACTAAAGACGTCGTGTTTGTACGTTCTTTTGTCTGTTTTCTCGACGTCTGCGCCCATTCGCCATGTTTTACTTAAGTGGAACAGAACTCAGAAGAGCAGTGGTATTTCAAACCAATGGGTCTTTGCCTGGAAATATTTAAAGACCGGCACAAAAGCAGGTTACTGTATGAATGGTACGTGTTTTGAGAATAAAATTTTATAAATAGGTTCTCAGAAAATGTGTGAAGATGGATGAACATGCTTCGCTGCGCTGCCAGGTTAATTCAGCGCTGAATGGGCCTGAGTTTTGCAAAACTAAAGAAAAGAAGACAGACCTAAACATAGAACAGGAACCGGAAAACAAAAATCGTGTTAGCAGTTCAATTATCCTTAGGTGAAAATTACGCTAAAACAATCTCTGTCCAATCTCCGCCGTAGCCACAAGGCAGCGTTGATTTGATTCTGATTCTGATTGCACGGTTTAACGCACCGACGCAGCGCAGGCGATGAGGCGCGTCGTAGTGGAGGGCTCCGGATTAATTTTGACCACCTGGGGATCTTTAACGTGCGCCGAAATCTCGTACACACGGGCGTTTTTGCTTTTCGCCTCCATCAGAAAAGCGGCCGCCGCGGCCGGGAATCGAACCCGCAACCTTGTGCTCAGCAGCGCAACGCCCACAAGGCAGCGTTAAAACAAAACGAGAGGCTGGGTGAAACAATAAAAATACATGTTAAGGCACCACTGGTTGCCAAGAATGAAATAAATACAAGGCAGTATGGTGAAGTATTTGAAACATTATTGGTAGGATGGAGTTTTCATATATTTATTACTAGGCATTTCCTGGAGATTTACACTGTTTGTGCACTTTCGCTTACTGCTGCAAGCTTGTTTTACGAACTTATTCATCATCATCATTACTAACAGCCAATTTAGATCCACTGCAGGACGAAGGCATACCCCATTCACCTCAACCAGCTTGTGTCCCGCGCTGGCCGAGTCCCTTCTTTGCCTCCATATTTTCTTATTTCGTCTCTCCGGCGAATTAATGGCCTTCCCCTTCTATTGCCATCTCTCAGTGTACATTCTGTTTCTTTTGTGGTCCACCTGTTGTAAGTTCGTCCTACTACAAGGTCATCCTAAGTCCAATTCTTTTTCTTAATTTGAACTACGATATCTTCTATTCGAGTTAGCTCCCTAATCCAGGTTGCTCTTTTTCTGTACTTAAGCGTTACTGTTATCATTATTCGCTCCATGGCACGTTGGGTGGACCTAAGTTCGCTTTCTAGTTGTTCATTACGGCGCGAAATCCGCTCCGTATGTCATCACTTGCAGGATGCATTGGTTGAATACCTTTCGTTTTAGAGATAAAGGTAGCGTACCTTTCATTAGTTGCGAGTGCTTGCCGAATGCACCCCAACCCATTCCTCTTCTGCGCCGGATTTATTTCTCGTGGCCAGGACGAGCACTGACCATCTGGCCAAGGTAGTTATATTCTTCTACTTGTTCCAGTACTTAATTATCGATGTGTGAAAAAGACGCGCTCAGCATGGTTATTCATCGTTACTTTTGTTTTATTCATATTTATATTAGGCCCCGCCGCGAAGCTGTGGGAACGTAGTTCTACTATAATTTTTTGGAGTTCTGCAGATGTATTGAGCAAGACTATATGTCGTCTGCAAACGTCAAATGGCTCAGGTATTCCCCGTTTCTCCATAAACCTAAGTTTTCCTAGTCAAGCCTCCTGAATATACTCTCCAGAAAAGCTATTTTGGTGAGATGGTGTCTCCTTGTCACAGTCTGTTTCGGATCGGGAATGTGTGCCTTTGCATGTGAAGGGGAATACTGCCCGTGCATTCCTCATATGTGTCGTCTCGGAGTCTTATATACGCCTCGAGATTCGCGATCGCTGCGCCGCCTGCCGCCGCTTCTCCGCGGCGTTTGTGGGATTAGCGCTGCGTGGCTGATAGGTGGTCATGCAGTGTTTTGGTTCTCTTTCGCTTCTCTTTGCCTTTCCGCGCACTAAACAACTTGTTATGGTGACGTCTGTAAGCTAACTGCACGTTTAGGGCGCTTAAAAAAAAAACAGCTGCGTCTTGGTAGAGCGCTCGAACGCCAACAAGAGCTACCCGGGGAGGCGGTTCTGCGCGCTTCTTGGCCGCTCTTTCGGTCGTCGGCGACGGCAGCAGCATATCACCGCTGTCACCTTCGAACACGTCAGCCCAAGTGAATTCTATTTATTGTCACCTCGTTTAGACCTGACATTGGCACTGTAATAGGTTGGTTCGTTTTGCAGCGCAGACAACAAATGCGGCTTTGCTTCAAATATGTACGTCGTAGAAAAATATGTTTCGGGGATGTGATAACCCAATAGCTGACAAAAACTTGTGCCTTTTATGGGAATATAAGCCAAGGGAGAATGTTAAGTACACTCAAAGGCTGTGCATTGTCAGATATGTGCTCACTCATGCCTTATACTAAGAACCAAGTTATATGTTAATGAAACCACGGGAAAATGAATGGTCTGCAAGTCAGGAATAAATAGAATAGTCGTACGGGAATGAAAAAAAAAAAAAAACGAGAGCAGCTTCTGAAATGCTAAAGACGTTTGTTTGAGCAAGGTAGTATTCACCAGACCAACTAGATGCGAAATGCACTGATATTTCGCTAGACATGGGGGGGGGGGGTGAGGAGGAGGACGCTCAACTATCGTTGTTTACAAATGCGGAGCGAAATCAACGAATGCACGTTTTAGTAATCACCCACACATGCTGCGTGTTCACTTTTCATTCGTTTTTCGCCTTCAACGAACGGCTGATCACTCGGCGGACGCATTTTTTGAAGAACACAGGGTAGGCAGTTCACAAGAAATACGAGGTATCGTTGAAAGATTTGATTGATTGATTGCAGGGTTTAACGCGCCGACGCAACGGAGACGATGAGGCACATGAGCCACGATGAGAGACGATGAGATTAATTTTGACCACCTGGAGATCCTTAACGTGCGCCGAAATCTCGTACACACGGGCTCGTTGGAAGAGGGTCGTGTCTCTGATTTCGGTTTATGCTAGATTCTGCAGTCTCCCTGTGTCATACGACGATGTTTCGAAGAAGAGTTTGGTCGCGGGCGAGGATTACTCTATAAGCCCATTTTCGCGCTTCTCGTGGAGGATAAATGTAACAGATAAATCTTTGCGAGCGCTCACCTCGGGACAAGACGACCCGGCATTACATTTGTCGTCGTGTGCTGACTCCGGAGTGTAATTTTGCATTATCCATCGTACTTCTTTGATACATTGCGAAATTTATGCCGCATTGGCTTGTTCAGGGTACTGATCAATATCTGATATGTGATATTGGCAGGCGTAACTTGCGTGCTGTCAGGTATGAGTGCTCCGCTGGATTTTGTAGTGCACAAAGTCGATTTACATCATAGTGTGTATGGCCGCAACAGGACCATCGGAGGAAACACTGCTTACGGAGACACTGCCTCTAAATTTCAGGGCAGCGGAATTGCAATCAGCTGCATGCAAATGCTCGCTTCGGGACGCCGGCCTGTGACACACGCCCGGCACTCATATAGATCTTTCTAAGATCGCGTCATAAACGTTTACACTCTCGTGAACACACCAGGCTTGCAAACAGAGTGCCTGCTCCACGTTATTAGGTATTTCGAACGCGGACAAACAGTAAATCGCTGTCTTGAACGAGCCCCAAAAGCAACGGCGACAGGGGGGAGCGGGCCGGGGACTCCCGCGCCTGCTTTCGAAACGGGCCGCTAGGGGGATTTCAGTGGCGCCCCTACAGGCCGCGCTCGAGGCGTATAGGCCGTCTTAATTCCGTGGTTTCCTAAGGTGTCCATCACTGCGGCAGTGTTTGTTGAATCAAACGCTTTACGCTTTTTGATAGTTTCTAATTGTAATGCAAGGCTGTTTATTTTACTCCGCGCATTTTTTCAGTTGCTTGGTTGATGACATGAACGTGCTCCATTGTAGAGTATCTTTTTCTAAACCCAGCTTGTTCTCTGGGTTTTTAGAAATCTAGGCAGTCGTTTATGCGGTTTACTATTACCTTGGTAAACACCTTGTATAAAACCGACAGTAGACTGATCGGGCTTTGGTTCTTAAGATCTTTGGCATCTCCATTCTTGTGAACTAAAATTATGTTGGCGTTTTTCCAGGCTGAAGACAACTTTTCTGAAACATTCTGAGAATAGCTTAGCAAGCTTTTGTAGTATTATATCGCTTAGCTTTTCTACTATTGTATCGCCTAGATAAATTATGCCCGAGCCTTCCGCAAAATTTAACAGGGCGACAATGGATTCTACGTTCCCCAAATGTAGTAGCCGCCAAATATTCAGTTTAGGACGCATCGAAGATTTCCGGATATTCAGGCGACACCTAATGTTCTTAGAAGCATAACCGCGGGATGAATTTAAGGAAGGGTATTCAGCAATCTATTGCAATTGTGTCGTCCATTTTGTATTGCAGAAATCCGCTAAGAGTATTAAACCAATTTACATTGCAGCTATAGATTTTGAAAAAAAAAGCGTTTGATTCCGAAGAGATGGCTGCAGTGCTGGAAGTATAGAACGGCCGGGGAATATAGGAGCCGTGCATAAGATTGTTGGAGGACGTTAACGAGGTATACCAGGGCAGGATAGTACTTCACTAGGACAGCCAAAAGGTATCGCACACGAAGTTGTTCACCACTCTATTTAAAACGCCTGACAAGTCATGAATCCAACTGAATGAAGCGAAAGAAGGAGAAAATGTCTTTCATTGCTACCAGCCGCGGTGGATCAGTGGCTAAGGCGTTGCGCTGTTGAGCACAAGGATGCAGGTTCGATTCCCGGCCACGGCGCCCGCGTTTCTGATGGAGGCAAAAAGCAAAAACACCCGTGTGTACGACATTTCGGCGCACGTTAAAGATCCCAAGGTGGTCAAAATTAATCCGGAGCCCTCCACTACGGCGCGCCTTATCGCATGCGTTAATCCCTACAATCAATCAATCAATCAATCAATCAATCAATCAATCAATCAATCAATCAATCAATCAATCAATCAATCAATCAATCAAACAATCAATCAATCAATCAATCAATCAAACAATCAATCAAACAATCAATCAATCAAACAATCAATCAATCAATCAATCAATCAATCAATCAATCAATCAATCAATGCTGTTCATTGAAGAGCTTTGCATTACTGCAGGCGCCTAGCATTGTATGAATGTTTCGGAAGAGGGCCTCCTAATACTCTTCTTGTGTATGTCCTATGAGGTGGAATAAAGTTTGACAGAGGATGAGTCCGGGTCGATGTTGTTTGTGCGTTTACAGGCAACAAGTTTGAGAAGTTTTCCGGAGGTCCTCGAGGGGGGGGGGGGGTGTCAAGGGTGGGAGGGATGCAAGCCAGAATAATTGCGGCACTGGAGTTTGGAAGATGATTTTCTTCTTCGAGGAATGAGGGGAACAAGTCATAAAGAAAACGCTAGACGCTAAATACTGCATTAAACAAGCATCTTCGTAGGAGTAAACAAGTATTATCAAAAATTGATTCTATTGTTACACATAAACGCGCAAAGCTTTGCCTCTATATATCCTTGTTAATGCACGTTAGACGCAACAACCTTTTCTTTGTACTTTTAAACTTTGCTTACGTCTTCAAACAGGGGGGGGGGGGGGGCGGCTAGTAAGAATTTTTGCCTTATGATAACTTACTGGCGGCGCGTATTGCGAGCGTGTTGATTAATGAAGGAATCGGTACTCGCACGTTTCGATGCTTTGTCGTTAAGAACGCTCAAGTAAGCGCTCGGCAGCTTTCGCGTCCAAGTCGCCCGACTGGCATGGAGGATCGGAGGTGTAAGGGTCCCGTGGAGCGTGAAAGAACCATAATTAATAGCCACCGTGTCGAACAGTGGCGGTATATATTTGCTTTCTTTTTATGCTTCTGCGTACAATTTTTTGCCGGTATTTTGGGGAGGGTGTGGATCAATTGCTGGTACCTTAACTTGGGCTAGTTCTGTCTCTGTCTTGGTAAGTCTAACTTTCTCTTTTTTCTAGAAATGGGAAACCTATCTGGCTACATTAAAAAAAAAAACATTTCGCTGGTCCGAACAGATGTACATCAATGACTGTGCAAGGTGCGATATGCGTAATAAAAGAATACAAAGTGGGCGTCCACTTGCCCAAACGTCGATCCGCGTAGCTATTACTTAAAGAAAAGTGGTGATACTTGTAAGTTGCTGAAAAAACTTCGAAAATGGCGTAGAGTAACGGATTCGTCTGGAAGAAGGTTTTCTCAGGATTTCTACAATATGCTCAGTTTAATGATTTTACTGGCTTTTTGAAGTGGTTTTCTCTTCGTTAAACTCTGCGCGCATTAAAAAAAAAAAAAAAACTTTGGATATGCAGCCTATTGGCCTATACTTCACCGAATAGCGGTGCCGCTGGAATCAGTAGCCACTGTTTTAAAAGAGATGTTACAGATATATTGACGGAACTTCAGCGGTAAACGCCTACAGCTTCTCTCTTTGACACGCCGTGGTGGCAGTGGCTAAGACGTTCTTCTGATGGGCACGAGGACGCGGGTTCGATTCCCGGCCACGGCGGCCCCTTTTCTGATCGAGGCGAAAAGCAAAAAACGCCCGTGTTCGAGATTTCGCCGGTTGTTAAAGATCCTCAGGTGGTCAAAATCAGTCCCACTACGCCGTGCCTCACCGCCTGTGAAGCGTCGGCGCGTTAAAACCCACGATCGATCAATCAATCAATCAATCAATCAATCAATCAATCAATCAATCAATCAATCAATCAATCAATCAATCAATCAATCAATCAATCAATCAATCAATCAATCAATCAATCAGTCAATCAATCAATCAGGAAGTTATTCAATCAATCAATCAATCAAACAGCAGGTCAATCAATCAATCAATCAATCAATCAATCAATCAATCAATCAATCAATCAATCAATCAATCAATCAATCAATCAATAAGTCAATCAATCAGTCAATCAATCAATCAATCAGGAAGTTATTCAATCAATCAATCAAACAGCAGGTCAATCAATCAATCAATCAATCAATCAATCAATCAATCAATCAACCAATCAATCAATCAATCAATCAATCAATCAATCAATCAATCAATCAATCAATCAATCAATCAATTCTCCCCTTTTTTGTAAACATGACATTCGCGATAAGGATGTAACTCAAGAAGCAGGATAGAACAGATCTCTCGGTTCGTTCATAATGGTCATCGTCGATCGTCGTTTTTTTATCTAAAAACATTTCGGAATTTTTTTCTCCGAACCTTTTATATTAACTCCAGGGGTTTCTGGCTTAAGCCGTCTTGATAGTTTTTTAAACGGGAAAAATTCCCACCTGGATACTCTCCGTCCCTAAGAAATGAAGCTCGGAGGCAAAGTAAAATATGTCATCCTGCGGACCAAGATGTGAGACACATATTTCAACATGTTGGTACAAATCATGAAGCAATACCGGAAACACTTACACAACCTCGATATTCAGTGTTCTATTTTTTAATTATGCCTTTGAAGTTCCGCCAGGTGTACTATTTGTTACTTTCCTCATTTCTTGTCTATCTATTTTTCAAGGCGCATCTTAATTCAAAGAATTTTCCCTTGTGGCCTCCTTCAGCTCCTCGCTGTATTTACTTCCTTTTACGATCCGCTTATTCTGATTTAAGACAAAGAGAGAAAAACTTCTGGCCAAGCACATCAAATCAGAACCCTGCTCTACAGAGCTCGTCATAGAAAATATAGAGCTTCAGTGCTCTAAAAATATTAAGCTCTCAACTCGACATTTGCGGCGGGGCCAACTTTTTATTAGTTTTTTTCTCCCACTGTTGTCACACCGGAAACAGGCTTTGCTGTTTTATTTCTTTCCGCTAAATGAAATTTCTTACGCTCTACTGCGAGTTTTCTCTCCAGCGGAAGCGAAAGCGAGGCGGGCGTGCGAAAATCGAGAGTGCAATTAATAGACAGTGAGGTGGCTCCCAATTAGCCGCAAGATCTGCGAACCACGAAGACCAATGAAGCAGCAAAAAGTTCCTGCTGCCTTTATTTTTTACCGTTTAACCTCTGTCCAAGAGTTGTAGTATTTTAGATACCTTTCTGTAGCTCCTCAAATTACACGGACTTTTACCGCGAATCTCGCTCACGTCCCGAAGGCTTTTACGGCGGTAATCAGATTTCTCCACCCGGAAATTTCCGGGCTTTTGAGTTGAAATCCAATTGGGAGTACTGCGGGTTTACCTGCATCAGAGTCCTTCAAAAGCATTGAAGGACTCTGCCTGCATTTAGCGTTACACTGTGCTGAATTTAGGGTTGTTTTTAGGCAGAACTTGAAATATGCATCCATGGAAACTAGATATAAGCCTAGTGAGCAACTTGAGTTTTAAATCCGGTACGCGAGCGGGCGAAAATTTCATTAAAGTTGATAATGACGTCATATAAATAATATATCTAAGCCGCTGTAACTCCGAGTGGTCGGAGCGGCGATGGCTACCAGGGCAGGCGTTGGACAACATTGTATTCGTAAAAATGCGCAAGAAAGTGTTGCACAGTACAGCCTCCCAGGTGCGCTGTTTGGTGCGGAACCGAGCGCTTTCTTCGAAGGTCGTGGGTTCGAGTATCACTCGTGGAGCATAAGTTTCTTCACTTTTTTTTTGCAAGAGTTTACAAAAGTCTATTTTCGCACAGACAGTCAGAGAGGCAGACAGACAGATAGACAGACAGTCACCTCCCCCCCACAAATAAAGAAAAAAAAAACCGTTTAACTATTTCACGATGCCTAACTTGGCTTTTTGACTGCTGAGTTTCCTTATATTTATATGGAACCTCGCTCCCGATTCCAATGAACTATATATGGCAAGATATAGGGCTTGTCAGGAGTTATAAAAAGTATGATTTCATAGTTTTGTGAATATGCAATAGCGAAAGCAAGCTATACAACAAAATTTCTATTACAACAGGTAAATATAAGGCAACGGCAACGGAAGCCGCAAAAAGGAGCAGCAGAAAGATTGAGAAAACAGAGAAGATATCGATATGGCAACAATTTGGGGTGGGTGAGAGCGGTTACAAACAAATATGAACCCGTTAACGCAAAAATAGGTAGGAAAATTCACCAGCTTTTATTGGGCTGGAGGCGCGAAGCGTAACACAGAACTCAGCCTATCCACAACGCTTATTGAGGTAGAAACGTGCTCAACCACACACCTAAAAGCAACAATACTTTTACCGTGCACACTCATGGATGCTGCACGCGGAAATGAAATGCAATAAAACGGTCCAATTTCCGCACTCAGTCGTTAAGAAACTTTACGGCTCCTGTCAACGAAAGCAAATGGTTCTTCTCATCGGTACGGCGCTTGATAAATGATTTCATTAAATATCACACGAAGAAGGGCGTCAATGGGTCGCAAAGGAGACCCAAAAGAGGACAACATGAAATATTAAGTTGGAAGTTGCAAGTTTAAAGCTTCAAAGTTCATTTCATATCAGCTCGAATGTCGCGCCGTTCTGACTCACTTTCTCGCTTTGCCGGTTAGTAGTTTACGGAGCAGGGTTTCTTCTATGAACGGCTACCAGGACGGAACATTTGTGCAGTAAAAAGACCCAGAATTACCCGCATCGTTTTAAGCGGAAGTGGAAGCAGATGTGTTTTGGTTAGGCAGACGTTCGAGGTCAAAAAAATGAAAAAAACTGACCGCGTATCTCTTCTTTTGTTGCACATTGCAAATGTTGACGAAAGACGATAGTCGACTGGCGCCCCTGGCAAGTACATGCCTCCCTTCTCTTCCCCGCTCACCTCTCATGTTGTTCCTCTCCCGTCTTGTTCTTCCCAAGATAACACGTTAGAGGTTTGCTCAAGTCAATTTAAATTTACCGCGTTTCGCTGCTCCAAGTCGGGGCCTCGATGTCAGCTTTGTTATGCGGCGGAGACGCGCGTGAATTGAGGCACCCCACTACAACGTTTATAGAACCACGTTGCCCTACTACACGAGCATTCCAAACGGAACGTGGAAACTATGTAATGTAACTTTTCGTTGCTGTTGCTGTTAGATTTTTTAAATGCCGCCAGTTAGCGCGGGAAACAGCGGGCGAGGATTTTCTGCAGTTGATGTAGTATCGTATTTGCTATCACAAAAATCAAGCATCCGTGAATTGTTTATTAAGGAAACCCTGCAAATATCACTCATGTATTGATTTTCTGCCTAATTGCATGATGTCTTGTTCTTGTTCAACGATGCTGACAAGTCTGAACATTAAGACCGGCCTTGGGCTTTTAAATTTGACTATGGGTATATCGGACTATTGCGCAGTTTCTGTTCAACTTTGGCGGGGTGACTGATTCGAGTCACAGACAGACAGACAGACAGACAGACAGACAGACAGACAGACAGACAGACAGACAGACAGACAGACAGACAGACAGACAGATAGACAGACAGACAGACAGACAGACAGACAGACAGACAGACAAAAATTTTGGTGTTTAAGTAGCCCAAGAAAGACTATCGTCTTTACAAACGGTCAAAAGGAGGGGATCCAGGAGGAGGGGCTGCATTGCGTCTAGCCTGACTGTTTTTGCGTCTGACGTGGAACGACTTATCGGTCTGGATAAATAGTACTCTGAATGAGTTTCTTACTCCTCCGCAAGGATACTGACGATAAAAAACTAAGTTGTTTTTCGAGGCGGTCCCTGATTGAAGTGAGAGCAAACGAGTTTTAGTTAACTAGTTATTACAGTAGGTACGCTTAGAATAAATGAAAACAAAAACATTCGTGCGTCCCCTCAATGAAGATATTTACATGTAGCACCTAGTCCCCGATTGATGGGAGACGAACGAAAATATAAAAAGTATTAACAAAGCGAGTTCCGGAAAGCTAGGAGAGCTTGCCTCTTGAAGAATTTAAAACTTAAGCAAAGTTTGAATAGGTTTAATGAATGACAATTAGCTGCGTTTGAACAGCATATTTTGCCCTCATTCCGCACTGGGACGATCTAATGAAATCAAATCAAATCGAATTAGGTGATCGCCACTCACCTACATTGCAGCGCCAGGTGTGGTTTACTTGAACAGCATGACGAAATGCGACAAAGGGTGCTCTTGCCACTTCACCAGTTCATACGAAAAGATAATGCACTAGTTCAAAGAAAGTTCTGGGTCTCTCACCCATACTCCGAAAAATGAGGTGCCTAGTAATGCCGTGCTTGCACAACCGGTAGTCCTCTAAGCATACAGCAAGATGAGCCCTACCAGTCAAAAAAATTAGCAGTGGCTTAGCTCGGCTATGCAAGGGTATACGTAGCGTGAGCTAAGGTAAAGCAATCTAATCCAATCCAATCCAATCCAGTCCAGTCCAGTCCAATCATCCAATCCAGTCCGGTCCAGTCCAGCCCGGTCACTGCTCCTCGCGCATGCGCAGCACGGCTCTCCAGGAGCCATGCGAAACGGCTATCAAGCGGCTGGGCACGTGCCGGCGCCAGTGCATATGCCGCGGCTATGAAGTCACTCCTCTGGAATACGCAGACCGGCGAAAGTGCAGACCCAATTCTCTACACACCTGTACTCCTATTGGATTGGATTACTAATCCAATCCAATACAACCAAATTTAATTCAATCCAATCCAATCCAATACAACCAAATTTAATTCAATCCAATCCAATACAATCCAATTCTCCTCGCGCTTGCGCAGCACGGCCCTTCAAGGTCCACGCGAAACTGCTCAACCTCGGACAGTGTAGCTTACGCTACAAAATCGTTCGCTCTTTGCCGAAGGCCATCTAGTCCTGGAAGACGAAAGCAGGTTCTTCAGGATGGATCCAAGACACGCTGCAAGCCGCCGCACAAACGTCGTGGACATACTTGCGAGAGAATGTGCACCTAGGTGCTCCCCAGAAAAATCAGCGCTGGAGATCATTCGGTCAAGGGCGCCAAAGAAACAAAAAGAGGAGGTGAAAGTTAGCTAGAGGGCGAAGACATCTTGCCATGCCCCAGTACAAAAATTCTGTTTAATCATCCATGACGACAAAAGGGCATAAATTTCCGTTGGGAAAATAAAGCGTACGTCGGAACCAATGCTTCATATCCTTGGCTTTTATCACCCACGGCGACGTGTGTCCTTAAGGTGGGGTAAGACATATGCGATCACCTGTATGTTGTTAAACGCCCGTGCTTCAAAAGGTTCATGCACAAAACGTCCGTGCACCGAAACGTCCGTAAAATGGCCGCGCACTGATTTTTCCGGACGCCGACGTCTTCGCAGCCGAAAGTCCTACACTAAACGTACTAGATCCATTGTTTTCGACTAACAACTAATTGTCAACTACGATGTATGATACGCTGGAAGCTTGCACTGATGCCTTGCAGACGTTTTCGGCCGCTTTTTGCTGAACCAAAAGTACGCCTCGAAAGCTACACTCAAGGGGACAGCAACAACTCCCCCTTTGGAAACAACCCAAGCGTTTAGCTTCTTTCTGTTTTTTTCTACACACTGGGAACTCCTGTATGCATCAAGAAACGTAGAGGAGGAAGCAAGCCTTCGTGTACATTGGGCACCAATTGCGCATGAGGCTGCCTAGCAAAACCTGGAGGCGGCGAGTTCAAAGCGGCTGGCAAGCGAGATACAGGAACGGAAAAGGCGTCTTCCAAGGCAAATTCCAAGCGACCATTTCCGCTTTTGCAAGCAACTGCCTGCGAGGTGCGTCTACAAAGTACGCTAATAATCAGACATAAGAATTCGCGACCGGATAGAGTAATCTGCTTCTAAGGCCTTTTCATAGATTGTATTGATCTCGGTGAGAGGAAGCTGGCTCTAAGACCTCTGGAAGAGGATTACTCTAAAAGGCGTATGTTTCACCTGATTGGAAGTGACTGCTGCTCTACATTTATGGGACGAAATTTTCGTTGTAGCAATGGTGAGAAAAATAAGGTTAAAAACAGGAAAATAAAGGACAAATGACAGCAGGCAAGCGTCATATAAAAACGATACAAAAAGTCGAAAGTTGCTTCGGAAATTCTGATTATGGCATAGGTGTAACATATTCCGAAAAAAAACAACAGAAAACCATCTGATTCGCAGATACCAGAAGGACGTTCCATGTACGCTTTAGTGCTCATGAGAAATATCGTCGACCATAGGCACAACTTCTTTAAAAGTCTAATAGCCAGCCTTGTTTGGCGACACTTATCGCGGTTCGGGCGCCCAGTTTTTTCTCTGCATCCTAAAAAAGAGGGATTGCTTTGTGGAAATCGCTACGGACCACAAAAATGCCCGAAAAAAGTTTGATCGATATGCTCTGCATCACTTGTCTGTAGGAGTTTCAATAGCGGTCAGTAGGGATGGGGCCTTGGCATGACGTTGACACGCATTCACATTCACATGGGCTAGTAGCTCCTAGATCCGGTGACGGTTTAGTCATTGCCGTAGTTGAATGCCTTCCACCGTCACAATACGCTTTCTTAAGGAGCACAACGAAAGCGATGATAGATAGGTCGCTTCATACATGGCGGCAGCGATAAGCATACCAGCATCCGACTTTATCCCCGCACTTAACCCGAAGTGAAAATGAAATTTCTTTTTGGGTTTGTGCAAGTCCCTGTAATTGGATCGCAACTTTCGAGCACGAAAAAGCGTGCCCTACACCATTTTGCGACAACAAAGTACGCGGCGTTTTTGTGTCGTTCCAACACAGTATAATTACTGGTTACCCCCTTAGTGACTAATCTTCATCATCATCATCATCATCCTACGTAGGTATATTGCACGACGAAGACCTCTCCCCTTTAACTATAACCGCTCCTGAGAACGGGGCGTTAGGAAGCGACGCCAGAACGTGCGAAGTCTAAATCTCGGCGAATATTTTACGCGAAGCTTTACTGTCCTCATAGTGGGCGTTGTACGCCAATACGCCCTGCTGGAAAGCCAAATTTCTCTGACGACGATGATGTATGATCATGGAAAAAAAATATTGCACCATCCTCCCGTAGGGGAACCCTGAGTAGTATGCGAAGCAGCCATGGGGTTGATTGAAGTTCCCATTAGTTTTCAGTTCGTCGTTTCCTTTGACGTTCAGCTTCGCGTGCCTTCGTTGTATCAGGAGCTTCTTGATGTAGTTTGAATGAGTGAAGGACATAAGGCGCGTTCGTAGCACATGCTTCCGTCTTGGTTTGTAGCGCAGTGGGAAGAGCGCCACGTACCTCCCGTTGCGGCCAGAGAGTCGTGGGATCGAAACCGGGAGCCGCCTAACTATTTATTTTTATAGTAGACTGCGCTGAGTCGCTGACGACAGCCCAAACGCTGATGGGGCTGAAGAAACGCGCATGCGCAATGGAGTGCGGATGGCGGACAACGAAAACGAGGGAGGGAGGGACACAGCCCCGAGCATGAGATGCTTCGCATCTAAAAACGCTTCCCGAGGCCAGCATTGAACTAGGGTCCCTCGCGTTATGAAGACGGTGTTCTTCCGATTGCTCCATTTTGGCATGGTCGAAGTGGTTTGGAAAACTCAGACGACAACCAAAGAATTCGTCACGAGAAGAATGGCGTGGCTCTGTGTGCGGTAAGGCTGTTAGCCACAAAACGTTAGGCCTAACTTCCCATTTTGAGGTTTCGGACGTTAAGCCTAACGTCCCATTTTAGGGCTTTAGCTCCTCAAACCGGCACCCAGTCAAAACATTGCTCAATGAACGCCAACAGCAGGCACCGATTGGTGCCGAAGACCCCAAACCCAAACGTTAGGCCTACGGAGTGACACCCGAGAATCGCTGTGCGTATTCTAGAAATGTGGGGCGTACTCCACAGTTGTACGTATACTCGCAGTGTAGGATAGGCCAGCCAAAGAATACATCACGAGAAAGCTTCTCGTTCAACCATCGTCATCGTTAGAGAGAGGGGTCAGTGATATTGTGTTTTGGTTGAATTTATATTATGCCAAAATTTTAAGACTATAGCGCATGGTATGCGCGCATTTTTTGAAAGCGACGGGCAAAAAGTCTATCAGCGTAAGCGAACAAGCCGCATTAACGCAATGGATGAAATTATCGTGGAGTCGTTCACTTCCGTCTTTAACCAGGTGCTTAGCCAAAAAATTTATTACCGTCGCTACGCCATTATGATGGAGCGTAGCTTCCTCGCTTAGCCAGAAGCAGGGCGCTTAAATTGGACTCATTACTGCTGCTGTCATTATTGCCAAGAACATCGCCCTTTCCAAATGCTGAGAAAATGTATGCATGTACAAATCTTTATTTATAGCTCGCGCGATCACGAGCACCCAGCCGTCCGGTTTATGTTGTTCCCTTTCTAAATCCAGCGCCAGTTATCACCAATACGCACTTCTATTGTGAAAATAATCACCGTTTTCAGCGCCTGTTGTGTTCTTTTTATAAAAACAATCCTCTTTTATTAGAAGGCTATTTAGCAGCCTGTTTTATTAGAGGGCTATTTACTACGCAGCAGCCTCATTTATTAGAGCAGCCTTTTTTATTAGAGGGCTATTTACTACGTGTAATGTCGGGAGTAGCAGCAGCTAATGGGAATATGTTTCTCACATAAACTACGCTAAATTCAAAAGGTAGCTGAAGTGGAAGTGGCGGCATCCTGAATCTACTTGTGTGGGACTTCAAGAAATTTTCATCTTCGTATGCGTCTGAACTTGTATTGTGAAAAGGCTGCGCTCGTACGTTCGGAGGTTTTACACATTGAAACAAGAAAAAAACCAATGCCCTAAAAGAAGAGAAAAAGAAGGAGGAGTGCTTATTTTGTCGGTATTGAAAAATGCTTATTGTTGGTTCGTTTTTGAACAATTCCATTCGTACGCACTAATTCCTTCTGTATTGTAATATGCGGGTGAAAAATTTACAGGTAAGGCTGACAAGCTCAATATACCCCTGCTGGCGGCTGGTGCAAAAACAAACGAATAAATAAAGAAATAAAATAACCGAAGCTACCCACAAACACCTTTTGGTGTCATTATTGGGTCCGGTGCAGGCATCCAGGAGTCATAAAGTTAGAAATGTTTACTGATAGCAGAATGAGAGGGGATACGGAGATTTCGAACTTTACTCCGAAATAATAAAAAAAAAATACCAGGAGGCGTGGTTTTACACACACACACACATACACAGCAGGAGGAGAGTACTCCATCACATTTCATATATGGGAGAGAGAGAGAGAGAGAGAGAGAGAGAGAGAGAGAGAGAAAACCTCTTTTGAAAAAATAGGGGAAGGAGTAGGGAATAAAAAAAACTATGAATACAAATAAAATAAATGCCGACAAGGGAGCGACATGCTAAGTGCACCCGGTGACAGTGACATGGTGTTCTGTATAACAAACTGCGCATATTAGTTTTTGCTGTCAGGCGCACATTTTTATCATTAGAATAAGTGGTTCAAAAGGTGTAATAAAGTTGAAATAAAAAGGGATTTTTATGGGCTTTTCTTTTACCACCGCGCTACTTAAACGTCATGAAATACGGCCTATTGCGCACAGCCCAGGAAAACCAAGCGGCTTTTTGTTTGTGCCGAATAACAGGAAAAGGTTTCTGCGATATGCAAGTTGGCAAGACCGACAAGTGAAAGAAGATGCGAACAGTGAAAGAAAGCAAAGGAGGAGAATGCCACCAAATTGGGAGGGGAGGGTGGTCCGTGGTGGCGCGAGCCAGCGCTCTCCTAAAGTGTGCGGTGGGGAAGAGGAGGCGGCAGTATGCTGTGCCCGCAAGAGGCGCTCGACGGTGTGACGCTTGGCAAAAACGTAAGGGGGGAGTGCGCGTGACTATGATGTGCGTTCGCTTAATGCGCAGTTCGCGGTCCCTTTTTGAGGCGCGCTTCGCGCTTCCGACGCAGAGGCTCATCATCGGTGCCGTCGAGAGAACCCATAAGTGAGTGCGACCTCAGCGCACTGCTGCTGCGCCCAAATATCACTTTAGGGAGTATCGTAATCGCCAGCCAATTTTTGACTCTTACAACTACATCAGCTTGTGTACAAAGAGCGTCCTGGAACTTTCTTGGAACGACATGAAATCTGTAAATCGACGATTTCAGTGCTTTCATGGCATTCTAGGGGCATTTTATAATCATATGTTATATCACTCCAGTGGCATTCTTAGCATATATCTGATGGCAATTGGGAAAAAAGGGTTTACCTAAAAAAACTGGGGAATAGTTTTGCAAGTCGGCGTACCCGTTTTAACAGCTTTCAACGCAGTAGGAAACGCACGCGACTAGCCCACCTTCAGGAACTGGCTGAGTACACCCCATTTTTGGTCAAGTTGTTACTAATGGCATGGCACTCCAGCAGCTTTCCCGGGCGCGTATTTACAAACGCTTCACTGAACCTTCACAGCACCCACATTTCACAGCACCCACGTTTCACAAACGCTTCACAGCACCCACGTGACATGTCTGTTCGCGCGATGGAGAACGATAATTCAACGCGGTCATTGGCTGCGCCCCAAACCTAAAGCGACCTAAACATACTAAACCACCATTATTAACGAAAACAACGCGCAGATTGGAGTTTATAAAAAAATAAATTTATATAAAAAAATTAGTCAATAAAAAAAACAACAACTAAGAGATAGACCTGCTGGGGCTCGAACCCAAGCCGTCAGAGCCAGTATTTAGTACTCGAGCATTCAGTACTCAGTACTGAACTGAGTACGCAGCCAGTACTGAGTGTGTCCAGGCTACATAGCCCAAACGTCGGGTTCGTTTTAGCAGGCGCTCAAAAGAATAGCGCGCACAGTGACATCACACATGTCATGGGCTGCACTATGCAGCGAAGGCTTGGGAAACACGCTTCCTGTACCCTTTGTCTCCGGTACGAAGAGAAAGCTCGGGGGGCCATTCCCATCCAATGTGCACCGGCTGTACACAGAGTCCAGCTCGAGTGCGTCGCGAAACCACGTGATGCTGGTGGATGGTAGATCGACTTCCGCTCGTCTCGAACTCGAAACTTAGCGGTGCTGAGAGCAGCGCGGTGGCATCTTGCACTGCAGCCGCTTCGTTAATTCTAGCTTTCTCCCTTGCTGCAGGATGGTTCTGCGGCTTCAGGTCCAAGGCCTCGACGGTTGACGCAGGGTCCGAAGTCCCGCCAGCCACAGGGATTTATTCCGAAGTCTCCGAGGTCTGCCGGCGCCAGCTCCTAATTGTGACAGATGTTAGTGCCACTGCGGAGAGGCGGCAGAGTGGGAGGACAGACGGTTTCTCACCATTAGCGACCATTAGCAAGCATTAATTACGTAGGACCGTGCAGAACGTCGGACTAAATTGCAGTACGAGAGCCGCACTGAGATACAACGGTCACAGCGTCACCAGCAGTCTGACAGCGTATTTGTAACCGAGCTAAAGGTATCGGAGGGCTCAAAGGATGGTGCGGATTGATTTCTGATGAAGTTTTGGTACAGATAAGGTGACGGAGGGTCATGTAAGCGGTGACGTCAAAAAAAAAATAGACGCGTATTTGAAAACGCAGTTGAATGCGGGATTGCTCAATATTTTAAACGAAAATCAATAGTAGCAGTTGGTTTTGAAAGCGACCCCACGAAGCAGTGCAGATAAGACCTCCTAACATTACTGCAAGTTCACAGCGTTCGAAATGAATAAGAAATACGTTATGACTTTGAGGCTGAAAAACCTTTAATTGAAAACTTCTTGCCACGATTAAAAAAGGCTGAAAGGTAGTGACGTCACAAGTGCGTGCGTCGTTAACACCGAAAGAAACATCACGTGACGTCCCTCTTTTACCGATGAAATCCCTTCTGGTCACCGCCTACATCAAGTTACTACACACATAACGAATTCCATTACCCAGGTTTACTACTTCCTCACCTGTATTGAGCTCATTAGAGCCGGTACATCTCCACCGAGATGTAGAGATTGAATCGTCAGCTGCATATCTGATATCGGTAGCAGGGTTTAATGTTACCTTCCACTGTTCTGGCTTTCCCGCACTGCCTCATGAAAACGCCTTGAGGAACTTGGCACGTTTCTAGCCTCCGTGTCAAAAGACTGGTCATTGGCCGCAAACGCTGCGCACAGCTGACTCTGGTTTTTTTATCTGTATAAACGCGTACAGGACTGCATCTCACAGATGTGGCGGCCCGATTTACTGCAAAAATTATGTCACAAGAAAATAAAGCATCGGCCGCAGTAACAGGAATGAGCCAGTTTGATATATTCGCGTTTGAGGCCAAACACGTCACTACACTCGGGAACAAGTCAAGAACGGCAATAGCTCATGTATGGTATCACTCCGCCTAAGCGATGGACCCGGATGTCAACGGGCGCGTGCGTTTTGAAAGGAGACTGCTATGAATGCGTGATATCGTCTGCCTTTCCTCACGTAGTTTGTTTGAAGGCACTGCAGTGGTTGATAAGCACTATAAATTCAAAAATTAACTAAAATGGCTCTTGTGGCATCCAAACTATCCCAAGTAACGCACTACTAACGCCGCGCGGAGTAACACCCGACTGTGGTGACGAGGCACAGTGGCAACTTCCGTGGCCGTTCTTAAGTTGTAACCGGGTATAATGCATTATTTGGCTCAGCTTGTGGGGAAAAAGAACGCTGTCCCAGGTCCGCGTTACCAGGACCTGGATGCAAAACTCCCATTGGTTACAAACACGGCTATGTGCTGAAATGACAGCCCCAATCGCTACAATGCGTCATGTGGCTGCCAAGAAAGGCAAGCGGAGCTTCCGAACTTGCACTGTAGGTGGATCACAGGAAAGGTAGGACGCAGGTCCTCAATGGTCTATCGCTAAGTTGAACGTTACGGTTGGAGGTCAAATGTCGTCTCAACTATTACCCGCAGCATGACGTACAATCACTTTGACGGTGCGTGGCTTGTCCTTAGGCTCGACGTTGCGGTTGCCTAATGTTATGTCAGAATATTCGCTCTCGTGGAAGAAATGGCTAGCCACCTGGCTCACTCAGTTGGAACAGCAATTGCTTTAGATAGGTGGTGGCCCCGAGCCCGAATTCTGGGACGATTCTGTGAAAGTCGTATGGTTTCATTTAAGGTTGATGCCAAATTTTACTTCGCGTAACTGTGGTCGGGATATAAACCAAACGTTTGTGCTTGGAAAAGACATTGTAACGGCCAAGGCAAGACCAACACCAAGGCCATAGGAGATTTGCAGTAGTCACAGCCACAGAGAATAGCGGAAAGACGCGAAGAAAAAAAATATTAATGAAAGCGAGTTTGTACGAAAACATCGACGCGAAAGAAGACGCGAAAAAAGACAATAATGAAAGCGAGTTTCGACGAAAACATCAAAATATGTGTGGTTTTTCGTCTTGCGTGTTTCGCGACATCAAACATTCAGCAACACGAAAGTCAGGAACACAAGACTAGGCGACAGTACACTCAGCGATAAATCGGTGACGTAACCCAGCGGGAAGAGAAGCTCACGTATTTTCCCATCATAACATAAAGCCTAGGTCGTCTTTAGTTTTTTGAGAGAGATATTTAGAGTTACGTTTAGGATTTGTTACATGTGTTATAAGCGAAATCCTTATATGTTTGTTGTCTTCCAACGTTAGGCCTCAGCCTCGCGTTGTCTTTTTCTTGCATCCTGCTGACGCTGGTGACACCTAGCTGCACTCTAACTTCTTTTTATTTCTTCGTCCACGTGTCGTCGTTACAGTCGTGAACTTATACGGCATTGCTTTTATGTCACGCAAGTGCAGTTGGTTGTATGTTCAAGTGTAGAGTGCAGCTGCCTCTTTGCTCGTCGTGCGGCATTCTTGGTTTCGTGGCTCCTGAGACCTAATACTGTAGGGGTCCACATTCCCCTGATTATTTAGGTAGCCACCGCAGCGTTTATCACAAACTAATCTGGAATGTCACGTGGGAGACAACGGGTGTCTTCGGGGGCGATGGGTATGTTGACGTCGCTGCCAAATACGAATTGCTGAGTCGGTTGTGAACCTTTGGACGGCGATTATCATCGCCACTGACCAGCACGTTGGAGCAGGTACGGGAGAATTGTAGGCGAGCCAATGGGCTTGTTGGTACCATCCAAACGACGCCGCATGCCTAATTTTTCAACAACGGGCCATATAAGGCTGTCTCTGAAAAAATAAAATTTGCTCACCCTTTTCGCCTAAATTCTGTGTCCTCTTTGTGCCGTGTGTTAAAAAGCTTTGTGGTCATCCACCAACACAGAGTGGATTGGGGGTTCATTTTGTGCTTGTCGTGTTTTAGTGAGCGCCGTTTCAGGTACGAACCAAACGCAGCTAGCCCAATTTTGGCGTTTTTTCAGAGAGGATGCTAGGTATTGGTTTGGTTACTCAAGTCGCGAAAAAGGGGGACAGGGAAGACGTCCCTGCGAGGAGTTTATGAAACGAGCGTAAGATTGTCTGTGGATCAGTGCGCCAGTGCTTCTGTGTACGTGTGGTGAGTGTGCGTTCACGTTTTCTCGTGCTTCTATCTATGCTTGTGTGTGGATATGCATCTGTTGGTGCACGCGTGCGTACACTACTTCGTATAAAGCGCTTCGTAAAGACAAACGAATAAAGGAGCTGTGCCTCAGGTGGCCGGGGTTTCCTCGGAACGAACGCAATGCCAGAGTTCAGCATCTCGTTGCGCAGGTAACTCGACTAATGAGTTGGAGTTCTTCACGACGGCATGGAGGGAACAATTTAGTCTCACTGGCGCACCTGGGTAGCGGCTTCTCAACATCATGGCATTCGCAAGTGCTCGCTCTTTTCCAAACCCGAATGCTCGCCGTGTCTCGCGATTTCCTCCCCAAGAGGTAGAAGCAGCGATATCACCGCGCATATGAATACCGAGTATAAGCAACGCTCAGAAGGTGATAAAGGCGCCGTAAACTATTTCACGTATACTTTATAAATACAGCTGTATCATGACAATTTAACATAAGCCTGGCATGCTAACACCCAATTAACAAATGGGAAGTTAAAGTTCTCCGCATGCAAATAACTAGTAGCTCAGTTTGCCGGCTTTGACGGGAGGTTAAAGGGACCCTGCAACTCCTTTATCAACTTTTTTTTTGAAATCTTAAATGCTTGTAGAAAGTAGTCACCCAACACACCCAGTACTGAGATTAGGGGGTTGCAAAGTACTTCAGCTAGACATTACTGCTCTATGCCCACCGGGATAACTTGGAAACTTGCTCAAAATATTTTTCTCTCTTTCCTGGTTTTGACGTTCTTCGGCCGCTCCAATTACGCCATAAAGGCCATGCAAAGGCTCTCTTGGCCCGTTTTCATTCCGTTGCAGCAATGAACGCTTTTCGGTAGCAGCTTTTAAAAATAAAGCCACAAAAACAAAGCAGAAACGGAAGGCGTATCTGGTACGACGGACGAGCAAATCACGCTGTGCCGCTCCGTGCTGGCGATAACTGTAGCTTTCGCAATGCTTCCAGACTCGAAGGAAAAATTGTAAGCGTTTATCGAAAGTGTTGCAGGGTCCCTTTAATTCATTTTCAAGCACAAACGCAGTGAACCACAGGGACGGCAGAAGTAAAGAGGACACTCTTGTGAAGTAATAAGTCGGCACGGGGCAAGAGTAGTTTTTGTTATTCCAGATAACCCTCTCAAATAGCTTTAGGTAAGTTCAGTATTTTCGTATACCTATCAGATGTAGCGTATCTGAAAAATGAAGGAAGCTCACACTAACGCGCAAGGCTTCATGTTAGCGAATCTGCACGCAACCTTCACGACCATCACGAAGGTTCAAGTCCACGACTGCAACCAATTTGCTTCTTCTTCGCTGCCACAACGACCTTTACTACATTACTGTTGGTAAGGCTGTGAGCTTCTTTCATCATTTTTTGAAGTTATAATCCCTGTGCATCACCTTGGAGGGGCGTACGCTTTGACGTGTCGTTCTCGTTCCGAGCAAGTGTTGCCATGATTATGGCGAACGCTGGATTTTTTTTTTGGCCAATCTTGGCCAATCTCCCTAAATGGCTATGCGTGGCTTGACGAACGGGCGCAGGGGACGCTGGGTGGTCTCCGCGAGCCACGCACACACAAGCGCCCGGTATTTTCTTGGCTTTTAAACCGCCGGGCGGTCGCCGCGAGGCCCGCCCTCATATGTGTCCGCTTGACAATTTCTTGGTATTTTTAACTGCGTTCACAAAAAATTACGATTTGCTGAACAGATTCGCTACTAAAAAAAAAAAAGAAGGCTCCCGCTTATTATAGAACGTCTATGCGATTTTTGACCGGGCGCTGGATGACATGAGGCCACACCAGGTGATACCGGTGGTTTAAATTTTTGCATTTGTTTTCTTGTTGTATCAAAGCAGCAAAATAGAAGAATTAGTAATCTGGGAAATCAAAGCCGCGCGAAAGGAGAGATGCAGGTGTGGTGATTTTCTCTTTAATATGATGTCAAGCCTTTAGGAATTAGGAACAGATTTTAAATGGTAAATAGTTACTGGGATTTTCTACAAGCAGTGTACACCTTTACCCAGTGGCAACATGTGAGCATTGATTTTAACACTAAAAGGCTTCCTTGGCAGCGGTTTGTGCCATTGGAATTCTAGGCACATCGTTCGAGATCCGCCAGATTTATTATTTACGTACGAAAGGCTATGCTTTATTTTTTTTTTGCTAAAAAAATCGTGTCACTAGCAAAAAAAAAAATATTACGCACAGACCCCAACGGCAACCATGATAGAAAAAGTCCGAAACAATTATTCTATCCCTGTTTTCCTTGTTTTCTCGATTGAAACGGCTCCCATTTTGTCAGCGCAACCTCTCGCAAGATAAAGTGTCTCTTCCCACATCCAGTGCGGTCTTTCATTTTTAACAACTAAAACTGTCCTACACTGTGGCACAGGACCCGTGGCTCCGATAAACTTTTGCTTGTAAGTTCAAAATTGAGTTTCTGTGCACAGCAGCCGACCAACTTCAATCTCGCACGTCGTGTCTCGAATGTTCCCGTTACTCAAACTTTCGCGTCCGTTGGTAGACGTATAAAGCGAGGTTGGAACTAGGTGGAGCGCTCGGCAGCGTCGTTTGTCAAGCAACAACCATTTTTTTTCCTTTAGAAAAGAAAACCTTGGACGCTGTGGGCGATTGTTTTCTTAGTCTCCGCCTTAAAAGTGCTTTTATTTACGGCCATTCCTTTTATTAAGTTCGATGGGAGCGCCAGCTTACCATGCCTTTATTTGAATAATGCGTGGGACGAAATACTCATTGGAGAAGAACCATTCGTCGTCCTCACTGGGATACTAAGGCACCTGCTGTAAATTGTGCAGCTAATTAAGCATTACAGCAGTGACAGTGGGCGTATGTAGCTGTTTAGTTCCTAATACTAGCCTTTCTTTATCAATGAAACTCCTGCCAAAGTTTGAACCCGTAAGCTTTTTGTGGACTTCAGCAAGGTAACTAGTTTACTCGAACATAAGAAAATAACAGCTACAGGCTTCAACAGTGATTGATGATTTGGGGTAGGTTAGAAATAGTGTAGAGTAATCACACACACTGGCAATTTAAAGCTTCCGAGAGTTTGGGCCAATTTTTAAACGCGTACACTCATGAAGGGATTGTGACGAATTTGGCCTGACTAGGACAGCGTAACTACAGTTCTTCTTGATGAAATCCGAGCAAAGTGGCATCACGCAGTTGTTAAGTGCGAAACGAGCCCGCTGCCCGACTGCAAAAATTGTTGCTCCAGAAATAACAGATGACCAGTGCACCCAGCCGCGTTAGTCTTAGCAAGGTTATAAACAACTTTCAGCAACAAAAACCATGTGTGATTTTTTGGCGAATCGATGTTACTATACAATCCGTACTCAAATTCGGCACTGCGCACTTCCTAATTGACTGAATTTGCATGTAAGCGGATTGCTCTGGCTATGCCAGCGCAAAACGAACCTGTTCAAGTACTGTGGTTAAAAAATTGCACACTCTAAAAGAGCCACAGATTCAATGGATACTGCCCCGCGATATTCCAGCATATCGTTCCAGCTGAAGTCACCGAATCACCGAGGAGCATAGCTGAGGGAGACAACACTCATGAATCATCTTTTTTACTTTGCGAAAACAATGTCAATCGCCAGAACAACCTAAGTCAGTATTTCATCTCGCACAGCGTAAAAAACACACTGAACACGAGTAAAAAATAGACACCACAAACGCTTGTGGTGTCTATTGCTTACTCGTGTCCCGTGTGTTTTTTACGCGGTGCGAGATGAATGTATTCCGACTCGCCCAAATTTCCGCCTTGATCTAAGTCAGTAGCTACGCCTCTGGCAATCTTTGTTATTTGTAGTCTGGGTATGCATCTTACTTTCCTAAATGCTCACGTAAAGGACACGCAATCCTCTAGCGTCCACATAAATGTTTTTCGGCCAAACCCTTTAAGGGCGCGGGCTGTCGCCGTCTCCTGTTGTCATCGTCATTTTATTTAGTCACGGTACTAAAACACCGGAACACTCGTATTCCAACGGTTCGCGCTAGAACGTTTTATCTTCGTGGATCAAAAACGCGTACTAAAATAGCACACCGGAACACTCGTTTTCGAACGCCTCGCGCTAAAGCGCTTCTTGCTTGAAAGACACGAGACGTCTCCAACAAACCTGTATGCCTATACCTCCCAACGGTTTCATCTACTTGGGCATAAACGCCAAGGCACCAAAAGTACGCTTATACACTGCATGCTTGGCCCCTCCCCCAGTTTCCTGTTAGTAGAGATGGCCCGTATTTTTTTTGTCACACCTCGGCACAATGCTTCCGATCACAGTTTCCTCGACGTAGGCACAGCGCCGTGTTCTAGCGACACTTGTCGCTAGAAGACAGCGGGGTGCCAGTATTGGATTTTTGTAGGGCCTTCCGCAAAGACTTCGTGAACTGAAGACACCCCAAGCTCACGTAGCTGAGCAGTCTGTCTACCACCCAGCCACACTAAAATACCATTTCTAATAGGGTAACTTAAAACTCCCGTCCGCATAGTGTCGCGTAAAAAGCCCGCGCTATTAAAGCCCTCCCTAATGGTATACGCTTCGGTGGCGAAGCACTTGCTTGTTACGCTTCGTATTTCTGCTCAGTGCAAGGAGGTATATCTTGCTCTGACAGAAACACGAACCAGGTGTTTATAGTAAATGAAGACAGCGCCATATGGGCGTACAATTTTGTCGTGTCTTATCATGAGGCGAGCAAAGCAGCCTTCACCCCTTAATGTCTCTTCGAATAATGGCACTGCATAATTTACCCAACGCACTACCGTTTCCGGCCGTTCACCCAGAGTGCTGGTATGCACTCATCGCCGTGCAAGAGCAAGATGGCGGCGACAAATTGCTCTTGGTACGCCACTCCGGAACCGTCGACCTAGATATAATTAGTGTGGTGCTTCGCGCATTTGTCATGTGGGCGTCTCGGATATCTAATTAGATTCTGCAGAGATGAATGTACGCTGGGTGAAAAGATTGGCTGTTTCATATCAATAGGCCTTTCCTTTTCGGCGGTGCCAGGATTGCAGCAGCGAGACGCTTATTAAGGGAGCAGGCACTCGTGAGAACACCGTGTCAGGGGACGCCGGTAAGGAAAGAGGCCAGAAAGAACCAACCCCAGCTATGCAAAGATATGAGCGATTGCTAAGGATATAAGGATAACTTTCTCGCCAGCGATGCTTATTTGTCCGGTGGGATGAATGATACCGCTGGCTTCTCAATCAGATCCCGGTTATGTGATGCGATGAATTCCTGTGCTCAATATCGTCCGCGCATCCTAGGGCGCCTCCTTGCTGATGTGCCATCCTTGCCGTCATTACAGGATCATATTGCTAATTTGGGCGAAATTAGGCTGTTTGGTTTAATTTTCTTGTTTGTTGATGGCGTGCCTGTACCACGTGACATCAATGACGGTATGGGCAAAAAAAAATTTATATAAAAAGAACCAGTGAGTGAGTGAGTGAGTGAGTGAGTGAGTGAGTGAGTGAGTGAGTGAGTTTACGAATGAATGAGCGGATGAATGAATGAACAAAACGCATCGTTGTATAAGTACCCTTCGACCGCCTTCCGTAGCTTACGCCAGCTATAATAATTTTCATTCGAAATCTAAACCATTTTAATTTATTGTAGTACATGGGTATTTATTTTTATTTATTTATTTAATCAATATTAACATAAAAAATAGCTGTGCATTCAGAGTGGTCCAGAGTGAAGCCTACGAGTACATCTGAAATCAGCAAAAAACGTGTTGAGCTTCGTAAAATAGAAGTTGTGTAGAGTACTTTGACGAGAACGTCGCGCTATACACCTCCCGTCTATATACCTTATATAGAACATTATATACCTCCCGTCTAACATCGTCTGATTCAGTATTATGCCCTAAAATGAGCCGCATAATCAATTTAGGGGCTGGTGATCAGTATCCGAGATAACGTTGTTTCGCTGTAGCATAGAGCCACTTCGCAAGAAAGTATTGCTTTTTCCATGAAAGGGGAACGAATGGGTTCAATAAAGTTTCCGCCAAGGCGCAACCGAATATCGGCCAGTATATGTGAGACCACAAACAGATGCTTTTTTCTCAAAAGCTGCACGCACCCGAAGACGATAAGGCCTGCGTGACCTTTGGAAGCGATTAAAAACCAAGATAGTGATTTCCACTAGATGAGCGTGTGCAAAGAAATATAAACAAGATACAAATATCGCAAAAAACAACAAAATCACGATTGCTATCTTTGTGTCATTTTGGCGCTCATAATGTATGAATTGGGAAAGCCGAAAAAAGACAGTACGCAAACAGTATAGTGCTAAGTTTAAAGAAATGGGATGTCTTTCGAGTCGCCAGACTTCTTGAGCCATTATTTTGAATTCAGCGGCGAGCGAAACAGAAGCAGAAGCCTTTTAAATGGGCAGTTTGGACGACCAATGAAAGGGCGGGCCGTCCCTGGGCATTGTTTGAATGTCCGCGCTACACCGCAGTAGTGTGCTGGTTCGCATAAATACAAATACGGTGACAAAGAAGGACTGGTCGAAACGCACTCTGTGGGGCAAATAGGTGCAAAAAAAAAGAGTGGGGCGAATGGGTGGGGCAAAAATATAAGGTTTGGCAAATAGGTTTCTTTCTTTTCTTTGTGCCACGAAAACATTCGTTCGCCGTAAGAAAGAGCCAAATGTGCGTGACTGGCCGGTACCCACAAACACTGGGGACGAGCTTGAAGATGTGCTCCGATCGACAGTTGCGGTTGGTGGATTGTTGGCAGATGGGATTTAGAGGAATTGGCCTAAACGTGTGGTTTAGAAAATTTTCTTTAGGAATTCTCAGTTTTTATATGCTATTTTAAGCACTGGTGCCATGACGATTTCGATGCTTTTTGGGAAGAACGCATTTAAGCGACTTTAGCGGTCCCTTGAAAGCCTTTGTTCGTTCAAACGATTTCCGTTTAGAGATACCAACACCCGGTTTCGTCGCACGTATCACCAAAAGAAGACAGTGAATATTAGGAGTGAGGGTCGGAGGGAGGGGTTTGAAGACTGAAAGGAAAGAGGAAATAGATAAACAAAGAAGGAAAGGAAGAGAGAGGAGAGAAAGATAGTTGACAATCCTGCCTTGGCAAACGCGTTGTCCACAGGGTTATGACAGCCATTTTTGCGCATGCGCAGTGCTCCCGTTTGACTACAACCAGCCAGGACCCCTGCTTCTTCCGCTGTAAAACCTGGTCTCTTAATACGTTTGCAGAAAATATCCGGCATAACAAGTTTTTTCTTGTTTAGTTCCTCTTAAGCAAAGGTGCTCTCCCAGCATATTTTTTTCAACTTCGGACTTGTGACTGGTTAGGGTTTCGCAAAAATTTTACAGAAATTTAGGGAATATTTTACTAATGCGCAATTGTTCCACCACCGGTTTTTATTTAACGTTGTTTTCTTCAACAAAAAAGTGCATTGACCCAGTTATAGTAAGTAAACGCGTTAAATTTCTGAATTATGCATTTTTGTTCAGATGCGAGGCCTTACATAATAGGTGGTTTTTCGCAAATGTTTTTTCGTGTATCGGTGCGTTTTTGGCGTTTTTTTATTTTTTTGTGTTCGTCATTTGAGGGAGATGCGAGATAATAATGCTGCTGATTTTTTAGTTAATGTTGGTTATTAAAACGAACTGTTTGCTGCCTCACTGATGGCAATGTAGTTACGCCAAAACGCATTGCAGAAAGGCCAACTTTACAGAATGTATTTCTGCAAAGGCACATCGTGGACATGATGATGATGAAACACGAATACTCCCCGATACACACTTACTGTAGGAAACCCAACTCTACACAGTCTGTTTCCACAAAGTGCATAGGGTGATGATGATGACATGAAAGCTTTTCCCGAACAAGTGCGAAGTCCGATCCAATCCAATCCAATTCAGTCCAATCCACTCCAATCCAATCGACCAATGTCCAAATCTACGACAACGCTGAGCTAACCTGTATTTGTATCAGAGAAAGTTTTGTGTTTCAAGCATCTTTATTCCATGAAGAGCCGTGTAGTTTTTGTATTTTTATAGTTCTTAGCTTTCTAAATTACACGAGAGCCATTATCTAAATTTGCGCCATTATTAAAATGCATTAACACGCCAAAATATGCACTTCTGTGCTGACGCAGGGCGTTACACGGTTGGTGCTGCAGGGCACACTCGGCCAAAAATGCCGATTCAGTGAAGAAAACGCAAGCTTTGTGGCCGAATTTCGTTCGTGATTACGGTGAACTGGTTCTACTAGCGACCGATTAATTATGCCGGTTTCGCAGTTCGAAAAAACCGGACTAATTTCATGCTTAACGGCACAAGGAAAGAGATGGCACTGAAGGCTCATGTTCTTGGTTCTTACGTTCTCTTTTACGCAGCATATAGAACTGGGCTTACGAATGAAGATATTAGTAGGGCGTAAAGAAATAAAAAAATGAAGTCAATGCACGGGCTATGAGCTCATTCTTGCTATAGTAAGCGATTTCTTCGTGGCCACATTACCTAACACTTAGAGCGTGTTGCCGGGCAACATTTTAGTTTGGTTAGGAATGAGAACTGGGCTGTTTGGGCCAGCGTTTCTTAAGTATCTTCCTAATCTTCTGCATTGTAATTTGTTGGCCTAGTAATCATGACAAAGTTAAAGTCAGTCCACTTTCCTTGAGGTGCCAGCCAATTGCAGCCCGAACCCAGTGTTCGGATGATAAATGTAGATTTGAATAGTATTGCATTGGTGGTGGTCGGTATAATGGGTGACGTTACCCCTGATTGGACACTTGAAATAGTCGTCACTCATGTCAAGTGTGCAAGATCAGGACCGTGACCAACTTTTCCAACGGGCAGTTACTGCGAGTGCAGCACATCCCGTGGTAGCATCTCAGCGCAGCGTGATCTATGCGCCATCACTTCAGATAGCGCAGGCTGGTAAGAGCCATTATGCTTTCGTATTGAAAGCCCGTAATATGTCTTTAGCTCCCGAAGCAATTTTCCTAGCGAGATGCCAAAGTGTTAGAGATGGGTGGGGTTGTGCGGCAGATTTGGAGGCTAAAGATTCGAGCGCAGTTTTTTAAATGAAAAAGAACAAACGAAACAGAGAAAACAGATCGTAAGTCTTTTTTTTGTTCTTGAAGCACGTCCTTCGGCTGTACGCATCAAAACGCGGTTTTATCATGCATCTAGTGCATTTACAGTACTCCTACATCCAGCAAAACGTTGCAAAACGATTCAATCAAGACAAAGCAAAGACCAGTCTGTACCCTTCCAAAATCTTAGTCTTAAAGGGACGACATTTGCTGTTCTGCCCTCGCGCATCGATTGAACTGTGGAACCTGCGCTATTCACAAAAATACGGTCCAGTTCTCCTTTTGTATTGCTTGCTCCGGTAAAGGATCAACTCGTCAGCATCCATCTGTTTATTCATTTTGTCGTACCTACAGACTTCACGTACCGCAGTCTGCAGTGTAGCGATCTCGATCTCTCCATTACCAACAAAACTGCAGAGATGACCTTAGTATGCTTAGGGCAACACCGGGGTTTAAGTTTAGATCTGCTCACCCTGGTCGATTTATAGTTATGGAATTGGTTAAGACATGCTCTGTACGGCCTCCATGGGGCATATAGCGTTGCACCTATCTCTCTCATGGCCCTTTTACCCCACCTGTTATAATTTTCCCACGTGCTATTATTTTGGGAGGCAACGTGCAGTCAATTAACGAAAAAAAATGTGGTACTTATACAAAAAATCATGTATGTTCGTGGCTTCCCTCAGTGTGGGCTCATTCGTACGTATATTCCGCATAGGGCTATTCGCATGTTAATGCCTATTCTTTTATTCCTTCATCGTGGTTAGGTAGTACTCATACGAACCAAACACTGGGTTATATCTCTGATTCAGGAACCTGTAAATATGACGAAGGTTCAATACGGAAAAGAGAACGCCTCTGTGCACACCATTCAGAGTCACCTCGAAGAACATGATGTCGTTCGAAAGAAAGTCGTAATCTTCCGCTGTATCCCGCAAGGCAGTTCAGGCGCGGAATTGAAGTCGCTGTCGTAGTCTTGTGTCGCGATAAGTCAGCAACCTAGCAAAAAATATCCCTTTAGTTTTCTTTTCGCCAGACCTGCTGCGCCCCGATTAGAAAATGATTGATTGATTGATTGATTGATTGTAGGGTTTAACGCACTGGCACAACGCAGGCGATGAGGCGCGCCGTAGTGGAGGGCTCCGGATTAATTTTGACCACCTGGGGATCTTTAACGTGCGCCGAAATCTCGCACACACGGGCGTTTTTGCTTTTCACCTGCACGAGAAAAGCGGTCGCCCCGGCGGGGAATCGAACCCGCGTCCTCGTGCTCAGTAGCACAATGCCGTGCCCACTGAGCCACCGCGGCGGGTCGAATGAGAAAATATTTTCGGTCAGTCCACTAAGATCAGTTCACTAAGAATTGAACCGACGTCCTTGGGCTCAGCTGCGCAACTTACCACTGTGGCGCCCCTCACAGCCCAGGTGTGGCTTCGACGCGTGAAATCAATCAATCAATCAATCAATCAATCAATCAATCAATCAATCAATCAATCAATCAATCAATCAATCAATCAATCAATCAATCAATCAATCAATCAATCAATCAATCAATCAATCAATCAATCGTGTTATCTGCAGGCGCAATTTTAAAAACAAAGGTTATTCGTAGAACTTAACATAAATTAGTGCAAGTGCAATAACATTTTATCTACGAATTTCCGTGATCGAGGGCTCCCCCTCTGAGCGCCAGGTCGGGGCCCGCAGGGAGGCGCTGGCGCCGGCTACAATCCTTGGGGTGGGGAAGGAGGGGAGGGCAGGCGCCATGGGAAAACCAATCCCTGACGTCGTCCAGTTCCCTGCGCGCCTCTAACGCGCGCTGGTCCCCTAAGGCTGAGCGCTGCCTCCCGACGAAGGGAATTGGTGCCTGCTGTAGCCTTCCACCAGTGATCGTGTCTTACGGAATACGCCGCACCATTTGATCGCTTTTCGGAAAAGGAGCTTATTACAGGTCGTTATGCGTCCATCCTGGATTGCGGGAGAGTGCTGCCGGTGGCTTATTTTATTCACGATGGTTTACGATCTTTGCACCGGAATAGATGTCGGAAATAGCCATGACGGTGAGTCTGCTGACAATTTCTCTGCTTCTTTTTTTGTTTCGAAAACAAAATTGCTTGTTTTTTTTTTCGAGTGTTACTGTCAGTGTTTCCCAATGAGAATACCTTGCAAATCGGTGGTGTTTGTTTCTTGTGTCGATTAGAGGGAGGAGTTTTGAAGAGTGTCTCCGAGTTTCCTAGCCACCCAGTACGAGTAAAGAAATAAATTGCGTGTGGGGAATTCAAATCTTTGAGAATGATTCTTACGAAGCTCACGCAATAGTTGAATTGAGCTAAATTATACAGAGCTGGGAGCAGAACATTAAATTGAGCTTAGTTCTTAAACAAGTTTATTTATTGTGTTGTTATTTTGGGGGTTTTGTACCATGTATTAAAGCAGTTAACTTTTTTTACCGAAACAGTGTTTAAAATTGTGTAACTAAAATAAAAAAATTGAAAAATAAAAGTATATATTTTAGACTCTATGGTGGCTCAATGGCTGAGGCGTTGTGCTGCTGAGCCCAATGCCGCGGGTTTGATTCCCGGCCGCTGTGGCCGCGTTTTTGATGGAGGCAAAAAGCAAAAAACGCACGCGTGTTCGAGATTTCGGCGCGCGTTAAAGATATTATGTTGGTCAAAATAAATTCGGAGTCCTCCACTACGGCACTCCTCGTCACCTGTGTAGCATTAACCTCACAATCAATCAATCAATCAATCAATCAATCAATCAATCAATCAATCAATCAATCAATCAATCAATCAATCAATCAATCAATCAATCAATCAATCAATCAATCAATCAATCAATCAATCAATCAATCAATCAAGCATATATTTACGTGGTCGTGGGCTCGATTCCAGGCCACGGCGGCCGCTTTTCTGATGGAGGCGAAAAGCAAAAACGCCCGTTTGTACGAGATTTCGGCGTCCGTTAAAGATCCCCGGGTAATCCGGAGCCCTCCTCTACGGTTCGCCTCATCACCTTCGTTGCGCCGGCGCGTTAAAGCCTACAGTCAATCAATATATTTACGTGAATTTATCTTTTCGACGGCTGGCTTATTTATAATCTTTCAGATGGAATAAGGTTGGTGAAAAACATTCTCAGCTTATAGTTTTAAATAAAAAAAAACGTTTTCATCGTCAGATATACTTTTTGTCCTTTGTTTCGTGTTATAGGGATAGCAACAATGTATTTAGTTTCTTATTTAGTTTTCAATTGAACTTTGCGATTTTTCGCGCGGATATCAAATAGAATTTTTTAAAATTCGAAATTACACAGCGGTTGAATCAGCGCAATATTTTTTAGAACTTCCCCATGTGGGCTCTGCAGAAGACTTTGGTATTAGCGGACGTACTCATAGAGAATTCATGTGGAAAGGCGGAGTTGCAGCAGCAGGAAATTTTGACGCCTTTTAATGAGCGCCAGTAGCCAAGACATCTAGAACAAGTAGTATTGCTTGGGACTGGGTGAGTTGGTTCATCATCACTTGAAAACTTTCAGCTGGAACGTAAGAAAACGAAGGATAGTCGAGAGAAACGCGAACACAATGCTGTCTAACAATTGAAATTTATTGAGGAAAACACACATATATCCACAAAAACATTGCGAAACTTGGTGAAAATTTGGCCAAATCAGTCAACGGGATAAGCTTGGAGCACGTCATTTTCGTTATCGGTTAATGTTTCGGAAGCAAGGCTATAGCAAGTGTTTCGATAGCAAGTGCACCTGAACAGCTTCACGCACAACCTTAAGAAGATTGCGAACAGACAGGGTGCAATCGTGCAAATCGCATTTTTTTTCTCCCAACCACGTGGGGTTATCATTTTCAGGGTTTGGACGTTTCGGAAATACTGCTGGTGTGAAAAAAATGTATCTTCATAGGTGAGGGTACTATTGTTATGGAACTGGGCATATCTACTCCTTCTAATTTTTTTTTAGCAGAATTACCTTTTAAAACTGTTAACAAACGAGGATGCAGCATTTTGTTAAGTGCTCGCTACAGCATTTTGATTCAAGATTGCACATACGCAGTATGGCTTGAAAGCAAAATAAATAGATGTTGCATAAATTTAATAATGCAACCAACTTGCATTAACCTTAAACAGAAACAAAACAAAAATGTCTGGTACGCAACCCCCCCCCCCCCCCCCCCCCCAAAAAAAAAAGTCAATTTAGAGCATTTAAGGCGGCTGCGATATAAGTTCTTAGCAAACGAATGTTAAAGGCGCTTGAATTTTTTCTCAGGCATGAATGCGGTTTGAGAACAGTTTTTTCGCTTCACCGAAACGGCTTCACTGAATAAACTTTCCCAGAAAATAGGCGTATACTTCTAAGGCTGTTCATTAAATCCCTCCTTGAATTATTCTGATGACGTTTGACTCTAAAATTCTGGGGATTTTCCCTCGGGGTCCAATTGCGCAATTGGAAATGCTGTGCTGGTTTATCTTTCTTTCTAAAGACATTCGATGAAAAGCAATGACGTAGAGGAAAAATATCCAACGGTCATGCCGGAATACGCATCAAAATTTTATCAATACACCATGAGTGATTTCGGCAACTATAAGCAGCAGACAAAGCAGGACTTACTACGTTTTATACGTGTAAGCTCCGTGTGCTGCGCAAAAGCAGTACGAAACCATATGAACTTGATTACCGTATTCATTTATTTTTTGCTCCTGTAAAACTTTTCTCTTCCTAACGCTATACCGGGGCCAAATTCTGCTCTCCCGGACAATTTTGGCAGTACAGTATTCACTGCTGTGTGTTCGGAAAATTTCGAAAAGTTTTCGGGGGTAATCCTCTTTATCCTGAATTATGTGCAGTTGAGTCGGGCGTTCATTAGGCAGGATTCTCCATCGTAATTCACTATAGCATGTATTATTCATAAATGCGCCCGAATGAAGTCAACGAAACAGCAGTCATCTGATTCGGTTATGAGCAACGCGTCAGCTCTTTCTTGTGTAATGTCAGGCCGCAACGTATTTAAGCCTATTATTGATTTATAGCCATCGTAAGCCACACGCCCGGCTTACAGAAGCCTAATGTAGGCATCAAGGGAAGGAAAAAAAAGTATCTAGAGATTTGTGCGCCAATCTATATATATTTGTGCGCCAATCGTAATCGCATGATTTATGAAATGAGAAGAATAAAAATCAGGTAGCTCCAGTCAGCAGAACCGGGGTTGTTGCGTAACCCTGCTTCATAATTGAAAAAAAAAAGGTATCTTCGATTTGTTATTTTTGACTGCCCGATGGCTGCCCGAGAGCAGATCCGTTTTCTTTTTTCGCTTGTAGATTACTCTGCAGAGGGCAGTTCTCGAACTGCTTTTGGGCAGGTACTTGGCAGCTCCAAATGTCAAATCGAGAAGTCCTAAAATCGGTGCACCACAGGCATCCAGCTCTGCAGTATGTAGAACTATTAACACAGCACATTTAAAAGTATTGTTTGCTGTGTCGAAGAGGACAGCGTCATTTCTGTTCCTACGTTACATCGGTCTTGTTATGTTTTATTTTTACATATTGATTTTGTTTATGCCTTAGTGCGTTTTTGTTTTTTGAATGGCAGCCACTGCTTACCACAGTGCAACGACCACTCTATGCTGTCACACCTCTAGGTAGGTCTCAAACAACGAAGTCAACGTGTCAAAAGTATCGAGGCCCTGACATTAATAAAAATTAAAGAAAAATAGCAATAACACGCTCGATAGCAGAAAACATTGTATAACGTTCTAAATAACGAAAAATATGCTAGAACAAAGGTCGACAAAAAATTATTGCAGGTTTGTTCTATAGCGGAGGGCAGCGCTTCGCACGAGAGTGTTTTGTTTCGCTTCCGCTCGCGCTTATTATTTAATGCTTTGTCCACGGCTTATTAATTGTCCACCATATTTTTGTGAGATTATTCTTACCCTTTTTTCTTAGTTTGGTAAGATCGCAGAATCGCGTACACTTTCGGCCGGGACATCCGCACGCATGACTGAGAATTGGAGCTGCGTCAACTTTTGTCGCGTAAATTAAAAGCGATTTTACTAAGGCGAATGGGGGAGGTAGCTCCCTAACGGAGGAAGGAGGTGAATCACGATTCACAGTAGCCGCTGACGCGGTTCCACCACCCGCGCCTGCAGGACACTCACCTTGCAAGGCATTTCCTTGTGGCGCGGTATTCTTCCTCTCTATAAACTGGGCGACAAGGCTTCTCACTTGGTAAGATTGACGTTGCCAATCAACTCATTTGGCTGCCTTCGAAGCATGCATGTGGCTTGAAACACCAACATATTTCTTTTCCGACGACACGCACCCTTTTTGCGACAAGCTTCGTACAAATGGGACGCAAAAAATTCAAAGTGGGAACATATGTACTCACGCGTCAACCGACACTGCTCGCATTTGCGAACCAGAAAACACGGTGGTTCCTAACTGTACAAATTTCAGTGGTTTCATTCTTGCTACAAAGGTTGCAAAGAAATGATCATATGCGGGGATTCGGTACGGAATGAAGCAGCGTCGTTTGGCGTTGGAAGAAGTCGTGCCTGTTCCCCCTCGTTAACAAGCAGAATGGGATTATTAATGGCTTAAGGAATCGTGTCATCTCAACCCACTTCTCACTAACGTGTGGAATAGCATTATGATCCTGTTGCTTTTAGTTTTGAGGAATAGGTACACGCGGCATGACGTTTGCGGCAATGGAAGCGGTGGCCCGGACGTCGCATTTTCATCAAATCTTGCAGAAATGCCTTCAGAGCTCAAACGAGTCCTACGTCATTAAAAGTTTGGTATTACGCTCAACAGACCGACTGGGAAAAAGCGAGTAGAATGAACTTCAGAAGCGAATTTGTTTGAAAAGAATTGAAGCACGTTTGCCTGCCGGAATAAATGTTTAACGGCCCGCAATTTGACTGATATTACCAATGCGGGAGTGTGTTAGTTGTAAATGTGAATATGATCGTTTTTTATTCGGTAAGAGTTCGGACCTACGCATCTCGACTACGGTTGCCGTGAGGTCACCGTGGCTGCGACTCAAACAACATTCACCGTCAACGACGTGTTGCCTAATTTCCTTTCCAAGTATTCTTTTTGCACTATTTCATTGGGTTCTAACGAAGCAGGCTTCCCGTTAATCTGACTTGGTTTTAAACAAGTGCGTTTTTATTCTCTGGGTGTGTTTATGAACGACAGGTTAGGAGAATTTTTTTTGGACACAAGGGCCGTTTTTTTGTACATGCTACGTTAGGAACCTACCCCGTAGCTATTCTTATTTTCTTAATTTAAACTTCCTGACACCAGTGCATCCTTACTTTAAACCAAGGTTCGTCAACTTTTTGAGGTGGAGAGCCGAGTCGCATGAGGCCGACGCGGCAGAGGGCCGGACAGCAAATGGGGGGGGGGGGGGCTGTTCAGGAAAAGACAAAAATACGGCAAATTGAAAATGATATTTATAATAATTGACAATAATTTCGCTACGTGTGAGGCTCTGGCGGACCATGCCAACTGGAATGGATCAATTATCTGCTCTTGTCTCCCGTATAACCCCATTTGAGATAAATAATGACGTGTCGGCCTTCGGATAAAAAGTAAGACAGTGTCGGCCTTCAGATATTATGTAGAGGCGAACAGTCCTGCCACTGCGTTTGTAGCTACAGCCGCTTGCTTTTCAATTCAAAGTATGGGAGAACTCAAACATCATTTAGATATTTGCAGGAGATATTGAAAGATATCTCCAAGACAGCTCACCATGCGAAGCAATCGATTAATGTCGACCGATCTTTTTTTGGGAGTTTAAGGTTGTCCCGCATTTCGATCTGGGGGACATATGTGTAGTCCCTGATTTAAAACTGAGTGCAACTGAATACACAACGTGGCACTCCATCCGGGCACCCATAGATAATGTCAAAGGAAGACCAACTGATGAATTACCAGTCATGAAGCTGCTTGGAAACGAATGAGAAATGAAGAAAAAAGAAGGGCAGTTAATGATATTGGCGCTATTGTCCAGGAATTGATAGTCCTGGGGTAAATACCCCAAAATTGTTCTCGCTTCGAGTCCAATGTAGAGGTTATTTTGTTGATTTTAATTCATAATCGAGAACGTTTCAAGGGAAGGCTGTTTGGGGGTTGTTTCAAAGACTATAGAAAATTTCTGAACCTACATGCTTGAATGGATGCTCTGGTGATTATATTTTCTCTAAACTCGCATAATTATCAATATTCTGTACACTGAAATGAATATTATATGGCCGAAATGGTTTGTACAATGCTGAGTAGCTCTGTCCTCTGTTTTTCCTACAAAATGGCCGCGTATGTGCTACTTTAGTTGCAAATGTCGACGAACGACGATAGTCGACTGGCGCCCCTGCCGAGTAAATGACTCCCTTATGTTTACCGCTCACCTCTCATGCTGTTCCTCTTCCGCCTCGTTCCTCCCACGATAACACACTAGATCTTTGCTCAAGTACATTTAAATTTACCGCGTTCCACTGCTCCAAGTCGGGTGCCTCGATGTCAGCGCTGCCGTACGGCGGAGACGCCCATGAATCGAGTCACCCTACTGCAACATTTAGATCCGCGTTGCTCTACTCCTCGAGCGTCCCAAGTGGAACGTGGATCCCACATAGTGAAATCTTTCGTTACCGTTGGCGTTTGATTTCTTAAATGCCGCCAGGAGTGCGGGAAACAGCAGGCGACGGCTGTCGGCAGCTTATGTAGTATTTGAATTGCTCTTGCAGCAACCAAGCATCAATGAATTTTTAGATGCAAAGCATCTCATGGTCGGGGCTATGTTCCTCCCTTGTCGTTGTCGTTGTTGCGCCGTCCACACCTCCACAGCGCATGCTGGGCTTGCTGAACGCCCGGTGGTGTCTTACTCTTTTATGGCTCCTGGAGCTACAGTGTTGCCGGTGTCTTCCTGGGCCGGCATGAGAGGAGCAGGCTTCACGCGCCTTCGACGTTTCATTGTCGTCGGCAGCGGCGTGCGTCGGCGAGTCTGGGCGGGCCGTGATTACAAGCAGCCCACAGCCATCCGGGGAACGTGCATCGACCTCATCTTCAGCAACTTTAGGGTTCATCCACTACAACAGCCCTTGACTTTACATTTCACAGACCATAAGGCGGTCATAATCAAAGCGGAACGCCAATCACAGCTCGACGTCACCTACGTTGAACATGATGATGATATTTAGTTTGATAACAGCGCTAAGACAGGAAACAGAGAAGGCGACACGAGACTGGGCGCTGACTAACAACAAAGGGTTTATTTCGCCGCAGCTGAATATATATCCTGGGAAATAAAAACAATAAAACACACAAAATAATAAAATTGCGAAGGCAAGGGCTTGTTTCTATAAAAACGCACATGCGCTAAGATTACAATCAATGACTTAGGTAATCGTGCTCTTTTTTGTGCAAGTCAATTGACGCCATGCTGACGGAATTGTCATTTCGTGAATGGATAATGTGGGCCTCAAAGATTTCCCTGGTGCGTTGCTCCTTATATCTTCTTAGTACACGTGTCTGTTCAAGTCTTGGCGTGCATCCACACTTCGTACAGTGAAGGGCTAGACTGCTGCCTTTTCCTGTTTTTTGGTTGCAGGCGTGTTCCCGTAGCCGGTCGTTTAGGCAGCGGCCTGTTTGGCCCGTGTATGACTTACCGCAGGACAGCGGTATCTCGTACACTACCCTCGATGAGCACTCAACGAATCGCTGTCCGTGCTTCTTAGAGCAAGGCCGCGTCGAGGTTTTTTCCGCATTTACTCGTCGGCAGAGACCGCTTAATTTGTTAGGGGCGCTGAACACTACATTTACACCGACTCGAGCAGCAATCTTCTTGAGTTTGTGGGAAACCCCATGAATATATGGAATGACAGCCCACTTCCTTCGATCTGTCTCTTCGCGCTCTTCCACTGGTTTTCGCCTTCGTAGTTCCTTCAGGAGGGTTTCTGATATACTGAACATCATGGGAGCGGGGAATCCTGCCTTTGTCAGCCGTTCAATTTGATTAGAGAAGCTGGGCCCCATCTCATGCCAGCAGGATCTGTTGAGGGCGTTGCGGAGAGCCGATATGGCGATGCCTCTTTTGACAATTTTTGAATGTGCTGACTTGAAAGGCAGTAGGCTCTACTTGGAGCGAGGCGAGTATTTCCAGCACACGTGCTCGGGGCGCAGTGTCAGCATTAGGTCAAGGAATCTAATGTGGTCATCAGAAGGTTCTTCGGTCGTCAAGGTGAAGCCCCGAAGGGTGGATTTTTTGTTGTTAGTCAGCGCCCAGTCTCGTGTCGCCTTCTCTGTGTCCTGTCTTAGCGCTGTTATCAAACTAAGTATGTACCAACAAGCCCGAATTAACACAGTTTTTCAGTTCATGATGATGATAATGCCTAACTAAAGACAAACTCATACCACGTACAACGTCTCTCTCTCTCTCTCTCTCTCTCTCTCTCTCTCTCTCTCTCTCTCTCTCTCTCTCTCTCTCTCTCTCTCTCTCTTTTTAATGCCTCTCCAATCTAACACCCCCACCCCCCTTCAATAAAATTACACCAACTTCCCGTAGGGGAACCCTGAGTAGTATGCGAAACAGCCATGGGTTCAACGCAATTTCCCATTTCGTAGTTCCGGTAACTGAAAAGTGTGGTAGTTATCATGGAAACCAAATGGTGAATATAACGGTAGCTACGTACCTCAGCCTCACAGAAACGAGGAACTGAAAACTAATGGGCACTTGAATCGACTTCCTGCCTGCATACTACGCAGGATTCCCCATAGGGAAGATGGTGTAATTTTTTTAATAAAGGAACACTGGAAATATCAATTATGTATTGATTTTCTGCCTTATATATGCGTAATGTCTTGTTCTTGTTCAGCAATGTTGACAGGTATGAACGTTGCCATCGGACTTAGAGGTTTAGATTTGGCTGTGGGTATATAAGACTCTTGCGTAGCTTCTGTTTCACTTTGGCCGGGTGGCTGAATTGAGTCACAGACAGACAGACGAAAATTTACCCGTTTAAGTAGCCCTAGAAAGACAATCGTCTCTAAAAGTTTTGCCGTCGCTGCCAGCAGTGATACTGCTAGGCGTTTAAATCGCGCGCCTTCCTTATTTTTGGAGGTATAGAAAAGGTGTTCAATCTGAAGCGTCGTGCTTTTTTTAGTGGCCTACGCCTGCGGATGAAACAACTCCCCCTTTTTTCGCAAAAGGAGGTGCTCAGTTCGCCAACTCAAATTTACTGGCGCCACTGATTAGTGACTGCATTACGCACCTCTTTTCCCAGCTTCGTACCCCAAAAATACACAAAATACAAACATTTCTATTTATTATACCCGTTTCCTTTTTTTTCCATTTCACAAAATGTTTCGTATCCCGCATCAGTGAAATGTCCCTGGACATACACGGGGAGAAAAGAGAGAACTTATTTATTCAAGCACCGTTTTCCTCGATGATCGGTACAGCATACACGGCCTCCCGAGAACGTCAACTCGACTGTGAAAATATAGGCGCAGAGAATGTGCTGATGCAACCTGATCTGGGGCAGCTCGAACTAAGAGCATGCAATCGGTGAGATTGCGCACTTGCGTGACCGTTGAGCACTTTCTGCTCGCCACGCGAGAGCATTAGGGTTTCTAAACATAGAACGCCTTCCCTGCCCCTGGAAGGGAAAGCTCGGCGAAGTCAATGCTACCTCTGAGTTGTCTCACATGGCGGCCGGAAGTCCCAAGGCCGAAGTCACGCAAGGGGATTTTATGTGAAAAAAAAAAATAAAGATAGAATTATGCGAAGAATGCTAAAATAAAGCGAAAGCGAAACTCGGGAACTGGCCACTGAGCCACCTCGGCAGGTGGTATTCGGAACTGCGAAATACGTTCGCTTTCAAAAAGTGATGCCACCCAGGCACTTCCCGTGAATATAGCAGAACTGTCTCGTTTTCTCTGCCCTCTCGCTGGCTGTCCTGTTCAATCTAGTGTTTCTTCTTGTGCTAGAACATCTTGTCTTTTTTTTACTAGGTAACATTTGACAGGCTCTGTTTGGGGAGAACGATTAGAAGATACGAATCATCTGAGAATAAAGTATTAATAAAGGCAATAGTAAAACTCAGACCCAAAATGCGTCATTTTTACTGAGCATGTCTCATCTTTCTGATTGCCATCAAGAAGACATGAGATTCACAACCTACAAAATGGAAATGTAATCAATCAGACAGCTCTATGCCTTTAACTTCGAGTCAATCTTCCTTCGGGTGTCGTCTGTCTGTATTTTGTTCGCAGATTTTTAGATAGAAAGGTGAAAGAAGTACCAACATACGCAAGTCGAGAAAATTTCCTAAATAGTTTGAGATTTCCATTTCCCATGTAGGTCGACACCTCCCCAACTATAGATTGAACGAAGACATAATTACGGCTTTCGCCTTTCTCTTACGCTCGTGCAAATACTTCTGTCTTTTTCTCTCTCTCTCTCCCTCGCTCTGGGTAGATATTTTTTGGGTCCGGTCTTTTGATCCCTTGCGAACTTCATCCGCCTCCCTCTTTCTGGCCGTTCATCCAGTTTTTCTCCTAAGCCACTGTCTGACGTCGGCTTTCTTACAACATGAGATTGTAAGCGGAGAAGTACACTCGTAAGGCAGATAAGTAAGGAACATTTCGACCTGGCAAAACATTGCCAGAATAATTGCCCTTGAGCTCTTTTCAAAAGCTACAGCCTGCAAAAACGAAAAGCACTGCCGTTGGCACGTGGAAGTGCTCCTGCTTTCAGTCCCAAAAAAGTCGTTCACAATGACGACTCCTACCTATCTCTTCCAAAACCTTTCCTTGGGTCTCCCACTGAACCACGGGCGCACATGTTTCTCCCCGGGGACTCATAGCAATTAGGGCAGAAGAAAATTGCTTGCCTTTTTCAAAGAGTCCATGGATCGCCTTTTTCTATCTGCTTACTGGTTGATTGCTACCCATTTTTTACTTTTCTCTCTGCTATTTTTTCGATTCTTTCTTTTTGTCGTAATGTTTTATGTTAAAGTGACAGCGAGAATTGGAATCTTTGATACTTGGCGCACACAAACGCAAAAAAGTAAGTAATACTCGAGCAAGCACTTGCTAGACAGGATGCTGACGAATTCGGTTTTCTTGCATCTAAATGACCGAACACTTTTTTCTTTTCACAACCGTAAGCACCTGCGTAATCTACACCATCATTAATGCTATTTTGAGAAGTTCAGCATTAACCATGACGGAAACAGCTTTGCCGCCCTGATCAAGAGTAACCTGCTTCTGGAAGCACCTGCGACAGATTAGATATACATATCAGTCAGATTTCCTCCGTGTCACTTACAGCATGTATCTTAGCGGATTATTGGAAACATATTGAGTTTGTAGCGTGTTGTTTATTGGCAGCATGGAAGGATAAATTAACCGCACAGGCTTACAGAAAAGCGCGTTTTCCTTTTATTTACTCAACGGGTCGTCTTGACAGAAGGAATTTAGATTTGATAACTTGATATATGAAAAACAAAACCATACCAAGCTCCAGAACGCAGTAAATGTGAAAGTTAGCGAGGTTTGTTCCATGTTAAAAGCCATTTTTCGTCAATCGATACATGTCTCATCAAAAGCAAAAAAAAGTAGTTCAGAAAGCGTTCCCAATTCGACAAGAAAAAATATGGCATCAGTAAGCACCATATTCGACCAAAATGTTAGCGTTGGTGGCTAACACATGCCGCACGGTGTGTTATTTTTAATGTGTGCGCGTGTTGTTTTAACTCTGGAGGGCGCAAATGAAGTAAGTTCTAAGCTTGGCATGAAGCGTAGTGTTAGTAGCTTCGAAAAGTTGACAGTCGCCTATTTCTTTTTATGCTTTAATACACCGAATAATCACGTACAACGTGCTAGAATTTGCTAGCATGATTGTCCTTGCGTATATTTTGCGACGCCGAACGGGAATCCCAGCTACGCGACAAAAGGAAAACCAGAAGTTTCAGTTCCACTAAGCCTTACAGAGAATAAATTCTTTATATATATATATATAAGGGAAAAACAAAGGGAAACTGTGGTAGGTCATTTAAAGAAAGCAAGCAAGTGGAGAAAAACATGCCCGCCGGGTGCGATCCTAACCCACGACTTCCAGAATACGCGTCTGGTTGGTGCGATGGCCAATACGCTACCGGCGGGGCTATGCTCCCCTCCACTTTCTCGGGTATTTATGTTAAGGTAATTATTTCCTGAGTCTGGGGTGGTAGCCAGAGCCACTACGAGTACTCGAGGTGAAAGGGGCCTTTTTGACCCCCGGGCCGTGCCTCAGGCGTCTACGACATGTCGAGAGCGGTCGAGCAGCTTTCAACCCTTTTAAGCTAATTATGAAACCAAGACTGCCAGAACAAAGGCCCTCGCTATCTATGTAGCGAATCAGAATGGGAAATGAGGGTCGCGGAAAATATGTCTTTTCACGTCGTGTTGTTGCCACGCGGCATATGAGAGGAGGTTTAAAGAAAGAAAGAGAGAAGAAAGTAGAAGAGTAAGAGAAAGACAGCAAACTGGGAAAGAAAAATAGAAAGGCTGCATAAAGCACAGATAGTCACGAATCCGATAACATGGCGAGTCTACAGGCATGCATGATGTACAGTTGCGTGCAGAAAGTCCATCAGCGACCTGCAATATCTATCCTCCTGCCGCCAGCGGTTGTAGCCATCCGGTGTATCCCACCGGAGAGCTACATTTCTGAGGGGGCCGTCTCGAGCGGTCCTGGTTAAGACAGAAAAAGAGTAGGCAGTCAATAAAGGCCAAGGGTAGCAAAGAAGACTATGGGGTAAGTCATTTATTATTGGTGAAACAGATGCAGTTATTTTTGTTTCTGAAACAAAGATTGCGGAGGAAAACATGCCCACCGTGTGGGATCCGAACCCACGAATCCACGAAGCGTATTCTGGAAGTCGTGGGTTCACTATCTGTCTTCGATTTTCCCATCGTTCGCTCGGTAACTAGGACAACGCAGCCGTCAAACTGCGGTAGAGGGCGCCAAAGTGCTGCTTAATAAAATTACTGCCAACATGTGCAACAACAAAAGATTAAAAGTTAGGCAGCAGCCTAAAGCGCAGAGCTTCCTTTTTTTAACGCAGCTTGCATAAAAGAGAAAAAAAAGTGTGGTTCTAATAATCGTTTACCCGACATAATTTTCTCTGTTAGAAGCAGTAACCCAAATTTGGGAGAGTGAAAAATCGACAAAAATTGCAGAAAGGCTCGATTACATCGCCCACGAAAGACTATTGCCCTTAATTGCTGTCAACACAAGTGCGCAAACCCGCATCACAAAAAGGAGTATTCAACCAAAGACGGCGTAATTAGGCTCGTTGCTAAAAGCTGACGTTGTCATAGAAAGGACAGCGGCATGTCCTCACAGAAAGATGGACGGGAGCGTTGATCTTCTTTGATGCGATGCTTCGTGCTCTAAGTTCTCTCTGGCTTGAAAACGGGAAATATCCTCCAGTTTCGGTAGACCAAAAGGTAATGAGAACATCGCGAAGACGGTTTGTGTTCGCGCTCATAACAGAATGCGGCGATTTAATGAGATTCGAGAAAAATAATGTGAAGCCCTTCACTGACTAAAAGAGGCTCGCGCAGAGGGGAACGTTATTAAATTATTCGCTGAACGATTTCCGTCAGCCTTCGTAGGCGGCTCGTCCTGATAGAGAGCATTACTGAAAATACTTAGCTCCGCGTCCTCCTTTGAGCCATGAAAATTTTATAACATCAAGCGAGCATGCTATCCTCCGGGTAACTGAAGCAGGATGTTTTGTGTAAGCAAAAAAGTGGCGGGGACAGGTGCACGTTGCGCGTACCTTTTGCCGCTCCCTCTCCCTCTATCTCTCACACACACGTGAACGCACGCGCACACTTACACACGCACACGCACATGCACTTGCACACACAAATGTTCTCTTCTTGCCCAGTTAAACATCTACTACCTTTGACCGGATCTCAGAAGCGTAAAATACCCGAACGCAGTTATTAGCACCACTCGTGCTAGCAGTGCGTGAAACACTCTGTGTGTACAATTTTTTTAGTTATATCTGCTCTTTCTGGAGTAGTTGTCTGGACTATATGCAGTAATTTTTCTTCGTTTTCTTAAACACAGACTATAAATTATGCATTTTAATTCGAAATAACACTGCTTTTCTTGGTTATTTTGCTGTGTTTTACCTCAGATCGGATCAGGGTTTTTTTTTTTTTTTTTCGTGCCAAACAATGCTCGCGCGTACGAACCATAACACAAGTGATAGTAGCTTCCAAACTGCTATGACTGCATGTACACAGCGTTTGCACTCCCTATTTATGGTAGAAACGCTTTTTGCAGCGTAACAGTTTCCGGAAGCATAAATAGACTTCAAAAAGCGATAATAACCGGCGCCAAAAAAGCGACGCTCAACCGGGTGAACGACAAAAATGTTGCGGAAGGGACTGTCCTAGTTGTCTGCAAATCGCAAAGCATTGTGAATGGAGGCTTACGACATCACCTACAAGATGACGCCATATTTTGTTGCGACGATTGCTGCTCATCGCCCTCCTTTGTGGTCCTCTTTTCTTGGGTGGTCATCGCCTCCGATACCTGAGCTCCTCCGATGCGACGGGGGTCTCAAGATCGTGTATTGTAGGCGTTTTATAACGCAATCACGGACGCTATCCCGCATACTCCGCGTCTGTTCGAAAAATATACAGTTTCCCGAGATGCGTGCGCGCGTTCATGATGGAGTGCGTAGGCTCTCCGTGTACGGGGGGGGGGGGGGGGGGGTAGCTAAGCTCCTTGTTCCAAAGGCAAACTGTTGCGAGCACGGAGATGCGTTCTCTTCTCGCTTCGAAGTGGGTGCGAATGTGAAGTAGTGCGAACAGCCACTCCTCCAGGCATGTACTGCACAGGTTTAGGTCCTCCTTTGTCACGATGCCGGACACTCCAGAATGCGGTCTCAGTGGATATAGGAAAGCATTTCGCCGCAGATAAAAGTTTTTCAAGGCAGGTATGATTTGGTTCAACTCCCTCATTATCGGCAAAGATACAAGCCACTGCCGTCAAAGCTGGAGGTTTACCTGGCGTAATAAGAACGGCCTCAGTACCCTACTGATTAGTGGCAGGATCTGACGCAAGGGGTAGGCCTGTGATGTGCAGGCTAATGCTTCGCTAAACATATATATCAGTTAAATAAACTAATAAAATAATCTGTCCTGGAATAGGGTATACCCTCGTTCGGAGGAGTTCATGAATGAAGAAACGCATTCTGCATCACCCTTGAAATTCCTGCTTGATTGCTTACCGGCTTGCTGAACTATGTGTGGCCTGCTCAATCAATGTAATTAACCCCTTGAAGATCTGGACCTTCCTTTTACCATTGGAGAACTTCAGATTGCACTGAGTCAAGGCAAACCAAAATCAGCCCCCGGTCACGACTTGGTCACGTGGCAAGATCTTCGAAATCTGCCGCATACTGGACAACAAATTCTTCTTGACATCGTGAGCAATTCATGGGATACAGGCCAAGTTTCGGAACACCTCAAGACAAGTATCATTCACCCCATTCCAAAGCCCGGAAAAGATGCTCGTAGGCCCGAAAATCTCCATCCTATTGCCCTAACACCAACCATATGCAAATTAATTGAAAGATTGCTACATAATCGAATGCAACACCATCTTGAAAGAAATGGCTGGTTTCACCCATCACAAACGGGTTTTCGACCTAATCTCGGGACCCATGATTATCTATGGTTACTGAGAAGAGTCATTAATCGCACTTCCCGAAGGCACTTACCAGATTTTGTACTTGCTCTAGACATGCATAAAGCTTTTGATAGCGTGAACCAAGAAGGAATCCTGAAGAAGCTTGCCCTAGCATTCCCAAGTCGCAAGGCTCAAGCTTGGATACGAAATTTTCTACAACATAGACCCATACGACTTAGTTGCCCAGGGCATGATCCAACTACATATTACCTTGATCGGGGGGTCCCTCAGGGGTCCATCCTCGGGCCTATTCTCTTCAACCTTGCCATGAACAGAGTTGCCCGGCAACTAGAAATCGACTCATCTGCTCGGTTTGCCATGTACGCTGACGACATTGTTGTCTGGACAGAAGCGCAGGACTATCAAGCCAAAGAAGAGATGCAAATTGAATTACAAGCTGCAGTTTTTAGCTTGATTGAGACGTTATCTAGTTTTAATTTGGACATTTCTCCTCAGAAAACCGAACTTATCAGCATCGATGGCAGACGAGACACGAATCTGTCTCAGACCATCACTCTCTGCATCAAAGATACTGATATCACGTCTAAAAATGGCACTATACGTCTCCTTGGCTTGAGACTTGGAAGCTGTAACAGCCCCCGCAGTTGGATTCGGCATCTCCGCACAACTTGGCCTGCCACGATGCACCTCGTCAGTCGAATATCCAACAAATACGGCGGTGCTCAACAAGCCTCATGCCAAGTGCTAGCAAGAGCAGAGGCCCATGGCCGCATTACTTATGGGTTCCCTATTTACAACCTCAGTCCTCGACATCTGCAGGACCTAGAAATGCTCAACAGATCCTTGATCCGCACTATTGCAGGTCTCCCACGCCACACTCGGATTGACCTTCTTGAACAGGCCATACCTCTGCCTCCGCTTCAAACATTATATGACGAAACGGTCTCACGTTTTCAGGAACATCTAGAATGCTCTCCGCAAGGGAGAGCAGTTGCGAAATGGGACGGGCTAAATAGCGTCTTCGATCCAGAGCCCCTCTCCGTCACCCACTACGTCCGGAGCCCTTCTCCGGCAGCTCCGGACGTAGTGGGTGACGTCAGCGGTAAGGCCGGGCAAGTAGTACCTCGCCTTGATTTTTCCGATAGTGCGGGCTGTGCCCAGATGTCCGGAAGACGGGTCGTCGTGGCACGCTTCCAAAATTTCGTCACAAAGGTCCGCGGGGATGACGAGAAGGTAATTCGCTCTTGTTCCGGGGCTGAAATTCTTCTTCACAAGGACGGAGTTTCTCAGGCTGAATGCTGGTAAACTGCGTTTGAAGGTCCTAGGAACGGCAACGTTGCATCCCTCGAGGTACTCGATTATGACGCGTAAGTCGGGGTCGGCACGCTGCTGGGCGGCTAGGTCGCTCTCCGTCACGATCCCGAAGAACGCGCTGTCTTCATCAGAGTCTTGTGGTGGTGGGTCGACGGGGGCGCGGGACAGGCAGTCGGCGTCGGAGTGTTTCCTGCCGGATTTATAAACGACTGTAACGTCGAACTCCTGCAGGCGCAAGCTCCACCGCCCAAGACGGCCAGAGGGGTCCTTCAAATTGGCGAGCCAACACAGCGCATGGTGGTCTGTTACAACCTTGAATGGCCTTCCATACACGTATGGGCGAAATTTTGAAATCGCCCATATAATAGCCAGGCACTCTTTCTCAGAGGCAGAATAGTTTTTCTCCTCCTTCGACAGACCACGGCTAGCATAGGCGATTACCCTTTCGCAGCCGCTTTGCTTTTGGACAAGGACGGCACCCAAGCCTATATCACTGGCGTCCGTATGAATTTCCGTTTCGGCATTTCCGTCGAAATGAGCGAGCACGGGCGGGCTTTGCAGGCGTTTTTGCAGCTCGCCGAAAGCTTTTTCTTGGTCGTTTTCCCAGCTGAAAGTGGTGCTATCTTTCGTCAAGCGCGTGAGTGGCTCTGCAATGCGTGCGAAGTTTGCGACGAAGCGCCGGTAGTATGCGCACAGCCCGAGAAATCTCCGCACGCCCTTCTTGTCTTTTGGCCTTGGGAAGTTCGCAATGGCTGAAGTTTTTGCCGGGTCAGGTAGGACTCCCGCGGCGTTGACGACGTGGCCCAAGAACTTGAGTTCCCCGTATGCGAAACGGCACTTTTCAGGCTTCAGCGTCAACCCCGACGTACGAATGGCCTCGAGTACAGACTCCAACCTTGCAAGGTGTTCGTCGAAAGTCCGGGCGAATACCACTACGTCGTCGAGGTATACGAGGCAGGTGTGCCACTTAAGGCCAGCTAGCACAGTGTCCATGACTCTTTGAAACGTCGCTGGTGCTGTGCACAGCCCAAACGGCATCACCTTGAACTCGTATAGGCCGTCTGGGGTTATAAATGCAGTCTTCTCTCGGTCTCTCTCGTCCACTTCAATTTGCCAGTAGCCGGTCTTCAGGTCCATCGATGAGAAGTACTTCGCGTGGCAGAGGTGGTCGAGGGCGTCGTCGATTCGGGGGAGGGGGTACACGTCCTTTTTCGTGATTTTGTTCAGTCGCCGGTAGTCAACGCAAAACCTTAATGTGCCGTCTTTTTTCTTTACGAGTACGACGGGCGCAGCCCAGGGGCTTTATGATGGCTGTATAATGTCATCGCTCAGCATGTCGTCGACTTGAGTCCGGATGGCTTCCCGTTCGTGTGAAGAGACGCGGTACGGTGACTGTCGGGTAGGTCGGGCTCCATCTTCGGTTATTATTCGGTGCTTCGCTAGAGGGGTCTGACGTAGTTTTGCGCTCGACGAAAAACATTCGCTATAGCGACGCAGCAAAGCCAATAATTTTTTCCGTTGTTCTTGCGGTAGCGCCGGATTCACGTCGAATGGCTGCGGGAGCTTGAATGTTTCTACGGGTGTGCGTTCAAAGTCGGCGACTGCGATCACATCACTTGCTTCTTGCGTTTCTTCGAGGAACGCAATTGCAGCTCCCTTGTTTAAATGCTGGTACTCTTCGGTGAAATTAGTGACCAAAACGTGAGATTGGCGTTGCTTAAAGTGCGCAATGCCTCTTGCGACGGAGACACCGCGGTCGAGAAGCAACCTTCGATCACTCTCTACGATAGCGTCGATGTCAGAAGCAGCATCCTCACAGTAGACGGCGATCATCAAGCTTGCGCGGGGTGGCAGGGTGATGTGATCGTCGGCGATCCTGACAGCAGCACGGTGATCGGGGTTCGGCTGCGGCGTCGTGGAGTGATTGGAGGAAAATGTTATCGACTTGGTCTGCAGATCAATTATTGCGCCGTTGTCCGTCAAAAAGTCCATTCCGAGAATCACGTCGCGGGAGCAGTTAGGCAGAACGACGAACGCCGCAGGGTACGTTGTGCCGTCTATGGTGACGCGCGATGTGCACGTTCCACTTGGCGTCACGAGGTGGCCTCCTGCTGTGCGTATGTGCGGACCGTCCCATCTGGTCATAACTTTCTTCAGTTTAGACGCAAATGGTCCGCTCATTACCGAATAGTCAGCTCCCGTCAACTACGTCAAAGCCGTCGATGGACACCTTGACGTCAGATGCAGTCGTCCTCGAGTTGCGGGTTCGTCGGGGCGTCGTATCTCTGCTTGTACGTGTTGATGGTCGGGCACTGTGCATCGTCGTTGTCGTCGTCTTCTCAACGAACGTCTTGGTCAGGTCGGGTACGCGTCGCGCCGTGTAGCTGTCGTCGTGTTCAGGAGTCTCGTTAGGGCTAGGTCGGGTCGTCGGGATGAGGGCATGTCGTGAATGATGGTCTTCAGCGAGTCGCTGCGTCGTTGGAGGGTTTTCATTTTTCCGCCGTTGTGCAACTTTACCTCCCGAAGTTGCTGCTTTTAGTTTCCCCCGCGTGGGCTGGGGGACCTTCCACGTGAGAAGTCAGCAGTGCTGCGGCGGTTTGGTGACTGAGACGGGTAGGGCGACGGTGAACGGTTGAAGCGGGCTGGTCCTCGGTTGGTGTTGGAGAGGTATTCTTCGATCTCAGCAGGGCGCTGGCCGTATCGGGGGCGTGGGGCGTCGACGGAGAACCCTCGCAAACCGAGCCTCTTGTAGGGACAGCGACGGTAGATGTGGTTGGCCTCTCCGCAGTGGTAGCACAGCGGGCGATTATCGGGCGTTCGCCACACGTCGGTCTTCCTTGGCGTCTGGTATTGGTCTACAGGGCGTCGGGCGGGCGGCGTTGGACGGCGGTATGGCTCAGCCTCTTGACGACGGGTTGGAGCAGGGCGGGGTTGACGAACAGCCGAGGAGTAGGTCATGGCTTGTGGTTCGCGGGGTGCTTCCGACGGCGTAGAAGTTCCCAGTGCGTTTTGGACTTCTCGGATTACGTCGGTCAGGGAAGCCACTTGAGGTTGCGGCGTCGTTGGAAAAAGCTTCCGAAGCTCCTCCCTGACCACTGCTCGGATGGTCTCTCGCAATGTATCGGAGCTTCCATTTGCAGCACCGATGGTCTCCGAGAACAGCGCGTTGACAGGGCGGTCGTACTGCCTGGTTCGAATTTCTAGCGTCTTCTCCATCGCGGCCGCCTCAGACGCGAATTCGGCCACTGTCTTCGGAGGGTTACGGACTAGACAAGCAAAAAGCTCTTGCTTCACTCCTCGCATTAGAAACCTGAGCTTCTTTTCCTCGGTCATTTCAGGGTCCGCACGACGAAAAAGTCGCTTCATCTCCTCAACAAAAATCACGACTCCTTCGTTGGGGTGCTGCGTTCGAGTTTCAAGCAAAAGCGCAGCTCGCTCTTTTCTCACCACGGTAGTGAAGGTCTTAAGGAACTCCCTCTTGAATTGAGTCCAGTCGGTCAAAGAGCTCTCATGGTTCTCGAATTAAGTTCGAGCAGCATCTTCTAAGTAAAAGAAGACATGCCGGAACGTTTCTTCATCGTCCCACCTGTTGAAGATGCGGACGCGCTCCAACTTCTCCAACCATTCTTCGGGGTCTTCAGCGGGGGCTCCCCGGAACGATGGCGGTTCTCGGGGCTGCTGCAGGATGATTGGCGACGTTGTTTCTTGCACCATGGTGTTGGTTGCAGCGTTCCTTCTCTTGGGCCCTTCTGGCAGAAGACCGAACTCGGGCGGTAAATCTTGCAGGCGGGGGCTGGCTCTTGTTGGACTGGCTTGGCGGCTTTTCGAGGTTGTAGTGGACATGAAGGGTGCGTACCCAGCACCTCCACCAGATGTCACGAAGACAAGGACGATGCAGTGGTGTTGAATGAGAAACACGTTTATTGGAGCGAACTTGTGCTCCCCTAACAACTCAAAAGAATACAGAGGCGGCGAAGCAGCGGTCAACAAAGTGACTTGCACAGGCGAGTGTCGTCGAATCGAATGCCCCGGCGTCCGCACTGCAGGCTTTTTATCTTTTGGCGCGCGTGGTTCTCGAAACGTCGATTCGCATCGAGAACATAGTAGATCCAAGAAGATTATTCTGGGCTGTTCACGTTAGATCGGAATGCTCTCCCTATCACAACAGATAACACATGCGGCACAGAAAGAAAGAACGGAACACGCGCTTCCCTTGGCGCAGAGATAACACAGACCGGCGCAGCCGGGCGGTAAAAGCAAAACACAAATAAACAAACCCAATGTATGGTTCGCGGCAATATGGCACACAATGCTGCCCGGGAGTGTATCTTCAACCCTCCCATGGCTACCTCTTCGGTCCCACCACATAACGAGCCTGCTCCTCCACAACCGGATGCATTCCTTCCTATTTGGCCCCAGCAATACCGACAGTACAAAGTGATGAGTAGGAAACGGCTGTTTGATGCATCGCCACCAGGATTCATTTCTACTCTCAATTGCCCGAATAGGCAAGGAGAAATCTTTGCTAATAAGGTCTACGCGAACTCTGCGTATACTCCGGATATCATCCGTAAATGGACTCATCCACATGGGGACTCTCCCTCAAAATGTCCATTTTGTGAATCACACACTGACTCTAACCTTTTTCACTTAATATGGATATGCCCTCACTTTGTTCGGCGTCGAGAACAACTCCTCGCCTCCCATGCCCTCCCAAAGGATGTGCAAGAACACTTACTAAGAGTTCGGAGTGACACCACCCTACTTGAAGGAATTGTGCGGTTTTCACTACACAGTGGTCTCTACAAGGTTGTCTGATACGTGAACGACGATCCCTTCTTCTATGTGCCCTTCGGAAGAACTTTTGTCCAGTTTGTACACATTCACAGTAGTGCCCTTCAGTGTGTTTTTTTCTCTTACAAACTCAATAGTCTACGTGAACGCCGGTCCCTTCTTCGGTGCACCCTCTGGAAGATCAGCAACTTTGTTGCCCAGTTTCTGCAGATTCACAGTACTGCCCTTCAATGTGTTTTTTTATACTCAAGAGCGCTACACAAGAACTGAATACTATCACCTTTCGATAATATGTAAGCCCTAACCCCACCCCCACCCCTTATTCCCTTTTCCCCGCCAGGGCTTCTTGCCTCTTTCTCATTAAAGCCTATCAATCAATCAATTCCTGTTTTATCAGGAAGCAGAACGTTTAGTCATCCTTGCTTCCACAGCATTCGCTGTGCGCGCAGTTTTTTCTGCACTGCGAATAAATATTTGGTACCTGTTCTTCTAGCTAAGCGTACACCTAAAGTGATTTGGCGTTTCTTTGTGGAGTACTGATCTTCTGGTTTTCGAGTGAGCAGAATGGCGGTAGCGGTATTTAGTTGCCCATAGTTTTCGGGCACGCTGTCTCTCGTTAAACGTCCGGCGCTCGCGTGCAGGTACTACCTACGTGCATTTTCTCTTTTACTGTTCTGGTTATTTCAGAGGAAATGGGAAGCCCTGTTCATTTTAAGCTCTCGCGGAGCATTGTCCGGGCCTCAGACGCGGAGGAAAAATTTCCGTGTTGTTCATTCACGACAAAAAAAAAAAAAAAAAAAGACCGGGGGGACCCCGGCGGCCAAAGTCCCCGTTTTAATGGGTTCCGAAAGTTAGCCGTAACTCATGAAGAACTTTTCTAGTGGAAACATGCTGCTTAAACGCGGAAGAAATAGTGTATCCGTGCAGGTTAGAAATAAGAACACAAAGCAAGCCGATCGGCTTGCAGATTCTTGCCGCATTCTTGGGAGGTTGCGAAAATGCTGGAATTACCGCTTGGAGGAAAAAAATCGAAAGGAACAATAAAATCACAAAGTTCAGAAGATCACAGAAGAATGTAAAGCATGAATGATAAAGTTTAGAGTAACAAAAAATAACAAAATCTGGCGGGATAATTATTGCTTTTTGTACATTGATATCCACTTGCAATATTATAAGGAGTAAACTAAATTCACTCTAATTCCTTTCGACGAAGCTTCAGAGCTCACTGTGACTTCCATGGAGGATACCAAAATTTTAATTGCGTGAGCAGGGCTCTTCTTCGCTTAACCCCAGCTCCCCGGAAAACAAGACGTAACGGTATGCATTGTAAACTATTATAGAACACACTCTTTCGAATACAACCTCGAATTTCGGCCTTCGTAGTCGCTCCAACAGAATCTTGGTCTCACTCTCTTAAGAGGTCCAATGTAAACAAGACCTCAGTATTAAAGTGCAGTGCACTTATATTTTTGCACAAAGGCAGTCATAAACTGCCGTGATAAGCGGCAGTCATAAACAGCCCGCGTCCTGAAATGAGGGAATGGGTTCTGGTCGAAACAACATTCTATGCAGAAAATGCCTTTCGGTTCGTAGCCACAGATTGCTAGTTCGGCTCTTTCTACGTACTGTGGAGACAGCAAATAATTGCCCTTTTCTCTTGTTGCAGACGACGACAAAACTTCGGCGCCCCTTAGGTTGACTGTCGAAGAAGGCGAGCAGACTTCCCTTTCGTGCCAAATCGACATGGTGTCGAGAGTTCCGGTGTCAGCGGTCTGGTACCACGTTCCAACTTCTCCCACGATACGTCATAGTGGCCAACACCACTATGGAAACAGCCATTGGAGGAAGGTGTACAGCCTTGTTGCTCCTACACCACCATCCCCTGCCGGTAGAGAGTTCAGTCTCGTGGATGGCGAACACTGGAAGCAGAGATCTTGGACGGGGAGGGCGTTCTTTTCACTGCTCAGCGACCCACCTACGCTGAGACTCAACAAATTGCAGCGTGAGGATACCGGACATTACTTCTGCAATGTCACGTACCTTGACAACGTCACTTCCGCGGACGTGGTTCTCACCGAGGCTCATGTCGAGCTCTTTGTGTCTGGTAAGCAGATCGATCAATATTGAAACAAAAATTTGGTCGTCGTTGTTGTTTTATTCGTTTGAATTACAGACATACGGGTGTTGAATTACAGACATACGGGTGTTGAATTACAGACATACAGACATAGCCTGAATTTTTCTATGGTTGTAGCAACGTTGCGGAACAACGCCATGAAAGGTCTACCTCTAAAATTGGCGCGGCACCCAAGTAGCAGGCAGGAAGGTAAGAAAGGCAGAAAAAAATGTCAGCGTTAAATAGGCAGCACGGATACGCATGAGTTTGTCCTTGCCTCGTGATTCCAAAAAAAGGTAAATTGATGGAAGACGAGGTGCCAACATGAGACGCGCACCAGCTGATTGGACACGTCCACACAGCAAGGGAGGAGTCCTGTGGGACACCTTTCCTTTACATGAAAATTTTGGATGGAAACAGATCAGGTGGCCTATGAAAAGCAGAATATCTTGAATTTTAATAAACAACAATGGTTTTCGCTCTATTTAATTTCCATCACCCCTGGTTTTCCTACTAATCCAACTAATCCATCTAATTCCAACTATTCCAGTTTTCAACACTTCAGCAAGCTTCAACGTTCCAGAATCTGCCGTTTGTTAATATCCAGTTACTCCCAATCGTTACTTTAAACCTTTACTTTATGGCTAACCGAAACTTCTTGATTTCTTAGCTATACACCCGCACACTTGACATGCTCATGCTTGTATTGTATAGGTTTCATAATAAGTTAAGTATTTAAGTTTGCATTGTATATGTTCTTCCGTTACATTGTGTTAGTTGAAATTTCTTTTGTTTTGTCTGTGTTATCGAACAGTAATTGTTGTCAGGCCAGAGGAAGTTCCCTCCTCTTATTTACCTTTGTATATTTTGTAAAGGGCATAGGCATGTGCCCCGTGCACGAAGTTGGGCTGCCCAGCCCGCTCACAAGCATCGCTGCTTATGTGGGCTGGAATGTATAATGTGTACTTTTCCTGTAATAAAGATTATTATTATTATTATTAAAAAAAAGAACAGGGAAAGGCTTGCAGACAATTGGCGGTCTACAGTGCGCATACTCAGAAACCAAATTGCTACACTAACTGTTGCCGTGAGAAAAATTGCCAGAAGCTAGTGCCATCGTCAGTGACAAATTGAGACACCACGGCTGCGATCACGAAGTTCGCCGCATGACCGCGTCTAGAATTAGCTGGCACACTATCGTATACGGAGCGACTTCCTCGAGGCGTAATTGGCTCGCTTATCTCCAGATAGGCAGTGTGTAAATACCGAAATGAATTCTGATGTGAAGACATTTTGAAATTCACGATGTGCTGCAAAAATTATGTATTAGCCAGATCCACTGGTGGACCCCTCAATTTTTACTTTAGAGGTAAGGCTAATAGTTGGGGCCACTAGCGTGCCCGTCCCCAAATAACGTTTCCCGGAAAGTTCTGTTAGGCCGCAGCCAATGAACCAACCTTATGCGGCTTCAAGGTTTGCTGAAAACCGACGGATAACCATAGAGAGCATGCTGGCGGCATCAAAAAGTTGATACGCTTTTACTTTTTCTCTTCTTTTACTTTTATGTCAGCCAGGGCACATTTTGATAATTGAACTCCCCCCCCCCCCCCCTGCCCGGTTGTTCGCCCCAGTGTCAACCTATGTACAGTGCCTGAATTTTATTCGAAATAAAGCTTACAAATTTCGAGACACGTAAAGCAAGCGGAAGCTATTTGAAGGGAACATGTCAAGTTCAACAAAAACAAAATCTGCAGAAATTCAGAGAATTGTCCACTAATGCGTAGCACTGTTATGCCGCTTCTCCTGAGTGAGTTCTTTACAGGCAATATTTTTTTTCTAAATCCGGTCCCAACAATTATCTCCATTTACACTATTATAACAAATACAGGTGGAACTCCGGCGGCATCTCCATTATTCTGAAAATGCAAGGCGTTATACGGTTCGCCATTTTCTGTAGTTACTTTTATATTTGTCTAATTCTTAAGTTTTTCAAAATTTTGTTCGACCAATTATGTCCATTTACGCTATTATAACGATTACAGGTGGAAGTTCCACGAAGTCTGCACTATTGTGCAGAATCGGGGCGTTAGGCTAAGTTCAGACTACCGACGTAACAGCCATATCGTGAGCTATGAAAGTAAAAAGCAGCGTTTCAAGCAGCTCGGTTGGCTGATACGTCAAATGACGTCATTATTTAAAGATATTACGACAGTTGCGACAACAGCCTGAACCCGGCCTTATCCGGTTCGCCATTTCCCGCAATTTCGTTATACTTTTCCTATTTTTAGTTTTTCGAAATTTCGTTCCACCAATTATTTCCTTTACGCTATTATAACGATTACAGGCGGAACTTTCACGAAATCTGCATTATTGTGGAAATGCGGGGCGTTACATAGTCCTGGGTGTGGTGGTGCTCGAAAAAGAATGCTACGCATTAAAAAAAAAACGTTTGCTCCCTTTAGGAGGCGTATGCGGGGCTGGTTAGGCCCTGGGGGTTACTTTAACTGCGAAGTCAAACATCGGTCGGCTGACAATGTGGATTGCCGACCTAGCGGGGCAAAACGTGACGCCGTCCCACAAACCTGGTTTTAACGCGTCGCTAGGCACGCGCGCTCCACTTTCGACGTGCGCAAACATCGCAGATAGGCGCGCATTTGGTGAGGGAACATACTGGCCGCACAAATGGGTACGTTCGACGAGAGGGTGCAATAGGTAAGCCGGGATTGGTTAGCTGTGTTTGTGTACCGCGCTGAAGGACCAGCCGTGTAGCCCGGACGCTTTATTCGCTCCAAACTGAAAGCGTGCGTTGGAATGTTCAGTTTGCAATGAACCAACCATACGGACTTTACCCTGGTATTCCGAGTCCTTCCTCCCCTCGCGCCTCCCGGTGAGGAGGTGCTTGCAATCAATTTCCCCGGGCATAAGCTTTGCGGAATCCTCCCCCAGGTGAGTGGAGGAAGCAAATGGAGTGGAGGAGGGAGTCGGAATACGGCTCTTTGACTTTTCGTAGTTTGTGGTCGCAAGTTTTCAGTCCGTATTCGCTATCTCCGAGCTGTCGCGCCATCAGTTGTGCCTGAAGTTAGGATGTTTGTGAGGTCGGCTTCACGAGTAGTGGTACAGTGCGAACGCACGAAGGTCGGAGATTACACACACTTTGGATAATACATTTGTTTTTTTTTTTGCCCCAAAGGTACAACTGTTGGCGAGCAAACAAACGGAGAAACGCAAATAAACTTTAAATAGAGAGAGAGAGAGAGAGAGAGAGAGAGAGAGAGAGAGAGAGAGAGAGAGAGAGAGAGAGAGAGAGAGAGAGAGAGAGAGAGAGAGAGAGAGAGAGAGAGAGAGAGACCAGTATTCTTACGTTTCACGGATTGGGTAAATTGTTTTCCTGGTGCCGTGGACGAAGTACACGTAGCACCAGCTTTGTATTAGCAGTACGGGGTGGAATTGTTTCTACTCTCTCATCCTCTTACTCAGTTATTGAGTCACTCTCTCCCCTGCGCCGCTGTGAAAGTAAGCGTTTTTTGGGGGGATCTGTGGACGTTAAAACGATTTCTGTACGCACAGGGTGGTGTTCTTAATTTGAAAAAAAAACGATCATTAAAATGCTTTTTTGATATTAAGGCGTGTTCTTCTGCAGAATGAGAATAATGCGAGTTACTGGGAAATTGGGTAACTGTTGAGATTATGAAAAATAAACTGTAAGATGCATCTCGAAGCTCATATCAGCAATTGTGCGCTTTTATAAATCTGAATTGAAAAGCTCCACTTTTACCGCAACTTTAAAACTTTATGAAAATTAGGCCCAATAATTGATTTTCTACTGTCGCCTGTCTTTCACATCCGAAAGTTTGATTTTTTAGCTTTTTTTTAGAAACGTATGGCGAGTCTTTCTGTATTCTTCATTTTCTTATTTTGAGGCTGGTTCGGGCAGTATACAACTTGTTTGAAACACTATTCAATGCCATTCCCGGCAGCCTATCCCCCCCACCGCGTTGAATAAAAGCTGGAATCTGGCACCAACTATGGGTCGATGTGTTCCAGCAGAATGCCCATCCTTTCAACGAATATGTCGCGTTGACAGAAATGCCCCGACATTGTTCCAACTAACACGCATCCACTGAGCCAATTTTTCATGCACCTCTAACGTCTGACCTTTTAGAGACAGCGGTGCAAAGAAATGTACAAGTTGGAGTTTTCAAATATGGTTCTGTCTAGTAACACATGAAGGAATTCAAGCTGCGGTAAGTGCATAATGCTTGCCCAGAAGCCAACCCTGAAGCGGGACTGAAAGAAAAGAAACACTTTTGCACCATTCGAGATAAGACGTAGAGATACAGAGGGAGTGCGAATGCCTCTGTGTACCAGCAAAACTCTCAGCACCACACCATCTTCTTGAGCTAATGCGGACTTGACTGCATCGCTGCCCTCTTGGAAGGATTGCCCTCTTGTTACAATGGGTTGCTTCTTTTTCTCTCGAGCCGTGTGAGGAACTCTTAAGTCCCTCGAAACGATCGCGCTCCCATTAAACGGGGTTGCTCAAAGAATACGTTGCCATGGAAACCTCTGGTCACATTAAGGAGGCAATTCCACAGATCTTAAGGTACTGCCGCCTTCAAGAGCAGCACTTTAAAATGCTAGAAAATTTCTTCGCGGGTCCAGCCTTCGATCCTGTAACTTCTTTGCAAAACACTGAACCACTTTTCGGGTTGCAATATTTATTAATCTCTTTAATTATCCCCTCTTCGACTCATTCATCAAAACACATTTTGTTTTTCTTGGTTTGGAGGGACCATGAAGTAAACGCTTACTCTTGTTTTGTGTTAAAACATTTGATTAAAAAAATAACTGCCCAATTCAATGGCGGCCCCGAAAAACGTTGTAGTCCCGAAAAAGCTGCCATATATAGGCAAACGTTCACATTTCTGGCAATCAGATGTCAGATGGGACGTCATCTTGGAGGTACAGAGGACAGAGTATTTATTTCTTGGAGGCCACCTCTATGCCCTCATTTCCAAGCGCCAGGATAAAAAAATTAACCATAGGCTCCACTACCCTCCTGCAGCCATGTTTATTGACGTTGGGTCGGGTCCGCGGCATTCAAAAGAAGAAAACAACCCCTTTGATACCGTAAGGGGAAATTCGAAAAAAAAAAAATGGATGACCAGTCACCACTCGTTTATCGGCTTTTCTTGGTAAGAAGTTTGCGTTCAAATTGAGGCCGCCGTTATTTTCAGACGGTGATATTTTAACTGAACTAAACCTGAATTTTTTTCGTGGCTCTTTCAAGAAGGTGTAGCCAAAATTTCATTGGTTAATAAAACAAACGGTTCCGAGAACAAAACATGGGTCAAATTTAAAGGGGTCAAGGTTGCTTCAAGGTAATAGGGCGAGAACACTGGCATATGTCCATTACAAATTTAATACATTATGAACCCCAGAAAAACTGATGGAAGGAACAGAACAACGCTTAGTTAATAGAATGGAATAGAATAAAATCGAATAATTTGGAGGAGGTGTAAAATATTGTCGTCCCTATCAACAACCGACAACAAAGTTGATTTAAAGAAAAAAGACCTGATTTTTGGTGGCACAGGGGGTTCTATTCGTATGGCGGGCCTTACTTAGTATAGGCTTACAAAAGAAGATCCAAATGCAACAATAAGGTTTGTTTACTGGAAAGCCAAGATCTTGGCAGAATATTGATTTTCATACCTTTGCTCAGGACATAAAATACTTGCGGCAAAAGGTTGCAGAAAGTGCCTTTTACCGTTCTTCCAACATGAAATCTGCTTATTTTATGATCTGTTTTATTCAGGAAGCTGAATTGTACTCCTTATCTGTGCATGTTAACTTCATCAGCATACAGAAGTTTTTTTTTATAAAAATGGGAACTTTTTGACTTCTGACCGACTTTTAATACGTTCTTTCTGCCTAGTAAATAAAAGATGCTAAATGGCTGACTATTTTCCGCGAATATTTGGCTCACCATAATTGATCACGCACCTGCTACAGCTTCATGTACGGCTTTCTAAATCTGGTTGAAAAAAAAAGCCAAATTAAGCTTTATAGCAAATCTGAACTTCTAAAAGTGGTCTTTGCTGTGTGGTCCCGAGAACGCTTTGCGGTGTAAGGCCCCCGTGATTAACCCTAAAAATGGGAGAAAAAATTAATTCAGGTGAAAACAAAACCAGTAACATCGTAATGAAAACATCCGCATCGATTCAACTTATTTGACCCTATAAAACAATGCCGCAGGGGCTGCGGATGAGCGTTCTACTTAAATGTGCCAGCTCGCGTTTTATTTCGGTATTGTAAATTCAGCTTTAGGAATTGATGAGCTGCTTTGCTAAAAAAATGTGAAGCACAGGTTAATGTGTCTTTCGAAGAAAACCTAGGCTGAACCAAAAATTTCAGTATTGTGTGAGAAAGGCAACAACCGCTTCAATAAAGTGAGACTTTACAAGCTTTCGTTCCATGGAACTAATCACGTTCCGCATACATTGCACATTGCTTCATTTACCTTATTCCTGTTTATGAGCGAAAATTAAACGCAAACTAACACAGGGATGAGAAAGGGAAACGACACCAGCGCTTCGTCGTTTAAGAGTTGGTGTTGTTTCCTTTCTCGTCCCTGTGTCAGTTTGCGTTTAAGTTTCACTCATGGATGGTCACCAACTAGCTCGTGTCTCCATTTTGCTTCAGTTGATTCCTATTTCACTATAGGCCTTTTTGTTAACCTGATTTCCCAGTTCTATACCTTTTTCCTCCAAAAAGATTTCGAGACCCTTAGGATCTGGAGATTTTCAGACCGACCATAAAATAGGCAGATGATGCATTATTATGGTTTGTAGGCAACGTAGAGATGATGATCATCAACAATGCGGATTTAATATACTGAACGTTTTAGTGAATTGTGACAGTATTTAAATAAGCGTAGAAAATAATTATATAGAATAGAATTTAATCACGTTCTGAAAGAAAGTACCTCCCTAGCAATGTGCAACGAGAATACGATAAAAAAAGAATGAAACGAAAACACAATTTAAATAGAGCGCAACAAACACTCAACATAGCTAGTTTCAAAGCACAGGTGTTGCTTTGTGCATTTATCGCTGCACAATATGTTAGTGCGTAGCAATGCTGCAAGTGAGCGCGGAAATATCATTATGTGTTGATATCTGCCTGAAGTTATTTGATGGACTTAGTCTAATTCTTATCGCTTATCAATGATGCCCATCTCTTCATGCCACAGCCTGGAGTAATATGTATTCAGTGTCAATTTAAGTGTATAGTTACTACAAGAAGCTTTACAGGATGGGCTCGAGAGGGATGGTCAAGAGCACATAAAAACAGAAGCGATAAAAGATTTACCCGAGGAATTTGTGGTTAAAGGTTTACAGGTGTAAATCTTTATTCAGCAATAAATAAATAGATGCTACAAGGAAAAACGCCAAAAGTTGGACGAGCACTAATGAACACCTCGTAAAAAACAACTGAAATGGGCTACCTCGGGTGGTGTACCCGGGGGTATTTTTAATATTTTAATATTAAATATTTTAATATTTTAATTTCAATCAGCGGAGCGCGTCAAGCCACGTAATCATACCACTACGCTTCCAGAAAGGGTTAACAGCTGTGACCACTCAAATACTCTTTTTTTATTTCGTTGTTCTAAGAGGGTCTTCAAGAAGTTTTTTGTGTCATTATGGTATTTTGGGCCTGAAACACAGAGCCATATTCCCATTCAGCAATCATTCAATCACTCATGAGATCGTATAGCATTGTTTGTGATAATGGGGCCATTCGCTTTGCGGCCTGCGAGGCATTCGGCTACCCAAGTGATGTCTTGTGCCTAGCTTCTTCATTCAATGTTACCAGTATTATAATTGTATTCGCACATAGCTTTATTTAAATTTGAGCCCACGGTCCCTGCTTTTCTATTCTAAACTTATCACTATACATTCAATACACTTCTAGACATTGCAAACACTTAACATACTCAACAAAAAGTATTTTCACGACAAGAAACCCCGCTCCTTTCTTTTTCGACAGCTCATCCGTGTCCTCCGGTCATTAAAGACGCCGGCGGGAATACACTCAAAGATAACGCCGGTCCATTCGCCGAAGGAGACAGAGTGCAGCTGAGCTGTGAAATAGAAACATGTGAGTACGCTGTTTTCTGGTTCACGAAAATAGCAAGCCATGTTTTAGGCAGTTTTGCCGTTAAAAAGCGTGCTCATGGAAGAAAAACCGTCTACATGGATTACAGCAGTAAGATATGCTGAGCTAGTTGGTTAGGTTGCATTTCAAAATGCAAATCTACTTGGAATAAAGAGTTTGACATCCACAATGTATCCAGGAATACAATACAGCTAAAATGCTGCCGCTTCAACACAACGAAAGCTCTATGCTGTTGATGTTAAGTGCAGTGGCAGCTGAGTTTCTTATACGTGCAAGGAAAGAAGGACGTAGAAGGAAGGCAGGAGAATTAACCCAGCTAGAGCCTAGTTTGATATCCTGCACGTGGTAAAGGGGAAATAGGCAAAAAAAGAGAAAGGAAAGAAGGAAGAAAAGTTGGAGCAGGCAGGTATGCCCAGTGCTGAAACTCTAAACGTTCACGTTCAGTGATTGCCACTGGAGGCTTTCAGTCTATAGTCTGGTGTTTGAGTTCGTCGCCCGTAAAAAGCGTAAGAGTTGCAAACTTTTCTACAACCTAATCTCCTTTTAGTTGTCCTTTATGTCCAAAAAAGAAAAGTGTATAACAGTACTCTCTGAAAGGGTGCTGTGAAAAATGACGTTATTGGTCACCGCCTACATAACAGTTTCAGCAGCGCGCGCGTGCAAGAGAGGGGAGGGGCTCTTTAGTGTGAACTGGTGAGGTCAGCCCTGCTAGTGGCAAAGCCTGCTACGCCAGATTGGGGATGAATACAGAGATGAGTGGGGAATGTTGGACATTACGGGTACAGCAGTGAGAAGACAAACAAGAAACGTTAAAAACGAGAAACAAGGAAATGCGGCTAGCAAAATTCGGAGATTAAAATAACTGCCTCGTGCTTATGTCAGCTTCTGAACCCGCATTTAAAGGGACACTGAAGTGATATGTCAACATTGCGGGATTACTAGCGCAAATTGTAGTCCGGAGTCCCCAGGCCATGTTTCGACCACTCTAGACGCGTTTACGCGATTTTATTTAGTAGAAAAACTAATTCGAAAATGCTGTCCTCCTCTCTTTACGCTCGCCCATTTTCTGTGGCGTTTTCGTGTGACGTCAGGAGGGGATGAGCTGGCAATTGGCTGCGCTACTGCACGGCTCCCCGGCCAACAGAGTCAGTCGGCCCAGCGTTTCGTCCGCCGGCCGCCGGCGGGTCGTCGCAATCAAGGAGGTTAAAAAAAAATTGCTTGGTCGCAATTCGTTCGCTTAGTTGAAACGAAGCCAGGACACGTTTGTGAATGGAAGAATGTGCCTTTCTTTACTTGGTTTGTTTGTACACTGTATCTAGCTCCAAGTCAAGGTCGCTCCACACAAGCGCTGCACAAGCGCACATGCGACGCTTCGCTGACTGGTACGCCAGTAGGAAAATATAAGGCCTCTTGAAGGCGGGAGAAGAGTCAGCGAAGTCAATATAGGTACTAAGGAAATAAAATCAACTGATATTTTTACCGTACAGCGTAAAACTAGGGCGCGGGAAGCACTTTTTTGCGCTGGGCGAACAAGCACAGCGGTCAGCAGCACGACTACGCATCTGCGATCGCTTTTCCGTCTACGAAATGCAATTGCTAGACGTGAGCTACTGTGGAAACTCGGGCGACGCTTACTGCACGAGCGCAGTACAACAAATAGTCACCTAAGCTGCTTGAAATGCCAAAACTAAATAAAAGTGTAAACCGGTTGTACAATATATACCCTATATTAGCAAGGCCGTCGTATCCCGCTCCGTGGCTCAGTTGTCTGGGGCGCTAGGTATGTCACCGCAAGTGTTTTGCAAGTCACGAGTTCGAATCCCCGCGGGTACGTGCTTTTTTTTTTGTAAGTTAACTTTTTTGTTTTCCGCCGATGTTTTCTATATTGAGTTCACCTTTTTTTGGGCCGCAACGTTCATGGCTACACGAACTAGTTCACGAAACGCGCGCAGGCTGGCACGGGCGCGCTAGCGAGTTCTCGTTGGCGTGCTGTTGCCATAAGCACCGACTGCTTGCAGGCAGTGGGCACATGCCAGAATGAACAGACCCTTGGCCTGGTGCGAACACGCTTTTTACGATACAGGCATGAGGGAGGCAAGCTCCAAATATGGGGGAAAAGCGCATGACATTTGGGCGTTTGCGGGTACGCGGAGGGCGTTCATGCACTGCGTAGGTCTCGGCTAGTGAATGCTACGACTACAAGCCGTCCTGGGAGGCTTATCTTGTGCATTTTACAGCCGACAACATGGCAGAAGCGCGGTACGATGATTACTGAGATATTGAGAATGCCCATCCAACAACGCCATTGGTTATGTTTTACAGAACCGAAACCGAAACCGAAACTTGTTTGATTGCTAACCTTTGGCATCGTCCAATCACGGCGCCCCTCCTCCCAACGTCACAGCCTTAGTTGGTGCGGCCGCCGCAAACCGCGCATGGTAGTTTTTCTTCTTTCGCGCTTTGTAAAATAATTAGCGATTTGTCAACCGGATAAACGATGAAAAGTGTGCTAATTTGAGCCAGTCTACGCAGTGCAAGCAAAAACGGGAGCTTGACAAATTCACTTCAGTGTCCCTTTAAACCTTATGTTGATACACATTTCGGTGTTGATCATTTTTTTTACTGTTGAAAAGCATGTCAAAGTCCCGACCGGCTTTTATAAAGCTGGTCGTCGTCAAAGTATTTCACATTAAAAACTCTCACCGGACTGCGGCGCGTCGGGCTCTTGTCTACGCTGATAATAACGACTCGGGGAATGCCTGATGGATTTATTGGCAGTGATAAATTCATTATTGACGAGACTTAACAGCTTAAGCCCATGACTTGATATTTTGCTGCCCGGCAGGATCACTATAACGAAGGTTTTGTTTAATATCACCCGTAAGGGAAGGAAACGGCCAAACTGTGTTCTCAAATATCGATGGACATTGGTTATGCCAGTTATGTCACGCTGGGTGTTCCCTCCTAACATAAAAATACAAATACTTTCTTTTTAACGAGGGGAAATTAATGTCTGGAGTCAATGGATTTTGGTAAATTTTATATAAACGCGCAACCATCACAAACATATTGTGATATAAATTTGTGTCCAAGGAGAACTCACAAGACGTGTTAGAACACTTCTACGGATTTTCGTAAATTTCACACCACATAGGGGCAAATGAGTAGCATCTGGCTTACTCTATATATATATATATATATATAGCTTCCTTCTATAGTTTATATATATATATATATATATATATATATATATATATATATATATCAGGGTGTCGAACCGAAAAAAATACCGGTTCGGTTACGGTTCGGGTTCGGGTGAAATAATTTCGTTCCGGTTCAGTTCCGGTTCGACAAAATTATGTGCCGAACCGGTTCGCGAACCGGTTCGGGAGCTTGAACCGGTTCGCGAACCGGTTCGATGAATTGAATTGTCACTGAAATTAGAAAAAAAACATTTAGTAGTTTAAAGCGACAGTAAAGTCAAAACACAAACAAAAATTCAAAATGCTGCTGTTCCCCAAGGGCAGTGGCGCAATTGCAAAGCAAACTTTAAATAATCACGAGATATTAGAAAAACAGATGAAGTGGTGACGATTTACTACCTACTTTCTCGTCCAGACTTTATGTTGTCCTAGCGACTATTCATAAAGCCACCGCCGAGAGGTATGACGGTGGGATATACAGGGTGTCCCAGCTATCATGCACCAAGATTTAAAAAACGAGTAAAGGCGTAACTCGAAAGAAACCAGGTGCATAATGTTTGCAGTACTGTGAAGAAGCGGACAGTATTTTTTTCTTTAATGACACTTAATTAACTAATTGTAATTAATTATCTAACTCGAGTAATACTCTCCTAATCACTAAAGTGTCAATGAGGCACTTGAAGGTAACCACGAGGGGCATCTAACTGCGGTATTTTCAGCGATGAACTAATTGCGTACACATTTATTATGACTGATAAAGGAAACCCGCGAAATATGAAAAATACCACGTGACGGCGCCTCCGCGCGCACCGTAAAGCAACGCCCTCAAACAGGCTGCCTCTGAGTTAGCCAGAATGAAATAAACAAAAGAAAGAAAGAAGAAATCGCGACCGAGTTTGTTCCTTATCTGCACACGCGTCCCGGGAATCTTGCTGTTGCTGCTCCTTCCATGCATGCTATTATCAAGGTGATGCGCTGTCTTTTCGGGCGGATAACACGCGAAGCAGTTGCTTTCAATCAGCTTTGTTTGGGGACGCTGCTTTACAATGCGCGCGTAAGCGTCGTCACGTGGTATTTTTCATATTTCGCGGGTTTCCTTAATCAGTCAAAATAAATGAGTACGCAATTAGTTCGTCGCTGAAAATAGCGCAGTTAGATGCCCCTCGTGGTTACCTACAAGTGCCTCATTGACACTTTAGTGATTAGGGAAGTATTTCTCTAGTTAGATAATTAATTACAATCAATTAATTAAGTCTCATTAACGAAAAAATTACTCTCCGCAACTTCACAGTACTGCAAACATTATGCACTACGTTTTCTTCGAGTTACGCAATTTCTCTTTTTTTAAATCTTGGTGCATGATAGCTGGGACACCCTGTATATTCTGCCCTTTCAGTTTTTGTTAAAATCGCAATCGTCACTATGGAATCGCCTATCACGCTTACCTTGAAGCCTTAAATTTAGGTCTGCGTACTGGCGTGTTGAAATATCAGCGCTAATTACCAATGGCGCACATTTTTTTAATATTTGTAACAAAACAGAACAACCCTACTACAGGCACATAAATACTACCAATGAATTAGATCATTTGGTCACCCTGAATAATTTGTTAGCTGTCACCCTATCGAATGTGTTAGCCACACTTTTGTTAAAAGTAAGCTTTAGTTAACGCTCAGTCACTGCATTATTTCTCTGACCACTGCAATTCCTTTTGCGAAAGCTATACTGGATGTGTGCATTACAATCAGTATGTCATCGTACCGCCTGACCCCCGGCCATCGTTCCGTGTGCTACATTGCGTAATCTTATAACAGATTATGCTGTTACAAAATGAAAGGGAAATTTTACGCGCGGAGCATAAGAAGAACTTTTTTGGGTAGGCGCTCTTTAATTCGTCCACAGCAGTACTCCCCTCTGACCTGCCTCGGTGGCTCAGTGGCTAAGGCACTGCTGAGCGCGAGGTCGCGGGTTCGATTCCCGGCCGAAGCGGCCGCTTTTCTGATGGAGGCGAAAAGCAAAAACGCCCGTGTTTACGAAATTTCGGCGCACGTTAAAGATCCCCAGGTGGTCAAAATTAATTCGAAGCCCTCCACTACGGCGCGCCTCATCGCCTGTGCTGGGTCGGCGCGTTAAACCCCACAATCAAATCAAATCAGTACTCCCCTCCGGATCGAGTAGCAGTAGAAGTAATGTAGCGAGTTGGGCAGTCAGTACAAGTGCACCTTCGAAAAAAAAAAGCAGATCTGAAAGAGAAAAAACTGCAGAACAAGCAGAAAAGATGATCGCTCGGCGAATGGGACAGTGTGAGGTACCGGCCGTCCTTTCTGCACGTGTCATCTGCTTTATTACTGTTTCTGCTTCCAAGACAAGGTCGAGGACTGCAGTTTCTTGCCAAGAGATTAAGTGCGCACCTTAACAGTTTTCCCTGACATATCTGTTGTTATTTGTACTTGTAAAAAACGGAGCTTGTCCACTGTACTGTCCTCAAAAATGGTCGTGGGTAAGGGACATCGAAGCCACTTGTAGTCAGCATCAAGTGGTTTAGCCACTGAGCCGCTCCTGCGGTCAAATTTGTCAAATATTACAATTTGCAGGTGTCGGACCTTTTAAACAAATTATGAAATGGAAAAAGTTTGCACACATCGGGCTTTCGCTGCTGCACACTGGAGCACTCCTGCAGCCTGATTGCTCCACTAAAGTTGCAGCTAGGGAAGGGCAAAGTCGTTTTATATCCCCTGCAAGCTGCGGAGAATGACATTTCCTTTGGTCAGCTTCCACTACGCTCGCGCTTCCAGCAGCAACAGACCATTGCTACATTGGTGCTCATTCATTTCCCTTGTTGTTACATAGAGTGTGATAGTGTTCAATTGTCTGGAGGGGGAAGTGAGCGAGCAGGTACGAAGTTGATGGTACGTGAAAGAAAAAAAAGCCTGAATTGCATTGACTGTGCAATGTCAACAACAGAGGGTCGAACCGTTTCGGCATGAACCGGTAACCGTTATTTCTTTTTTCGGTTCAGTTCCGGTTCGGGTTCAGCGTGCTCAAAAAATAACGGTTCGGTTCCGGTTTTCGGTTCGGTTCGGTTCCGGTTCGACACCCTGATATATATATATATATATATATATATATATATATATATATATATATATATATATATATATATATATATATATATATATATATATATATATATATATATATATATATATATATTGTATGTATATATATGTATACATATATATATATATATATATATATGTTTCTATAGCTTCCTTCTAGAACACAAACGTAATAAGTTTCTTTTTTTGGCCCGGAGGTAACTCATGCCGATGTACGAAAGCAAACTTTAAGCGTGTAGAAATTTCCCCCAAATGCCTGACGTAAATATGTTTCCGAAATTTCCTAGCATCTTTCAAGCCGCCCGCTTACGTACTCAGTTCTTGTGCACACACTAAACTCGTATAAACGCTGTACTTAAATTTCCTCATATTTGTTTGTCAGTTTCACTAACAGGAAGATAAATGAATTAATAAAGTTTACGTCTATTAAAAAGACGGAGTTACGTATCGCGTTGAGCGGCTAAATGACTTGCGTGGATGTACATAAAATAGCAGTTGAGATATGAAGATATTTTGCTTTTTAGACCGTAAAATGAACCCGAGGCTCACCACGTTTTCACAAAAACTGGAATATTCCAGCAAGTTTTACTCATGAGAATTTATCATGGCAGTTATCAATATGATGCTTCAGTACTTCTAAATCAGGCCGTGCCGCGCAGCAAGGATTAATAAGTAAGATTTTTGGAAAATTTATTACTACGGACATGAGAAGGAGCTGGGTGTGTTTTTATATTATTATGTTAAAGTACAGAAGAGCGGAAAGGCTTTAAACGGGATATTTTAAAAAAAGAGAGAGGTGTGCACAACCAGTACAAGTGGTAGACAAGAATAAAAAAGCGCCCAGAAATTTCTTTCGTTTAGCGATATAGCCGTACCATCGGCATGAACATCATCGCCCTTAATTAAAAACGCAGTAAACAGCACTACTCCCAACAATTAGGATCCCGAAATAAATGTTTTCAGGTGACCACGACGTTACGCTAACGTGGTTCCTCGACGACGTGCTCCTGAGGACATCCCATGAAACAGTGGCCACCTCTCAGGGTGGCTGGACGAACTTTGTCACACTGGGACCCCTGTTTCGGAAAGACCTGTGGTCGAATGTGACCTGCGTGGCAACCAGCAACGTTTCCCTTCCGGCAGCGACTTCCGTGCTTCTTGACGTGTTTCGTAAGTACGTGCAAAGAGCGCCAATCTGACGCGAACCTAAGTAAGCGTAAGTTTTGTGAGCTGGGAAAAGGCAAAAGGCAATCACAGCAGCAAGACTGGAAACCTGTACACCTTGTCGTAGCTTTAACCGAGTTAAGTTGTAGCTGCCACATGAGCGTGTTGTAAATAAAGTTTGTCAGAGTTTGCTTTGAAGGTTATGCAGTTTCGTTTGTTTTATTTTGTTTCGTTGACTGAATAAGTCACCAACGGCGGTCCGGGGTGAGGAGTTTGAACTCGAACTTTCTGCTTGCCTCAGACCTCGACGTGACACGGAAAGCCACCATTACACTTTCACAACAGCGCGAATGCACACCTTTACACACTCTCTTTACCTGATGGTCACCGAAGCATACTGGAGAAACATAAACCCGTAGGGACGCTGCGATTGTACTTCAAGCATTCTGATGTGAAACTCCCATCCTGACGCAAAAGGCGGAGGAAATGTCATCGAGGTGTGAGTGAAGCTAAAGGAACTCTTTCCATGGTTAGCCTTCATTGGGAGCGACGAAGCATTCCATCGTATAGCATAACATTCTAACAATAAACAGTGTTTAAATCAAAACATCGCAGAAAATATCTTGGTAGTTGAAATAGCGCCCCGTAGGCTCGTGCGCCCGACTCCGTCCTCTTTTTATTTTAATGCTAAAGTTTGCAAATTGGAATGCTCTCTTGCACGCGAATCATAACCATACGGCTTAAATCCCTCAGTCATTAAGCTGCGGTGCGCGCCACTTGTATTCTTTAGTTTTATTTATTTACCATAGCAGATTTACTCGTGAATGGCATAAGCGTATCTTCAGGCGGGGATACGGCCCGTTTGTCACATTGCGTGTCGTCATAGGCCGGTTTGTAATAGGAAACATTTGTCAGAAGACGGTTCGCCAAATGGGGAAGTTAATCATACCTGCGAAAATATGTTGGTAAGCGTGCTTAGTTTTCTTTTGAAGCGCATATGGAAAGCAGCGAAGTAGATAAGGCAATTAATGATGGTTAAAAAAGAGGGAGGCGAGGAAGACAGGTGTCACAATAAGTAAAACGTCTTGGAGAAGCCGTCACGAAAAACTTGCGCCGCCCCGCCCCCCCCCCCCCCCCCCCTCCTCCTCTTCATTGTTGTGGCCGCTTTGTGTGTCCTTGAGCATACTGTGCGAGACTTTTTTTACATTGCATGCTACTGAGAGAGGATTGCGAGAATCACGTGGGTTCGGACTGCATGTTTTCTTTTCGGCCTACATGTTTTCGTTTCTTTCGGCCTACATGTTCCGGATGCGCGGCCTTTCGGCGGCCGCACATCCGGAACATTTCATCATAGAATGCCAGACAAAGTAAACAGGTAGGGTAACATGCTTCTAACCGGAGTATGGATACAAGGTTAACGAGCCTGCGCAGAGCTGTGAGGCAGGCACGTGGCCCAATAAAAAAAAAATATATTTGAAGTGGGGCCGCGCCGATCCCGCGCCCCCATTTTCATTTTTGTGGGTGACTTGTGGGTCCGTGAGCTCTACATGAGGACGGAAAGATTTAGTGCAAGATTTTTAAGCCTACATGCTAATGAGAAAGAGTTTCGAGCATGACGTGGTTTTAGGCTAACATATTAACTTTTGTTTATTCTGCTTCATCTTGTTCACTTCAGAAGTGAAGGCCAGTCGGAGAGGACAAGAATGGTAATGTGATTCGAGCATAATTTTTGGTCTCTTTCGCGGATTTTTTGCTCATTTAGGGTAGTTGTATGCGCGATATAAAAGAGGTGCCTTTTTTGCACGCACTTTTACTCTCCATTTCGACATAGAGAGAGAGAGAGAGAGAAAGAAAACGTTTATTTGAGCTTTCTAAAGTGGGAGTGGTTCCCTAGTCCGGGAATCCATCAAGTGAGCAGAGAGCCTTCGCTCTGGATGCCAGGAGCTGCTGGACGTCCAGACGGTCGCTGGTCAACAGGTTCTCCCACAGCTCAGGGGCGGGAAGAGGGGATCGGAGAGGCAGAAGTTTGGGATTGCACACACACTGTATTATAACATGAGCTAGAGTTCCGGGTTGTGAACAAAACTGGCATACAGCAGAGTATTGAGTTGGAAATATACGATGCAGGCGAACTGGGTGAGGAAAGGTATTGGTTTGTAATCTGCGGAGCAGCGATTCTTCTTCCTTGGATAGTGCAGGGTGAGGAGGAGGGAAGTGTTGTCTGTCGGACCGGTAATATTGAGTGATGTCCTGATACGTTACGAGCGGGATTAACGATGTGGTTTCCTCGGAAGCCTGGAGAGAAAGGGCGCAGGCTTGCTGATGAGCAAAGTTGTTGCCCGTCAGGGAGGAATGGCCAGGAGTCCAGATGATATTAACTTTCCGGCTGGGTTGGTGTGGTAAAAGTAGCTTTGAAGTAGAAGGGGCCACTCTCCCGGCTAAGAAGCTTCGGCAGGCAGCTTGGGAATCCGTAATAATGATTGGGTACTTCGTGTGTATGAGCGCTAAGGCTATAGCTAGCTCCTCGGCAACCCAGGTTGATGATGTCTTGATTGATGCACAGGTAATGAGGGCGCCCTTTGTGGTGACTGTGGCTACTTTGTGTTGACCATTAGGGTAGGTACTAGCATCCGTATAGGCGACATCTGTTCTTTTTCCATAAATATTCTCATGTGCTTGGCTTTGGGCTTGTCGGCGGCCGGGATGGAGGTCAGGGTGCATATTTTTGGGTAAAGGGCGAACCTGGATGTTACTTCTCCAATGGTCAGGGAGGGGCTGACAGACAGTAGATTGCAGGCATGTGATATGAAGGCTGTTTAGGAGGGCTAGCCCTGCAGGTGTTTGTATAGAAGTAATAAGCACCAAGAGAGGGGGCTCGTACAGTCCGATGAAAGTCAATAAATATACGCTCTATTGGACCTTTGACGGAACAAGCAGCTTCAAACAGTGATAAGCCGCTAAAACTACGCCAATCGGTTGACCACTTTGAGGGAAGCCTCCAGGAGTACTGCGTATTGAATTGTGAAAAGTTGGAGAAATAAATGTTTTTCCATGTGTTCACATGGGCCATTCCGTGTCTTTCTTTACTGGTTTACTGCAGGTGTGGGAGATAATTATCTAATTAACGAGGTTGCAACTTAATTATAATTACACTTTCTAAGTAGCAATCATTACGCAGCATATTCAAGTGATGCCTTATCATCGCTTATAAACGTCTAAAAACGACCACCAACTTCGGTTTTCAACCCCTGTGACGAACTTTCTTAAGTGACTAATTGGCCTATGACGAATGGTGCCATGTGACCTATTACGAACGGGCCTATGACGAAACACCATGTGACGAACGAGCCTACACTCCTGTAGGCGGCATGTAGGCGTTCCCGTGTGAATCGCATTGATGACCAGCGGAAGCGACAAACTGTCACCTAAAGGCGTGTAGGCCCGTTCGTCACATGGTGTTTCCTCATAGTACCCATTTTATTGTTCGCCAAAATTAGGCTCATTTTCTCTCCGCTTCCTCCTTTTCTGCAGTCCCACCAACATCTGTCACAATCTGGAGCTGGAACCAAGAGCTGCCAGGGGATTCGAAATTCGTCCCCGTTGCTGGCGCATCTGTCGAACGTAGTTCAGTGGGCACCAACACCAACGAACTCGGATCAAGGCAATCGTCCATTCACTTGGGTGCTGAAAGAGACGCGATGTCTGAAACTGCGGGGACGGCTACGTTTACCCACGCACCTCGAAACTATGAGTGCGAGGCCACCGGAAGTCGACCACCCGCCAACGTCACGTGGTTTCTTGACGGGCAACCGCTGGACCCTACGTTGAGCCAGATTACGTTTCAGGAAAACGTCACCACAAGTATGCTTTTCCTGCCGGTCACAGTGCGTGAGAGAAAGCTGCTCGAATGCCGCGCAACCAATGGAAAGCTGCCCGAGAGCCGAGGGGTTGTTAGCCAGTTCCTGAAGATGGACCTGTCGCGTAAGTTTGTTTCCTACTGCGTTGCAAGCTGTAAAACTGTTGCGTTGAGATATTTATACTTCGTTGAGTTTTGTAGGTCAAAACGTATACTCACTGTTTCGTTCGGGAAGAAGCCGGGCTATTTTAAATATATCTGTGACATAGGACTTCAATATTGGTTGCAGTAAAATATTCTGCGTTACATATGCAAGGTTTTGTTAGGGCTGCAGTAATTACAGGATGTGCTCAATACAGCCTGTATCGGGTGTATATAACAGTGTGAGTCGATTCTGTACTGTACTCGTTTTCGTGAAACGGTCGTAAATAAGCGTTGAGTTGACTGCTGTTCGTTTGTGTCCAACTTTTTAAAGCGAAGCTTTGTAAGCCTCACTGATGGCGTTCGATGTTGCGCCAACATGCACTGCAGAAAAGCCAACTTTACACAATTAGTTTTACAAAACGAGGATGTCGATAAGCGAAGACACATAAAGTGCCCCGAGAAAAAAAACGTTTGCCTGGCCGGAATGGAACCCCCGCCCTTCCCGTTATGAAGCCGGCGTCTATCCGATTGGGCCATTTCTACCCAGTCGAAGAAGTATGCGTTTTGGACTTTGATTTTAACTCACATTGCCTGGGAGAAAGGTTCCCGTTTTAACCATCTTTCTATGACAAAACGGTTTTTTCGAAAAACCTTATAGCTAGTTGGCATTTTCCCTGTTTTCACTTATTCGCACGCAGAGAGGATGGAAGTGAGAGTTGGCCTGGGCAGTCGCCTCAACGGGAGCAACATCAACGAAGGCGACGACGTGTACATGGAGTGCTCCGTACTGGCTGCCTCCCCCGTCACTGAGATCAGCTGGCGCCAAGACGGGCGCGAACTGAAGACGGGGGACAACACACCAGGGCTGCTCGTCTCCTCCCGGTTCCTGGTGATCCAGAACGTTGCGCTGAGCAACGCGGGCCGCTACACGTGCAGAGCAACAAGCGCCGATGGCGAGGCTGCGGAGAGTGCACCCTTTGAACTTCGCATCAGGCGTGAGTTTGGTCATCACATTCCTTCGTCATCATCGGAATCGCATTTATCTTCACTGCATGTCGACGGCCTCTCCAATGGACATCTAACCGTTCTTATTCGTTGCCTATGCTGGTGCTTTGTTTGCCCTGTATTTTTTTTACCTCATCCTTCTGAATTGTAATCTCCTTCCCTCTACTTGACCGTATTGCAGTTGTCCACAGAATATGTGCAGCCTAATTTTACTTGACACTGTATCTGTGAGTTAAAATATTCGATGTAGAACATGGCAACGAGGATTGCAAATAATGGAAGGAAAGAGTGGAATGGAATAATGGAATAATGGCTTTTTTTAGCAAGGCGGCCGACAGGCATGGTCTGTGGGAATGGCACATGGGAGCGAGGGTACGGGAAGATCGTTGAAATATTGTTCACGGCACTCAAAGCGCTCACCTGAGCAAGTCAAGTCTGATTACGCCAATTGGAATGCCACAAGCAAGCACCATTGTAGAAGCGGGGAAGACACTATGAAATAAGAATGTTTGTTTGTTTCCCTATTTCCAACAACCAAAAAATATTACAAGGAAGATGTGCCTAACGTAAATATCACCCGTCGACAACGTCATACGAGCAGTTGCTTATGGAGAATATTGATAACAGCAGACAAATTGCCCCCCCCCCCGTTTTTTCCACATAACTCAGCCACGACGTGACAAAGGAAAACATTGACGTGTCCAAGAAATCTAATGTAGAAAAATCCATGCACTCCACTTAGTACACACTTTGCGTATCACAAGCATACATGAGATTTTGTGTTACATGATAATTTGTATTACAACAATAATAGAAAGCACGAAATAAGAACACCGAAAAATATTTAATACTTGTATTGAGGCCAGCTTCCCTTCGGTGATACTTAAGGAGTCGTTCGGGAGCCAGTAAGGATGTGCTTCAAGAAGCTCCTTTAGACACAGGGTGTGACGAACCGACATCATACTACTTTATCGAGACCTGTTTATAGACTGAATTGAGTTTTTTCTGCAATATTTGCCGATGATTCGTGGGGCACTAGTGGTCTTCAGCTGAACTATTTGGGCGTTCTTGTTTTGTAAGGAGCTGGTTGTGGTCGGTTGAGTAGGATCAGCCTGCCCAGATGATATAAGAAAGGTTGGGTTTACTGTTACTACCAGAGTAGCGGGGCCGAGGACCCGTAAAATATATTTATCTATCATTCATAGCTCAACCATTCGGGATTTCATCCACACTATAACGTTTCCTCGTTGCTACGGTTTAAAGCCGGGCTAGGGCCATAGCCACTGCAAGTGACACCACCCATTTCCTTGCAGACAGGCCACGGTGCCGGGCAACTCAGGTGCGGACGTTCCTGGCACGAACCAACGAGACCATGAACGTTAGCTGTGACGTGAGAGCGGATCCGGATGACGGTCTGCGCTACTTGTGGGTTGCCGAGGACGATGCCGGCCACAGGCGACGCTCGTGGAAGGCGAGCAGCAGTGAGAATGCGGACGGCGACCAGGTGCATGAGGTCGGCTCGAGCTGGCTGGAGGTTCTGGTCGACGCCTTCCTCTTCCACGCCACGCTGTACTGCTGGGCCAAGAACGACGTCGGCACGCAGCGGGAGCCGTGCCGATACCGATTCACGCTTAGGCGTAAGGGTTCGGTACAAGTCTTTGGGAGAATAGCAGTCACATAGTGAGCGAAAATTTAAAGCGCAACAAATTTAGACACAAGACGAATGACACAGGGACAAGCGCTTGTCCCTGTGTCATTAGTATTGTGTCTAAATTTGTTGCGCTTTAAATTTTCACTATGGAGTACCAACTAGCTCGAACCCTCACGTTGCTAAGACATAGTGAGCTGCAGTCGCTTTTTATGGTCGGCCTAATAAATGATCGGCTCACACCATTTCCTGAACTGTTTTAGCACTGATCACCAATAACTGCTAAAGGAGCCATAATAACTTGCATCTCTGAGCGTGCCTGCAAATTTATAATGTAATATTTATTTATTTACTATTCTTATTTACTTAATATTTTGTTTACTTTTTGACATTACTTAATTTACTTACATTATTTAGAATATTTGAAGGTGGCCAAGCGGGCTCGATGCCTGCGAGCACGCGTGCAAGAATCGTGTCTGCATGCGTTCACTGGTGTATATGTGTATGTGCATGTGTGAGTGTGAGTGTGAGGGTGCGTGTGAGTGCGGCTGTGTGCGTTTGAGTGCAGGCATATGTGCACTTGTTTCCCATGTAGTTGAGCATGTTGCCTGTGTATACGTCGGTCTTTGTGAGCGCATTTGTCTGTGTACCTGTATGCGTGGGTATGTTACAGGGAGGGTTTTAATGCGCTTTATGTCCTTCAAGCTTTCATTTTCAAAAGAGAAAATTTTGTGACCGCGGTAACATTTGTTGTAATGTGAAGCGGTAATGAAAAGCTTTGAGCTTTATTCAATAACCTTTCACTACACCGCATATGGCTTTGTGGACGCACGTTTTGTCACGAATTGTTGGATATATAGTGCCCCTTAATCGTTCTAGAATACTGTGGCAGCAAAGATAACGAATATTAGTCGTACCTAACACTTTCCGCGGTTTCTCGTTTGTTTATCAAAATTTTTCACAAATATCGCGACTTGTCTCTACCCCATCTCCATACCTACTTCCTTTTCACTGCCGTGATTCCAGGTGACCCTGCCCCAAGTCTGAACTGTAGAGTGGGCAACTACACGGACAACTCATTCTCCCTCTCCTGCACTTCCACGCGGAGTGAGTATTCCAGGGGCGACGCTAGAGTGGCTCCGGAGTCGCGGCTCCGAGTTGAGCTTTTCGAAGTGGGAGCCGGAAACCGGTCAGAGCGGGGATTCTGGACCACGGCAGAATCCAGCGAGTCGCACTTCCTGACCGGCCTCAAGCCAGCCACCGAATACCTTGTCGTCGCCCGGAGGGAACCGGAAACGGCTTTGTTCACCACTTACGTCAGGACCCTGGCCCCAGCGCAAACGCTTAGAGGAAGCAACGGTGAGAAGGACGAAATAACAAGCCGCGTATATTGCTGGTTATATTGCAGTCGATACGGGATACCCCACTCGATAGCGGTGAAATGTTTCCTACAATTCCAAATACAAATTGTGCTATACGTACAAAAACGTTGCAGGAAATGCTTTGCAGTTAAAAATAAGCAATAGCAATATTTTCCGCTCAGATTGTACGGAAGATTGTCTGGCAGATTATCAGATTGTCCGGCTCAGATTGTCCCGCTCAGATTTACCGGCACTTATATCTACCCCGGCACTACAAAAAAAAGTGTAAGGGAAAGAACGGTACGACAAGAAATAAAGAAAGATCTAGGCGAAGTAATATATACAGCTGCTGCTCTTGCTTCGCGCAGTTTAATTTCGAAATATGCTCGGCTTTCTGGCTATCTTATGCGCAGATTCATGACCAGCATATGCCGTCGAGACGTCCTGGGCATTCACTGCGGCAATCTTCGTGGGCGTCGTGGTGTTGGCTTCCCTGTGCCTGGTATCGACCTGCGTTGGACTGTGGCTCAAGTGTAGCCGGAGAGAATCTCGACAGCAAAGAGTTTCGGACGGCCACAAGCAAGCGGAACACAAAGCGTACCTCGCTACGGATGCATCGAGTGGCTCACACAAACAAAGCTGACGAACTCGGGGAGCACCCGGTCGACAGACAAACGCACAAGTTAATCCCACTTCGAAAGACCTAATGAAAAACAGAAGGGAGGTCGCTATTTGTTGCCGGGAAAGCTGCTTGAGAATACGTAAACTTATTTATCAGGAGTGGTTTACTGAAATCAAAGCACTGCATCTCCTCATCGATGCTGGGTTTCTTTTTGCTTTTCTTAGAGCAAAGCATAGCAAGAAACAAAAACCGCTGACTGTAGCTGAGGTTGGTTTCTTCTCACTTGTTTTTTAATTGTTTTCTATTCTTGCAGGAAAACAAATCAGCTCCAACGAGGTCACCAGATAAAGTGGCAGGCAGGTTTAAAGTGTGCTGCGAGAGCAAGATTCGTTGTTTCGTCACTTCACGTAGATTTTGATATAACATAATTAGCGTACCTTGGTTTCCAAGGTTACGCTTCTTTAAAGGTTACCTCAGCCTTTCAACTTATTTGTGGTTGGGCGCTGCATGAGAGTCCAGTAGCAGTCTTCACGGTGCCAAAACTATCCAGGCTTCGTGCCACTTTACGCTGTCATAAATGCGGGTTTGCTTGTTTATTCGGAAATGCCAAGATCATCCGACCAACCGTATATGGCGCAATAAACGGTAATAGCAGCTGTCAGGAAATGACTTCCTATGTTTCCTGTTTGAACCTAAAGGTAGAGCAAATGAAGCTATTTAGAACACAATTCATTCAACAAAAATGTTCATTTTAGCTATGTTTACTGGTTTGGTCCACACAAAATCTTTCCTTGCCTCGCGCCAAATTTTCGGCATAGGTAAGGACTACCTCCTGTAGTTGATGTTAATTTGGACCACTGATCTTAACCACAGCTTCTTCGAGCTGAATGTGCCTTCCCTTTTCCTGAGACGAATCTGAAGGACGACCCTTGAAGACTGAACCCAAGAATAGTTCGGATGGCAAGAAGGTAGTGGATGTTGTAATTTGAGAAATAATAAATAATGTAATTTGAGAAACATTTTGGCATGTCTCCGCCTTTTCTTTGCACCACCAATTGAACAATTCCTGAATTTAAGCTAGAAACAAAAGCAACGATTGAGAAAAAGGGGGAAGCAATTTTTTACCTGCTTGCTATTGACCGTTTACAGCGAGCAGTTGGGCTGATCTACAGGGACGTTGGCGCCGCACTCGCCATGAGTGGCCTTTAGAGCGGGGCGGTTTCGATGTCCGCCGTAGGCTCCCATGGTGCTCAGCGAAATGCGCAGTCATGAAATGTGGAAGTCACGGGGGAAAACGTGATCCGTAGTCGGATGAACCAGCTCAAGGTGTGGCACGAATCGCCTTGCAAATCTCACCGGCCGCAACTTCAGAAACGCTGTTCGTGTGTGCAGCCTTTCGCAATGCACCGCTTTCCGCACAGTGAGCGCCACACGGAGAGCCGGCGTCGTTCGATCGCCGGTCACTGACGGAATAATTTTGTTCCAAGTACATCGCCAAGGGTGACTTTTCAGACCGTAACGGAAGGCTGTCCGCAAGCGTAGTGTAGTCCACACCAATCTACCTCGACACGCTTATCATGCCTACTGTTGTGTTTACGTGTTGCCTGCGTGTCGTCACGACGAACGAGCAAGCTTGGGTGTTTAAGCCGATCGGAGAGGCGACTCCCAGATTCTTTTCTAGTTTTCGCAAAGCATATCAGCTTTGCTATGGTGTAGAATATCTGGTAGAATACCAAACGCCGTTCATCGCACCGCTGGCACCCCAAAGCCCCGCCGCTCGGCGCTACCGCTAACCAGTCATTGCCACTCGTGACGAGCGCGGAAACCTGGCTTCAGTAACCATTGCGCATGTTCCGTCGCACTGTAGGCCTCTATAATGCACGTTGGCGCAACTAGAGCTAAGCCGTAGCGGCAGTTGCTTTGCGTAGGAGGCTGTAGCTTCGACGTTATTTCCAACTCGGTTAATAATCCGTGCGCTAAGGGAACCGTACAGTCGCGTGCGATTTGAAGATAATCGCACGAGCTTCGACCGATAAAGACGATGACGCCCCCGCGCGGCATTTTTCGGTGCACCTGGGACAGAGTTTATGCATTCTCCTCTCCCTCGGTCGCTGTTCCCTCCAGCAGTCATCCCTTCCGCGGCTAGTTAACCACATTTTCCGCTTTGTGGTTATTTTGTGTGGTTGTAATCACGTGTGCGCTTTATTCTTGGTTATCGTGAGCAGTGATGGCACCCATTGTTATAAATGCCCGGTATTTTCTAATAATGTGTTTGTGCGCACCTTTTCCAGAACTGCTGTATGATACGACAAGTGGGATGTCGTCCTTGCGTGCGCGATAAAAAAAGAAGGGGTCATTGGTTTAACCGAGGGAGTGATGGCTGCTTGAATAAACAGCGACCGAGGGAGAGAAGAATGTGTAGGCTAGGAACCAGGCGCAGTGAAACAAGCCGCGCGGGGGAGTTATCCTCGCGGTCGGTCAATGCTCGCCCGATTACTTTCAAATCACACGCGACTGTACATGCTCATCAAATAAAAGTGAGCCAGCCAGCGAGACAAAGCCGTTTAAGTTACATCAGGGGGCGGCAACCTCTTGAGGTGGAGAGCTGAGTTGCATGAAGCCGACACGGTAATGGGACGGACACCAAATAGAGGCGGGGGCGGCGGACCTTTTTTGGCCCGGTGCAAAGAAAGGAAGTGAAGACGTCATTTGGCTAAGCATGAGGTTGGGAAGCAATGACAACTGGAACAGACCTTGCTTTGCTTCTGTCTTAGCCAATTTGAAATTAGAATTGCCATGTCAGCCTTCAGAAGTGAGAGGAGGAGGAGGGGTTCTGACGTCGTGCCCGGGGCCGCAGTGTCCTTCCTTGCGTGCGGCCAGCTCACCGCAAGTTGACGCTCCCGTGTGCGTTGAAATGGAAAAGAATGCCGTCAAACAGCCATAAAATGCGCGAACTGGAGTCGGCCGATGGGCGCTAGTCAGAACGAAGCTTTAAAAATGTTTATGAGCCATTTCTCGGAACTAAGTAGCTTCTGATGGTTGGCGCACAATACACGTCCGATAAGTCCTCATTCAGCGATACTCCAAAATAATTGCAAAATGTGCACATAAAGTCGCTCCGGCGCTCGTTGATGCGCCCCGGCCCCTTGAAAGCCACGACGAGAAACACGTCCGAAAAGGCCAGAAAAGCCGAAGGACGTCCCATTGTCCAACATGGCTGCGCCCAGGCCGCCGCTCTGTAAACAGAATATATTTGGTTGCTTCTTGCTACTGTTTCACTACTTCAAATATGAGGTGTTCGAAAACAGTTATGCTTAGTCTCCGTCATACAACAAACATATTACGGTCAGAACATGCAGTAAAAGGGTGATCAACAGCAGTGACCACTTTTGAAACGTGCTACAAAAGATAAAAAGTGCGATTTCAAATATTTCTTTTACTTGGGCCGCATTGAACGCATGGCGTAATCGTTCTTTGACGGTTCTTCACCTCATTCGCTCTACGATTATTGCTGCCTTTTTCTATCAAGAGCAATCGATTGCATGCACATATCAATGCTATAATAAATGTACCAAAGAAAACAAATATATAAACGCCTTCTGACTTTTGAGTGGACATCATGATGTCCCTTATTTAGGGCAGAGCTGTTTGGCAATGTCTTAGTGCTGCGTTCTTTCCTCCGCTTTTTCATGGCTCATTGTTTCGGAGCACGAAAATGCTGTACAGCCGGTACAATTTAAAACAGACAGGAAAGGTAAGCAAGCCCTGCTTTCGTGATAAATTACTAGCAGCCAGCTCAGTGAGCGCGCTGAATAATGAAGTCATGGGCGGTCGCACAATTCCAAGAAGAAAAAAACGTGGCGCAAACTAGACGTGACGAAGAAAACAAGGTAAGACATGTATAGGCGCCTGCATATGTTTTACGTTGTTTTCTTCGTCCACGTATAGTTTGCGCCACGTTTTTTCTTCTTTCTTAAAGTATGTACCAACTAGCTCAGCAACAAGTCTTGTTAACAATTCCAAGCTTTGTCATTAGGAACCCTCCAGAAAAGGACAGCTGTGATAGATTGAACGTCCGGCGGAATGTTAAACTCCCATCGAACACGCGAGAAATTTGATTAATAGCCACCGCGTGAGAGAGAGAGAGAGAGAGAGAGAGAGAGAGAGAGAGAGAGAGAGAGAGAGAGAGAGAGAGAGAGAGAGAGAGAGAGAGAGAGAGAGAACAACTGTGTTGAATCGCCTGCAGTTCGGTTAGGCTCCCTCCACACGGGGGAGGGGGTGCTGTCACCGTGACGCGGCCTAGGCGTCGACCCGGGCATCCCTTGAGGTCTGCGCACGAGCTCCATCCACAGGTCCCGGAAGGCTAGCACCCTCTTCTCCATCAGCTTCGCCCGGTCGCTGCTTCTTAAGGGCTGCCGAGACCTGCTAAGCGGCCTTGAGTTGTGTGTCATAGTCATAGCTCCTCGTTGCAGCCTCCAGCTGCGGTGGGATCGTCGTCTTTCCGGTGGCCTCTGGCGGATTTAGGCTACAGTGCCAAAGGATGTGTGTCGCGAAATTCATGTCCCTCCTTGACGGGTTTTCTTGCCGCTCGCCATTTTTGGGCCGAGAGGAGACGTACCGCATAGCGAAGGAATGTTTTCGCCGCCATTGTCGCACTCGGGTCGGCTGGCCATGTGTTTCGAGGAGAGAGGTGGGCGAGAGTGCCGCGGCCTACGGAAGGCTGTGCTCCGCGAATTCTCGGAAGACGCGCGGCCCGGTGGACTGTGTGCGTGGTGCAGCGCGAGGTTTGCGGGGAGAATGGGTTGAGATCTGGCGGTGGCCGGACAGACGGCCGGGACGCGGTGTCGGCCTTGAGGGCTGTGCTGGGGAGGCCGAGCGATGACGGCGGTGAACTCCGGGTCTCCGAAGATCGCCTCGAGGAGGTGAAAGTGCGCGGCCGAAGTTCGCCCAAATTGCGTCGCTGATGAGCGGCGCCCCACCACTGACGACCGACAGCCTCCGTCACCCCGGCGAGACCATCAGCCGGGCCGCAGCTAAGATGTTCTCACCTTCTCCGAGAACTTTGATCATTATCTAACAGAATGCCCACTCTTAATAAATGAAAAGAAAACACTCGTTAAAAAACTAGGAGAGCACTTAGAGAACAGAAAACCGGAAATAATTAAGAAAGAGGAAACAAGAATAATTTTAGAAGAGATGGTTTTAAAAATTAACGAATTCATTCTACAAGCATAAGAATAGACCAAACATAACAGAACACCAACACGATCAATCACGACAATACAAAGATGGGATATGATACGGGATGGAGCAGAAACGCCATGTTGGTGAGGCTTCCTCCGCCCACATCTCCAATCATTCCCTTCGTACACCATAACAACACAAGGAAACCAAGAAGAACACCAAGAACACATAATCACAAACCATCAGGCGTAACATATCTATATACCCGGTCAAGTCAGGTCACGAACAAATTATGAAGAACAAGATCAACAAACCAAGATCAAAGAATCAAGAATCAAGTAAAGTTCAGGATCAAGAACAAGAACAAACAACACAAGACGTCTACCAAGTATCCAAGTCGACAGTGAAGATCAATTTTTACAACGAAGAGTTCTTAAGCTTTAGTGTTTGTTATTTTTCTTTTAATACTTGTAGAGTTTTCTGATTTTTTGTTTCAAAAAAGGAAATTTTCCTTTCATGTTCAAAAACAAAGAGCCCGCTGATAGTTTTCCCGTTCCCGGGAGTGGTCGCTGATCTATCTTCTCTTCCTCATTACCCCTTTCTTTTCCTGCCCCAACCACCTTTGTACCACTACCTCAACCCATATTTCTACCCACTCCCCTTCCCTTTCTCTCCCTGCGATACATATGTGGTGCCGGCTGGGAACGTCTTTCCCTCTCACAGTCACCTCACCTCACCCTTCTGCGGACTCTTTCTACTCGTCTTCTCTGTTGTATTTCTCTAAGTGCTCGGAGGGAAGGGAACTGTGCTCGGAGGCAAGGCCTCTGTCAGGCTAGCCGCCTTTTGCCTTCCCTCCGTTTTTCTGTACTCAGAAAAAAAATAAACTTAAAAAAAAAAAAGTGGACTGCACGGGCTTCTTATATATCCGCCTCCTTCAGTGCACCACGCTGTATGTGTTCTTCGCGGGCCTTTGTTAGCAGTTGGGGGAAGCCTCCAACCCCGCCTATTGCTCTACTATCCTCCTTCATTTACTGTCGCCTCCTTCTTGGGCTCGTAACGGCGAGTACCGTTTCATTCATTCTCATCAATGTGCTCAATGTCGGTCTCTTGGCAGCTCTGACCCCGACGGGGTGTCAACTGCAGTGTGTTATTAAGTTGTCAAACCTTCTGTCTGTCTGTTCTTGAATTCCTGTGTATGTGGTTAAAGTAAATCTGGCTTGTTTTGAGACTGTTATCCCGTGCCCCGTCTCGTGCCTCACGACAGCGGCCAATCAGGCGTGGACCTATCACCGGTTAGCAGGTCCGAACCACATCCTCTATTCGTATCCAGGGGGAGTTGTTTGTCGGTCCTCCCGTCCGAGACATCGGTCACTAAATTACTTCTAAATTCTGTGACAATGTGAGCTGCCGTGGTTCGTTCCTTTGTGCACAGTCTACATGCATCACTGTTGTACCCACTGGGGCTAATGTGTTTGGCAAGCACCAGGGTGAGCAGGGATCCTGTTTGTGCAATTGTCTATACAACACTGCCTCAGCTCAGGTGAGACCCGGGTGAGGGGGCGGCATAGTCCGTCTGTTCAGTATGTCGTTGAAGCTGGTCATCGTGTCTTTGGTGATGTCGATCGTCCCGTTTTTCGTTTCAAACAAGGAAATTTTCCTTTCATGTTAAAAAAAAAGCCCGCTGATAGTTTTCCCGTTCCCGGGCGGTGGTCGCTGATCTATCTTCTCTTCCCCATTACCCCTTCCTTTTCCTGCCCCAACCACCTTCGTACCACTACCTCAACCCATATTCCTACCCCTCTCCTTCCCTTTCTCTCCCTGCGATACATATGTGGTGCAGGCTGGGAACCTCTTTCCCTCTCACAGTCACCTCACCTCACCCTGGATCGGCCTGGCGGGCTGTCGCGCGGTTGGTGAGTCCTCGCGCGACTGCGTTGGCCGTCTCGTTGTGGTTGGCGTTCCCCCGTCCTGATATGGTGTTGCCCATGTGGGCCGGGAACCATTTGATCACCCCAGTGCAGGTTCGTTCGGCTACCTCGAAACTGAGGAGCTATACCCTAACACCATACTAGGCTTCCGAGAGCGCCTGAGTACCCAAGACACCATGATCCTGTTGCAACACGAAATACTCGACGTGACCACCCCCACCCGCGACAACAGGGCGGTGCTCGGTCTCGATCTGCAGAGCGCATTTGACAAGGTACGGCACTCTGCCATCCTGGCGCAAGTATCGCGACTGAACATGGGCAGGCGATCATTCGCATACATCCACGACTTCCTCTCGGAACGCACCGCCACGATACACGTGGGTGACCTCGAACTACCGCAGAAATCGCTAGGCAGCACCGGAACGCCCCAGGGCTCGGTAATCTCCCCGCTGCTTTTCAATATCGTAATGATCGGCGTGGCCAACCGGCTAGCGGAGATACCCCAGGTTCGCCATACCATATACGCGGACGACATCACACTGTGGGTTCCCGGAGGCTGCGACGGCCACATCGAAACGACCCTACAGCACGCGGTAGACACTATCGAACAACACCTCGAAGGCTCCGGCCTCGTCTGCTCCCCCCAAAAGTCAGAGCTACTAGTGATACCCCCACCGGGCACACCTCGCCACCGCATAACCACCGCAGCAATCACCGTGCGCACGAGAGACGGCACCGTCATCCCGCGAGTGCAGTCCCTCCGAGTTCTCGGCATGATACTTGAGAGCAATCGCTGCAACGGCACTACAGTCAACCGCCTCACCACCAAGCTCACGACAGCCACCCGCCTCATCAGGCGAGTGACCACACGGCACCACGGCATGAAGGAGGCCAGCCTCCTCCGACTGATACAGTCATTCGCCATCAGCCACGTTGCATACGTGGCAGCATATCAACACTGGAAAACGCCAGAACGAGCCAAAATCGACGCCGCGATACGGAAGACGTACAAGGCGGCCCTCGGGCTCCTCGACAGCACAAGCACGGCGCGGCTCCTCGAGCTGGGCATCCACAACACCCTCGACGAGATCGCCGAGGCCCACCGCACGGCCCAGCTCGAGCGGCTCTCAACCACGCGCACCGGTCGCTCCATACTCGACCGGCTAGGCTACGCATCCAGAGCAGTCTCAACCTCTAGTACACGCCCGCTGCCAGACGCCGTCACGCGCAGACTGCGGGTTAATCCCATACCAAAGAACATGCATCCCGAGTACAACCGCGACCGACGAGTCGCCCGAGCCAAGGCCCTCACGGAGCTCTACGCCCGCGACACCGGTGCCCTTTACGTTGACGTCGCCGAGTACCCCGACCGACCCGGCACGTACGCAGCGGTGGCAGTCAGGGCTACCACCGGTGACATCTACAGCGCCTGCAGTCTCCGCGTCCCGGTCGCGCGTCATGCCGAGGAGACGGCCATTGCCCTGGCCCTGACGGACCCTCAGTGCACCACAGTGCTAAGTGATTCGCGCTCCGCGATACTCAGTTATGCGCGAAACAGTGTGTGTGAAAGTGCAGTGAAAGTGCGAAGCAACACCACGACCCCATCAGTGTCCGCCACGTCCCTTCGATGGTTCCCGGCGCACATGGACTCGCTCGGCTCCAGCAACGGCCACGCCAATCGCAACGAGACGGCAGATGCCGCCGCGCGCGAACTCACCAACCGCGCGGCGACCCCTCTCGCCTCTCGTTCGGCTAGGCAGCCGGCCATCAACCACGAACCCCTCACGACCTATACCGAGGTCCTCCAATGGTACCGGCTCAGCCGACGAACTATGCCACCACCTCATCCTCGGCTCACAAGGGCCGAGGCCGTGCTCTACAGACAGCTAAAGACAAACTCTGTGATCACACCCGTGTTGGCGCAATACGTGTGTCCGGGTGCCTACGACAGCGTGCAGTGCTGTGTGTGCGCGAGAGCAAACGCGACTCTGGCCCACATATTGTGGGATTGTGAACGCAACCCAGACGAGGCGGCCGCCCCGACGCGGCTGCCGGACAGTTTCACGAGTGCCATGATTTCGTCCGAATACACGACCCAACTCCAGGCCGTCCAGCAGCTCGAGGCAGCTCTCGCACGGCAGAGACTTGGGGAGGCGGCGAGGCCGAGGGATCCACCCCCTCACTGCCCGTCAGCCGAGTCAGTCGACGCCTGCGGCGCACACCACGAGGACGTCCAGGCCGCGTCACGATAGGGTGCCTCTCTAGGAGGCGATCCTCTCGTTCTGCAGGCTAGCCAATAAAGTTGTCTCTCTCTCTCTCTCTCTCTCTCTCTCTCTCGTCTTCAGCCTTGCGTAAGATACTTGTGGCCTCACTGCACTCTCTGCTCTTGGCGTAATTCTGCACCGCTGTTGGAGAGTCGCACAACACCGTCGTGCAGCTGGGGTCGGTGATGGCCAGGGCGATGGCCACCTCTTCTGCGTGGTGCGCTATCGTGGCATGGATGCTTGCCGCAGTCCTTGTAACTCCCGTTGGTGCTTCTACTACCGCCGCCGAGTAAGCGCCGTTACGGTTTTGATACACCACCGCGACGACGTTGACACAGTCGTTGTCTCTAGCATAGAGGTCTATGAGGGCTTTGGATCTTGCTAGTCGTCGCTCCTTGTTGTGCTCTGGGTTCATATTCCACGGTATCTGAGCTGTCGGCTGATATTGTCCGGTAGCGGGACTTCGCTCTGTGTCCTGCCCACCGTGGATGTAAGGGCCAGGTGTCGTAATATGCGCCGCCCATTCCTCGTCTCGGATTTTCATTCGAGTTGTGCCGTACGCTGCGCTTCGGCTATTTCGTCCAGGGTGTTGTGGACGCCCAGGGCCATGAACTTGGCGGTATTCGTGCTCGGTAGGAGCCCAAGCGCTGTCTTGTATGCCTTATGTATGGTGGCGTCAGTTTTGGTGCGCTCGCACGGCCGCCAGTTGTGGAAGGCGGCCACATACGCTATGTGGCTGATTGCTAAGGATTGGACGAGGCGAGTGAGGCTTTCGTCTTTCATTCCCGCTCGTCTGTTAGATACCCTCCTGATGAGGCGCATTGCTGCGGCCGCCTTCGCTGCAAGCTTGGTGACCGTCGCGCCCAATAAGCAGTCCGAGCACTCGATACGTATCTTGTCGACCTCCAGTATGACTTGTCCTCCTTCCGTACGGATCGTTATCCGGGGGTGTTCGTATGTTGCTTCCATATGCCTCCTTTTCCAGCCCGCTCCCTTCGGCGGTAGCAGGAGCAGTTCTGAATTCGATGTGGAGCAGACGAGCCTGGACCCGAGAAGTTGCTCCTCGATTGCGTTGACTGCTTCCTGCATCGTTGTTTCTATGTAACCGTCGCTTCCTCCTGTGACCCATAATGTGACGTCGTCGGCGTAGATTGTGTGTCGGAAGTCCGCTACTCCTGCAAGTCGGTTTTCCACGCCGATCATAACGAGGTGGAAGAGTAGCGGGGAGATCCCTGATCCCGAGGGGGAGCCGACGCTGCCGAGCTGCTTCTCTGATAGTTTCAGGTCCCCACAAAAATTTCGGGGGTCGGGCCGTGAGGTAGTCTTTGATGTAGTCATATGTCCGACTCGGTCGCTACCACGCCGATAAGACGCGCCCAAATATCGTAAAATTTGCGCATTACAAGGACAAATCCAAAATCCTAGTCTTCGCGGCAATTAACGGACACGCCCTTCTTCATACGGGAGGACTACTCAGCACGTGTGCGCGTCGCAAGACAAAAGATATACGCTTTCGGTCAGCAGAGCAACGCGGTGTTCAAAATGCGCTTTGACAAGCTCACCATCGATAAGAAGCACTACGTCTACAATGCAGCCACCGATTCTGTCGTCGAACTAACCTCATAGCAATCGCAACGTGCCCATAAACCCATTCTCGCCCATCTTAACGCACCAAGAAAACTTTTTCAAGCCATTTCAGCTTCTCATAACACAACCGTAATGCTCACTAACGTCCGGAGCTACATGCCCAAGAAAGAAACTGTAGAAGCCCTCCTGGAAGATAACAGTAACAGCTGGTAACAAAAATATTTTTTGCTTGACTGTCCTGTAGTAGCAGTAGTGTTCAAATATACTATGTTCAAACATGCCCTAGTACAAGAATACTATGAAAATGATACTTTGGTTGTTGGGATGGTAAAAACCATCGCAAGTGCTGGGAATTATGCAAACAAAATAAATGAAGAAAACTTGAGAGCTTTAGACGAACTGCAAGGAGATATTTTGGGATTGTAAAAAGGTTAAAAAGTTCTACTCTTGGAAAGCTGTCAAGTGCGGAGTAGTGATTCCCCGGAAGAGCTGTCGCACTTTCCTCCGCTGCCACCCCTTACGCTCTTCCCTCCGCTGTCCAACACCTCTCTTGATGTATTGGAAAGATTTCAACTCCATTTTCCTGCTTTCGCAGAGCTTTCATCCTGCATCCTTTTTATGTTTTGTTTCTTGTTCTGCCGTAGATAGCACGAGCGGGAGTTTTGTTCATGTTGTGCTAGCTTTCATACCGCACGTGCCGGAGCCTCTATGCGCCATTCTTAACGCCCCAGTTCTCCTTCCGCGGCCGCGTTGCTCCACTTAATGTCGCAAAAAAAACTCAACCAGCATCCCAAACTAAATGAACATGTGGCTGCCATTAAGTACATATACTTTGCCTCAAATGTACCTGCAGTTATATTTGCGCTAAATAATAGGCACAGTGCCAGCAATTCCAGGAGGTTCGAATGGTTCTGCCTATGTACACTTCTTGTTCAATTATCCCGTTAACTTTTGGCCGGAAGGCTGAATCGAGGGACAAGCGGGTATCTTTTCTAAGCCTCAGTTTGTGTGCATGACGCCTCGTAAGAGCGGTGGCCAGATACCGTGACCGTGGACGAGCTATGACTACATTCCGGGCCTCGAAAGTGCTGTGGACTTAAAAATGTCATCTGTCCGTTTATTTTCAATAAAAAAGGAGGACGTTATATCCTTATGTCCTCTATTTTAGAGCTTCTGACGAGCTTGAACATGCGGGGTGATGTGTTCGTCCCATTTCTACGGTGACCCGGTTGGTCGGTGAGCCACCTCTCCCATGAAGACATAGCAGTGATGGAAGGGGGGAGTATGTATCCGCAGCGTTGTGCCTGAAACATTTACATTATATCTGGTTTTATGGTCGGACTGCAATTGGAGTGTCGTAGTTGGGGTTTTTGCTATCTTTTCAGTTTTGTTATCAGCTTAGTTTTTCTGTCGTTGGAGTGTTGTCATGTGTGCTGGGGGTCTTTAACTGTGACGTGATATCGTCCTGGACATCGTTTGTGTCCCGTGGCGATTATTTCCTGCGTGCCGAGTCGGTACGTGAAAAGGCGATAGAGAGCAGAGCAGCCGGAAGCAACCTTCGCACAAACAGATTCAGTCTGGTGTTTCTAGTATAAGTGCTTGTCTAATAGGGTCCCTCCAAGGTACGTTTAAAAATGCTTGATCGAAGCTGTGCTTGATACATAACTCACCCGATATCAGTCAAAGGCAGTGATCTGTTTTGCGAAAGGGGAAGTACATGGTTTTTTCTTTATTGACGCTCAATTTGTTTCTAAAATTCCAGTCTGAGATTCTCTACAGCTCAGGGTTTGCGATGCCTTCTAATTCGGTAGTATTATTAGCAGTACCTCTAATATCAGTGTCATCAGCGCACTTAGAAGCTTATGTCAATATCTCATTCAAGTCGTTCATGTAGAGTTAAAAAAGCAAACGACCAATAGACACCTGCGGTATTGCTGTTTGCATGTACTGCATCTATGAAGTCGAATTTTTGTTTGAGGCAATTTCTTTGCGGTCTCTGGGATGACAAGCGGAAAATTCAAGCCACCAATTGAAAAGCCCATAAATCCACAATTAGCTGAACATGATGTGAGGGTCCCCATATCAAAGGATTTTCCGCTGAAAAGATAAGAGCTGGTAGGTTTTTGTTGTTTAGACCAGTATTGAGAGCTTGGGTGAGTGAAATGACGACTGAGCTTTACTCGGTGACAACTTTCCGTGGCAATTCAATCAAGGCTGCGGAGCCGAACCACGCCATTTCGCTGCGCAGCGGGAAATAGTTCAACGAAATTATTTGCTAATTATTTGCTGGGTATAACCTAAGCAATTCGAAAATATATTGTGCTTAGGTGCGTTTGCATGCGTTTGCATGCATTAGGTGCGTTTGCATGCATTGTGTTTGCATATAGGTGCGTTTGCATGCATTACTGTTGTCGTCGACATAATCCTTAACCATGTCTCGACATAATCCCAGTGACGTCCTTGGTTAGCAAGAATGACCTCTTCATGGGCCTCTTCATTAGATACCAATAAGTTTCTGTTCATGTCTCGGAGACATTGTTTTTCTCTTATGACATTGTTTTTCTCTAGTGAGTGCACATAAAGTGCACTCACTCACTCACTCACTCACTCACTCACTCACTCACTCACTCACTCACTCACTCACTCACTCACTCACTCACTCACTCACTCACTCACTCACTCACTCACTCACTCACTCACTCACTCACTCACTCAAGCATGTTTTCTTCTTTTTTTGAAGTGTGAAGCGGGAGTCGAAAGAAATACCGTCAACAAAATGAAGACATGGAAAAAAGTATTGAGGTTTTAAACAGCAATTTACTTCGTTTAAGCGTTTTTGGGTGTGTGTGAGGGGGTTGGCGTATGTGAGATTCGTGCAGAGAAATCAAAACAAAAATGCAGGAGAGATGTGCTACCGTAGATGAGGCTCCAACAACAAGAGACGTTGCCCAGAAAAACCTTTGCTGGCTGAAAGGTGACAGTAGCTCCACAGAAAAAGCAAAAACAAAAGAAGAAAACATGGAAGGTCAATCTTACACCACTCTAGGCATGAAAAATATTCTTATAATCTGTTACACAGATGTCTATTGCATTTACGCATTGAGCGAAATCGCCAAATAGATGAGGCTGTGGCCCGAGGAAGGAAATTTTGCATCAAAGCGTTAGCGATTCACTTTATCTCGGGCAGGAGTAGCTGACCCTAACAAGACGGGAAGAGAATCCCTTCAAAAGGGGTCTGTTTCCCTTGACAGATAAGTAACGATACTGCTTTGAAAGTATACTGGTATTTTTCTTTTTTTGGCTGTATATCTTCACACGGGCAGGCACATCCCTATATAAGGCTTTAGAAAAGAGTATTTTCGCCTACACATTTTTGGGGTTTCCTCAAACTGGGAGGCATCTGGACGAAAGATGATAGCCTTCTGCAGCTCCTGCCACCCAACACCCCCTGCTCAGTTCCTTTCAAAGCCTCACTCTCTTGTCTTTCATTCCCGATACTCACATGATGAGTGCAATGTACTCAATTCTATTCAATTTTGGCGCGTTCTCACGACTAGCGCCTTGTCTGCGTGTACTTCTTGTCTGTTTTTGGCTTGACACAGCTCGAGCCCGAGCCCGAGCTCTTCTGTTTAAGTGTCCACTTTCCCTTCGCCTCACTTTGATACCATTTTTAAGGCGTGTTTTATTTGTTTTCGTAGAAACCGATCTCAGACGTGTACTCTATATTGCAAGAACGCGTGCACTCTCGGCTATGTACTTCTATTTTTCCACTATCTATGAATGAGTCATGCTAGCAGTTCAGCGGCGGCTCTGGGGACCCCACCACCGCTCCCTTCTTGACTTCCTTCGAGAGACGGGGGCCCATGTATATTTGTAAATTAGTTATTTTTATGCCAACGGGCATTCTATCGCAAAAAAAAGTAGTTTGGAGTGATTCTGCCCATACCACTTCGAGTTAGAGCGTTTTTTCCACTTTTTTTTGGTCTTGTTGCTGAATCAAATGTCACACAGACCGAGACCCGTAAACCAGGTAAAAGTAGCATCCTTAGAAATGCCGTTTTAAGACCGAGCGCTACACTGCTGTTGCTTTTATTTATATATATATATATATATATATATATATATATATATATATTTATTTATTTATTTATTTGTTTATTTATATTTATTATTTATTTATGTACATACTGCAGACCTTTCATGGGTCCAAGCAGGCAAGCATCCACGGTCTACACTGTTACTACCTCCCCATTGGCTCTTCCAGCCTTATTAGTTGATCCGTAGCTATTAACCTAACTTGAAGTGTTAGCACTGACTGTGGACACTTTCAGAGAGGTGCTTGAATATCTTGTTAATTTTTAATTTGATAAAGAGCAGTGACAATTTGACTTTACTAATCCGGTTGTCTCTTAGTACAGTCAGAATTTTGGAGGGCCAAACCAGGAGCCCTCTTTACGAGGTCCGCACCAGCGAGAAACACAAAAATAGACGCCACATCAGCAACGGTGGCTCACAAGTTATGAAACCATTGCCCGGCTTACCCGGCCAATATTTTAAGCGCCTCTAGCGTTTCCCGACTTGCTGTCAGTCGATGTTGTCGTTAGGAACATGCGAAGGTGGCTTGTGTATTCAAATTAAAAAAAAAAACATTTGTCGACTCTAAATTTCTCCTTCGAGACCGCGATTCATTGATTTTTCATCTGTTGGTGGCTGTACTCCTTGTCCGCATAGTTGCTAAACCGGCGACCCAACCCTAAAGATGTTCTACTTACAAGCAATCGCATTCCTCTGTTTTCATTCTCTCATCAATACCGATATCATATGGAGTGCAGTGAAGCTTTACAGTCGTGTCTTAGCTCGCCTCACAAAAAAATCCCCGCATTTCCCCGAGGGGAAGAATGTGAAAGTGCGAATGCACGAGTTGAATTTGCGCGGTTCTGTAATGTTCGCGAAAGAGAGATCACACACACACACACAACTACAAAGAAAGAAAGATGCATTTATTCACAGACACCTATTTGTGTTGTCGTTGTACTTGATTGCTAGAGCGGATCTCAGCTTTGAAATTTCGTGTCAGTACTCCTTTAAGCGGGTGCATTAGCCCTTCTCACGCCCGATTCTTGGCCGATCCCCCACGTGGGTATGTGCCATGTCAGCGGCTAGGCAGCGCGCGCCCATCTCCCCCCGTTGCCAAGGAAGACGAGGAGCGCGCGCACCCGCAGCTGTTGCTATGCGGATGGCGGCGGACGCTTCAGGCTCGCTTAAGAAGTGCATTCGCACTTAAAAACATGAAGTATTTGCCTTGTAGCAACAACGGCGCTCCTGTCTAGCTCAACTTCACCTTACGAGACAGGCAACTGTAGTGGCTCAACGCCACTGCACATACACGCATCATCTCTGAGAGCTTTACCCATTTCCCCGGCAACCCAACGTATGTGCTTCACTATCACCATAGTGAAGTGAAGCAATTCTCCTCACGTAAGAAATTTTGAGGGAGAGACGTTTAATGGGCTCCTAGTAACACCACAATGTCGCTTTCCATTCTTAAGTTAGGAGCATGGTTGGGCTTAAACACAGGAACCTGTTCTCCTAGACATGTAGAAGGGAAGGGGCAAGGTCCATATCAATACTTCGTCGTAGCCTGCAGTTGAAAGAGGGTTTAAGTACTATGAAAGAAAGCTTGAGCATTTTTTCTATTTATAATTATTTATTTTTTTTAGTTCAGTAACTTCAGTTCTACATTTCTTCATTTATTTTTTTGTTTTACATTTTTTTCTTCAAATATTTTTATATATGTATGTATTAATACATTCTCCTGACGCCGCCTTTCTTTCTGAACAGGCCGCATAATGGCTCTGGGTAAGAACCATTTATTTATTTCAGGTAAGCATGGCAAGTGAGAATCCTTGCTGTAGACAACGCAATATAATAAAAATGTCATTATACCGTAATTAGTAAGAACATCTCAAGAATGATTACCTCTTTCAAGCAGGGTGTCGGAACGAAATGTTTTTCTTTTCGTTTTTTGTTTCGTTCCATAGAGAAAAGTACCGTTTCGTTTTCGTTCCGGAACAAAAAATATAACTGTTCGTAACAGTTCATAACAGTTCGCGTTTTCGCAAAAAAGAGAACAAAAAATGAAAAGAAAAACAGAAAGTAATGTTTATTATTTTTGGTAAAAATTTAAGTGGATAAAGAGCACTCACAACTGCACACAAAAACTGAAGCATTTCTTCAAACACATCTTATGGCACTGAGCATTACCTCAGAAGCTGACCATCCCCAAGTATCACAACTGAACACCAAAATTCAAGCACTTTTTTTAGACACATCTTATGGCGTTGAACAGGACCTCAGAAGCTGCACGTTCTCATATGTCACTCACAAGTGCACAAAAAAATTGAAGCATTTCTTCAGACACATCTTACGGCACTGAATATGACCGCATAAGCAGCACGTCCTCAAGTGTGCTAGGGGAAAGGCGAGACCGCTGGTCAGATAAAATAAACGTTAGTGACGAGAATTCCAGCAGCACGCTGACTTGGATGGCTGGAACACCAAGGGCTACCTGCGCTCCAAACGGCCGTCCATTTTTTATGACAAGCTCGGTTCAGCTTTTTATTCGGCCGTCCTCTGTCATTTCAAGTGAAACGCTTCTTGACGAAGTCGGTTGAAGCATGCTTGATATTTCCACTTGCCTAAGCTTTGCAGCAGAACTCTTCGTCCCCGCCGGATGCAACACGCCTTGTGGACACGGCTTTTTTGGCGCGCAACGTGTCGTAGACCTCTGAATGGCGCCGCTGCAAATGCCGCTCCAAGTTTCCACCGTGATCTCCAGAAACTACATGCTGGCAGTCGTTAATCTGGCACGTAGAGTTGTTCAAGATGCTGTCATAAACGAAACACCTTCGAGCACGATTTGTTCTGTCGGGCCTCATTGTAATGAGGTGCGACTACTGTTGTGCTGGAAATCAAGCTGTTGCACTGAAGCGCGAGTGCGTGTGTTCTATGGACCTTTCTTTCAGTACCGGTCCTCCTAGCAGTCGCCACGGCGAACCTAAGGCATGTCCCCAGAAATGTGTGGCTTTCGGGGAACTCCTTCACGAAATATCGTGGTCCTGCAGTACCATACGCACCCTACCCCCCGTCACCCCTGCCTTTCACATTAATGTCACGGTAGCAGGCGCACGCTCGCGTGACTAATCTGCAGTGGCCGAATCGCCTCTTTTTCTTCATTTTTTTTTTTCATTTTCGTTGCTCCCTCACTGGTAGCCAATTAAGTGCTCGCGGCATGGTCAGCCTCCAACATGTTTGTCCCTTTCCTTTAAAGCATTTTTTGTGTGCACAAACGAACTCACTGAGAACTGTCCGAAAAGAGGAACTAAAAACTTGCAGCCCTAGGAAGCATAGCCGCTCCCCAAGCTGCAAGCTTAAGGGGCACCCTTTTGTTTGTTTCGCCAGGGGCTACTTCCAAGAATGGCGGTTGGCAGCATGCATGCGCAGATCGCTACTGGGAAAGGGTCCATTCAAGCAACCTCAAAGCATCTGCACAAGAGCGCACGTATTCGAACGCACTTAGTACTGGAACCGAAAACCGAAACGTTTTTTTTTTCGGTTTCGCTCCGGAACGAAATTATAAATAACGTTTCATTTTTGTTTTCGTTCCGGCCATAAAATACCGTTTTTTTTCATTTTTTATTTCCAGTTTTCGTTTCGTTCCGACACCCTGCTTTCAAGAGCAAGCTGCACTCGGGCTGCAACGCTTGCACAAAGTTGCCGACTTGGTGCCTCAAGTCTTGCGTGCGCCCGCATAAACAGCATTTTGTCGAAAGCAGGGCGCCGTCAGAACAGCATGAGAGCCCTTATGCATTCCCAAATCTTTATTCTGCGTTGATGGCGTTTACTAATTACCAGCCTCCAGCGGCTCCTGATAAACACAATCCCCAAGAAACCTGTTGTTTTCTTGTCGTGTCAGCAAATCGTCCGCAAGAAGCCACCGAGGCACAATTTATGCCAGAAACTTTCAATTTTGTGGCGCTTCTCAGCCAGGAAGCCAGTATTGCTTCCTCTTTGATGAGAAAAAAGACCATTTTCCAGTAGGAAGGAACGGCTCAGCGTTGCGTTAATTTGTCGTTAGCAGTGTCATCGTCGTGCAAGGGGTAAGCGCAGACGCCGTACAACACCATAGGGAGAAGGAGGTTAATTTTATCGGAGGACGTATGGCGGATGAATATGTGCTGCATTTGCAGTGTAGGGTGACTACCTCGATTAATGAGGGCCCTCACAGGGCGGACACCTGACTCCTCGTGTTTAGCGGTACGATGTGCTCCTACTCGCGTGGTGTCAGCTTCCACGGCACGACCGCGTTCAACGCAAGCGCCTGTAATTCCGCTGAACTCCTGCGGTCATCCACCGTGAGTGGCTCTATCAGTGAGAATTTCTTTCCGAACGAATGAGAACTATGCTTGATTACGGTGAGAAACAGGCAGGAATTTAATCCTTTTCGCTGTTAAATTTCCTGTGTCGGCGGAAGGACTTAGACTGGAACATAAATACCTGAACAAGGGGGAAGTTTAACAAAAATGCTCACCTCATTAAAATGTAAACACCCAACCCCTTGTGGGGTGTTCCTATAACGCACACAGCCCCTAATGCTACAATAATTATTGAGGGGGTGGGGTACAAAAGTCGCTGAGAGGGAAAAGCCCCAGTGCGAACAGTGTTAGAGTTGACGTTCCACCTAGACGCACCCCGTGTCACTTACGTTCCCGGTTCGCTTCGAACACTACTTGAATTATCATGAGCGGAAGCTAACACGACCACGCCATTCGACCTCAGTGGCGTAGCGGTACAGTCGCGTGCTTCGACGATATATGTCAGGGCTCGAGGTCCAGCATTTCCAAACTGTTGGCAAATACCAGCCTTTTTTTACTGCAAAATGGTCTTTTACCACAACTCTGCGCTTTCTCGTAGAAAGTAGGGATGCTTTGGCATTTTTTAGGTCAGTTTAGGTGTGGCACGCCGCCCCCGATTCTAGCATGATGACAGAAGGAGGCGCACGTGGGCCGCGTCCATGCGGACACGTTATCCAAACACCTATTAGGGTATTTTAAGGGAGGAGAGAAATAACATTTATTTTTATCAACACATATCATGGCGCCTTCGTGAAAAGCTCTGGCCAAATCTCCCACCTAAGAGTCTGAAAAAGCTTTCATTTCAACTGTAATTGGTACAGCTTTTAGTCCTGACTTCTAGTTGCGGAACGTAAAAATCTGGGTGCGCGAATGATGTGTGTTAAAAAGGTCTGAAACGTGCTTTTCGAGGATATTACGCAACAGCCGTTAAGTGTGCGAATATGAAGTACCGGTATATCTTTTGTTCAGTATAGGAAAACAGTATGACGGTAAGCCGATCAGGCATGACAGTACTCATTTTCTGTGCATTAGCACTACATCAGAACATCAGAACGTCTTTGCAAAAGCTGTGCTGGAATGCCGGATGACTTACTAAATGCACTACTGCTCTCGAACGAGGAACGTTTTGCATACACTCAGCACCCCTGGAGACCAGGAGCAAGCGTCGAGACTAAACAGGCGTCGAAGGAAGCGTGATTATTGCAACGCTTCGTACATCTTCTCTGTGTTCTGTTTTCCATCTCCAATAAGTGTAAGCCAGCAACTGATGCAAGGGCTCCTTTCCAAAAATGGATGTTAGATTTCGTAACCGCGGACCTTCTCCTGGCTGCCTTTATCAGGATTGCAACCCCAATGTGCTTGGTAGAGAAGCGTTGCTGGGTGCCCCATTCAGAAAGTAAATCACACGCTTTCTGAAGCTAGGAAAGGTCTCTTTTTCAGCAGGAGAGAAGTTTAGGTCGGCAAAAATCAGTCCGTCGTACCCAAATAGCCCAAAGACTTCAGAAAAAAAATGTGGTTAGGGAGGTCCCGGGAATCAAAACCGGGACCTTCAGGCCGTGAAACTGTGAACCTAACCACTGGGCCACCCGAAATGCCCTAGGGGTACGGGTTTGCAGCGGTAGGGAACGTGCAGGCAATTGAAAAAAAAAAAAAACGCTTCCCGTGACCGGAATCAAATAATAATAAGCTTTGAATAAAGCGGTAAATATAACAAGCAAGTGTTTCTTTTTTCTTTTTTGTCTTGGAGTAGGACGGCAGCCCGTCGAGCTAAGGCACTTCGATGATCCCAAACGGTAGATCGCCTGGAGGTATGAATTTTGCCGGGGTTACTCATCGGACGAGAAGACGCAACGTTGAATCAAGCGAATATGGCGGCCCTGGATCGTAGCTCTCTTTGTGCAGTACATGCCACTTGTGCCGCTCATAATTTTTTTTGTTAAAAAAAAAACAGCATTAAACAGGTAAGGAAAATGTGTTCGGCTAAAAAAGGTAAAACGCAGACAGTATGCTGCGGGGCCCGTGAAATATCGTTCGATAGGCGCACGAATTTCTGCTTTTAAAGATTTGTCCGATTAACCACGGCGTGTATGCACTATGTACTGATACGTGTATCTGTGCTATGTGCAGGCGCCCACGAAATAAAGAAAATGGGCCATCCTTACTAACGTGAAACCCGAGGAGGGGCGAAACATGCACCATGTAAGAGTATTAACGATTGTAAGTCTCCCTCTTGACACACGGCGCGCGCTGATTGGGCGAAGAACCGCGCGCTTGCGTAGGCGGTGGCACCCTCTTTTGCGTTGAACCGGATTTAAGCGATTTACATGCCCTATTTACCCAGGTAGGCGTAGTGGCAGTGGTTCATGCGAGCGCAGTGCGATTACCACGCGTCGTGCTGGGGGATCGTCCACGGTGATCAACGAGGCCCCGGCACCGGGTAAATATGCCTTTTAATTTCTTGTTTTTTTTTAGGGGGGGGGGGGGGGATGACTTTAAAAAATTCCTTCGGCCCTTTATCTTCATCTTCGCTACTAAAACGATTAAATGTGGTAACTACGCCAATTGAGCATTTTAGTGTGTACGAGATTTCGGCGCACGCTAAAGATCCCCAGGTGGTCAAAATTAATCCGGAGCCCTCCACTACGGCGCGCCTCATCGCCTGAGTTGCGTCGGCGCGTTAAACCCCCACAATCAATCAATCAATCAATTGAGCATTTTATGCAGATGCAAATCGTTAGCCGGTTTGTATACATACTATAGTGTTGGATAATCTACAATGTTCATTTATCTATGCAAAAAGCGCCTGGCGAGCATTTCTTGGCGCTGCACGGTACAATAGCGTCTCCGCATCACGCGCGCTGCCAGGAGTCATGCCGTTTGCTCGTCCTGCCGCGCAAGGCGCCGCCGGTTGCTACGTTAGAGACAAACAAAGCGATGTTGGCGATGAAGCCGAAATCGAGAAAACTGATATGCAAAGGACCCTCATGCGCACTCTAGCTATCTCGACAGCAGACGCTGGGCCGGGAGGCGTCACGCCGGTGGTTTTGGCGCGACTATCGCTTTGTCCGTTTTATTTTGTGGCTGTCAGTGCCAGCCATTTATGTGCTGTGTATCTAAGCGGGTATGTATTTGCCTCGATTAAAATTAGCAATTGAAAATGTTCCATTGTGTCTTCAAGCCAAAACCGGCTTTACAAATAGCGACCTGCCCATGCGCGCCAATTCTGCGTGATGAATTTGTTATTGCTTGTTCGTTTTTTTTTTTTTTAGTTCCTTCTGATGACACTGCACCGGCTGGAGCGGCTTTTTATCCTCATTTCCCCGCGTTTACTCGGCCTGCCATCGTTATTGCTTTGTCGTTTTCTCGGCCCGTTGAGCTCAGCCTTTGCCGATTTTCACTTGGGCATGTGCACACCTTCTGTGGGCTCCATGATGTGCTCGAGTAAGTGTTTTTGGCACGAAATCATTACTTGGCTAGGCGTAAGCACGTACACGGACGGCGTCCACCGAACGCGCCCCCACTCGGTTAGTCCGCGTAAAACTTTCAACAGCTGCTAACCATTCGCTAACGCGTTTCGTGGTGTTCCACACGTTCGATAGCGTGCTTACATCGGAAAGAATACCCCCCCCCCCCCCCTAAAATATTCAGCGCGTTTCAAAAGAAAAATTCAGCAGAAAACGTTAACAAGAAGAAGCACTTACATTGCGCGCACTGTTTCATATAGTGCAACAAAAGAAAAACACGGGAAGAAACACTCAGCGTGCGGTCAATTCCCATTGGTTTACGACGCATAGCAGTATATAGCAAGAAAAAAATTGTGTGCGTCTGAAGAAGAAGAAGAAAAAAAGAACGGAAAGGCCGGGAGGTCAACCAGGTGTAGAGCCCGGTTTGCTACCCTGCACTGGGGGAATGGGGTTCAGGGAATAAAAAGGGGGGAGAAGAGGAAGAGATAGGAGTGGGAAAGCGCGCACTCTAGTCCCGTTTCGGGCACTATAGTCTTTCAAGCAAGTTCGTTTCACTCAGGAAACGTAAAAGGGCTTTCGTCGCCTTCTGCGAGGTCGATGGTGAAGACCGATGACTTAAAATAGTTTCCACCGTAAATGGTCGATTGTCCAATCGGCTCAGCGCGGTGGCAAGCACGCTCCTCTCCGACGAGTATTCGGGGCAGCGACACAGCACATGTTCTATAGTCTCTTCCGCCCCGCAGGCGTCACAGTGTGCGCTGCTGGCCATCCCGATGAGGAAGGAGTAGGCTTTCGTGAAGGTCACTCCCAACCACAGTCTACAAAGTAAAGTTGTCTGGGGTCGAGACAGCCCATACGGAATACGGCGCCGAAGAAGGGGATCCTGAATATACAGTCGGGGATTCGAAAAGTCCGGTGTATTCCATTGCTGCATGGTAATCTTGCGTGCAAGGGAGCGAAGCGTCCTGGCGGCATCGGTTCTTGAAAGCGGAAGTAGAATGGTGCGGTCGCTCTCATGGCCTGTACGGGCAGCTTCATCCGCCAGCACGTTACCGATGACTCCGCAGTGACCTGGAAGCCACTGGAAAATTACGTCATGGCCGGCTGTGCTGGCTTGATGGAATTTTTCTCTTATCTCTGTCACCAGTTGGTGTAGGGGGCCGTAGCGCAGGGCTGCGCGTAAGCTCTGTAAGGCAGCCTTGGAATCCGAAAAGATCGCCCAATTTTGAGGAGTAGCTCCGATGATATGGTCAAGAGCCTCACGAATGGCTGCAAGTTCTGTAGCTGTCGAGCTCGTGGTATGGCCAATACGGAATCGAGTTGTTGCAAAATCTGCTGGCACAAACACTGCACCTGCCGAACTGGATGACGTTACGGAGCCATCTGTGTACACATGTTTCCGGTCGTTGTACCGTTCATGCAGTAACAGCAGCGTAAGCTGTTGAAGGGCCAATGATGACAAGTGGGCTTTTTTTCGAATTCCCGGAACACTGAGACGAATCTCAGGTTGTGCCAGGCACCACAACGGGGAGGTCGGTGTTGCCGCAGGGGCGTACCTTGAAGGGATTTCAGCCCTGTGCGTTGTGATAATGGCTGAAAAAGTAGATCGTGGTCTACTTTGAGGAAGCTGCGCCAGATGGTGAGAAGGCAGCCTCGTGAGGAGCCTGATGTACAGGCGTAGTGTTTCAGTAGCCACGTACGTTGCTATTGGGTGTTCCTGTGCGATGCAAATGGTGCCCACTGTTGATGCACAACGCGGCAAACCAAGACACGTGCGCAGAGCCTGCGCTTGGACGCTCTGTATTACCCGCAGGTTAGTGGTACAAGTGTTGGAAATTGCTGGCAAGCTGTAACGTAAGGCGCCTAAAAAAAGTGCGGAGTACAGTTGCAGCATTCCTCTTACCGATGTTCCCCACGTCTTTCCAGCAAGAAATCTGAATATCTGGGCAATGGTGGTAAGTTTCTTCTTAAGGAAAGAAACATGTGCGCTCCAGGAAATGTCCCTGTCGATGATTACACCAAGAAATTTGTGATGCCTGGAGTAGGGAACCAACCTCCCATCGATCTTGATGGAATATCGAAACATGGGCTTGCGGGTAAATGCAACCAGCGCGCACTTGTCACCCGAGATACTCAGACCTTGTTGCCGCAGGTAAGATCGCGTTACATTGGCCGCCTTTTGAAGTCGTGCCCGTAGCTGTGGTCGGTTGACCCCCGAAGCCCAGAGGCAAATGTCGTCGGCATAAATGGAGACGCAGACATTCTTGGGGAGAGCGTGCACAAGTCTGACGATCGCTAGGTTGAAAAGCGTTGGACTTAGCACAGCACCTTGAGGAACACCACGTTGAACAAAGTGCTGTGATGTCGGGCCATCCTCCGTCATGACATAAAAAGATCTTCCGGACAAGAAGCTTTCTATCCATCGGTAAACTCGCCCACCAAGTCCGAAGTGCTCCAGGGCGCCTAGAATAGCCTCATGAACGACGTTGTCATAGGCGCCCTTAACGTCAAGGAAGAGGGCTGCTGAAATGCGTTTGCGACTTTTTTCTTGCCGTGCAAACGTTACCAAGTCCACCACGCAGTCTATGGAGGAACGCCCACGCCGAAAACCAGCCATAACTTCAGGGTATATATTGTTATGTTCGAGGTACCACTGCAGCCGCGTGAGTATCATTCTTTCCATAAGCTTGCATAGGCAGCTGGCCAGGGCAATTGGACGGTATGATGGAAGGTCGAGCGGAGATTTGCCAGGCTTGAGTAAGGGGACCAGACGGCTTACTTTCCACTCCGGTGGAACGATGCCATCCATCCACGCCTTGTTAAAGAGGTCCAAAAGCGTTTGACGTGCTTGAGGACCGAGGTGACATAGTTTGGAGTAGGAGATTTCATCGGGACCTGGAGATGAGCTACGCCGGCAGGATGCCAGAGCCGCCTCTAACTCTTCCATGGAGAAGAGCACGTCCATTCGTTGATCGCGTGACGTGGGGACTTCACGGATCCTTGCAGATCGATAGCCATCAGTTCTAGAGGCAATCTTCATGCAGAAATCTTCTGCGACTTCTATCTCCGGACGGTTTTCATATAGTGCCAAAGCCTTGAATGGGTAGCGCTGCTGCACAGGTGTCGCCAGGCCACGCATTACTCTCCATATAGAAGACAAAGGCTTCCGAGGGTCGAGGGACTCGCAAAAAGATTTCCACCGTTGTGCCTGAACCTGACCGATGCGGCGCTGTATCTTCTTCTGTGTGCTTCTGGCTACCCTTAGGTCGTGTACAGCTTTTGTACGCCGGTACCGTCGCTCAGCTCGCCGTCGAATTGCCCGGAGGCGTTCAAGTTCGGTATCAAACTCTGTCACTTTGGGCGGCATTGTGACAGTACGCGTGGAAGCCTGGGTTGCACTGCCGATAGCAGTTTCAAAGCTTGTGGAAAGGCCCTCACAGCAGGCGTCCTCCATAAGGGATTCAAATTTCGTCCAGTCAGTATGTTTGGACACGTTGGGAGATATAGGGTGCCGGAATCCCTTAATTTTGATGTATGTTGGAATGTGATCACTGCCGCGGGTTTCAATGTCCGTAAACCATTGGAGATGTCCTCCGAATTGCCTTGAAGCGAAGGTCAGATCCAGGCAGCTCGCATAGGTCGGGCCGCGGAGAAATGTAGGACTTCCATCATTCAGTACACAGAGCCCATATTCTGACGCGAATGATGCAAGTCTTCGACCCCTGAGGTTCATCTTGGAGCTTCCCCAAAGCGGGTGGTGGGCATTAAAATCACCGGTGAGGATCCAAGGGCCTGGTGTTGTTTCGAAGATATGCTTTAGTCTCTGTCGATCAAGGATAGCTGATGGGGATATGTAGGCCCCTAGGAGCGTGAAAGAGAGTTGTCGTTTTTTAACAGTTAAGCATACGTATTGGTTGGTGTCGTGCGGGCGTATCGAATGAACAGTATATGTGAGTTCCCGGCGTATGAAAACCATGACTTTGCTACTGGTCCCACCAGTAGATGACTCGATGCCTTCATAGCCGGACAGTCTTATTGCAGTTGGTAGGTTCTGTTCGCAGATCACGAGAATCGGGAACGGATTATTGAATACAAACTGGCGAATATCAGAAATTCGTTGTTTTAAACCTCTGGCATTCCACTGAAAAATGGACGCTCCACGGACTTCCTGGCGGGATGATGCGGTAGCACGGGCCATGATATCACGCGAGGCCTGCCAGTAGTGGACCCAGGGCATCCAGAACTTCCAGGGCGCTCAAAGCGGTCGGCGTTTTTAAGGTATTCAGAAGCGTACGAATGGCGTTGATCAACGCCCTGAGAACCGCGACAATCTTTACGTCATCCTTCGACAACGCAGTCGGAGTCTATTTAGACCTCGAATCTCCCCGTCGGGGTTCCACCGGAGTGAGAGGCGGCAGCCTTGGCCACGGTTCCACTGGTGGCGATGACTTCCTGGCTTCGTTGATCTTTGCAGATGAAGCAGTGGCCACGCTGTTTGTTGATTCTGCTGGTAGTTCTGGTGGTGGTCGTGGAGGCGGGTCTACCGGCGGTGGTGGAGGCAGTGCCTGTGAAGCCGTGGGATTCCCACATGAGTGGTCCTGGCTGTCTTTGACACCAACAGCATTCGACGATCTTCGCCGTCGCGATCGTCGGCGGCGTCGAACTTTCGCAGATGCGTCTTTATGTGACGAGTGATCCTTGACCATCTGTTGCAGAACCTTTCGTTCCTGTATGATGCGAGGACAGGTCTTCGACGAGGCGTCGTGTGCGCCTCGACAGTTGGCACATTTTAGCACACCTTCGTTGCAGTCTTTGGCATCATGGGACCCAGCGCATTTGGAGCACACAGTACCTCGTCCGCAAACGCTGCTAACATGTCCGATCCTTAGACACTTGCGACACTGGAGTGGTTTCGGAACGAAAGGTCGTACTGCGTGACGAAAGTGACCCACCTTCACGTGTGCAGGAATACAATCACCTTGAAACACAAGTTTAACACAGCGTGATTTTCCCAGACGACTAACCTGCTTGATGATCGCACCGCCCGTTGCCGGTTTAATAAGGATGGGCAAGTCGGCATCCGGGATAGCGAGGTCCACATCATAGATGACGCCCACAGAAGTGGCCTGGCCTGGAGATAAGTAAGCACGAACCTTCATTTGTCCCAGCATCGTGAGTTGATGTAGTGTTTCAACTGCGTCTCGATGCTCGACGTCAATAGCCAAAATGTTCTTACGGTGGTTGATTCTGACCTCCTTAATTTTCCCGGGCAGAATGGCTTCCAAGGAAACAGAAATTGCCTGCCGATTGAGCATCCTGAGGTTGTCATCCTTGGACTCCGGTACGAACAAGACGGTATGAACAGGGGGCCTTCGCGGGGTAGTTACAGTCGATGCGCTCGACGTTGAAGACGCTCCAGATGACTGAGAAGCTGCTGCACGCAGCCTCCTCTTCGCCTTCTTCCCGAGCACCAACTCGAAGCCGTCATCAGTGCTGTCGTCGCTGGGTGCAGAGTACAGCTCGGTGTCCTCGGAGCCCGCCTCGCTCGGGAGGCAGATTCGCTTCCTTGGCGTGGCACTATCCGACGGCGGGTTACCCGGCGGAGTGTCCGCAGGTTCCACTTCCATCATCTCCGCTAGAAGGGAGCGGCGTCCCGACGAGATGAACGCTAAAAAACGCAAAAAACAGGGAGGACTGACAGAACAGCGATCCGCTAGAAACACACTTCGTCGTCGTCTTCCGCGTCTGAAATTTTCCGTGCAGTCTTGGTTGACCATCAGCTTATGTGCAGGCAGTGTAGCAGTAGCATGAATAGGGATTTTTTGAAAAAGTAGCTGCAGTGAGTCTGATACCGAGGTTGTAGGTTATAGGCGTCTTACGCAGGAGCATGGCCGCGAGATGAGAGCGTGAGTGAGCCCTTCATCGAGAGGCCATGTCAGGAGGCTCGGCGACAAACCTACCCAAAAGTAAAGGTTCCGATCGCTTCGTCACCAAGGCACTGGCTGAAAAAGACATCCCGAAGATAACTATGGTTTTCACTGCAAGCATTTAGCGGGGACGGCTGCCATACCAAAGTTTGCAATTTGTTGGGCTACCCCGACGGAAGTCCTACAAACGCGGCGCTCCGTAACGGTGAAAGCGCCACAGCCGCTGAAAGATTGCCGTCGATTAGTGCTACCTTCGCCGGAAAAACATTGTCTTGCGCCAAGAATGAAGCGCTTCCACGCACGGATGGGCCCTGTTGGAGTGTTTATACAAATCCGAGCCTTTCCTGAGCCCTTGTGCACGTGCATAGACGAGCTTCACGTCAAAGGAAAGTTCCTCGACGTAAACCGAAAGTTGGCGATGTTTCCGCATGCCTAAACGAACCGAAATGCTCGAAAATAAGAAATGCCTGTCGCCCAGGCGGAAATGGTAGCAGTGCAGTTTACTTGTATACGTTGACGTTTGCATAGCAAAGAAGCGGTTCTATTGACTTCAACATTATTTCTTGTTGCTGGCTGGTAATACAAGTAGGGATTTTTACAATCGGGATTGATTGGGACGACGGCTACTTTTTATGCGAGGAGCCGCCGGCCGCACTGCGTTGGGAAAACGTTTATCCCTAGATCTTTTTTGAGCAGTTGAGCAGTATTTCACCGGGGTCTTGTGTCCGGCATTTCCTGTGAGCACCAAGCACCATCTACTACTCCGCTTGGAACACTTTTATGCAACCGCGAAAGAGGTCCCGCTGTGCTGCTCTCTTTCCTGTACTTCTGTACCGAGCAGTGTACTCTTCAGGCCGAGGACAGGATGTTTTGTCCAGGGTGACAACTATGGTAATCCCAGCCTCTGTGAAAACCTTCTTTTTTAAATTGCACACCAATACACTTCCTGTGAAAACATGGAAGGAAGAGCGAGGTCTTTTTTTTTTTGCTTGGAACTACTTGTGCGTCCCGTTCAAAAACCTTGAACTACAGAACATGTGTTTCTAGAGTGTTAAGACGATGTACCGCATGATATGATTATGATTTCAGGATTTTGTAGCATTTGGCGTTGTCGAATGGCAGTGCGTCATGCGGATGTCAGTGCACAAACCGTGTGCGCATAATTCAGGGAAAAATTGAACTAATTGTTGGAATTGTACAAAGTTGAAAATACTGACGCTTAAATCTTGCCAGTACTTAAACAATTGACATCATTTGACGTTTTTAGTAGTCTTTGCCAACCAAAAACGAGGTAGGCGCTTTTTATTACATTGTTGACTTGTAAAAATGTAAAAAAAAGAAATAAAGACAAAAATGCTTCAGCAGCTAGGGGTAGAATGGTGTGTTTTTGAAACGGAAGGCCCCGGTTCGACCCCCGGTAATGTTTTCCAAGGCCCTGTTTTTTTGTTACTAAACGTTCTAGCAGCTCAATTATACGCATTCTTTTCGTAAATAAAAGTGGTTTAGTATCTTTTGGGTCAGTCTAGACGTCTGGTGCGGGATATCCCAGTGGTCCACATGTCATCTTGGTATGCCTGGATCACAAGTTCGGAACTATATACTGAGGGGTACACTCCTTCGTTTTTTTTTCTCGCCCTTCCCAAACAAATTTACTTGGAATGACCAAATGTATTTGCCTTGTTTTTTTTTGTGAGAGGTTTAATAATATTTGGGGGTGTCCCACACATAACGCCACGTATCGCGGCGTTTATACTTTTAAAACGCACGCAGATTTGCAGCATTTGTATTTTTAACATGTGCGTGCAATTGAGCAGATATTCTCGTGAATTTTTAGTAGCTATTACAATGTTGATCTAGCGGAAGAGTAATTCGGATTTGCCACAAGGAAAGAGCAGATTACCTAAAAAGGAAGGTGCTTATTCGCTTACTTCGCTTCAAACCTACATTGTACAGACGTTTCCAATGTCTCCTGGGTACAAACACTCAGCTCAACCAACAGCGAGGTGAACTTGACGCTGAGATGACGAGTGGCCGTATCTACACCCTCTTCCCTAGCGACCTAAGGACAAATGAATGGGTCCCACGCGTAAGGCGTCTGTTTCTTTTAGTCCGAAACTAAGGCGTTGTGAAGGTCAAGGAAGCGTCCGGCGCAAACGAATGAGAACACGCCTCTTTTTATACCATGGGCGTAACACATTCCGCAAATAAAACCGAGTTTGTACATAATTAACACGCTTGGGTTTCCAATACTTTCAGGAGCTACAATTATTTTGATTAGGTTCGTCAGCATTGGTTGCGGCAAGCAGTTCACGACATATTTTAGTTGATTACGTTTATTTATTTATTTATTTATTTATTTATTTATTTATTTATTTATTTATTTATTTACATTCATTATTTTCTCACTGAAGAACGTTTATGTTGCTTTTCCAGTGCACAGCAAGGAGGCCTGCGTGTCCATTCCATAACACGAAATTAAGCCTAATAAAAAGCAAGTCCTGGGTTTAGTAAAAAACTGTGCGTCGCTTGAATTGTTTCGGTCCGACATAGTTTGCTTCCATATAACACATCGCAATTGCCTTGAAAATTCGAGATGCGGCGGGTCATTGATATGCAAGAAAAATATTCTTCATGCGAGCACTATGCACGCGACTCGGAGGAAGTATCGATTTCAGCCATAAAGGAAAAACTAACCAAAGCACAACATCAGGAACAACTGGCTCTCTTTTCATCCTGAAGGAAATCTATGTCAACATTCTTGGGAACAGACGCATCTGCTTCAGTATTGCATTATGCAGGCTTCGAAGGAAGCACGCTATACTCGAGTTGTTTTCGCAAAAGAACGAAAATAACTACAAGAAACCGAGACTACTTGCAAGGTGACGAGACGTACCCAGGAATAAACGGCAGACATAAACAAAATTAAACGAACCGGGAAATGAAAAAGAATGAAATCAATATTATAGCATTTTTATTCAGTCCATATTATGTGGAGTAGGCACGCACGGGTAGAAAATCCCTGTAGAAAACGACGGTCTTAATGTTTGCAGGAAAAGCAGGGAGAATTGCGCGAATGCCCTTCTACCGACACAGACATGTGCTTGCGTGTGGCTATGTGATCATTACAATCTGACGAGAGCGAAATTCATCTTGCACTTATTAAAAACGAATAGAATGGCTTCAGTGTGGGCATGCGCAAGAAAATTGTGCACATGTGGACATCAGCCTGGCGCAAATGACCTTTTCGATATATGTGGCAAGGTATAACTGGAGGTCTATTTCTCATGTGCATATGCGTACGTGTTGGGCATAGGTATGGAGACAACACGCTGATTTGTAGTATGCAGGGGCTGCAACGCACAGCTACCGGTCTCAGGAGCTCTGTTGTCACACATAGCAGCCGTGAGATAACGAGTAGTTTCACCCAGCGGCGCGGAGGTGACTGTCGTCGGTGCCTTTCGTCGATGACTTAAACAGTGCTTTCGTCGGTGACACTGGGAATGAAAAATTGCATTTGGATTCTTTCTCTCATTGAAAGATGTTTTGCCCTTTTAGGATTGGTATAGCGGAGAATACAAAGCATCCCGGAGTTCAAAATTCCAGAAACTGTAAACAGTTGTACAAGGTCCTGTAGAAAGGTGTAGAAGTACCGTGGAGAGCTGAGTATTGTTATACAGCGGCGCTATGCCGATTGATCTTTTTTCAGCGTTCTAACAGTATTACAAACTCCCTTGCGCCCCTCTCCCAAACATACACCGACATCCTCTACCACTACAGAGCAACCCGACGCACCTATCCCCCTCCCCACCCTTCCCTTTCTACCGCTGACGCCCGCATTGCGCGCCGACTTCAAACCAACACTTATTACAATCACCTCCATCTCCACCACATATCCCCTACTAACTACCCACTCAACTTCCCCCAATGCGATGAGCCTAACACCACAGCTCATCTCGTCTGGACGTGCCCCACCAACCCTCCACCACCCACATCCCCTACCCTTGAGCAGTGGGAGTGCGCGTTGCTGAGCTGCCAGCTCGAAGACCAGGAGGCCCTGATCTCTCGGGCGAGGATGGCAGCCGCGGCACGCGGCCTACCGGAATAGGATGGCCGCCCACAGCTCCTAACTCTTTTTCTCCCCTGCCCCGTCCCTGCTTTTCAATAAACGTTTTCTCTCTCTCTCTCTCTCTCTCTCTCTCTCTCTCTCTCTCTCTCTCTCTCTCTCTCTCTCTCTCTCTCTCTCTCTCTCTCTCTCTCTCTCTCTCTCTCTCTCTCTCTCTCTCTCTCTCTCTCTCTCTCTGTCTAACCGTAAACTGCAGTGACCGCCTATCCGCCACACGCGATCTGTTCATCGGTAACCTCGGAACGCGCTTTTGTATAAATTCTTTGCCAGGAGGTACTGAGCAACTGAGAGTGACGCAGAGGTCGTTAACTAATTGCGCCAGGTACGGAGCAGTTCCCGAGTTGTGGAGTGCTATTCCGCAGCTGAAAAGACTTTTTCTGATGACGTAATTTATAACGAACTTAACCAGGCTTTTGGGCCTCAATCACCCCTACAGTTCTACCGGAAAGGCTGCCCTCAACACTGACTAAGGGCGCCGGGCCAGGAAATGGTGCTGAGCCTGCACCATAAAAGCTAAAGATTAAAATTTGACGGAGCTGTATAGGATGAGATTGTGCCGCATGTTCAAAGACACACGAACTGAATCTAAAATTATTTTTCTTCATGCTGCCAATTGTGGCGATCATTTTAACGCTCTTATAGGCTCTACGCAAGTATACAATGAACATATGTCAATTTCTGTGAGCGGATTTTTATTATAAATCAAACTGAAGTTGTTCAGCGCTTTTTCAAGACTTCGAAGTTGTGCTTTGAAAGAGTCGTTATTGGATGAGCTAGTTCATCTTAACAAACAGTTGGGTACTGCGCGAACTAGAGTCGGCCAGAAAGACAGCAGAACAGAAAGACTGGCACAAACTTGAGACTAACTTTCATTTCTCTTAAGATCGCATACAAGTATAAACAAAAAGTCGTACCATAGCGCGCGGGCAGCAACCTCAACCTAATCTTTCGGTCTTCGCAACGTAATATTAACCTAACCCCTCATCCTCTGGATGGGAAGCCGTTCTTTCCAGCTCAGCCTTGGACGACCAGCGCGGACTGATCGACCTGGCAAGACGGATCGCAGCAGCAAATGGGGCCCTGGACACCACCCTCTGAGAGCTAGATAGCCTGACTTTATAATAAAGTTTTCTACTACTACTACTACCCTTCAGTAATCTTCCCTCTGTCATGCAGAAAAATAGGTCATCTCTGATATGATCAGGACTCTTCTTCATTATCATATAATCACCACGGGTACCTATAGTTTGGTTTTGTTGTCGCGGCACCGACAGAATGTCTTTACTTCATTCAGTAGCGGCTTACAGATGGTAGTCCTCTTTATAATGTGCATTTCCCATTTCCCCATTTATTTTTACTACGACATTCCAAACCTCGTAGGAAGTTGAATAACCATTAAGTCACCCGTGGTTCTGGAAATGAACTCATTAATCCAGGTATGTTTTTCCGAGGCACACCCAAAACGTTGCGCCGCAAAACCGAGATTGGAATGGAGAGATCACGGGAAGCAAGGTGCTGACAGAACGCTTTCCAGTGTAACTCCAGCACAGCATGATCGCCGAGATAGCACGCTGGCGTGTCGGTTGAGCATATTTTCACTCCACATGAAAGCATTAGTTTCCAAACATCGACAGCCTGCACTGACCCATGTTGGGAAGGGAGTAGATTTCGCCTGCAGGCGATATCTTGAAAGCTGTCAGCCACGCCCGGAGGTTTGCGAAACGTTCGGTCTTTTGAAGGTGGCAGAAGTCGGAGCTAAGAGTGCCCGGTACAACAGGCAGAGAGGTTTGTGCAAACGTTTGTGGTCTGCACTTCTATCTCTTTTGTGTGCGTTTTCCCTCGGTCCAATCTCTTGCTGTAGAGCCTCACATGTAAGGAGGACAAGGGAACCGTCGAGAAGAATATCCTCATGCCACTCTACTCAACTCATCTTTTCTCCTATTGAAATGAATGAATGAATGAATGAATGAATTAAACCTACAAAAGGCATTTAGTGCACAATAGTTCGTCCTGAATTCAGACAGGCAGATTGGCGACACACACCATTGCTTCCAGAAATAGATGTCTGCCTGCCTGGGAGAGCGTGTTTTACTCACGGGCTTTACATGTTCTACTCACTTGCGGTCACGTTCGCCTGTCACATAGCACGCCCTGGCTTAACGTTGATTCCGTCGCTGGCAAAGTGCGGTGATAGCCAGTGGTAATGCGCTCTGCTGGCAGTCTCGAGACTCGGTTTCAATTTCCTTATGGTTTCTTGTATGATTTCTACTACAGCAGTCAGTTTCTACATCGGCCAAAAAATAAAAAATAAAAAAAAGATACCGGTATTTTGCAGAAAGACCGCGTTTTTTTTTGCAGAAAAACAGCCGAAAGACGTGGTTATTAAGGCGAAAGTCTTAATAAACACGTTGTTTGGCTATAAATACACTGCCGAAAAGTAGCGTCTTGCCAATCTTGTTGATGCGGCTTGAAAACCTTTCGAGATCTACGTACACTTAGGGAAAATTTATATTGTTATTTACTCAAAGTACAGAATTTTACTTAACAATATTGTAGACCGCTAGAATATTTGGTTCCTCCTTTACTTATCTGCTCAGCCGATAGGTGCTAGTTCTTCCTGGTAAAGTAGTCACTGTTCGGGCACCCAGTTACTAAGTTTGCTGTTTGCTGATGCGAGCAGCTTTTGTGATACCTTTCTAGCACTGGACGAAATGGAAATCCTGTAGCTTTTGCTATTTTACCTCGCGCGGGACACACCTGTTTGCTGTGCTGTGCTTTGATGGAATTGATGAACTCACTTGATGGAATTGCAGGCGGAATGCAGCAATCACTGGAAACGCATACTGTATACTATACTTATGAGAACCACGCAGATCGCTTAAGGATCTACGCTACAAGACCTTTAGTTATTATTTTGTTCTTTCCAACTAAATTATTATCTCGTTGTTACGAGAAAACACGATATGCGCCTTGGCCAACGAAAATAAAACTAAAAATAAATCTTTGTCACCAATGTAGGCGTATCAGCGCTCAGCTCACGTACAGGAGACAATGGCAACCTAAGTTACTGCAGTATTCAATACCAGTGTTCACCGTCCCTTCATATGCACCGAACCATGAATACAATGAGACTCTGTTATGGACGCATTCATCAAATACAGGCTCTCCCCTCTGTGCCGGACACCACGTGCTTAGGGCACAAAGAAAGCTGCAGACTGCAAGCTCCCTAATCTATATTGGGCACTTCGACATGAACTTGCTTGAATAAGAACACGCGTTCAGGAGACTGTACCGCAGCATAATGAAGCTTTGTCACGTCTTGGGCTCTTTCACTTCCTGTCCAGTCGAATGGTTATCTTGTTTTCTTTTTTTACCTAAGGTATGAGCATGTTTCTTATCTACTTCTTGCGCCGTTGGAGCTATTTGGACATTAAATATAGTGCGATAGGTTGTGCATAGTCTCATATAAAAACGCCCACGAAAAAATAGTATGAGAAGCGGGTGGCGAAGTCCCAACTGAAACTGCTGCCGCATTACCAAGATGGCCAGGACATTGTGCAGTAGAGTTTCTTTATTTGCTTTCTTTCGGGTTCGTCAGGAAAAGCTGACCTTTGACTCTATGCGCTTTAATGTAATTCTTCCCTATACTGAAACAACAAGTTTTCGATTTTGTTTGTTGTTTTGTTGCAGCCAGAGCAGGTGATTGTTTTTTTGTCTCAAGGTGCACCTTTCTATATTGACCCGCCTGGATTTACTCCACCTTAATTTTTGTATGATAGAAAGGTAAGTATAGTTTGTTTTTTAAGTCTAGTTCTTTTGTTCGATTAGAGAAGAAAAAATCAAATTTTAGGTGGAGAAAATGTACTCAGGAAAACGTAAGAAACTCATCCTCGAGGTAGTATCCCAGTTTATGTAAGTTTTATTCTCAAAATACACAAATTTAGGATGCCCATACAAACAAAAGCAAAATATTTGTGGAATTTTGCGTCTAACAAGTCTAGGTTGACAAAAAAGCCCGTAGGCTAGCTTCGCCACAGATCTCCGCAACAACCAATGAACGCTACAAAGTGATAAAATTCGGCAAATAGTGAGAATACCATTCAACTAAAAAATAGGATCCGCACAAGGGCCCCACATAGCGGGCATGACCTTTTTTGCATTTTCTATGACTGCGTATATTCAATTTTTCACTCCATTTGGAAGCTGTCAACTCGGTCAAATTCAGCCAAATCGAATTTCTCTAGTCATATTGAATCCAATTTTGTAGGATTTTCAAGCTTTGTCGCATTTATGTACCGCTTCATACAGTGGCGGCGAACCCGACTTGCGGAAGCCTCCTCGTCATGTGCTGACTGATTTTTGGAATTTAAGCGCATCAAAAAGGAAAGTTCCGAGATGGGTGAAAGTTGTGATCCTCTCACGAAGAGAAGTAGGGTTATAGGGCAACTTTAATCCAGTTACGCACGCAAAAGCCAAATACGAAGCCTAAAAACATCGTAGTTTAGTTAAAACTGCGCTTTGAATGCCAAATATTCTTTCCGCCGTTTCTTTCGCGAACAAAGTAATTTTTTGTAACTGAAGATAAATCTACATCATCGTAACGTGTGGCAAGTAAAAAAATATCAATTATCGTTAATGTGGCATAGACAGATGTTTAAAATTGGTAACCTTCCGTCCAGACTGAGCCCTTCTGTTTTAGTTGTTCGCGAGACAGAACAGAGAAGCTGAGCCTAGATTCTGAAAATTTTTCATTCTTTAAAAAAATTTGTGGATAGCTACATACTCGCTACTGCTAATTGAGCCAAATTTTGTGTGAAAATTTCTGAAAACTGCTTGGCAAAGTGAAATGCCTAATTGAAGGACGTCTTCCGCATGGTTGAGGCAAAGAATGCGCCGTTTCCTACTCTTCCTTGGCGTCTGCTCCCCCCCCCCCCTCTTTCCCTCCCTTTCTCTAAAGGTGATGAAACATCAAAATCTGCAACATGATTAGCCCGGCCGAGATCACGAAATTGACCTAAAACATGCATTTAAAAGTTTTAAAAACTTTTATCCCAGCAATCTATGTGGATTTTTCTACTGTATAAACTGAATAAATTGAATAAACTTGAATTGAACCGTATCATCAAGATTAGTGCTAAACGTTGCACATTAACACAACACATTACCGAGGACAGAGCTGCGGACAGTTACACAAGTTTTCCAAATACGAACAGCGCAGGGAATCTCGAAGCTTGAAACTTTGGCAATACACCGAAACTGCATATGCCATAGGCAATTTCCACGCTCCACTTTGAGTGCTGTGACTATAAATTGGATCATCCGTGCACATCTTACAGTTGCTGAAAGAGGCGGCGTAAACCTTTATTAGGGTATCGGGACAAACTAACCGTTTCCTCTCAGCTGTAAGGCCTACGTGCCAAACGAAACTCCAGTCTACTTTCTGAGAAATACACCCCACTGGGAGAGGGCTTAATCTTCGCGTATTACTTCCCCACGCCGGTGAAGACGGCACGGCCTACCGCGTCCATTGGAGAACCAGCGAAGCAGGACGTGATCCTGTGCCACAACAAACCTGAAGGATAATGACTAGTCGCTAGCGAGGAATGAATTATTTCCTGGATATACAAATGGTGCGAAGAGGGGTACACTATGTGAGGGAAGCATACATGCTGGAAGCCAGTTCGTCCTAAGATAGAGCGCGATAAGATCACCGGTTACTCGTGGGTGTTTGCGTGCACGGAAAGCCTGATTGTCTACTTGGTTGGTTCAGTTAGCGGCGCGTTAATCATTCGCGGTGTGCGTTGCAGTGCCTTGTTTGCGCAGTTTGATTCAACTTCCATCCAGAGTTCTCGCTTAGGAATCACCAGTGTCACCGAGACATCGCTCTGGCCCGGCTGTCTGCCCTCCCGCCCGAAGGATCACACGTTGAATACAGGGATATTTGTGAGCTCAGCTCGACAATGGCTGATGAAGCACGAACGCACAGCACTCGGTGTTTATGCAAATACAGAAGCACTGATGTCTATCTAGAAACTAACTAGCCTATCAAAGCAGTGGCTACTATGGCGATTAGGTGGGACGTCCATCCCACAAATCCACAATCATCAGCGTCATTCGCTGGAATTTGTTAAAGCATTTGTGAAAGTATTTGTGAAAAGGACGAAAGAGGCATTTGTGAAAGCATTTTGTAATAATATTGTGACAATTTGGCACACCTCCGTTAATAGTTTACGAAAAACTATTTTATTTTCGTCAAGCGAAGCAAAGGCCAGCATAGAAGTCCGGTATTTGTATTACATTTGTGTATTTTCTGGTAATTTGCTTACTTCAATTTTGCAGATTCAATACCGTTCTTTAACAGTTCTGCCTGAATTTTATTAGAACTTGCTTCCCAACATATTGTGAGGCTCTCTCTGCATTGGTTTTGTAACGTTGTGCTCGAAATAAGGTTACTGGAGAATTACGGTGGCTACGAACTTGACACCTTAAAATGGTCATGAAGGAAAATACAAGTTTCACTATTTAGGAAAGCGCTTTCTCCCAATAACAATGAGACAAATTTTATCTCACACTTACAACAAATGCTGGAGATTTTAAAGCAAACGTGAAGCAGTGTCGACTTCCTAGCTACTTTCAGGTGATTTTTCTGTGACGTCACACAATCTTGTTTGGATGATTGAGATATTGAAGAAAACATGCGAAGTAGTGGCGACTTTGTAGCCACTTTCAGGTGACTTTTCTATGACGTCACACAATCTTGTTTGGATGACTGAAATATTAAAGAAAACATGTGAAGCAGTGGCGACTTCGTAGCCACTTTCATGTGACTTTTCTGTGACACCACACAATCTTGTTTGGATGATTGAGATATTGAAGAAAACATGTGAAGCAGTGGAGACTTTGTAGCCATTTTCAGGTGACTTTTCTATGACGTCACACAATCTTGTTTGGATGACTGAATTATTAAAGAAAACATGTGAAGCAGTGGCGACGTCGTAGCCACTTTGAGGTGTGAATTTTCTGACGTCACACAATCTTGTTTGGGAAATTGAGATATAAAAGAAAACTTGTGAAGCAGTGGCGACTTCGTAGCCACTTTCAGGTGTGACTTTTCTGTGACGTCACACAATCTTCTTTGGGAGATTGGCGGCCGGCGAACTAACTTATTGCTAAGAGGAATGACTGGAAGAATCTGGTGGGGCCTCTACTTTCGTTTGCGTGCATCACTTGAATGCTAACGTTCAGTTAACACACTGAAAATTATGTTTTCAGTGCTGGGTCATGTTACGTGACTCCTGCCCATAACACATCCCTTTAGCGCGAAATTCGAATGTTTTTCAATACTTCTTGTGTTTTTCCGGTTATAAAATGCCTTTCGTGTAAGGAATGGAGCTGAGTGGAGTACTGAAGCGTAGTTCTTTCAAATTAAACACAATTGTATTTTGTCTCAATGGCCCTTTCACGTCGGAAGTACACGCCAGTAACATACGTTATTTTTAAGTGGAAGGCCACAGCCCATTCACTGTGTTCACCTTAAGTCATCTAGAACCGTCGAGCTGCGGTGGTCCAAAGGTTCCCCTCTTGTTTCGCCTTCCGGAGGGCTGTGCTCCGATTTCCGCGATGAGGAGAATTTGCGTTAATTTTTTCAACTAAATTAGTTGCTTAGTTTATATGAACTGACTGAGAATTGTGGCCTCCTTCCAAGTATTTCTGGACCTGCCTTTTATTTTTTGGACTGTCAGCTGTTCTCCATCGTAAGCGCGGGATTTTCAAAGCACATTTTGAAGTAATTGGATTGCAATATTGAAGTTATTTGCTCTCTGTAAAGCGTGCTGTGAGGCAAAAATCCTGTTGAGCCACAAAAGACGGCGTTACAGGCAGAAGATGTAAAGAATCTTTGTTCAGGAGAAAAATTTCAATATGTTGTCACTTTGCAGACAGGCTCGATGCAAATAGCCAGCTCCGGACCCGCGACTAGCGAAAGAAGACGCCATTACGCTTCGAAGACTTCAAACAAACCAACACATAACCTCACAACAGCCCGCTCCACGCCCTGTATCCGGCACAATACACTGGCCACTGAAAATACTGCCCGTAGACCGCACCCAATACCGCATCGTCTGTGAACCCACCCGCACGCCGGAACTCCCACGAAACGCCAATCCCTCCTTTCAGCAGTGGCCGCAGCGGCTGAACAGCCCTGACCTCGCCTACCGGCAAGCGTTGGTGGAGAGCGAAGAAGGCTGATGGACTCCAAGGGGTCCTTGACTGAGAACTCCTCTCTCTGGGCAGTTGCCCTGGACACCACCACCTTGCTGTTTAATATAAATTTTATTCTTTCTCCTCCGCTATCACCGAAACCATCCCAAAATATAGTTAAGGAGTAGCAATCCTCCCGCGTTGATTTACTCATTTGACTCTTGCGCATTAGCTGTCTTATTCTGATGCCGTCGGCGCTCTACTTTCTCTTTTCAAAGCCAATGATGCTATAAATACGCATAGGAGCCAGTTAAATTTTGTCTTGCAAATGGTCTGTGGTGAGGAGAGGAGAGTATATTCTTTGTACCAACTTTTTTAGGATACACATAGATGCCACGGAAGCGGCATGTCTTTCCGGGGTGGCCTTCACTAGCTGGGCCCATGCCCTATACAACAACCCCTAATGCTTTAAACCAAGCCAACCGATGCGCCTATAGAAGTAGTTTTCACAACTAGATGGGTTGGCGGTACACATTCAGAGATGCTCGGGAAATAGGGGAGTCAAGGCATTCACGCTTGGCTAATTAGTGCTTCCGCGTGGTCGTCATTAGTGCATTTCAGAGTTAGACGTTATCATTATTTTTCTGGTTTTAGACACGTCTTGTTGTGAGCTGACTTTCTCATTACTTAACCTCGAGTGCTCGCGTGTGCGTGCGCTTAGAAAACAGGAACTAGAGAGTCAGAAATATCTGACCACCGGAAAAGCTGCTCGACTAAACACCACACAGGTTCTTTGGCAGTGAATCATACAAGAGCGCCACAGAGGCTCGGTGGTGGGTAATGACTCGAATGAATGTGTAAGGGGAACTGAGGCTGAAATGTGAGGAGGCGAAGCCCTACGAGTACAGCAATTCATCATCAACTTTTTGGTTTTAACAAAACAAAAAAAGGCTGAAGTGCCGGTGACAAACTTGTGGAATAGATTAGTCAAAAAACTACGGTTGACTTCTAGAATTCAGAAAAAAAATGAAGGAAGCTGACACTAACACGTAAGACTTGGGGATAGAGAAGCTGTACGCAACCCTCACGAAAATGACGAAAATATAACTCCATGATTGCAGCCGATTCGCTTCTTGTCTGCAGCAACGACCTTTACTGAATCATTATTGCTAAAAGTGCGAATTCATTCATAGTTTTAGAAGGGATAATTATTGGGAATCACTTTGGAGGGGTGTATGCTATGACGTGTCTTCCTCGTTTTCTCGTTGCGAGCAAGTGTTGCCACGATAACGGTGAACGCTGGATTTTTTTTTTGTCAGTCTTGGCCAATCTTCCTAAGTGGGTATGCCATTTTGGCCAATGTCGGCCAGCCTCCCTAAGTGGGTATGATCAGCATTATCTTGTTGTTTTAACTGGGGACACAAAAAAGTACGATTGGCTAAACAGCTTCCAGTCTAAAATAACACCATAAATACCGCAGAAACAAAACAAGGATTCCTGTCGTACACAAGAAGCCCTGTCCTTACGACACACATTTTGTCGTAACGGCAAAGTCAGTTTTCTCAACGACAAACATTGCTGTATTCCCAGCAGAACTGCCTGTCGCTACGACAGCCATCATGCTGGCGTGACATAGCCAGTTGCAAGAATCACGACACAACAATACGACAAGACGACAGTACAACGCAAAAACAAATACGACGAACTACAAAAAAATTTTCTTGTCGTCATTTTTGACTGGGCTTCGTGTTAATACATAAACTGCGTTAAAATAATATCAAAACTGGGTATAGAGAACAGAAAAAACTTCTTTTTCACGGCACTATAGAGTTTTCTTAACGTCAAAAAACTCAGGTTTTTCCCAGTAGATCCTAAATAAGTTTGGCCTTGAAGAGTACTGTAAGATACAAATGGATGGTAGGTAAACACTGGCTGAGATTTTTAAATACTTGATTCTTAAAATATGTAAATCGTGAATTAAGAGTTGTTCGAAGATGATCTTTACAGTTATCTGTCTCTAACAAGAGTGGAAAGGAATTTTGATAAGTATGCATAAAAACTTCACTGGCGAGCAAGGCACCCACGTAACAAAAGCCATCTGTATTCACATCAGGAATCATTTCTTTAGATGTTTAACACGGCGTTTCAAAGCAGATTTATTTCATCTTAATATATCAATTCCGAAAAGTGAGGTATCTAGCCAGAAATTGTGTCAACTTCTTAAGGCTGATAACTGTAGCACTCAAAGCGGCCTCAAGGAATAAAAAAGAATATTGGCAGGCAATTTTCTCTTGGATAGGACTTTTTTGATTCAACTAGAAGAATTTGCAATTTGTATTGAAAACCCTTTGAAGGTGCCTTAAGGTTGGCAGCATAAACAGGAAATATAAAATATATTTATGCAACATGTTTTGTCGGATTTTCAATCAAAATAATTCTTAAAGGCCACCAATAACTATCCGGAGGAATCATCCAATTGTTAAAGCCAAACGTTGCTCCGCAATTTCGAACAAAAAGATAACGAATAGGCAGACAATTCTTTGAGACGGGGCTTTGAAATTTTAGTCCCAATACACCTTAGAAAATTCCGGTCTGGTATTTAATCCACCATTTCACCGCAAGCTTGAAAGTCGGCCAGGTTCATTGGCTGTAAAATCTCACCAGGTTATATGAAAATACATTTCTAGCCTGTATCTCCCCTCCACTCTTATTTATTTATTTATTTATTTACTTATTTATTTATTTATTTATTTATTTTTATTTATTTATTTATTTATTAGAGCCTCAAAGTCCCCCGGAGGGGTAATTAAATGAGAGGTGGGCAAACACGTCGGCAGCATGGCAAAAAATAGCAAGAGAGCACTTAAAAGACAATAGAGAGCACTTAGGCTCTCTTTCGCTATCTGCGAGTTATTTTTTGGTATTCCTTGATTCCATGGGGCTGCTTCAGCAGAATTGCGTATCCAGTATTTTAATAAACCAAAATTGTGTGAATAAAACCAGGGTCTCTAGCTTGATTGGTATTATAACGCTTCCACCACTCAGATAAAATTGGAACTTGTGGTAGAAAGAATGGCTATACACCTCCTGGCGGCCCAGTATGTCATTGCACTGATGCCATAGCAATAATCTTCCGTTTTCGGTGGGTCATTTACTGTCGGGTTTATCCAGAATGCGCCCTCTTGCAACGACGAAACTCGCTTTGATCTACACAACCTATAATTTGGCGGGAACATCTGGATTACTCCCTATGCCTCCCTGCTAGACAACCTCCCTGCGGGAAATGTTTTCATATACAAAAACTCTCACCCCGATTTTGTGGTCTGGATGGAAATGTGGAGATGCTTGGATAATAATATGAAATATGAATCATGAAAATATGAAACACTAACTTGCAGACGGACTTATTGCTGCGATTGTGTTCCTTCGTATCGTTTTTCACTTTCGACGTTGCCATTCCTGCCTCCATGATTACACGTTCTTTGCCTATTTTTGGTTTCCCTATGCCCAGGTTAGCAAAATCAACAACACCGTTGTTAAAACAATCACCGATCAGTTGACGCCTTCTTTCTTTTAATGTGTTTCTTATTAACAGAAAAATAGGCAAAATAAAATACGCGCTGGCTAACAAGAAGGACAGGCGGAAGGAGTGCGGTAAAGCCGGGGGAAATTACCATCTTCTCAGAGAAAACTACTTTGCGCTTGCTTATACCCCGATCTTCATCGGCACCCAAACTTAAACAAAAGAAGCTTATGTGAAAGAAAGCGATGGAACAGCCGTACGGCAATATTTCGCAAAAAAACCATGATTTGAATCCTAAATACTGAGTTCGGCACAGAGAGAAGGATGATCCTATGAAGCGTGATATTTAAATGTAAACTAGATTGAGAGTCGCCTTCCATCCTAGTTTCCAATCCAAAGGAGCCGCCTTGGAATGTTCGTGTAGCAAGCCTATTATTTTCCAGTCAGGATGTCAAGGAAGAGCTGTGTTTGACGGCTTGGAAACCAAAGCAGCCGGGAGACGGTCTTTTCCCAACAGGTGACGTTGAATACACTGAAGTTATAATTGCAGGCTCAAGTCTCTTTTCCATTTCTTTGGTTTGCAAATGGAAACTGGATAGAGTACTCCATACTTTTGCGGTATCACTGTCATCCCGCGACAGGGTAATCGTAGTTGTTCTGCATTTGAAAGAAAGCATAGGAAGAGGAAAGCTTCAAATAGCCTCAAAAAGAACATTTGGCATAAACACATTTTTAGATATCCAAGATTGATATTGGGTGCCATAAAATACCGGCCCACAATTATTCCATGTATTTCCCACACCCTTACTTAAAGGGTATGAAAAGAACAAATTATCGAATAATTTCTCAAACAACAACACTTATCTACGTGTTGAGATGATAAGGACGCAAAAATATAGAGGACTGCATTTTTATGTATGTTTTGGAGGGTATCTCACCGTAAAAGTTTACGTTTGGTGGGCGGCCGAATGCGAAAAAAAACATTACGGCATTTTTTGTTGTGAGAAAACACTGAAAGAAATATTAGGGCACTTCGTTGAACTTGCTCAAACGGTGTTAGTTTAGGTCTGTGGTGGCCAATGTTTTCTAGTCACGTTGAACTTAGGAAAAAATGTTAGTGCGTGGACACTTCGGTGCATGGCAAAAATTTCAAGGTTGCCTAAATTACTTCGCAGCACTCTAATATAACAAGTCTTTACCAAGGCGTTGCCATCTAGACTTACGCAGCAAGAGAAAAGAACATGACCAAAAAACAAAAAAAAAATCTAAGGAAATAACCTACAGTGACTTGAGCAAATTCGTATTTTTAAACAGCATGAATGAAATATACCGGTTCAAAGAGGAAAAGTGCTCAGCTATCATAAGAAACCGTAGAAAGGATGGACAGCACAGTTGGGAGGAGGGGGGGGGGGGAGGGTGTCTCCGCTTTTTAGAGTTATTTATTTAGTAGGGTTATGGCAAATAAAAGCGCAACAAACAAAAAAACGCACACAAATGACAAAAACACGGTGAATTCAAATCAAATAGCAAGTCTTTTTTTGCAACATTAGTAAGGACAAAAGCGGCATTGGCGTCATTTTTTTTAGTGTAAACAAACTGCTTCAATCCTTCTTGACTTCGAGGCTGTCTTTGCGAGACAGTCTTTTTTCCAGTCCTACAGTTAGAACTGTAGGAGAGCTTAGCGTGGCAGATGATCTGCTACGACGGCAACGTAGCCGTCTAACGAGGACATTATGGTGCAGCCAGGGATTAAGAAATTGTTGAGGCCGGCTGGTAGTTTATTGCCTACAAACCAAAGAAGCGGCGCTCGCTTTATGTCATTCTTCTCTCGCCCTTCCCTGTACCACGCCGTGAACTTCTTCAAGGAAAACAGGGATTAAAAAAACGAGAACGAACAGGTACTTCTGAGCATTCGTGTGGGTGCGCACGTACAGTTTCTTAGGCGCTGTTTTAGTCGCTGTTTGCCAAGGTGAGCTGCGAACCTCCGTTGTTTATAAGCGGGAAAATGCGCGTTTTTTATTAGATGCGGCGCATGTCTTGCTCTGAGGCATGTCCCTCCTGCGTCGTCGGCATCCGTCCGCACGCCACCTGCGCATGCGCGACTCTCCTCCGTTCGTCTCTCCCACAGCTGTGCGCAACTCTCACTCCGGCGCATTAGCATAACGACAGCTGGCGCGCTTGGTTGGCGCGCGCTTCCCTGCGTTAACGCTGCGTTAACAGCTGCTCCGGTGGGCATGTGCGCGCATGCGCGACTCTCTCCCGCGGTCTCCTCTCCTTCAAGCGCTGTGAATATAAAGCGGGTATCGCTTCGCGGCGGTTCAGTCAGGGCTCGCTCTCGTTCTTCTCGAACATCGACGATGAAACCAAGATTCGACCACTGCTGCGGCAACCGCTCACTGCGCACTTTACTGACCATAAAGTCATCATTCTTAAATGTAATAAAGAGCTGGGTGGTGGTCGCTAAAACACGTGAACTCTCTCATTTCGCGTATGCATGCGCCGCATCACACCAGGGTTCCCTCACGGGGAGATGGGGGCAATTTTGTTTTTACGATGGTACGGTAGTGGTGGTGTGCAGATTAGTATTTGTAAACTGCATGGCGAGAATTATCACGGTACGAAGTGGCAAGGTGCTCAGCTATCACAAGAAATTATAGTTAGGATGCACAGCATAGTTAGGGGGGAGGGGGTGAATATCCGCCATTTCAGAATTATTTATTCAGTGGAGTAATGGCAAATAATTGCGTAACCAAACGAATGCACGGCAACAACAAAAACGCGATTCATTCAAATCAAATAGCGCGCTTATTTCTTGCAACATTGGTAAAGACCAAAGCGGTTGGTGGTAAGCCCATAATTCTCTCTGAGTCTTTTCTATTGCGCTTGTGCGTTGGTACCCTCAAGAAGATTTTGGATGGCTTGCGCTCGAGGCTTCGAGCCACTGTACTGATATGCCAAGGGTCACTTTACTTTGGCTGGCCGGTTGTTTCCTGTTGCACCAGGCAGCGAAACGCAGCCTGGTGAGGCAAAAGATAGCTTTCGCAGAAACGATCCGGGCCTTCCTCACACCGGCTCACTGGATCCACAAGAACCATGTGTAGCAGATGTGGAGACGGAATATCCGTGGTTCCAATTCTAATTATGCGTAGAGCACTCGACCCAACACGAAGCAGATGTTTCCTTGAATTCTACAGACAACACCTTTCACAGCAGCCACCACACTTTTTACGCGACTAACCAATGGTTTCGGTCAAACGCGTCTTCGTGTAGTTATCAGAGCTTAAACGTTTACGACTTATTTCAAACCACGCATTTCAAGCCTGGCTTCATACACCAGCCATCCTCATTGTCTTTGGTCGATTTTGCTTTTGTTCTTGCTCGCCGATTTTAGTATTTACCTTTTCATCTCTCTTATCTAGCCACTATCTTGGCGCTCTTTGCCTCAGTTACAGCCATCATCATCAACAGCTGTGCTTCCACAGTAGCTCGCTTTGCGAGCTCTGCTACGAGAGACTATCGCCCCCACCTGATTACTTCGGACTCCTCTGTATCCTGGTTTTAGGAGCGAAGCCTCTTAAGGGCTGGGGCTGTTGGCGTCTCCTGTCGTCGTCGTCGTCGTCGTCGTAATCATCGTTTCATGTGGTCACGGAACTAAAACACAGGGACACTCGTTTATGCCTCGCGCTGGAGCGCTTCGTAATGAGTACAAAAAAAAATGTGGTTGTTTTCTCTTCCATAGGAACTGGTAAAACACGAACGTGAAATGTGCCTTCACAGGATCATCTGAATGTTTATTGTGCATCGGTATGAACTTGCACGTCGGCGACGTCACTATTTATATTTCGTCGGTATGGCACCGTTAGAAGCAACAACGTTAGACACTGGATTGCAGGCGTCGGACCATTGCGTAAATCCGATTGAAACCACAGGCGCTCGCACACCGTCCGTGCGAACGAAACCAAACGAGTTATCAGCGAATCGTTAGGTGAACACACGCTGCAGCGGACCGCGTCACGACACGAGCGCGACATCAGCAAGTCGGCTTCTCCGCAGCTTACGCTGCGCGTCCCCCGTACACGTAGGCGCTGGCATCAAGGCGCCAACTGTCGGCGCCTCGGCGCCTCTCTTAGATAAGGCGCGCGTGTCGCCCTATTCGCGCGTCTGCTCATAGCGTAGTCGGGAGGGCGTTTCGTACCTTCCGTCTCAACGGAAGAGCTCGTGGATCGAATCCCGGCGCCGCCGCGTAAATCGAAGTTTTCCTGTCGATGTCATTTTCGTGTCGGATATGACGTCAGTTAGATCCTGGTAGACCCCTTGGTGAACCCCTGGTGGACCCCTTGGTGGACTTTCATGTTAAAAAAACAACAAAAAACCCCGGGACACTCGTTTACGCCTCGCGATAGGGAGCTTCGTGCTTCAAAGACAAGAGACTTTCACAGCGAGGCTGTATGCCTCTACCCCCCAACGGTTTCATCTCCGTTGGAAAAAACGCCAAGGCGCCAGGAATACACTTATACACTGCATGCTTCGCGCCCCTCCAAGATTCACGTTAGTGGAGATGGCCCGGGTTTTTCTTCCTGAATCGCCGGGGGTAGCGCCGGAGGAGTTTTCTGCGAGCACAGGAGTGCCGGATTTTCCTGTCACCTAGACATGTGAAGCTCCTCTTGAATTAGAGGTTACATTGCTAGCCTTTCATCTATAACACAGGTTTGCCGGTAAGTCTAAAGTGGCAATCGGTGGCTGGTTTTTGGTGCACAATATGGTACCCCACCTTGGCTCAATAGGTAACACCCTAGGAGCAGCAGTTGTCTTACCTATTCTGACGTTGCGCTAGTTTGCTGTAGAACGAGCTCCTGAGGAGTGCGTTTTCGAGGGCTTTACTCGTAAGAATGCAGTCGCTGTGAATTAATATAAAGAACGGAGGCGAAAGAGGGAGAAAGAGAGACCGTGGCTTACAAGCCACCCTTATACCCGGTAATGCTATGTGACGAAGCACGAGACGGCTCATAGCAGCCCATTACCCTTCATTGTCCAGAAGGCTTCCTCGTCCACAAGGCTTCCTGCATCCTCCAAGGTCGGTTGATTGATTGATTGATTGTAGGGTTTAAAGCGCCGTCGCGCGTGAACTCGCGTACCGTGCGGCGCCCCCCCCCCCCCCCCCCCCCCCGCCCCTCGGAAGCGGACGAGGCTGACTTCCTGGACCCGGACCCGCTACTGGACTACGGAGGAATCCTCGCTTGGTACCGAGAAGGCCGCCGAGCATTGCCTGGGCCTCACCCCTTGCTAGGGCGACGTGAGGGGGTCCTCTTACGACAGCTACAGACTGGAACAGTACTCACGCCGGCCCTAGCCCGGCACGTGTGTCCCGGACTGTTTGAAAGTGCTACGTGCAGTGTGTGTGCGCGAGAACTGGCGACCTTAGCCCACGTGCTGTGGGGGTGTGACGCGTGTGCGGGGGGAACCGTGCGGGACTCTCTGCCACCGGACATGGAACACTACATCAGTTCGCCTGACCATCAGGCGCAACTCCAAGCCATCCAGCGGCTCGACGCGGCCCTGGCCCGGCAAAAGCGAACGGAGGTAACTCCTAGTAGCTAGCGCCGGACCGGTCCACGCTGAGGTCTAGTGAGATAGGGGGTTGGTGAAGCCCTGCGTGGCCTGATCCACCCTTACATGCCGGATTGATATCAATAAAGTCATTTTCCTCCTCCTTAAAGCGCCGACTCAACGCAGGCGATGAGGCGAGCTGTAGTGGAGTGCTTCGGATTAATTCTGACCACCTGGGGATCTTTAACATGCGCCAAAATCTCGAACACACAAGCGTTTTTGCTTTTCACCTCCATCAGAAAAGCGGCCGCCGCGGCCGGGCATCGAACCCGCGTCCTCGTGCTCAGCAGCACGACATCATAGCCACTGAGCCACCGCGGCGGGTGACCGCCAAGGTCGAGAATGTCGAACCGAATATTTCTTTATCCAGAGGTCTTCATTATCTCGAATTGCATTTCGGTAAGATTAGGAGTGAATACCTGCAGTTCTATATTGGTTAGAAATAGATCGCCGAAGTACAACTTACCGGTGTAATGAAATAAAAAGCACGTCGAGAGCGATCACCTTTGTTTTATCTCATTACCCTAATAATTAGCAAAATACAGGTTTTCAACAAACGAGCACCTGCGCAGGTTTAAGAGATGCGAGGTTTAAAAGTATAAATTTTAATTTTTTTATATTTCTCATTTTAAACGTATAGCATGTATATTTTGTAATGAGGGCACAACTTGTCATTTCAGAACAAACATTTAGAACAATTCCACTGTTTTCGTTTATGCAGAGGATTTATCGTTAAAATAGATTTTCTGATTCCGGCTAGCAATTCTGTTTAACTGGAGCGCATTTTTTTCCGTGGGAACAGAAAGTAGAACGTGAACAGCATAGCTCATTGAAAAGGTGACATGTCAACGTAAGAGCAATTCTTCCTCGCGTGCGGATGTTGCCTCGCGCAAACATTCAAGCGCGCACGCAAGAAAGAAATGGCGCTCGCCGGAAGGCACCCTATCTGAGCATATATATACGAGGGTGTGTGCCCGGATGTAAGACAAGCGGCTGTTCTTGGCGGCCACGCAAAGCGCAAAGAAAGAAAGTTTTCTCGACAACGCCGCAGAATGCTGAAGAAACGTGGTTATTGCCTGAGGCATCCCTATCATGTTTTGCCTAGAACCTCGGTTGCGGTAGCAAAAATCTGAAGGGCTCGGGCTTTTGCTAGCGTCTTAGCGTTTGACAGGCGGGGCATCGGCTGCGGTTTAGCAGAAATAGATTTGTTTCTTTTTTGTTCTTAGCATAAAATTGCTTTCAGCGCCGATCACCGTAAGCTTCCACCGCGAACCAGTTTTTGAAAAACACGTAGCCTGGACAGGTTTTAAAAAGTTTGCAGACTGTAAAGAAAAGACACTCATTAATCTGATTGCGAAGATATTGCCAAGGAAATCAAAGTGTGGCTGGCAGTATGGCTGCTGATCCGTTCGAGAAAGAACATTGTGAAATGATTGATTGATTTGATTTGTGGGGTTTAACGCGCCGACGCAAAGTAGGCGATGAGGCGCGCCGTAGTGGAGGGCTCCGGATTAATCTTGACCACCTGGGGATCTTTATGTGCGCCGAAATCTCGCGCACTCGGGCGTTTTTGATTTTTGCCTTCATCAGAAAAGCGGCCGCCACGGCCAGGAATCGAACCCGCGACCTCGTGCTCAGCAGCGCAACGCCTTAGCCACTGAGCCACCGCTGCGGGTACATTGTGAAATGAAATTGTAAGTGCTCGATCCCCCATCGGTGTATAAGCGATTGATGGCTTAGTGGGCAGGGCTTGGGGCAGTTAACACCAGATGCCTATTTCGGTTAAACTTAGCAACACATCGGACTATGTATTGTATGCCTATCCCCGCAATGAGAAATCCCCATACCCGCAATGAAGGTAAAGACATGAGCTGTATTTCTTTCCTGATAGCAGGTCACCCTGTAGGTCTATAGAGGAATGGTCCGAACTTTTAAACACCTTTCAAAGTCTTTAATATATATACTATTTCGCCTCTCAGTCTACGTAAAAGCTGGAAAGACTTGTCTGCAGATTCCCGCCGTTCTGATGAATTATTTCCAAGGGCTATAGCGGAGGGGTAATGGCAGCGGCTTCGGATGCTGTAGAAGAGGAATTAATTCCTGGTACTTATAAGATTCCATTTATATTTAATGCTTTAGCAAAAAAGTGCAATGGACTCGCAGCCTTCGAATACAACCTTGGCGCTCCCAACGGCCTGCCCGTATCGCACCTAATTGAGATTTCGGAACGAACGTGGTGAAAGAGTGGTTTTTGTTTTGTCTGAATGCGAGCGTAAAAAAATCATATCCACCTTCTTAAAAGAAAGATGGTTAAAACGCGAAGCTTTCTTTTCTGAAATCTAATTCAAAGCAAAGACCGAAATCCACGCTCCCAAAGCCAAAGGTCAATCCAACTCATCCCAAGTACAAAGCACGCGTCCAATCCCATATCACCACAGCTGAAAGCGAAATCTACAGTGTGCTCATGAAATGTATTTCACCATCATCGCTACGGACAAACGAACGACTATAACTATTAGAAAGCGAACATGTCTTCTCGTGCCATATAGACCACGTTGTTCATGGTGACATTCTAGTGTCTCCGTATGTAGCACGATTGATTTGCTATTTCGGAAACCCATTGCGGTAAGTTGGCATTTTATGGGCCTAGCACGTTAGAGGCTCAGGCTGTCGGCGTCTACTTTCGTCGTCTCCTGTAGTCCTGGTACTAAAAAGCCGGACACTCGTTTTACAACGCCTCGCGCTAGAACGTAACGCGTGCAAAAAGAAAAGTGTGTAATAGATAAAGCCGATTCAAATTAAACTAACATGGCTGAAAGATTTGTGGAACGCTCTTCCTCCGCTTCAGCAATCGTCAAGAACAAGCAGAATCTGTTTGTAGACGGTTTACAGCTTGTGTTACACTCTGGTACCCACCGGCTATCGACGCTAGGCCTGATACGGACGGGTGGTCGACGGAAACATGTAAAGGCATGTTTACCTGGTGCTGGGGCCTCATTGATCACCAGAAGTGTCTATTCTATCCCATTGATTGTTGTATTGAACGTGAAGTTTTGCCGTAACCTGTCGAGGTTGTAATCTACACTGATATCTCGGTGTAATTGTGGTTCTAGTAGTGTGTGTACTAGTGAACTGTGGAGAACTGTGGAGTGAACTGTATGTGTAGTGAGTGGTGTGATACAGTTGTGAAGTGATACAAGCAATGCATGGTGTCCTGCTTGAGAGACCTGTTAGTATGTTCTATATAGGCAACCCATGTAGTATTCAGCACAGCGGGTCTTTGTATCGGTTATTATTAAATTTTCTTTCACAGAACGGGCCCTCAGGGTGAGGCGCGGGCATTGCACTGCGCTCGCGTTGACCCCTGCCACTACCCCAAACTGGGGCAGGTTGGGAACTGAAATTGCTTAAATCTTCTTCAACGCAACAGAGGGCGCCACCACCTCGGCAAGCGCGCGGCTGCTTCTCCCACCTGCGCTTCAACGACGCCCAATCAGCGCGCGGCGTGTGGCAATACAGAGACTTACAATCGTTTTTTACAATACAATACATTTTTACATTATACAGACTTACAATACATTATACAGACTTACAATACATTTTTACGCTGCATGCTCCGCCCCTGCCCAGGTTTCACGTTAGTGGAGATGGCCCGTTTTTTTGCAGTGATTTTGCTTGTGACATCGCCATCAGTGAGGTATAGAAAGGTTCGCTGTAAATGCGTGTTCTTTTGCAGAGATTTGTTCCAAGAATTCTTTCTTAATTCTGGTGTGCTTTTTTACGTGAGTCCCGAGGCAGGTGAATAAGCATGCAGGTGAAAATAAATATGAAGTAAAAGCAGTTGATTAAACCTGCGCATGCGCACACTGAAGGTGACATAACATGGCGAGTCCTAAAGATTGCTGAAGTACATTACGCCTGCGGTATATTGTGCTTTCTTTTGCAGAGTCGAGCCTAAAACCACCGGGGATAGCATGCAGCGAACGCAATGTAGCGTGGTGCCCCCCGCCGCCACGCGGCCTGGTTTCAGCCGTGCTGCTCTGCGCACGAATGTGCCAGAATGTTGCAGTCACCTGAGCGAAAACAAAAGCTTGTGCCTCATTTTGCATTTCCATGCTTCTCAAAATGATGGGCCGAGAAATACTTCCGCGAACACCATGAACACTTTTTTTAACATTATAATAAACCCATCAATCGGCTAACAGCTCAGTGGGAGTTGGTATACGCGATCGCGGCGCTTTAGCACGGTTAAATTGCTTTTCGTAATCCCCGTGGGGTACCTCCCAGTGTTTGGTCGTTTTTTTCTGAATATCAATGAAATCGTCCTGGTTGCGGTGGTATGCTCGTGTTGTGAAAAATAAACTTTCAGTTAAAAAGAGCGCTTTTGCTGTCCCTTCTCTTCCTTGTCTTTCGGATTGAGGCATTTTCCACACCCGCGATGCGAGGGCACGTTTTCCTGCCTTGGGTTAAAACTATAGGCGGTAATTTTTAGTATTTTTTCACAGACATGCGGTATGAAGCCACGAGCGGTGCACGCTTTCTTTGCGTTTTACTCCGCCTCTTGGTACCTTCTAGTTTGTATACAAAGTACCTGATGTACAGTGCTTCGCGTAGAACAGGGGTGTAAGGTAACGTGCCTGCCGCAGTGGGAATTTGGCTTTGATTTCCGTGCCTGCAACTGTTGTCTTAGTTAAAAAGCGCCATAGGAGGGAATTTTGTACACGCCATCTGAGGATGCCGGCTAGGTGCGCACTTTCGTCAATTTAGTCAAGTTATGCCCCAGCACTAAAAACGGAGCTACGTATGCCATAAAAACCTCCTAGCAGCTCTGCCGAAAAGGTGTGGTGATGGCTTGCGGAAGATGGCCTACTAAGGAGATGCTTTTTTTTTTTCAATGATAAACACGTAACAAGTAATACTGGGAACATAGGCGTTAACCCCCGGTGTCAAAACAAACGCTGTTGCTGTTGCCATCCGTACCGTCGGGGTGATTGTTATTGTTGCTGCGTCGAGTGGTCCTAGATGTAAAGCGCTGTGCATTAACCTGATAATTTCTGCCAGTGCATCGCATTCCCTCTGATGACAATACATTCTATAAGGACACCAGAATTTTCAAGTAGAAAACTTTATTATAAATCCAGACTAAATCTCAGAGGGTGGTGCCCTTAGTCCAGGGCCCCATTTGCTGCTGCGATCTGTCTTGCCCGGTCGATCAGTCCGCGCTGGTCGTCCAAGGCTGAGCTGGAAAGAGCGGCTTCCCATCCGGAGGGGGAGTGGCTGGGTATAGGCAATTGGGTCGGGGGTTTGGGGCATTCCCATGTGGAGTGGTACAGGTTCGGGTGTCCTCCGCAGGATGGGCATCTGTCTGGAGACTACACTTGTATGAGGGCTTTGTGCACGGCTTTTTGAGGGCGCTATAATATACTTCACAATTAGCGTTCCACGTCTTTGTGCGTAGCCTGTGATGAGTCATTCTGCACGAACCCTGTGACCATAAATACTTTATCATCACTTGATGAAAAAAGATGATAGAAGTGCGAAGTCTCCCTGACATCAAAACTGCCTCAAAAGGGTGTCAAACATTTCTTTTTAAAGTGCGTGCAACGTTGACAAAGAATGCGTCCAATCGATCATCCCACCTTCAAAGACCCAAATCGCAAACGAAGAACGAGCCCATGCGAAGATTTTTCGCGCAATAAGTAAACGCCTGTACGAATGGTCTAAACGTATACCAATGCGTGGTTTATGAGATGAAGGTATACTACTGACTCATTTTTCATGGTCGATGCGTGTATTAAGGGGCGAAGCCCCTTTACGGCTCGGGCTGTCGGTGTCGCATGTCGTCGTTGTCTCATGTCGTCGCCGTATAATGTTGTCACGGTACTAAAATAGCACGACCCTCGTTTTCCACCGCCTCCCGCTAGAATGTTTTATCTCCGTGAAAAAACGCGCACTCAAAGAAAACACCCGGACACTTGTTTCCTAACGCCTAAAACGCTTTGTGCATCAAAGACGCGAGACATACAGCAAAGTGGTATCCCCCCAAACGGTTTCATCTCCGTGGGCAAAAACGCACAGGTGGTAAGAATACACTTATACACTGCATGCTTCGCCCCTTCTTATGTTTCACGGGATTTTCGTAATTATGTGGAACCGTTACTTTTTCGCGATTTGCGAGTAGCCATTTTGACACAATGGAGGCGTAGTTTCACGTACACGCAGTGTGTCCACAGATGTTGTAAGAAATTTTCGTTCGACCAGCCGAGATATGGGGAAATGCATTAGTTTTTTTAGAGGACGCCATTAGTCCCACTAAGAAAACTTCCGCCTTAAAGGAGCCATGAAGAGAAAACACAAGTTTGGTTCATTCAAAACATTGCCTCGTTAGAATCATACTCACACCACTTTTAACGTAGACTTCGCTCAAATAAGCTACATAATTAGGAAAAAAGGGAATGGCCATGCGACCCACCAGCTCATTTCCCGCAACAGAACCTATGATGTCATACGAGCCAGCTCTGCGATTGGCGGAGGGCGGTACAAGCAGACGCAAATTAGGTAGAGCTTATAAGCTAGCCGAACGAGCGATTTGCGCTTAAATTTAGGGCACATTCTTTATAAAGCAATAAGACTGGTGGGACGAACAGTGGAAGTTACGAAAGCGCATGTAAATATAGAAGTATACGGATGCGTACTGCTGTTGGTACTGCGCGCACTATGCTTGGTTTAGCTGCACAGCACTGCGGGGCTTTGGAGTTGTCTTAGACGACACTGGCCGATTGACGCAAGCAACGGTGTCTTACGTAACCATATTTGTCGAGCGAGCACTGTTTCAGGAAACGATTATTTTCTCCCAGAACAAAAACAAGCCAGGTTTAATTGCGGTCAAAAACAAACCAAAGGCAGAAAACGGCTTGCCACGGTATGGTGGCGCCATCTATGTTCAGAGCGGGGTTCCTCGAAGACAGCACCACCCTGCAGGGTGGAGACACCCTTTGAACGGTCCCGTGCCGCTGCAATTGGGTCAACGTGCTCAAAGCGTTGTTCTTTTTGTTTCCCACAATACCTAGCAACTCGAAACAGATGAGATGACTCAAACTTCGCCAGTAAACCACGTTGCGGCAATAATTTTGATGCGGTTTTGACACAATGACTTGCTTCGGCGGCGAGCGAGCGACCCAAAATGGCGGCATACGCGTCTCTGCCCTGTACGGCGGACGCGTGAATCAAGGTACTCTAGGCTGCAGAGCGGTCGGTTCCTGTGATGCCATTGCAGACCACGAAAATGAAGGATTTAGCGGGAAAATCGAAATTTGAACCTAAATTGATTAATTTCTCAGTGAATAAAGCATTGTTTGTATCCGAACAAGCGCTTGGGGCACTATAAAACACGAAATCTTTCGAATAAAACAAACTTGCATTCTCTCTTCATGGCTCCTTTAAAATAATGTGCATATACAAGTAATGCGACTGGTGTCTCTATCGTGGTAACCACACGAAGCAACTATCCAAACAGATGTGACAGCGCTGGTTTCTACGGTTTTATTTCTTCTTTTAAGCCAGGGCCGTAATTCTGCGTTCTCAGATTACGACGTTCCAGATCACCAGGAAGAAAATTTACTGTTAATATTTTAAATTTACCCGCAATATAGCATTTGTATTTGCTACCTTCAGCTACGCTTTCTGTTGCCGGCAGAAACGGTAATGGCGAGTTTATACGAAATAGCTTCTGCAGTCCCTTCGTGACGAGAAAATAAATAGAAAGACAGATTAGGGAAGTGATGTGACTTCAGAAACCATTCTTGGTTAGCGGCAATTTGCCTGCTACGAAGGAGGGCATAAAATTTGGAGACAGTGTACAAAATCTCAGTCGACCCTTGTATAAACCTTCGAAACGACGAACAGTAAAAGAAATAGCAGAGATACCAGCAATCAATAGATTTCGCCCCAATTACCCGTTGGTTCTGTGCGGAAGTAAGCGGCTGGCTATATTCTCTGGCAGAGCTCTGAAAACAGAAATAATTTAAAGAAACACAAATTGCAAAGCTCCCCACTTTCGTAAAGGCCCTTCTATACAGATTCTCTGTTAGATAAAATACCAGAAGCACCAAAAAAGCTCAGACTGAGCTTGCTTCGATTTGGTGTATGCCAAACTTGGAATCTCCCTCCTCGAAAATCTCAGAACCTTGGACTCAAATGTTGAGAAGTTTTGATCACGTTTTCCATGCATGAAGTCTGACCACCTGCGCAATATATTTGTTTATTTTTACGAAAAATTGGCTTAAAACAATTACGGTGTTTTAAATCACCCATGACACAATTCCAGTGTTGTAAGCATCACATTTTCCTCTTAGAAAGCCCTTCACAATGTACTGACAACCCTTTTCTTGGCCCAAACATACTTCAACTCTTTTATTTACAACTTTCTTTCCTTTTTATTGTTACTCCTGGTACTTTGTCTTATGCACCTATTCTTGTTATGACTATCGTTTACGACGTACTTGCCCTCTCCTGCATCAGCCCGTAAGGGCAAGTAGTCTCTACAAATAAACAAAATAAATAAATGCTCCTCGGTACTAGTCACCCTCGAATACACATTCGCTCAATATTTCGCAATGTATTAAGTGAAAAGAAAGACAAACTATTATGGGGTGCCCACTGAAACTCTTCTTTGATGCTGTGCAACATTAAGATGCTGCACTTATACAAGTAAAACGTACATGAAACATTTATCACGCATTAAGATGAAAGAGAACGAGTGAATACAGATTTATGCATGTGTCACTGTGTTATGGTCTGTTTTTTTAACTATAGAAACAACGTAACACAAACGGCTGGACCAAACAAAGCCAAATATCTTGCACTAGTAGATGCTGAATATGGGGGAAGGGTTTACATTACTCGCCTGCGTGGGCCGGGCTGCAAGTTTGTGTGTCGAACCATTTCGCTTATGAACTAGTAGAAGACTCGAAATCAAGAGTTGGACGGAAGCCCTCCTGGTTCGGAAAACGGGTGACAACAATTAAACAGTCTCCGACCATGAAAGTTTATACCTACCCTTTCATGGTAGGAATCTCTTTTTTTATTGTTGCCTCGTTGAACACTGTGAACAATAAGACGCTGCATGGAGGCTTCCAAAAAAGAAAAAGGTGTAGAGCTTGCTTTATGATTCGCTAATATATGATTTGGTTGCAAATATCGCATACAACAACAACAAACAAATATACAACAAACAAACAAATGAACAGCAAACCTTGGGAATCACGCTTAGTACAAGCTTTTTTCAGTGAGCGATAGACGGGGCCATATCGGGAAAACTTGCGCCGTTGCTTCAAGTACTGAGGCGACTAAAGGGCACGCAAGGAGCGCTCTCGTGTAAAGAAGTAAACTCGACGTCGAGCCCCGGCCCGTGGCGGAATCAGCTACAGTGCCGTTGGGTTCGCACCACTGCATATGCCCGACGCGTCCCATCACCGCTCGTACGCGTTGTAAAATGGAGTGTGCAGCGAGTTAAGGACCGAGTAGGCGGTAACAAATGATGTATTGGGATTTATGGCTACTAGTGGACAATGAAAGAAGCGACAGGCAGCCAACGCCGCTGCTCAAGCGAGCACAGGGGACGGTTAAAGTGCTAACTTGGCACGATGAGCGAGGGGCGAGTGAGGAACGCCGTGTTGTGGGCTTCTAAAGCCGCAACATGCCATGCGGACCGGGCACAACCTCAGGTTCCTGAGGGAGATGGATGGGGTGCTCATGGATTGTTAAAGGGCTGGCGAAGAGCTTTTCAAAAAAAAAAAAAATGTTTGGGACAATACTTTATGGTTTTCTTGACGCTCAATTCGAACACATTGTTTGTTTTCTGTGTAACTACATAAAAACAATCTTTTTTCGTAAAAGAAAACTACCCCTGCCCGGGGACGTGGTCAGAGCGTTGGCCGCCTTTCTCGATTGGCCTGCGGCAGACAACGTCATATTCGGAAGTACCGGCGCTGCGGTGGCTACAGCCACTTAGCCGTGACCGCTCGGCCTTAAGAGCTCATTCTGTTCCCGTTCAGATACAGGCCAGAAGGTCCTCTGGTGCATAGAAGACTCACACAATCTTTCTATAGAATAGGAGAGCCTGAGGGAAGTAACGACGCGACAAGTCCGCTCACGGCGATCTTTAGAAATAGGTTCTCCCCCAACGGCTCATGGCGGACTACTGTTTGTCGGGTTTAGGGAAGTTGTGCAGATCTTGGTTCGCCGCTTTCACTACGAGCGCTAGCCACAATTGCTAGCGCAATTTTTCAACACACCGTCATCCCCTTCCTCGCATGTGTAACTTTGTATTTACATTCGGACATGCGGTAACAAGCTCTGTGCAGCGGCGTGCGATGCGCGCAGGCAGCAACTAGCGATGCGGCCGCCGCCGGTCGCCGCGTCGCGCGGAAGGGCTGGTGCCGGGTCGCTGCGCGGCCGGTCAGCGGCACGCGGCATTGCTGCACATACGCAGTTTTAGAATAGGGGACCCGAACGTTGGTGGCCCCCCAAATGTAGAGGACCCCAAAAGCAGCACGCTGGTAGGCGAGGAGTTTTACAAGAACGCCTTCCCCAACAGCTCCAGCCGGCTTGAAGAGCACGGATCCCCGCGGATGTTTGAAACTTTAGGCTTAGCACCGAGGCAGATATTTGTCGCCGCTATCTCTACAAGTGCTAATGACTATCCTTAGCCCAGTTTTTCATTACACTATGCTCCCCTTCCTCGCATGTTGAACCTTATTTTCACGTTGACAGTCATTCTAGCGATCGGTGCTAGGTTCATTCTTGCGCGCAGGTAGCGCCATCCGTCGGCCTCTTGCCGCATCTTCTACTCGGCAGGTGCATTTGCTGCCGTCGACGAGCCACCGCGACTTGTCGCCGCTTCGCATCGCGATAAAAATTCGATCCCCTCTATCAAAATCCCGTTGGATGAGAATCCGTGGCACAATTTTGCACCACACTTTCATCCAATCATTTGCACGTTTACCTTCCTCTTCGCGACGGCCTTGATTCTTGACAGCAGCGAAGAGCGGTTGCTGCCGCGGAATGCGCGGTTTGAGCCGTTTTGGTGTCCGTAGGGGCCTGCACGACCGGAGAGTGCACGACCGGCGCAGAAAACGTTTAATGCTTTCCAGCTTGCTTGATTTCTTCGTAAAATCTACCTACTTAGCTAAGCTGTCGTCATAGCCGACAACGTTGATCGGGAGAACGAGCAAAACGTTCGGGAAACCCAGAGCGCTGCGGTCCCACAAATTTTCCTATCCCCTATAATAAGGGATCAGGAACTTGGGGCAACTGCGTATTGGTTTGACCCCGTCGCTTCGCGTATGCAGCAAACAGCACCTCACGACACGGCCGGCCTTTACTACTCGTGAAGGCAATGTAGTAGCCACGAGCACTCGGTTAGGTAATATCTGGTATCTAGGAGTCGCTTTAGGGAATCTAAAAAACACAGTAGCGTTACGGCTAAAAATCGACGCGGAAGCAACTCTAGACAATAAAGATTAATAAAGTGTTGATTACACGGCTCCTTAATTCGGAACTTCGCCCAGGGAACTGGAACCCAGCGAAGCGGCGGCGCGCGTCGCTCTCCGTCTTCCGAATATGACACTTCCGGTCGCTGCTTCTCGGTTTCTGGCTCTTCCGGCGATGCGGGAGGGAGCAGTGGGTGGGGCGTATTGTCAACTTTATCGACGAACATCCCTGTCCCCAAGCTAAAGATGCCAGAAAACACTTTCCAGGCACAAACTGATCAATGTAATAACTGTAAAAAGTAGAACTCTACCCGGTTCTAAAAGTGATTTAGGAGCCCTTTAAGGATCCAATAAAAAATCTCCAATCAATTTTTTGCAAAAAAAGGAAAAATGATATGCTTTACTTTCAGCTACATGCTACGTTTGGACTTTCACTGTAAAGTTCAAGGCAGCGAGGCTACATGCGGGGTATGAGGTGCATCGATGTAAATATGCCCTGATATTGTCGGCTGCCGCAGGTTTCTCCGCATCCCGTTATCACCGCTGTAATGATGTAGCATCGCGTGCACAGGAACTTGTACCCCGCACTACCAAAACTAGGACTTCGACGGTTCGAAGTTAAGATCGCTGGTTTTAAAGCGAAGTTTTAGCATCCCCACTGGTGCCTTTGTGCGCCAATACGCCATGCAGGAAAGCCAACTTTCTCTGGCGGTGATAATAATGAATGATCGCGGGTGAAGTGAATGAAAGAAGGACGTGTCTAGAGTGCCGTCCGACGGTATTATAAGCACTTCACTATATCGATGTCCACCGGCGTTTTGTGGTAAAATTGCCGCGCCTAGCAATACACCGCTCTAGATAACGTAAAGCTAGGCAACCTAACCTAAACATAACATAAGATAACCTAACGCACGCAAAGAAATCATTTAAAACATTAAAACTAACCTAAGGCATAAAATTACACTTCAATGAAATAATGAAAAAAAAACATCCATGGAAAAAGCCGGTCTCGAACCACCGACTTTCGGATCAAGAAGCTAAGACGGATCCTCTACACTACAGCGAAAGACTCCTCGGTTGTGCTAGCCTAGTGTTAAATATTCGAATGTTGTCGGACGGCACTCTAGCCATGCCTGCAACGATCAGCTAGAGTGCCGTCGGACGGCACTCTAGACACTGCGATGAAAGAAACGCTTCCCGGGCAGGAATCGCACCTGGGTCTCTCGCGTAATGAAGCCGGCTTGTACCCGATTTCTCTATTTCGACATGGTCGAAGGGAAAGCCATGCTGCAGGTCCCGATTTCCGCCTTAGACCCATACCCAAACATAAGACCTACGGTGCGCACACCCGAGAGTTGTTGTGGGTATTCTAGAAAAGTGGTGCGTAGCTCCAGAGGAGCACATACTCGCAGTGTGAGGTTGGCCAACTAAAAAGTCGTCACGGAAAAGCTTCGCGTTCCACCATCGTCGCCGTTAGACGGACAGATGCAAGATTTTTTTAATCAATATGTAGGCTGCAGTGTGAGCGTATAGCGCAACCATTCGTTAACTGGAAAGCCTGCAGCACTACGTCCGTAGTCTACGAAATTTCTACAACAGACTGTACTTAATCGAATTTTGTTAACACATCGCTACGAAACGTAAACGAACTTCGTCTAAATTTTAGCATTTCGCGCTGAATAAAAGATGTATAAAAATTGCATATAAAATTAATTATTGTAATTTTATTGATCCACAGTATGTGTTAATTACTGTATGTATCAGACAACGCCATTTGTTTCTGAGCTACGTCTTAAGTTTTTTGATGAAATAAAAATTCTATTTAGGGTGAACACAATAAGAACGAGAAAATAAAAATATTGTTTTGGGTCAATATACAATGACACAATACTTACCAAGAAACCGTATCGATAACACGTGCATTTTCTCCAATCTGGAGAAAATATTAGTTGTCAGATGCTGTTCCTGAACGCATCTATGTTCTTGAGGACGCGCCCAAAGATAAATGGTGTCTCTGGAGGCATCGATAAGAGATGACGCACTGTTTGGCCCTGCGAAGCGACAATAAAACGGTGCTGGGCCCTTCATGACCACAATACTTTGCCAATGCCATATATTTACATTTTAGAAACCAGCAAGTTCTCATAAAGGAAAGCCGGTGTGTGCAGCCTCCCAGTGTTAATTTTAAAAAGATCTAAACTAACATTATTTGTTAGCAACAGGTGTTGCACGAAATTTAGGCAAGTGTTTTTCTGTTCTTTACTTTGTAGCCCAAGTAAATAAAAGTCATATGCTTGCTTTTGCAAGCGTGGCCTAGCATTTTAATGTCATTACTTCAATTATAATCCAGTATAAAGTTGCATCGGTGAAGTAGCCGAGACTGTAACTATTTTCACTTATCGGCAGACGTAAACGTTCACGAAGACAGAGAGAGAAGGAGAGAGAGAAAGAGACCTTTTTTTTCCTATGGGTCTCTGTTTGTCCTTTCTTTAAACTGACGTTTGCAGAAGTGCATGGCACCAAACAACACCCCGCATGCGTTTCTTTGCAGTATGTATGGTGTAGTACACGGGGGCCGCGGACGACTCTGGAGAAAACTGTAGGAGTTGTGGCAACTCCTGATCTTTTTCGCTTTCCCTTTTTATGCTCCAAAAGATTTATGCAGTACCAGTAGTTGATGACGTGAAGTAGTTACGAACCAGGTATTTAAATAAGGTATACAGGTGGAAACTGATAAGGCGGAGAACGTGAAATGAAAACGAAAACAGTAAAGAAACTGACAAAAACGTAACAAAGAATCAGTTCAAATATAAACATACAAAAGATGACAGATTGTCGTGTATACAGTGAACATAAAAACCCTGTAATCTTGGGTGCTGCTTCAGGCACACTCAATGGCCCCGTACTGTCCCCTCTTTACCATAACCCATAAATTTTGAAAGAGGCGAGTCGCGCAATTCCTCCCCTCCCCTTCGTGCGTATGCTAGCGAAATTCAGAGATCATAAATACAGTATGCAACTTTGCTGACTTCGAAAGAATTAGAATTTAATACCTTACGACAGTTTTGTTCGGAGCAAAACTACGCTTATATTACGAAGGATTTGGCCTCTAAAATAAGAAATTTCGAATTCGCGCGCCCTTCACATAGACCATATCACGTGCCAAAATTTTTATCCTAATTAAGGGCGGGTTTCAGAAAACCTGCTATATTTGTTATTCCACAATGAGAATGTTTTGATTGGAGCAAGGATGGCGGTAGTCATCCTGGTTCTTTTAGACACAAGACAGCAATGTTAGCACGCGTAGAGTGGTGTTAGAAATAACTTTGCAGAAGCATCTATCTTGATGAATTCAAATTTCCGCACTCAGAGTCACAGCTCTTACGAGCTAACTTCACAGTGGCATCAGGCAACGGTTTTTTGACCGCAGCACCACCGTACAGAACTAGTATCTCGTGTTATTTAGCCCTGATAGTTTCGTGCAGACCTACCCCTTTAAGAGTGATTCTCGGCCAATATTGAGCGAAGGCATATGATCGAGTATGTGTACTGAAAGTCGATTACACAAGTTATTTTCGCTGCAAAATAAAACAGGCCGCTTCCCAACTCTGCACTCTTCGTGACGTGCGCCAGGACTTGAACCACGTATTATATGGATATGCGCGGTATAGAGGAGCTAGGACGTCCCTTTTAGTGTCCTTGGGTCTTCCTCTTTCTAGAGGACTAACTATAAGTGACGTGTTAGGCCCTTGGTCTAACTCTAAACGAGCATCTCGAGCGACAAAAGATCTATTGTCTTTCCTGCGAAGCACAGGACATCATCAGACTCTCTAAACAAGACTATTAATGAGCGCATGATCGTCATCATAGTCGTCATCATCATCATTTCATCGGTATCATTTTTTTTCATACATCTGGTGTAGCAAGCTAGACGCCTTGGCAAGGCTAACCTCACCAGTATCATTAAATACTATTCCCTCTCTATGTCTCACTTGAGCTCATTTATAACCCCATTCGCTGAAACAGCTTTTTATTTACCCAAATTGACAGAGATTATAACGTAGAATTTTTATCTATACGGTTTTTTACACCCTCATACCATATGGTTCAGCAGATTTGCACGCAACGTGCCGTAAAAAAATATTATTAGATCATATATGTTAAGTTTCCCTTAGTCAGGTAAGGAAGGTTTAAGTTGATAGCATTCTTATTGAACGCTCTCAGGTTCTTGTCGGGGATTCACGTACGACGTGGAGCAAGGCTTCAGTTGTGTCACTTTCTTGGACCCTGGGCCCACAACAATGACTCATTTTTAGGGACAAAAATTTGGCTGCGTTTTTTGCGGGATTCTGTACCAGGGAAAAGTGAAATTCTTGAATTTCGCGCACGGCTACATCTGTACGCGCTTGCGTCGTCATGTACGTTTTTTCTCCCTTTTGTTGTTGGGCGCTCCGGAATTCCTGGGCACCATTCGCTCTACTTTTTTAGTTAACTATATTTATTTTTCTTGCATTTCATTGCGTTTCATTTTTATTTACCTTTTTTTTCTCTCTAATTGTTGGCTTCCCAGTCTGTCACATACACCTCACTGCATTGTAATAATCCCCATCTAGCGTAGCAAGCACTGCTGCTAGCAGAGCTGACCTCTCCGGCAAACATAAAAGAGTACTCTCTCTCTCTCTCTCTCTCTCTCTCTCTCTCTCTCTCTCTGTATCTATCTCTCTCTATCTCTCTCTCTCTCACACACCCACACACCCACACACACCAACACACACCCACCCACCCACACACACACACACACACACACACACACACACACACACACACACACACACACACACACACACACACACACACACACACACACGCACGCACACACACACACACACACAATGCACACACACGCGCACAAACACACACACTCTTTCTCCTTCGTGGGACATGGGCAAACCCTACGCTTTTATCCGTAATGCTGATTAATTTGCTTATAAGTTACCATCGGGCTAGCAGCCTCTGTCCCTCGTGGTGCTTGCGGGTGATCTTTGGTGTGGTGTAATGGATGGTGCTTCCGCAAGAAAGCGACAGGTGCGGCAAGCCAATATTTTACGTGGTCACCGGACAAGGGCAGGAACCCTAATGTGATGATTTAATGGGTAGCCGCGACTAACCGAACACTATGCTTTGCGACCTTCGGTACTTCGTCTTTTTAGTTTCCCGTTTAGTACGGTATCGTTAATACTGGGCTCAAATGTCTCACTTCCATTAGAAATAGCAGCCTCCGTTGTCGGGAATCAGAAACAACAATGCGCGTACAGCACAACGCCTTAGCCGAATTCAACCTCGGCTAGAAGAAAAAAAAAATGTTTCAAAGTATCTTTCAATTTTTCATAGATACGATTGCGCTGTCACTGTGCATCGCATTTCATTACCCGGTCTTCGTTCCGCCTTTCGCTTACTTATTGCGACATGGACTTCATTGCGTACTTCGTGCGAATTAAGATGCATAATGAAAGCGATCATGACGACTGCCAGGCGTTGCTAATCAGCCTAAAATCTTCTCTAAAGAGTTTGAATAATTATGCAACTTGCAGTGCTCGCATAAATCGGATGATCTTGAATACAAACCGAAAAGGAGCACAGATTTCCCAAGGCCAGTGGTATTGTTTGTTTATTCATTATTTTGCCTCTCCTTCATGCCCCCTTCGTCCTCAGTTCTCAATGAGTAATAAATGAGGACAACTTGTGAACCATCTCCGGCTTTCTGTATTTTATTTTAAGTGTGGATCACTGTAGGAGCCGGGGAAGTCGTCCGTCCAGTGTCGTTGGGCGTCACGCAAGTCAAATGACGCATACCCATTTAGAAGAATTGGCCAAGAAGACCTGCTTTAGTCGTGAAAACTAATTAGGTAAGAGAAAGCAGGGGATCAGAAAGAATGACTAAGTCAATAGGTTTTATGAGAGAGATGAAATTCAACCTAGCAGGGCAGACGAGCCGTCTCTGCAACCAGTGATTGGACGGCGTGACACACATCCCCAAAGCAGTGGCCCAGCTTCTTTCTGCCACCGTAATACAAAAGCACTGGAAGAGACAATGGCAGCCCTCGGCGTCACAGTCGAGTCTCCAGCAGCCTTGTACTATTATAGCTGTTGTTCGTCGCTTGGTGGCGCATACTCACGTGAGAGACTCGCCAGAAATTCAGCAAAATGAGGGGCTGATGCGCCCAAATCGATTAAAAGAAAAGAACAAGAGCGAAACACCAAAAAATACAAGCAAACTACAGAAAAACATAAGCAAAACTAAAACAAACATAAGAAAAACACAAGGTACTCCCAACAATAACATAAAGGAAATTCTTGCGAATCACTGCCCCGCACTTCCGACAGCTTTCACGTTGTGTGAAACTGCATGCATTATTTTTCTTCCGGCACTAAGTCATCCCATTCGCACTGGCAGCCAGTCAGAGCGACAACTTCCTTCGCGCATTCGTATGGATACAACACTCAATGACGTAGCCAACACAAAAGATCACAGAAGGGGGCCTGCTGGGTCATTGGGTCTGGGTCCCTCGGGTACTTTGCTAACAACTTGTGCTATGCAAACTATCTGGTTTTTGAGGAAACAAGTTAGTTTGTCTAAAGTAGATATATTGTGCTCACGTTCGTGCTTGGGCACGTCACAACAAAGCCCTCCACGGCGGTAAAGTCTCGACTACACTATTTTCCAGCGAATTAAGTTTTTTTTTAAATTTTATTTGCTGCTTTCTCCATCAATCGGTAATGTCATATTAATTTCACCGGCTACAGATAAGCTGTTACGTTACACGGGTGTGAGCGCGCTGTTACAATGTGCGGGTCTATGAACTGTACATTGCATATTGTACATAGAGCGAACAAAATGTTTCCGCTGTTTGCGCTGTACAAGGAAATTTTTTACTTTGTGGTTTTTTTTAAGCACTGCAAGCAGTACCATTAAAATATATCAAATATTCGGAATAGGCCACTATTTTGGGGTTCGAGCCAACCTTCGACAGGGCTCTACAACCTGCCGTCCGCGAGTCACACGCAGCCCGAGGGGCAGTCTTATTCGGCCCTCGGTAACCCCGGTATGCTCCACCAGTTTCAAACTTAGCCAGATGACGTCTTCACTTCCTTTCTGTGCGCAGGTTCAAAGGAGGGGATCAAACTTCAAACATCAAGCTTGAACCGCGAAAAAGATTTCTGCGAGGATCGAACCAATGACACCGGTAACCAAAAGCAGCATTGCGTTTTATTGCTTGTATCCTGTTCTTGTAATTTGCACCCTTGAAACATGCGTGCTAAAAATAGTCATAATTTTTACTCCCGTTTTGTGCATTATTGTCAATTCGCCGAATTTCGTACCTTTACCTTCAAATCCCTCCCACGCCCCGATTTTCGTCTGTGTCCCGCGATGGCGTCTTCAGGTGACTAGGCCCTCAACCTCAAAAGGTTGCAGATTTCTGCTCTATGATAAACTAATATACCTTACTGGGTACAACTATTATGTCTGTGCATTTATTTTAGCACGTGCACAGCATTAAAAAGGCCATTTCGTCGTCTTTTACATCCCACTCCTTCCCCTCCCTCGCTTACCACCGCGTGTTCAGCAAACAATTTCAAATCACCGAAGGGTGTTCACGAACATAGGAAGGCCCAGTCCTGGGAGCTATGGAAGTAAATGTCTCGCATCTGCGTTCAACCGCAGCTCGTAGAAGGGGCGGTCCAAAGTCGGTTAGCCGCGGTGCCGGTACAATAATTACGCATAATTGGGGGCTGGCACGTGGGATGTAGCCGAGGGCTCTTGTAACAGCCAAGACATCTTTCAATAATATTACGCAGCACAGGTCCTATAATGTCCCGTTGCCCCCACGCCGTTTTTCGCCTTTGCGAACATTCGTTTTGCCTCTCCGGTAGAAGGAAACGGCGCTGAATGATGATGATATCTTCCTTTCGAAATAATATATTATATATTGCAAGGTATTTTATGGTTTTTTCTACGCTTCACACTTCGCCGGTGGGGGGGGGGGGGGTTAAAGCGGCCATGAAAATATACAGAAACTTTTCCTTTACACGAAATCGATGATGATGTTTGAATGTTGATGGCGCAAGGCCAGCTAGGGCAAAAAGCGCCGAGAAAGTTCTCAAAATAGAAAACTTTCTTTCGAAATCACTCGATCATTCGAAATCGCGATCACTCGAAATCATTCGATTTCGAAATTGGAAATTGAAATTTCGAAGTCATTCGAAATCGACGTCGGGAAGCAGTGCCTCGTTGCAATCTAGGTTTACGGAAAACACTGGAGCCATATCTTAAGAATCAATGCGTAAAGGTGTGGAGGAGGATTTCAAAACAATCCACTGACTGGGGCTTTATAGGACATGACAACACCCCTGGGACGTAGTTAAGGTAGCCGTCTAAAAGGGATAGTTATAAAACCGACTCGACGCCGTGATGGAGAAACCGGAAGTTTCGAAAAACATAAAACATCAGACGTACAACTATAAAGACGGGTTGCGGTAGCGCCCCGAGAAACGTACAAATGGCTGCAAAAACGTTGCTTAGGCCCAGCTTTTTTTCTATGAAATGAACATGGCGTAAATTAATTCCTTGCCGCTGCTAGAGCCACCCTGCTAATCAGACGTAGATACAGGCAGAGGTAAGAAAAGCCCAACAAATATTCCCTTCTCGTCAATACGACATATATGAAGTGGATGTAGTCGACGTATAAACAACAAGGATACTACTTTATGTACGCAGATGGGTTGTATTGTATTACGTTGTAAGACTTACAAAACTCCCTGACCTGTTCCAGAGGCATACTAATTTAAGAGACGAGGCGTACTTTCGCTTCAAAGGTAACACGCACCTTTATCGAAACAAGTTGCTGACGCTAAGAATACACGGCGGCACAACATCATTTATCGTTTATCAATATTTGCAGTGCGGCATAAAAATTGGCGCTCATAATATTTAATCAATTACGATCTAATTATCCCAGATGCCAAAGTAACGCGTATAAAATCAAAATACACGTTTAAAAGTACAGTTTAAATCTTACAGTTTACAGTTTAAAAAGTACAGTTTACAGTTTATATCTAAAACACGCGTATTCAGTTCTTAATGCGCCAATGTTTCCATCGCTGCTATCGTGCGGTTCAAGTTCCAGTTAACATAATTCAGCATAATCTGAAACCATGGTGTTTTATATCTGTTTCCCAGAGGGTAATTAGATGGTAATGTACTGTTTATATCTTGAATTTTGAATGTATGGTGGAGCGGGACGAACACGATTTTCTTTATTTTCTGATTTCAGATGTGACAAGGATGGCACTCATAGAGAAGGCATTGAAAGGGCTCGTCGACTTCTTCAGGCATATTCTGCTCCATCCTATGCGCGCTATGTCTGCATGCTTGCCGCTTCCTCCACTGGTTTCTCCTAAATGGTTATTAGATAAAGATGAGCGTCTGCATAGAAAGAAAGGAACAGGTAAAAAAGGCTGGTAATGTTCCCTTTTGAGACGACAGAAGAACGATGCATTACTTGATACATGACAGTGTCCCCATTGAGGTCCAAAACAAGTAGTAAGAAAATTATGTCTTGTATCGAGGCAATTCTTACTCCTATTACATTACATGTTAACATATCGCATATAATATCAGAGTTGAGCAAACAAACAAACGAAGTAGTAGAGGGCCCATACGATTTCCGTATTCAAATGGAGAAGGCTGTAAATATAAAATGTCAATGATGTCTGCGAGTCTCATAATTATGCGATTGATGACAAAGGCTACTTTCTTGATTGAAGACAATCTTATTCATAGAAGCCGTCATTTCGAAAAACCGAAGCAGTAGTTTGGCCCGATTCGTTTGCATTGAGTAACACGTAGTGTACACGAACTATATTAGACCCAAGCGCACGTGCCATTTTTGAGACTGCTTTTTCAACAGCGCTATAGGGACCGGAACCTGGAGTTTGCCGCGCGACACTAGCGCCATTTTTTTCCCGTAGTGGCGGAAAACGGAAGTTATGGACTTATGGAAGTTATGGACTTATGGAAGTTATGGACTTATGGAAGTTATGGACACAAATTAACTAGGGGCGCGTTTTCCGTAAGGTATCAAACTACCCTTCATAAAGCCTGTTTCAGGAGGCGCTTGGCACGGGGACATCAGGAGGCACATAGAAGCAACAAAGACGAATTGCGCGTGCCGTGGTCGGGAAAAATCGCGTAGAAAAAGGAGAAAAGAAAAGGAAGCGACGAGAGAGAGACGTGGAGAGTCGTGTAGGCAGGGGTCGAAGCAGTGTGTTCCACAAGCTGTCGGCTGGGCGTGAACATCCAGGAGACCTTCACGTGGAGCCACTTCGGGTCTCTAAGAGCCGCTTCAAGCAAGACAATAGTCGAGTAGCAGGTTCGGCACGCCGCTGGCGTTTCTTAAAGGTGCCATGAAGACAAAATACAAGTTGGGTTTACTACAGACTACTTAGTCCCGATAACAATGATACCAATATCATTGCAATCTTTGAACAAATAACGGAGACATTAAAGAAAACGTGTGAAGCAGTCGCGACCCCCTAGCCAATTTCCCGCAACTTTTCTATGACGTCATGGAACCTTGTTTGTGCGATCGGCGGCCACCGTACTGACCTGTCGCGACGCGAGACATGACTGGACGTCTGTAATTGGGCCTCTAGTTCCATTTCACCGCATCACTTGAATGTTAACGTGCAGTTAACGCACTGAAATTTAGGTTTTATTGTTGGCCCATATGACGTCATTCTTGCTCATAACACGTCACTGTGGCACAAAATTTGAAAGTTTTTAAATACTTGTTGCTTTTTTTTCGTTAAAAAAACATCTTTTGTGGCTCTAATGGAGCAGAGTCCTAGTTCTTTCAAATTAAACGAAGTTGTATTTTCTCTTCATGGTTACTTTAAGGAACGAGCGCATCCCGTCTCCATATAGCATCTGTACCGACCAGCTCTCCGCGCTAGCGCACCGCTGAGGCACGGACGTTGACCTCACACGTGAGCGCGCACGATTTCGGGTGAAGACTTTTTCCTTCGAGACTGCTCTGACTGTTTAGCTTTTACTTTAGTTTCTGCATTTCATCTTGGCTTTGTCCCGTGAATATATTTGTTCAGTGTCCGCCGCCAAATTGTGTCGATTCTTCTCTGTCGGATTGGCCTTATCCTCCTCAATACTGCGACTTATTGAAACGCCCTGATTTCCACAATGCTTGCTCTCAGGTAACACGAGCGAATAAGTTAAACGTTACATGATTGAAGGCACGCACGCACGAGCGATTGTGCACATTAGTCGTCTTGTGTCAGCGTCGTTCATTTAAGCTCGAGGCCAGCAATTTTTGAAGTTCAAAGCAACGTAGCCTCAGGCAGCGCTGATAGCTCGACTGTTATGCATGTACCTCCTTTACTCCACGTACTTTTTATTATTTTGTTCTATGTGGTGTCAGCACAATTGTTTTTTTTTTTGGGGGGGGGGGGGGATTTGCTTGGGGCACACATTACACATGCTATATAAAGTTGTCAAATTTTCGTCACTTAAGGCATTATTACTTCCGGTGCAAATAACCCTATAAAGCGACTTTTTTTCAAATTAAAGTTGTTCAAACGTTAGTTTCGGCGTTCCCTCGTGTCGAAAGAAGAGCATGTTTTTATTATTTCATTTACACGAAAAACATAATGATAGGTGTAACACTTGGGGACAAGAAACGAGCTTCGTGGCTCAGGGAAGAAACTTGAGTAGAAGATATCACTGTTCAAAAAAGTGAAGGAATCTCACACTAACGCGTAAGACCTGAAGGTAGCGAAGCTGTATAGGCAACCTTTACGACCATCAAGACAGTTTAAGTGCAGCTGGTTTGCTTCTTCTTCGCTGCTGCAACGACCTTCACTCCACCATTGTTGATCTAACTGTGACCTTCGTTCTTGTTTTTTTTTTTGAAGTGATAATCATTGGACATCATTGGACACCACTTTTGAGGGGCGTGCGCTATGACGTGTCTTTCTCGTTCCGAGCAAGTGTAGCCCCACACACACGAGCGCTAGCCATTTTCTTGATTTTGTTAACTGCCGGGCGGTCGCCGCGAGGCCCACGCTCTGGTGCGCTCGCTAGGCAATTTCTTGGTATTTTTAACTGCGGACACGAAAAATTACGATTTGCTAAACAACTTCGCTGTTAGTAAAGAAATTACAACATGTTCCCGTAGGGGAACCCGGAGTAGTATGCGAAGCAGCCATGGGGTCGACTGAAGTTCCCATTAGTTTTCAGTTCGTCGTTTCCATTGACGTTCAGCCTCGCGCGCCTTCGTTGTATCAGTAGCTTGCTGACGTAGTTTGAATGAGTGAAGTACATAAGGCGCGTTCGTAGCACATGCTTCCCTCTCGGTTTGTAGTGCAGTGGGAAGAGCGCCACGTACCTCCGTTTGCGGCCAGAGAGTCGTGGGTTCGAAACCGGGCGCCGCCTAACTATTTATTTTTATAGTTCACTGCGCTGACATCAGCCCAAACACTGACGGGGCTGAAGAGACGCGCATGCGCAGTAGAGTGCGGACGGCGGAGGACGACAACGAGGGAGGTAGGGACACAGCCCTGAGTATGAGATGCTTGGCATCTAAAGAAAGCATGGACTTGGGCTGGCCATGTAGTTAGACAAAATAACGACCGGTGGACCCCCTAGGATAACTGAGTGCATACCGAAAGACATTCAATAGGAAAGGGAAGGCCAATGACTCGATGGAGGGAAGAAATAAGAAAGTTTCGAGGCAACGAATGGACTGGAACAGCGTAGGGCAGGAGCGGTTGGAGGTCAATGGGAGAGCTTTTGTACTGCGGTGGACCATATTAGGCGGTTGATGATAATATTGAATTGTCACTTTATGCGTGCTGAGAAGTTTTGCTCGTTGGGACACTCGCACAATGTGTGATGCAAGGCTCCGATCCGGACATTTTGAGACCCTTACTGTTAAGCTTCAAAAAGCGGATTCAGGATCTATGGGAATGACTTTTATTCGAGTCGATATACCTGCTACAGTCCGCTTTGTTTTCGTTTGTGCAGCCTAAGTATATTCGTGAGATATCGGGAGATCACTTTAGCTTGACATTGTATACGTCCTACTTCACACGGTTGAAAAATCAATGACATAGCAGAATGAAGCGATTAAAATCTAAGTTGTGTTCTGCTTTATTTGAATTAAGCTTCCGTGTTCTCAGTAAGCTTTCTCAAATATCCGTATCAATCCTCGTTCCGTCTTCTCAGTCATTCACACCATGCAAACGAGAACAAATTTACAAGTAGCCCAAGACGAAGTGACGACAACCCGCCGCGGTGGCTGAGTTGCTAAGGCGTTGCGCTGCTGAGCACGAGGTCGCAGGTTCATTTCCCGGCTGCGGCGGCCACTTTTCTAATGGAGCGAAAAGCAAAAACGCCCCCGTGTGTACGAGATTTCGGCGCACGTTAAAGATCCCCAGGTGGTCAAAATTAACCCGGAGCGCTCCACTACGGCGCGCCTCCTCGACTGCGTTGCGTCGGCGCGTTAAATCCTACGATCAATCGAATTGACGGCACAATTGTAAGCTATACTTTTTTGATTCCCTTTTAGGGCACGACTTTGTGTGTTGAGCAGCCAGCATTTCTCGTGCTAATTTTTTCTGAAATATTTGACCCTTTGAAATTTTCCTCCTGAATACCAGAGCCGCCATGTTCCCTAACTATTCAATAAAAGTTTGAAAGCATGCCTTGCACCTACAATATTACAATAGTCTTCAACTGAAGAAAACAAGGAAGGAATTTACACGAACCAAGAAAGGCACTCTAAAAACACAGCCTAGTTTTGTTTGAAAGGGAATGAGCATTGCAGCGCTTCATAATTCGCGAAAAGTGTGGAGCTCAGGAAATAATAACTATTACGTATAGAACCACTGAGGCACTCCGAGAAGTTCAAAAAAAGTGCAGACACTTTCTGAGAGTGACACGGATATAAAATTAACATTTGCCGCTATTTCTTGGATTTCTTCAATTTTAAATCTCGCTCATCAAACCAATAAAACAGGAATATAAATCAATTTGAATTGGTGCATGTAAATTAGTTCGTTTTCCGTTACGGGGAATAGAAACGAGTTTTTGCGAAGAAAGGTGATGTAGGATTTGAAAAAAGGAGTCATTTGCAATGCAATGATATTGAGCCGAGAGAGAGACTTCGAAGAAGTTGGGCAATACCGGCGTCGAAATGAGCAATAACACTGTAAGGCAAGGCGATCATCGACCTCATCTGAGAGAGCGAGTTTTTCAAGAGCGACACACAACAAAAGGCAAAATTGTACACTAGGGAATATATTAGACGACTCATTCTCTTTCCACATCACAGGCGACAGCCCTGCTGCCGCATCAAGAATCTAACTTTGAAATTGGGTATCCTGGAAAAAATTCCTCTATTCCGTGCAACGTTCCAGGTCCCGTGCTTCAAGATCATTTCCGTCAGGAGGTAAGCCTAAGTTGCGCACCTAGATATGGGGAAGTATAGATAATTTTGCCTCCAGAGCGTGATTTTTCCATCCAAGCAAATTTTTTGCAAGAAATTTCTCTGACGCAATTCATTTCCAGCCCCGTTCTGCGCCACTTGAAAATGGAAACGCTTTCGCTGTGACCAAATTTTAAGGGTATAGGTTGCCTTCAAATAGCAACAATTTTAAGCTCTCATCAACGTGAATAAAGAAAAATGAAACTCTGAAAGAAACATCACTACATTCTGTTTTAGAACTTCATTTCAACAAACGCTGGAATGGGTGTATATACGGGTCGCAGTGGCAGTCGGAATGCCAAGCGCAGTTTTTGTACGCTTGGCGAATCAAATTGAACCGCCTGCATTTGCTTATTTATTTGAAGCTAAGGACACTTTGGGGCTTTCCCTTAACGTATCCTCAAGGACACAAAAAGTGAGAATAGTATGTAATTACCATAACCAAAAAAATGTACCGAACAGTTAATTATAAACCACAAGGAGAAACAGTGTCAAAACCACCCATGAACCGAGAAATGCTTACGGCTAAATACCGCTGGATTAATGCTTCCTCACGCCAAAATATCGCTGCACCAAGATGTCCATGGAGCCAAGTACTCTAGCAGCAAACAGCCCGCACCGTGAAGTCTAAAGTAAAGAAGCTCACGTAAAACTTCCTTCGACTCTAAGTTTCATGTCTGCGCATTGAAATGCATCGTGATTCCGTGAACTGTAATCAAGTCAGGAGATAGTCAGCGTGGGTAAGTACGCTTGTCTTGCATCCTGAGAAGAATATCCCTGGCAGTAGTCCCAATGGGTGCGATCCAATTTCCCCTTTATACGTCTTCGTTGCCGTTTGGGCGGACAGTCCGCCATCTTAAGCCCCGCTTCAATTCGAACGGATCGGTCAACGAAGAATGCTTCGAGAAGACAGCATCGAAGTCAGCAGCGATGCAGCCTACCTTGCTGTCTAAAGTTTCTAAATTAATAAGTGACGCCAGAGCCACATTTGTGCGTAATAATGTTGTTACAAAGTAACGTTATTTTATTGAAATATATAGTATCATTTACATGTGGTGCAGATGTTTTTGTTTAATTTTAAAATAACGTAATGTTTGTAGTAACAACGGCAATATTATTTACTGAACCTTCGGCTTGCGTGTTTCAACATGTCTGCTACAATGTTGTCGTCTGCGTTGGTGTTGCGTTTGTGACCGTTGCTCCGTTGCAGTTTTGGTTCCTTTAGAAATCTAATTAGACTGTTTCGTAAACTGTCTACCAATTTGTGAACCACGAGGAATGCAGCCAATGTGTTTACGTTCACCCGAAGATATTGCCATTTTTATCTTGCCTTGGCAGAAAGGCACCTGGTGACAGCCTCGGCACCTCATACCAAATGCCAACGCAACTTCCAGAACAAGGAGCAAAGAGTTCGAAGGTGTGTGCCCGAAATCGAATGTCGCCCATGTGGCTCTTGAGTCGGAAACACGTGGACAGAGCTGGAAGTGTTGAAATGCGGTTTAGTGGAAACCTTTTTTGATGGGGACTTTCGAAAGAAATGGCGTCAAAAGCAGGGAACGAAAAGAGGGTGTGTATGGAGAAGGCAAAGTGGTGGCCCTTATCTCGGCTCACAGTTGGGTAGCAGCAATGTCTACTGCGTGCAAAAATGCTTCTAGAACTAAAAGTGGAACTACATAAAAAAAACGCTTCGAAGTCTCAATTTCACGCTCAGTGAACAAGGACATTAAAAGTTATTCATTTTATCTTTTAGTTTTCTTTTTGTTCGTCCACTCAATCTTGCTTTACGTCGTCACTTTCTGATTCCTTTAGTTCTTAGTATGTGTTCCTCCAGCGTTCTTTACTTCGTGTGTGTGTTTGTTTGCTCGTTTGTGCACGGGCCACGCGATGTTCAGTTTTCTCGTGTCACCATTTTCTCTTCTAAAGTGCTTGTGTTTTGCGCAGTATTTCCATATGTTCAGTTTTTTTTTCCACACACCGAAGATGACTCTAAGTTTACTGTGTAACGCTTCATTTCTAAGTAAGCACATAACATTGATTTCAGCTCGTGTCGTTTCCTGAAATGCCCACTTAAACACGGTTTCTACAGAATGGGGCGCTGGAAGTATTGACCTTACACAAAAAAGGTTGGGATTCCACTGAAAGACAGGTACACAGCCGCCCTTTTTTTAAGAGCGCGGTGACCGCAAACACTGCTACACAAATATAAAACTTTAGATTACATTTTTTTAAATACAGTCAATTTTTTTATTCAACAAGTCTCAATATCTCAATAAAAGAATCCAATTCAGCGAGTTTTATGGGTCCAAATTATTTAGTCAAGAAACTTTCATGCAATGCCGGCTGTGCGGTCGTTCGGTAGTTTTAGCGGGGAGCACTGAAGGCCCCGAGGGGATGAAAGCTGGGCGTAGTTGGCGGCGTTCACCGTGGGCGAAAAATACCACAGCGTAATATTGGGTGACAACTGAAACCGCAGGAATCGCAGGGCGGCCTTTCAAAAGATAACGTGTGAGCTGGACCAGAACGTGTCCACCTAAGGGGGGCAGAAGAGTAGAGGAGCCTAGGGTGTGCAATAATGGGGCGATAAGGTGTAATACCCAGTAGCCCGCGCTCGCTCTTAACGCACGTGTGACTTGTGTGCCGTCGTATACCGTGCTACGCACACTACAGAGCCTTCCTCATTACTGAGAACGATTACCTTATCGCGTTACAAGTCTAAAGGCAAAACGTAAACGTTCTTAATTGCTTTGTTTTATTTCGTGCAGATGATAACATCCATTTCATGCCATTCCGTATGAGCGGCGATGAAGGACATCAGACGCCGCTTTTTCGCGCCATGAAAATGACGGAGACAGTCTTCGTTTTAGCTGTTTTGTTCCATTTTGCCACTGCCAGAACTAAAATACATAACAGCAAACATCACCACACCAAACGGCCATCTTCCCGCAAAAAAAGTGTATGCATAGGTAGCTCTTACACCATCCGCACTGCGGGTGCGGAAATTCGACTCGCCGACGGGGAACACTGGAAGCAAAGATCTTGGACAGGAAGAGCCTTCTTTTTGCTTCTCAATCAACACCCAGCGCTACGCGTGAACAAGTTTCATCGGGATAATACGAGCAGTTGCTTTTGTAATGAAACGTAGAGTCCAACGCCTCTTTTGGCGACGATGTCATTTTCGGGGCTGTAATCATCACCGAGGCCCGGGTAGAACTTCTCGGCGCTGGTAAGCGGAATGACACATTTTAAAACCCTTCTCTGGTATACTTGTTGGATTTATGATCCGTTACTTATGGCGCAGTGTTGCTAATGGTTTTCGTGGTTGTGATATCCCATTCTTTTGTCATTTAGGTGCTTGCGTTTTGAACGTCTCTGCAAAGAATGCTTTAAGAAACGTGTGTTTGGAGTTAATTTAGTATGCCCTTCCAGCTGCGGTTAGTGTTTTTCGAAACTGCGGAAACACACGCGTCAAAAAATAAGTAACTCCTGCTAGATGACACGTGCCATGATCCGGGATAATACACCCTTGTCTTTCCCAGAGGATACGACGAAGAACCCGTCCTTGACATTTCAGCTTTGCAAACTTACCCTCAACGCAGTCCGACCTCCCAGCCCACTACCGGGCCTTGTGCTAACACTATCAATTTTACACACCTGCCTCACAGCAATTGGTGCCACCATAGGCGCAGTCCCCAAACCCACACCTTGTACAACCATGCCCACATTCAGAACATCTCCTGTACCACCTACCCCCTCCACTGCGATTCCTGAAGATCTCCCAATGCCACCAGCTATATTGTATGGCCATGTCAATCCAACCCCGCACTCCCTTTTCCCCTGTTTTGAGCAATACAAATATGGGCTGCGGAAAAGCCTTTCAAAGATCAGAAAACTCTGTTCCTAAGGGAAAAGTCTGCAGCTGAGGCCCACCGCAACAGGATGGCCACCGACTGCTTCGATTTCTAAACATATCTCTTACTTTTTTGAGCGAATGTTTTCAAAGTAAACGACAATACTGCGAATTACTGTAACCCCATTTGGCGCAGAGAAAAGGAACAGAACACGACGTGCCAATAACACACGGGCATCAACTGATTGGGCATGTGCGTGCAGACTGGGCTACAGTCCAGCCCGAGGGCTCCCATTGAAATGAGAGTATTGGACGGAAAGGGAGCTGGCGGCTTGTATGTCGGACGCAGATCGCAGATTGCCGCCTCAGGCGAGAAGGTCAAACGAAAACTGGTGGCCAGGCGTGAGCACGATGCTTCTTCCGCAGAGACTGGGCGTAAGTCTGCCTCACCTCCTCTTTGATATATATATATATATATATATATATATATATATATATATATATATATATATATATATATATATATATATATATATATATATATATATATATATATATATTGCTCTTCCTTGAATATTTTTTTTCTAACATTGCTTGCGATCAATGCGAGACCTAGTTTTTCGGCACTGGTTAAAAATTAGCCATGACTTAGTACCTCGGAACAACACCACACACGGTTCTTTATTCTTCTTTTGTTTAGTTGTTTGCTACGTTTCCTTTTCGTTAATTCACTCTCACGCAACTATGCTGTAATGGCAGTACTGATGGACGTTAATAGGCGGTATCTGACCTAAAACCTCGGGCCCTATACCAGGAATCGTACACTAACCTTCGTGTAATGTGAAACATTTGGATAGTCGGCCCAAAGTTCTTGGCCGCATAACATACGTCGTTCTTGGTGGATCAATGAGTAAAGCGGGGAAAGATTTAGGTATCGGGAAAAAGAGATTTGCGGATGCCGTATGGAAGAGAAACGTAGGGAACATTGTGGAAGGTCGCTGTTGCTGCGGCGGCCGCTAGGATCTGCTGCACGATAGGGACTGAAGGCGCTATTTGGAATCACGTCCAATAAAATGACGTGTCACTTCCAGATACCACTGCACTGCCACAGATATAAGCGGGTGGCGCGTTGCTGTGGACTCCACGTTTGCAAGGAAGTACGATGTTCTGAGGTATGAGCGTTAATTCGCTTTGATAGAATTAGATTTTGGTGGCACCTGCTACCACGTGTAACATAAATTCAAATATACTAAGGATTTAAGCCACATGTGGTATGGTGATCGGCATTTGTTGCAAACGTTACACGCGAACTACAGAATTCCTCACTTCAATCTGCCCAATTTTCTGCAGCTTTGTTCACGCGGTCATTTCTGCACAATGTACTGGAATAGCTCTATTATTTAATGCAGTTTGATAAACAATGTCTGCAATTGTCTTTAGTTACATGTCTTCCACAGGATGATTACTGCCTCTTTAACGCGGTTTTTTATTTATTTATTTATTTATGATACCCTCAGGGCCAAAGGCATTACAGAAGGGAGTGGTGTGAGAGCAATGAAATAAAAAACAACAACAAAAAAAACAGCACAAAGACGTTAAGATACAACATACAATAAAATCATTAACACAATGTAATTAAAAATTGCAACTGCGACTCATCAAAAGCAAACATTAGAAGAACTGATTATACAATGTTAGCTAGAACATTTCGAAACTGGTGTACGTCATTAATAGATACAGTGTCAAAAGGAAGGCGATTCCAGTCACGACTTGTCCGGGGCAAGAAGGAATGAAAAAAATGCATTGTTTTGCATATATCAATTCCAACTTTGCACTCATGGTCAACGCGACGGGATTGATAATGTGGCCTAGGTATAAGCTCGTCACGCAGAACGGGGTGGTGATACAGCTTATGAAAAATTGTTAGTCGTGAAATTTGACGCCTAGTGGAGAGAGATGGGAGGGCTAAATCAGATTTCATTCTAGTAGTGCTCGCGGTTCGATGGTAGTTGGCTAGCACAAATCTAACAGAATTATTTTGAACGAGTTCTAGTGCAGTTATAAGTTTTCCGTGACATGGGTCCCATACTGAGCATGCATATTCCAGTTTCGAACGAACTAATGTTTTGTAATGCAATAATTTGAGTGATAAAGGAGCTGTAAAGAAGTTGCGGCGCAAGTAACCCAACATGCGGTTAGCCTGGTTAACAATATGCTCAATATGAAGGTTACATTTACAGAGAGGAATTTTCAACCAGGGAACGTTATGCTGCGCATTGGCCTCACTTGGTTCTTGGCGGATTTTCATATTGTTCCTGCAAATCATGAAGCAATGCAGTGACAACAAACGGTGCTTTTTCTACCGAAACACGCTATCGGACGGATTAGTCCAAACTGCCACAAATTTAACTAGAACTTCATGTAGTGCAGTTTGGAAGTGGTTCACGCTGTCTAATGTGCCACAAGAAACCGGAACGGTGAACACAAAATACACAGGACAGACGCTATCCCGTCTATTAGCCAGGATAGCTCCTGCTCTGTTCCTTGTGTTCGCCGTTCGTGTGCTACGGTGCCCATGATACCATGGAACCAAACAAACGTATCCTCAAAGTATAAAAATTTCCTTCTGCCTTTTTTAGAGCATCACAAGGAGTATTGTTTTACAAAGTTGACATCCCCTTTATCTATACGTCTTGATGTTCCTTTTAACCTGCTCTTTATTAGCAAGTGGTAGATTTGCACGATGAATGGCGGTGTTCATTCTTTGTAATAATACACACTTTTTCTTATCTCCTGTCCCCTCTTCTACTGTAAAGGAAATTGTCACACCTACAGATATTTTAAATTGCCATTCCCCCCCCCCCCCCTCTGCATCTTTTTCTTCCAGTATTAGCCAGATAATTCAAGCTTTGATATGTTTTGCTACTTTCCTGCTTAAAAGCGGATGCAGCTTTATTTATTGGGAGGGGATTGCGCCAATTAAGACGTATATATATCCCGATTTTATCTACCAGCGTGTCTAAACACAGCAGCGGAATATAAAAAGCCCTACAGAAGGCTACTTGCAATATCCGTTATTTCCTTCCAGCAGACTTGTCCCGGCCCGCTGATTGCATTTCGGACCCCTTTTCCCAGATCAGCCCACTTGCAAGCGAAAGCGAAACAATGCCCGAATGACCCGAAGCAACGTCGACCGGAACGTTGCAATAAAACATATGCCGAACCTTCGTTCTCCGCTCCTTATCGATCGCACATCCATTCTCCGTGAATCTTTGTGGGGAATCGATGCTTGCACGAGTCAGTGGGTGCGAAGTCCTGAAAAGTTAATTTGCCAGTAATTGTCGTTACATGCTTGTAACTGATAGATGAAGTGTAAATTTGATGGACGCATGTCAAATGTTGCAAGGGAAACTGTGGTGCTTTGGGTGAGTAAAACGGAATAAAACGCATAATTTGCAAATTTTAGAAATGAACAGCTGCAAAAAAGTCCAATGATTGGGAAACAAGTTTGCGCGCAGTAGACTTAAACGGCCTTCCCTAGCGCCAAGCCTGCAATAGGCCAAGTACACCGCGCAAACTTCGCATGCCCGCCACACTTGTAATGAACATGAATCGAGTAGTTATCGTGTTATTTCAAATAGTGTGAAAGGATAAACATTTACGGGCTACCCTGGATGCCACGTCGAATGTTCTAACTGCTTACTGACATGGGTGAACTAGGCTACACGTGCAGTGTGTACACTAAAAATTATTGCTCCTTAAGCACTTCAAGAAACCATACGCCTTGTGTAAAGTGCAGGGAAAAGGGTCCTTCGCACCATTACTACACAATGACACTTAAAAAGGGCGCTTTATTAAGGAGACATTCTTGAGAGATATCGTGTTCATGTATTCCTGTATCAAGGTATAAAATCTCTGAGCTCACACATCACCATAGCTCTGACTATCTCATTATTCCGCCCTACACTCTATTCACCTTGAATTTCAATTTCTACAGCACATGAAGTGCTGGTCTAGATGTAGCGTCCAACCGCCACTTCCCGAGAAAAAGAAACAACCTGCGTGACATGCATAATTCACTTGACGATCGAATTCTCCATTTCGTGAAGGAACATTCTTCATTCCATTCATATCCGAATAGAGGCACTTAAAAGTAGTGTTCCACAATTTTCGGTTGCCGTACATAGGAGCGCGCCTGCCTTTAACGCCACGATAGGCCCGAGCATATAGAGTAGTTCCACCGTCTACAAACAGTGCGCATCGGCTCAGACACTTTAATGGCACATAGCTGCAGCGAGTCAGTTTATTCTTCGAGAGTTCACAATAGGATACACGGCTGGCGAAGTGCGTGTTTGCGACAATTGTCGGTTTCCGCATTGAGGAGCACGCCCAACTTTAACGCGATGGTAGGCACGACCATATGGAGTTCCACCGTGTACAAACAGTGCGGATCGACTCAGACTTTTTAAGGGTACATAGCTGCAGCGAGTCAGTCTGTTCTTCGAGGGTGCACAATAGGATACGCGGCTGGCGAAGGGCGCGTTTGCGCTGACAACCCAACTAACTCGCTAGATCGGTTCGTTTGCTCTGAATTGATCGCCTGTAACCTTTACGGGCGCAGCACAGTGTCTATTTCCTCTGTTCGATTTGTTTCCCTGAGGTCACGCTTCAGTGCTCGCCAGTTTTAGCCAGGCCTCGCTCCCTTCCGGTTCTCGGGCGTTACTGCGGTCGGAAGCGATTGAGCGCTGGAGCTGTTTCCTGGATCGCAGCTCTACGAACGACAATGCCACGAGGGATGTGAACACATCTATAGTTTTGAACGCATTTCCCGACAAATTCCTTGGAAATCGGTTTTCGTTCTTGGCGACAGGAAACATCTGCAACGTCAGGACCTCACTAAATTGGTCTTTTTGAATACGCATGAGTGAAAAAAATGATTTTCGCAGATCGCATATGTTGAAGTAAAAAACGCGGTTTATCGTTCTATAATTCCGACAGTGCAAATTAGGCACAGAGGCGTCTATTGAGCAGGTTTTTTATGCCTAGTAGAAATAAGGCTATTTTGATTGAATCTTGCGAAATTATAACCTGCCAAACTACAATACTGGGGAAACGCAGTAAGCCAGCAGCCACCGCTGAAGATATATAAATAGAATTGCAGTCTTTTATAGCATCATTTCCCCAATCAGCTGATTTTCTGCTCAGACCACCAATCGGCACTACCGCGTGTTCAGATGTTCTGATAACTTTCAATCCGTAATAGGGAGATTCCCGCAGGAGCGCGACATTCCCGGGCTCCTTAATTATATATTATTAGAAAATGTCGCTGCGCTTTCCTACATCTTAGTATCCAGGTAAAAAAACTAACCCCGTGGTTATTTTGTACGTTTTGGTATATGAAACGTGTTCTACAAAACAATAAAGTATTAATTAGAAAGCTTCCCATCAAATGTTTCAGCTTGTTATAGCATCCGCATAGCGTTTGGACGTAACGTACTTTATTGACGGAGTCCAGAGGTCTTGCTGTTCACGGTTTCTGACTGGGCAGTTTGTCACGTTCTTGGAAGATTATAAACGAACATTTCTAAGGGACAGCGTTTTTTTTTTTTCATTTCTAAACAATCCTTTCATATTAAAGCCTTGTTTCTCTCGTTTCAATGTTATTATCCGGCGCGTAACGTGAGCCCTTGCTTGTAAAGCGTGCTTTGTGGCAGAAACAGCCCAATTGCCAAAGAGAAAGTTTTACAGTCCTAACGCCTATTGACGGCGTTAGCGAGCAATTTACAGGAAATGTGGCACAAGAGAGGAGAACGAGAAATACATTGTCCACTTTTGTTCGCTATTGTTTACACCTGATTTCGTTGGGCTGCTGCTTCAGCTTTCTGCGTTCGTATCTTAAAAACGAATAATTTCTATCCTGAGTTCTCTTCAAGGTTGTGCTGTATCCCCGAAATATTTACATCGTTATTTCGGATTAATTTATGCTATAAATGACTCTAACGTTCGAAACTACACAACGAAAACACCCTAATATTTATGTCTATTTTTGGGACGATGCTACATATTAGTACGCAGCAAAGAAGCGACGCGCAGGGGAGTTTCTTGAAACAACAGTAAAATATGCAGTTGCAAGGCAAATATGTGGCCATTTATCCATATATTGTGCGTAAGTAGATGTTATTCTGCTACGGGGTAGTCGCGAATACCTATTTCTGTGTATACGTGCACGTGTTACCGCTGTTTTTCATAGACCCGCACTTTTAGGTTCAGTTAATGCGTTGTCAACGTCTGTGTTGTCAACTCAGGCTCAATATTTGACGGCGTTGAACTATGCAAGAACTTATTTTTGAACCAGATACGCAATTTTAAAACAAGAAAAGGCTGAAAACAGTAATGCACTGTGCCAGAAGGCACTTTACAATATCCTATTGATTATTCTCCCCATGTGTTGCTTTTTTCTACATAAATACAAAAAGATAGCTCATGCTGTTTTTTCGGGTCCTCCTTCTGCGGAGTTGACGGTGAGCACAACCCAATGTAGTGTTGCCCAAGACTATTCGAGAGTCTCTTGTTTGCGGACCCTCCAGAGCTCGACAGTTTGCCTTATGTCGTATTTGATACGTGAGTGGCCCTTAGGCGTACTAGGAAAGCTGAAAAGTCTACGTTAGTTACGAGTTTACTTTATTTCTGCCTTTGAAGCAAAGCTTGCCGCGTCGTTCTCGGCGGTGATCTGGTGGTACACAACTCGCTAAGGGAACAGAATAAATTCAAGCCAAGCTTGAGCTTTCCATGAGGGTACGTCCGCTCACATTGATACGATAATAAAAACAGAATGTCTCCGATACGTTTTCTTTCTTTTGAAACGTTGCCAAATTGCAGGACAGCTTCTTACTGTGGTTTTTATACTGGTACATTTTCACCATGTACAGAAAAGTTCAGACAGCTCTCGAGGTCTTGTAGTTTGGAAACCTCATAATTTCTCAAGCTAGTGAGCCAACAAACCCAGTCTTCGGTTTTTCTTTTGGCTGGTGTGGTTTATTTTGCAGAGATACTATATCCTTTCTGTAGAAATTGCAACAGACTAAAAAGACAGAAAGGCGCTGCTTCTCGAAGAAGTTTTGAACACTCGGGGATTTTTCCCGTCTTCCAACAGGATATTACAAAGGCGACCCGCTGTGTTCGATAAAATGCCTTAAAAACAGGACAGGCTTGTATCTGAACTTCATCTAAAGGCTCCGACCGTGGCCTGTTAGTTTGAAATGGTGTTTTAGTATTTAAAAAACAGCCATTAAAAATGTAGTTCCGAGAATTGTAATAAAAAATTCCGCAAAACGTTTAGTTCATATCTTAAGAATATAAACTTATTGGAAACCTTTTGCAGTGTTTTGGATAGCGCTCAACTAAATTAGTAACAAACTCCGACAAAATTGGCTGAACGGAGGCATATAATAACTTAAAGGAGTACTGACACGAAATTTCAAAGCTGAGATAACTATGTAAAACGCTTCCTTTTTATCAGGAGATATCTCCCAGCAAGTTTCAACAGCAACCGTTCAGCGAAACATATTTAAAATCCATTTTAATCTTCGCCCGCACGAGAAAGCCCAGAGCGGGCCGACGTGACATCATCTGCTACGTGCCCCAAACTGCCGACGTCGGGGCTCCCGTGACGAAGCCGACGCGCTGGCTGTGGTTGGCGCGCGCTGCTCGGGCGTGTGTACACGTCATGGTTTTGGGACTGACGTCATGCTGCCCGGGCCTGTGGGGACGGCGAAAACCTCGGCCGGTCTGGGCGCGCGCGTGCGCTCGCTCGCGCGCGCTTCCAGACAGGCAGCGATACGGCAAGAATGGTGACGTCATGTTATACATGCTGTCATGGCGGCCGCTCGGCGTTTTTCAGTCGAAACCGAAACTGGCACGAATAAACGACGCCGTAAATGAATGTTTACGCTGCGCTCGAACGTCTAATCTGTCATTCTATGATTAGTGGGCTGGTAGGCACGCATAGCAGCGAAAAAAACGTAACATAAAAATTTCGTGTCAGTACTCCTTTAAGACTATATTGGGGACGCATGCATGGTGTCCAATTTGAAGACATGAAACAGTATTCCGTCCACGATTTGACAAGAAGCTATTCTTCCTTACACTGAAGGTAAAAAAAATACTGTCACAGCTGGCTAGAGTGTATGTTTTTATTTAGCATTTTTTATAACATCACCCTTTTTATAATTATATATTTTTATTAAAATTTGTATGGTCCTATGTTTAGTTTTTTTACTGCTTGAGCAACTCTCAGAGAACAATAAGACGAAATTTACATTAGCGGATCGGCTGTTCCAAGTAACCAGCCCCCTCAACAAGCTCCATTGAGGAGACTGTTACTGTGATTAAAGGCCCCCACATAAAATTATTGAATGACGTTTCCTAATCGCTACCTCGTAAACGAGTCATTTATGGTGTTACCGTATTATATCTACATTAAATTGCGGCCAGCGAAAGCAGCTGAAGAAAACTGCGCTTATATTGTTTTAGATAACGTTTCCATACTATTGCGCACACATCTTCTCAAGCAGTTACGGAGTTAAAAATGTACACATACCTAATTTTCAGTATATCATATAGTGTGTGTGCACAGGCTTCTGGTAAAGCTAAAAAGTTAGGATGTAAAGAGAAACTGCGATCATAACACAGAACTTCATGCTTACAACAAGAACATAAAAAACAATGCTGGGAGAATGTTGGAAAATCTAGTATGCATTCGGATTTTATCAGAACTACTTTTTCCTCGTAACATATAACAGGTGACAGCGAACCAACAACACCAAAAAAGACAGGATGACGTGCTTACGAGCATGCGAATTACACCTGACTCCTACGAGTCTGGTAATGCATACCGACACGCATGAATAAAAAGTAAGTGGCCACGGAAGAAAAGCACAGAGGGAGAAAGCTTATTTTGGGTTTGTGTTCCTTGCGATTCGGCCCGGATGAACACTCATCCGCGGCGACTTCCAAGGCACACAACGCTGGCATTCCCACTGGCAGTATTTAACAATGTTTTGTGAAATTCCCGCATGTATAGCCTACTGCAATTCCTCATGTTCTCTTCATGCTTCAACAGCGTATCAGTTTACCTCGCGCACGTATAGCCTACTGCAATTCCTCATGACCTCTTCATCATTCAACAGCGTATCAGTTTATCTGCCTTCATACAGTCCTCGCGCTTTTTTCTCTTTACTTGTTGATATTCTTACGCAAGAAATTAACTGGAACGCCCTTTATCTACATCTTCTCTGTGATTGAAGCTCCGCGCCAGAATGGTTTTACCATTAAAGGAGGGAAATTGGTTTGAACACCAATGACAGAACATGGGTCACGTTCAGAGAGCAAAAATAATCTCGAGTGATGTGTTATTATTCAAACGGCTGTAAAAATTGTCAGAGAATGAGCATCAAGCACGACATTGTGCAAAAATTCTGGTTATGCAACTCAGGAACGGAATCGCTCTTTTTTACATAATAGAATTTAACCAACTTTGTGAGGAGGAGGAGGAAAAATAGACTTTATTGAAGCCATAAAGGACTTCAGGTGATCAACCTGGGCTGGTCCCTACGTCCAGGGTCCCATTGGCCCTGCAGGCCTCATCCGCTAAGGATATCAGCTGGCGCTGACCCTCCGCGTCTGAGGCCGTGATAGCCGTCTCCCAGGTGTTGGGGTGGTCTCGCAGTCGTGCAGCGTCTTGTGGTGCCGGATGGTTGGGGCAGGCAAGGACCATGTGGTAGATGGTGCCGCGGCCTGTGGGCAGTTGGGACATGCGGGTGAGGGGTAGAGCTGGGGGTAATGCAGGTTCATTCTGGCTGGTGTCGGGTCGGTGTTGCTCTGGAGCAGACGCCACCTGACTTGCTCCCCCTAGTCAAGCAAATGATGAGGTGGTGGTAGAGTGCGCCGCTGCTCACGATAGTGTTTTGTAATGCTCCTAAAGGTGGTGAGGGGGGTAGGTGGGTCCAGCCGCTCTACCGGATCTTCGTTCACCGAAACCACCGCACGGGCGCTAGCTTCTTCGTGTGCCAAGTGATGGACTCGGGCATTGCCTCTCACTTCGGTCTCAGTATGGGACGGAGTCCAGATGATGCTGATGGTCCGCTTCCTTTCTGGTGGGTGATGGGTGTAGAGGATGTGATGAGCATCAGGGCAAATGCGACCACGTAGGTAGGCACGGCAGGCGTCTTGGGAGTCGGTGTAGATGTAGCGAGGATGCTGTATGGTGGCTAGAGCGATGGCCACCTGCTCACCGATCAGAATTTCTTCACTGACAGGGGTGCGAACAGAAGCTACTTTCGAGTTGTCGTCCCCAGTACATGCCACGGCCACCACTTCACCTGTACAGACCAGGGCTGCGTCTGTGTAGGCTACTCTGTGAGGGGCTATGTACTGAAGCATCTTGCTTAGTGCTTTGGCGCGTGCTTCTCGCCTGCCCTTGTGCTTCGTTGGGTGGATGTTTTTAAATGCATAGCATTTTAGTAACTCACAATGTCACGCGGCGTTCGGCCTAGTCCGCAGCCAGGCCACTACACTATAAAAGAAACAACAGTTTCCGGCGCCCGGATTCGAACCCATGACGCCGCGGGCGGAACGGCAAGTGCCGGGCGCACTACCGATTGAGCCACGCAACCAACACGGATTTCGATGCACCGATAGCGCCTTATATCCTTCACTCATTTATGGTTTGTTTCGAAAGCGCCATAAGTTGTCACGCGCCTCCGCAAGATGGCGACACAGGTTCCGCGATCGAGACTATGATCGAGAGACCCGCCATAAGTTGTCACGCGCCTCCGCAAGATGGCGACACAGGTCCCGCGATCGAGACTATGATCGAGAGACCAGCAGCGCTGGTCGCGTCTCGTGCTGCCGGGACGCCCCGCTGTAGCCCACCGCAAATTTGATGACGTGCAGCGTGTAACAAGAAAACCAACAACCAATACGTAATCCATACGACTTGCCGGCGCACCCCCTCGGAAATGCTGTGCATTTGATCGTGCCCCTCGCGAGGGGGATGTTTTCTTTTTGGTATTGGGCGGACTTCGATAAGGGATCTCCAGGCAGGTGGTATTTTCCGGGGTGCTTCACCAACGTGGATGGGCTTGAGGTTCAATTGAGTAAGGATGGTCTTTCCTGCTGATGTTTTACCAAGTCTAACCAGTTGGTTAACGTGGTTAGTCTCAACCAATTCTGCAAGGGTGTTGTGGGCGCCCATCTCCATAAGTATCTGCGTGGATGACGAGGCTGGAAGATGCAAGGCTGTTTTTGTAACTTTCCGGAGTATAGCTTCCAGTCGGGCTTGCTCAGTTTTTAAAAGATTCATGTAGGGAGTCACGTAGACTACTCGGGAAATGGCGAAGGCTTGTACCAGGCGAAGGGTGTCCGCTTACCTCATTCCGCAATGTCTAGTCGTAACTTTGGGCCCCAAAAATTTCTTTCTCATCAAAATTATCATTTCACAACTTCCAGGTAAAAAATCCTTTTTTCTGGTGTTTATAAGTATACTGAAGCGGGCTAACCTTTATGCAACGCAAAAACTGGTTTGCCCAATGCATTAGCGCCAAAGGCTTGGTATCACCATCCATATTCCGCCGTAATGTAACCGTTAAGATGCCACTCTGCTGGGTTGTCGTGTAGGCCACGTATTTAATGAATTTACCTCTCGTGAACTCTTCCATTCAGCTCAACACCGACATGTTTCTGTAACTGTTCCCCTGTCTGTGAAATAGAGCTGCGGACGCGACAGAATTCAGACGGCACCATTCTCACAAATAACTGACTACAGGCGCTCTGTCACCGCACTCGCATTGTGGGCAATAAATGTGCACAGCCAGGAAAGTTCGCATTCCCCCACTTCACTAACACCCAGGAGACAGAGTGGACGTAATGGAGATGAAGTTCACTCGGCGTTGTCAGTGGAAGCTTGTGAATAGGACGAAACGTGCTGTAGGAACTATATTAGATGGTACACTACACATTTCTTAAGGTAACCGCAGTTATACGTCCGTCACATTCCGCTCCCTGCTCTTCGTTTATTGTAGGTACATTTGCAAATGATGGTGTTAAGGGCTCAACGGGAACGATAATACGCCAGCGCAAGAATCACCGCATTGAAACCTTATATAAAATTCACGGGTAAGTTTATTAACAGAAGTCGTCAGATAATTCCGCAAGAAGCACTTTTGATTTTGCAGGTCTGGAAGCTTGCTGTGATTTGTACAAGATCCGGAGTTTCCGTTTTTACATGCAATACACGTTCTTTCGTATTCGTGCAGCGCAAGAGAAAATGTGGGCGATAAAAATTTTCGAATTCTACGTTTTAATATATTCTTCTGACACGTCTGGAGCTTTTTTTGAACAGCCGCTGGCGAAGAGAAGCCCACATTCTAGAAAAATTTTGAGAACAGAATGGTCAGCTCCTCTATACACACGACAAGCAGTGACACATCAAATAATTAATGATTTCAAAACCCTGCCCCGTCCATAGCTCCTCATTTTCGTTAAAGTAAAAAAAAAAAACTAACGGATGAATTGGTTGGGCCAACGGCAGATTTTCGTTCGAAAAGAATAGAACTTCTTACTTATAAACCATTGGTCAGTACAGCACTGTGGGTTTGTAGTACTGTAGACTTCAGAGTACGCACACAGTATTCAGAGTAAGCGCCTATATTTGTTGTATTAGACCCTCACACATTGGGTACCCGGTTAAGGCATCTTTAATTGATTTTATTGCAAATATGGATGTGGTGTATTACCGCACTGAATGGGGTGATGCCTCATTCATTGATCGCATAGCGCATGCACGGCGCATTCACCTCCAGCGGCAGCATCTATGCGCTGCAGCGGCATACGTTGCTACGCGTGAAGTGTTTTGCAATATGCCACAGCGTCTATGCGTTACTCTGTAGCTATGTAAAACTTTTGGTAGTACAACAGAAGCATCTTTCGGGAATGCGTTATTGCTTAGGCCTTGAGTATGGCACGGAGTTCTTGCGGCGTGTATCCGTAGCCGCAGGTTGGGGTGCAATAAATAGAATTCCGTTTTCCAATGGTTGCTGGCTTATGAGGTTTGACCTCGTAGCGTGAAATCAGGCATAATGTCCAGTGTCCAGGCTTAATGTTCGGTAACTTTCAAGCTGAGCCATACGACGTGCTAAGCAGCGTCATTTTCATTGTACGCCGAGCTGCGGGTACGGTTTGACAACGTTGGACCTTAAAGCGTGGCGTTAGGCCTAACGTTGGGCTGACGTATATCCGCGTTCAGCTTTCCCTCTGCTGCTCATCAGAGTTTCAACAAACCAGATAAGAGCTCGAAAATACAGATTGCTTTACAAATCAGGCTTCGTAAGTAGGGCCTCTGCCTATTCAAGCGGAACCGACGAAATAGGATGGTAGTGCTGACACCAAAAATTGATCATCCATGGGAGAACAAAGCCAGTTTTGGCGAGCGTACTGAACACGGAGACATTTATTAATGAAGCGACCAGAAGAATGTACGGCTGGGATCGAAATAAATCAAAACGCCAAAGTAGCGACGAGTTTATTCGCCGTTACGTCACATTGAATGCTGTCCGCGTAAGAGGAATTAGGAAGGAAAATAAAAATCCTTCGAACCAAGGCACCAATTTACTTCACGGATCAGAGTTGCCTCGTTTAGCGGTGGTTGGGTTTAATAGAAGGGCAGGATTAGGAATGGGGAAGGCAGGAAGAGGATGAAGTAGAGAGACTTGTGCGTTGATTACCAAATGTGATTTATTTATTCTTTATCTGCGTCGTTCGAGACTTCTTTTTAAAAATTATTTCGCTTCACGCAAAGCGTTACTAGTCCCCGCGCAGTCCATCCCGATTTACGATTCCTATTGTATCCTTTGTTCACTGTGGATTACGACGAAAGAAAGAAAGCTGCGGAGGCGGGATGATTTAAAGCCACCAGGAGAATTAAAAGTTACAGTAGCAGAAATTCTAGGAAAGAACTAATTGAAGTCAGAATAAAGTTTGGAAGGCACATCACCAATAAGAAACGAACATATATATCGCCAAAAATAATACTAAAAATAAAACTGGCTAGACGTAAGGAAACAATGGAAAACGGAAAAAGGCTCCAGCAAGCAACAGATGAGGAAATGTACGCATAAATCAGATACAAAAAATATGCATGACGAAACGTAACAAACCCGATGAGATTGATCGATCCGCTTCAAGACGTTTTGGGGAAAAATATTTCTAGAAGTCAACTCAACCTTCTTTATCTCACTCTCTCTTAAGATCAGACATAGGTCTGGAATTCCATATAAGCTTTTGACGTTGCTGCGTTGGGCAGACTTATAAAGAAGCAAGCTCCCGTATGAACCGCACTGAACTACGGTTTAGTTTTTAGTCAAAGCAACGACTATCTAGTCATATTCTTCTCACTAAAAAATATCGAAACGTTGCAACTTACTCTACGTTTAGCAAGGAAAAAGAAGCCCTCAAGGCTTATACTCCAAGAAATCGCCACAGGTGGGCTTCACCGCGCCAAGAAGTCACGTGATCTGGTAATCAGACACACGGGGAAGACAAGCATTCCTTCATTTCAATAAGGTGGCCCAGTGTACATCAGGCGCTTTCCGAATTGTTGACTCCAACACAAAGCGTTCTAGCGGGGATCGACATCTTCGCCAGAGACAATGTATTACTAACACAAGTTCAACTTCGCTCAAAAAAATAACGAAAAGAAAAACCCATCACGTGATAAACAGGACTTCCCAAGAAGGTGAGGCCTGGCATTCTTGAAAAAAAAATTGGCCGCGTATCTGCTCCTTTCGTTGCAGATGTCGACAAAAGACGATAGTCTTTATCTACTTTTGCCAAGTAAATGCCTCCCTTCGCTTTCCCGCTCACCTCTCATGTTGTCCCTCTTGCGTCGCGCTCCTCCCAAGGTAAAGACGCGAAAGTTTTGACTAAATAATTATACATTTACCGCGTTCCACTGCTCCAGGCCGGGTGTCTAGATGCCAACGCTACCGTACGGCGGAGACGCGCGTGAATCGAGGCGCTCTACTTCAACGTCGATAGAACCACGTTGCCCTACTCCACGTGCGTTCCAAGTAGAACGTGGAACCTATCTAGTGAAACCTTTCGTAAGTGTTGCCGGTTGATTTCTTAAAATGGCGCCAAAAGCTCTAGTGGCGTGGGTGATCGCAGGCGACGGCGGAGTGAATTTTTTTCCGCAGTTGATGTAGTATTTAATTTTGAACAGATCAAGCATGTATGATTTTTTATGAACGAACACTGCAAATATCACTTCTATATTGATTTGTTGTCTTATATTTGAAATTTTATTACATTTTTGTCACTGATTTTCTTTAAACATAGAAGTAAAAATTGACGACTGAATTTGGTAGGAGCTCAAGAGGCCCGTTGTTCATGGTGCTTTGCGGAATTACAAGATGAGTAATGAATGCGCACTATGAACGAACACTGCAAATATCACTTCTTTATTAATTTGTTGTCTTATATTTGCGTAATGTCTCGTTATTCTTCAACAATGTTGACAAGTATGAACATTACACAGGGCTTAGGCGGGTAGATTTAGATGTGACTAATAAGATTATTGCTCAGGTCTTGTTTTACTTTGGCCGGGTGGCTGCATCGAGTCACAGACAGACAGAAAGACAAACAGACATAAAGACAGACCAAATTTCTGGGTTTAAGTAGCCCAAGAAAGGCTATCGTCTTTAAAAGAGACTTGCGGTACCGCAGTTTAGATTACCTTAATGTTTATTTGTTAGGTATATCGCGTGTCGCTTCAGAACACCGGTAACTAGCTTGGGCTGGCCGATCTTGGAGTAAAGGGGGCAGGGAATACTTGTGCTCTTCGGTTCAAACAGCAAGTAAATTACGAGATACGTAAATTAGGCGCGCTACCATGCGGTTTGGAATAGCTCACTGGGAAGACTACCAAAGTTGCTATTTCTTTTACCTTTCCCTAATCAAACTTTCCCAGCATACATAGTGCGCATTCACTACTCATCGTGTAATTCCGCAAAGCACCATGAACAACGGGCCTCTTGAGCTCCTACCAAATTCAGTCGTCAATTTTTACTTCCATGTTTGCAGAAAATGAGTGACAAAAATGTAATAAAATTTCAGAAAAACACCCCCATCGTGAAAGCAAGGTGGTTTCTTTCTAAACAGAATCGACTTGTTAGCCCTCTAAAATATAGTGTTTTATCAGAACGAAGAAAACAAAACTAACAAAAGTAGTTGTGGTTCGTCTATTATATAGGATTATTAATACTAGAGCGTCTCCGGAGGGAACAAATTGTGGATGGTACGAAGGTACACAAAAGCGTGAAAACTGAAAAAAAAAATGGAGCTCATAACGAACTGTCGTTTGGACTAACCTTCGTCGACGTGCGGTGAGACCGGCACGACGCGTAAGGGTGCTTCCTACCAGATTAAACCAAAAATAAAAACAAGACCAGCACCTTATATGGACGTGATCCCGGGGACGGCAATGAAAATTGGCTTTGAAACGTGCGTGGCCACAATTTTTTTCCGGATTCGAGAGCAACTTTAAGAAATGATCAACTGCTGCGTTTAAAAGCGTGCGTAAGATGTATTGAGGCAGCTTCGCCAATCTCTTTAAAACTCCATCTACAAAATTGAAAGCCTGAATTTTTTATACTGCAAACTGATTGCGGTCATCATTCACGTCTCTGTTGTTTCCTGTATACGATTGTGCTGTTAAATCTAGGATACCCTCGTGTATTGTTGTATTGTAAATAAATCATTTTTGAACTTCAGCATGTAGTTTGCCGCTCAACCATGACATTGCAGATCATTTACAGAAACTGTAGTTTTCGTTTCTAGATTTTAATCTTTCTACCGCTGCCTTCGTTTTGCTCACAAGAAAGTAATTCGAGGTGGCAGTTCCTTGCCGCTTTCGCGGGAATGCCGTACCGGCATATTAGGAGTCGCCGCCAAATTTGCCAGCTTTGGCAGTTTGTCGCAGGTTGCCCACCTTTAGGGCCTTCTGGCAACTAAAAGTTCCTCTTGGGGAACCGGATATTTAGCGGGGTTTTTTAGCGCAGGTTATTTTATATATTTCTGTCTCTTCCGACATATTATATTCAGGAAGAGGCCTTCTGCGGGGATTGGGTTCATTATACGCGTCGAGATGAAACTAAAAGCCAATCACAATACCTTAAAAGGTGTGGTTACGCGGCAAAATCAGGGATAAGGGTCCAGAAATATGAGTAGCTGAAAACACATCAATATGCCCCGCAACTTAACGGCGACATTTGGAAGTTGTAGCGTGGTGCTTCTGGCGCTATCCGGACATTAAGGTCGGCTGAATCCGGTCAAAGCCTTCAAGCAACGCCGTCGGTTTAAAGAGGGACGTTTACGTAGTTTAGAAGTGCTTGTAATTTCATGCAGAATGGTGGGGATCGTGTCGACAGTTTAAGAAAGGCGGCAGTAGAAGGGGTTAAGAACAAAGTGCAGCAGTGTCTTCACTATTGTGACTCTATAAGGCACTATTTCTTGGCCTTCTGCGGCATAGCCTCCCAGCGCTGATTGGTTTGTCTAAGACAAGCTTCAGATTGCTAGAATGTGCACAGTCTCAAGTTCTGCGAATCTGTCTGGGCCTTCCAAGGTACACATCCACGAATGGAACTTTCTGCGTAGCAAAGTGCATGTCAGCCCAGACACTCCAAGCTCAAGAATTTCTTCGCACCAGCCTCCGTCACGTAACCCGGTGTGCTGACCATCCTATGGCGCATGTGTCAATGATGATGATGATTGATGATTTCTATTGGTTTCCCCTTTGAAGCGGGGTGATGACATGTCATCATACCAAAAATGACTACTATACCCACGTCTTGGTTTAATACTAGCGCTGCTTAGGGCAGGCACAAGAAGCTTATTAGGCACAAAATACTTTTTTTTTCTGTTACAGGTGGTAGCTGTCCTAGGCAATATTCCCCTTTCTGCTTTTCGTCCACCAGTATTCTAATCTTCTTTTCGTCCTCTCTACAGCCTTGAAGTTAACTTCCTCTGTGATACCCTTGCATCCTAGGGCTTCTGGAAGCCCAATATTCCCTTCATGTAGATTTGGATGGATACCCTCACATTCTAACACTATGAGCCGCATTGTTTCTGTTTCTTTTCCGCAGACCACGCATACCCCATCATTTTTTGAATACTTCCCCGCAAAGCTCTTAGTTCGCACTCAACCTGCTCTAGCCTCAAAAAGCAAAGCACTGCCCTGGGAATTATCGTAGAAATTTTCCTTTCTGATGTTTAATTTCTCAGCCCTTTACATCTCTAACGACGTTTTAGCTTCCATTTTTTCATTCCATTTATTCGTTTCAATCTGCCTTGCCTCTTTTTCGGTTACCTTGGCTGCTTTGGATTCTGCACTGTTCCTCCCCTCATGTACGGAGCCTCCTACCGGCCAGCTTCAAACGCCGATGCAAGCCTGCCTTTCCGCCATGGAAAGTTGCACCACGGGATATATGCATCGCCATACAAGGTATACACAAGACACGGCCCCTCGATCAAGCGCACGTGCGCCTGATCGAGGGGTCGTGGGCAACAAATCATCTCTGCCTGAGAATTCGTTGTGATACTTCACGCTGGAGCATATCAGCTCACGTTATCTTTGCCACGTTCACGTATATACACACGGGTTCGTGAAGTCTGACTAGTCAGCTATTGGGGTGTGGATTCCTTCGGTGGGACTAACTATGAAAGAGAAACTCAGTCGCAAGACGTCGTTCACCTTCATTGCGTTAACTGCTATTAGGGCGGCACTCCTTCACATCACCAATAATCCCGCTCGGCAATGGGTGATCTTTACCGCCTCGCGGCCTGCCCTGGAAGCACTGATTAAGCCATCCCACCGCTGCAGCAACTTGTGCGTGATCTAGACGCATTGAAAACACTTGGACTACGAGACGGGCATTGATTGCATCGCGCTTCAATGGCTACCAGGTCATTCCGGCATCCAGGGGAACGTCGTCTCTGACGCAGCAGCGAAATAGGCGCACAATCTCCTTGTGTCTATTGGAATCCCGTCTTGTAGACAAGACGGAAGTACGGCCGTGAAGGCAGTTGCCAGCTTGGCAGGACCCTCTTAGGATACCCTTGCCTCTGCACGCCAATGACCGTCAGTGCAATTTCTAGTTTCCGCGAGGCTTAAAATAGCAAACAGTGTTGATTGATTGTGGGGTTTAACGCGCTGACGCAACGGAGGTGATGAGGCACGCCGAAGTGGAGGGCTCCGAATTAATTTTGACCACCTAAGGATATTTAACGTGCGCCGAAATCTCGAACACACGGGCGTTCTTGCTTTTCGCCTCCATCAGAAAGGTGGCCGCCGCGGCCGGTAATCGAACCCCTGACCTCGTGTTCAGCAGCACAACGCCTTCGCCACTGAGCCACTGCGGCGGGTATCCATCACCGACTACGCCTGAACGCGGCCTTCACTGGTAGTTTTATTTTTTATAGGCTGGGCAGACTCGCCATTGTGCTCTGTGTGCTCTATGAAAGAAGTCATACGGCATGTGCTGTGTTACTGCCCGCAGCATACAGCTCAACCCGAATCAGCGACAAAAACTCTTGTGCGACTGCTACGTGGCAACTCTTTAGAGCTGCATCACTTTCTTGGTCCGTGGCAAAATCGCACTGACGCGGCGCGAGGGACAAAGGCCCTCAACTTTTTTGTCTGACTCGTTATTACTTGAGGTTCTTTAATCTTGCGATGCTCAGATTTTTTTTCCTAGTGCTGTAAACTTTTTATACGTTCTGAACTGATTTTATATTATTATTCCTCTTATTAATCGTTGCTGCGTACTTCTTCCCTTTTCTTTTCTTTTTTCGCATCACTATGTTCACCCCCATATGAAGTAGCAAGCCCCGTCGTTTCTGGGGTTACCTCTTCAGTGTTCATTAAATCTTTCTCTCTCTCTCTCTCTCTCTCTCTCTCGCGGCAAGATGAACGTTCTTTGATCAGTGATATTTTTTGAATACTTTACGTAAACTTGCATATTCTAGTCTTTTTTGTAGGCGATGGTCAACAGCTACTGCGCGTCCGCATCACAGTGAATAAATAATATTTGTAGCCCAGTTCTCTACTTTTCGGAATTTGTGCCTGTTTTTCCACGAAGGCCGTCATAAAGTATTTACTATCGTCACTTTGTTGCAAATAGTGATTTGACTGGCTCCTTTTCAAACGTTCGTTTAGAAAGTTACGAGTTTTTTTTACTGATTTCGGCATTTGCTCAGCGACTTTCATTTCCGAGGACCTGGCAACCCACCTCGTACCGTCGATGCTTGGACGCGTTGAAGCGCATCGTAAAGAGTGTGAACCGATTGCAGGGTCGAGTAAGCTGCAGAAGAGGATGGAACAAAGACGGCAGTTTTGGAATGCCAAGCTTGCTGGAAAGCTTTGTGTCGCCGCAAAAACCAAAAAAAGCTACGTGGCCCCTGGGACGAGAAGAACGCAAGGCACGATTGGCACAGTGTTCGGATGCGCCTCTATTGCGGCGGGCGAGGAACACTGAGTTACGGGCTGTGGGTCAGGAACGGTCTCAAGTTCACGAGGAAATAGGATGCGAAGCGAACGGGTTACTGGGTCTCTATCAATAAACATGCGAATATTTTTTTTTCGTTGCATTCGCCATTGGTATATGGTTTTAACACTGTGGTTTTTTTAAGGCGTATTTTCCACGGTATTTTAAATGGCCCATTTCTACAAAATGCTGAATAGAACAGTTACGACCGTTCTTTATGCCATGTGTACCCTTGCAGCGTTTATTAAATTTTACCGTCGCGTGGCGCAGGCATATATCCCGGGGCCACCTTTCAGTTTTATCAAAGCCTTCCAGTACCCTTTCTTTCGGTCTTTCCAATTGCCCTTGCTTTTCCGCATGTGAATAAAGGCAATGCAGGGAACTCGCTTAAAGATGTCGCTGGTGCGTTTGCCTACGGAAACAAGGTGCGAATGAATGCAAAGTAGAAAAATGCGAGTAACCTGTCCCCTGAGGTTGAAAACTATGAACTCTCTGTCCAACGTATATTTATTAATTGTATACAAGCTTTAGATTGATCCTAAAACCAAGAATGTCTTAGTGGCTCTATTTAAAGGAGATTCGAATAATCGTTGGTCTTCAAAAATGCCTAAAATAAAATTTGATTGGGACCTGCGTGGCTGCTTGGCCTCAAGCAAAAGAACGACCACGAGGAGTGTACTTTTTATATCTCAATAGCCATACTTTATCTACGCTATATTTTCGCAATACACTGGAGAAACGGCAGAAAAAGATTTCTCGGAAAGAACTATTTATATATTGGATTTACACTTAATATAATATTGTATTATAAACGTCGTTCTTATTCCCCTTCCGTAGTTGAGAATTAAGTTTTCACCTAATATTCTGGTAGGTTTGATGCACGTTACTGGAAAAACTGCGTGAACATGTCTTAAAATACACCAACCTAAAAACAAGGAAACAAGGAACAAATTTACGTCTTCTCAGGCAAAGGAAAGTACACGCTTACCAGTGATTTTTGCAACCTTATTCTACCGACAAACTGGGCGATCGGAAAAAGAAAGACGGTACTTAATAAGTTTGCTACTTCTTTTACAGGAGATTTTCCTTTTCTTCCTTGACTACTGAACGTAGAAGCCGCGCATTGCATTTTTAAGGTGGCCATAATGTTATGCTGCCATGGTACCGTGACAATGTGCCCCTCAAGACAAACCATCAGACAGTGGCGACATCGGACGGGAGGTGGAGGAACGATTTCCCCATCAGTTCCATGCATCGCAACGACCTCCACTCAAACCTGACCTGCGTGGCTACCAGCAACGTATCCCATTCAGCGTCGCCTTAGCTTCAACTTGGGGTGTACCTCAAGTGTTTGGCAAGAGATAAATGCCTGGCCAAATACCAAAACAATAGGTCAGCTGCCTAGTGCTGTAACAATCCTTCCCACCGACGGAATATAAACTATATTGCGCGGACAAATTTCCTACAGGATTCTCTAAATAAAACCCAATTCAAATAGGAAAAGAAAAGAAGTCGAGAACCTATTAATTATAACTATCAATCAGCAGTATAATTCCAATCATCTACCAAGCCGCGGTGGCTCAGTGGCTGAGGCGTGGAGCTGCTGATCACGAGGTGGCAGGTTCGATTCCTGGACGCAGCGGCCACTTTTCTGATGGAGCCGAAAAGCGAAAACGCCGGTGTGTACGAGATTTCGGCGCACGTTAAAGATCTACAGGTGGTCAAAATTAATCCGGAGCCCTACACTACGGCGCGCCTCATCGCCTGCGTCGCGTTGGCACGTTAAACCCTACAATCAATTAATTCCAATCATTTGTATCATCATTATCTTCAACTTCTACAAAAACAACAGCAACAACAACGACGGCGACAAGTTTTACATTGGAATTTTACATTCTTTAAAAAGCATAATTCATAGTTCATGCGCATAGAAACTTAGTCATTAGTACTAATGAGACAAGCTTAGCAATTATTCCACGAAACACGTTTTGAAAGCCGTTTGTATTTCCTGCGGGATATGTAATGGGTCGTCCATGATGCGAAGGGAAAAGATGAGGTCGCTTCAACGGTTTCATTGACGAATGTCTTTGTAGCACCTTTAGCAGAGCCACCGCAAGTCAAAAGTGAATTTTATTCTGTAAATACCCACCCATATATCGGTGAAATCGGACGCCACTTAATTGCACTCACTAGGAAAATATATTTTTTCTCGATGTCTTACTACAGCCCACGTTCACCCCTCACCCGCACCACTCACACTCACTCGGGCTCACGCTCACCGCTCTGCGTCCCCGTCCGCACTCCATTGCGTTAATCACTAGTCCTCACCACTCGCACTCACGCGCACACTCAGGCAGACAGACTAACAGACAGGCAGCAAAATTTTGGGGTTTAAGTTGCCCAAGAAAGGCTATCGTCTGTAAAAGCGCTCGTTCTGGAGCGCTCGCCTTCACGAAGTGGTGGTCCTTAAAAAGTGCAGCCTCCAAACGAAGACACGCAAAATGACCAGTGTCTTGAGTCTGGAAATCAGTGGCGTAGCTTCAGCTAGACGCTCAGAAGGAACTCACTTCTCGTACTGACGTTGAGCTCGAAGCCGAAATTCTCCAGGTCTCGCCGTCACGGGCATTATCACAAGCAGTTCACGAGGTTTATCTGTTACATATAATTGTACCTCGGCAAAACTGTACGCCACTAAGTAAAACTAAGTAAAAGATATATTTTTCCTCACGCAGTCACTCACGCTCACCAATCGACCTCACCATTCGCACTCACTCTCGCTAACGCTTACCACTCCCACTCGCACTCACCCTCACTCAAGTTTACCACTCGCCCTCACCACAACGCTCTCAATCGCGCTCACGCCAACTTTCGCCGTGACCACTCGTACGCACCAGCGCTAACGCTCACCACTCGCCCACACCGACACGCTCTCACGCTCGCGCAAAGCCCTCGCCGTCCCCACTCGCACTCACTCCCGCTCACCCTCTTCACTCACCCTTACCATTCGCACTCGTGCTTACGCCTCGATCTCACCCCTCGCCCTAATTTGCGCTCACGCTCACCATTCACTGTCACGAATCGCTCTCGCTCGCTCTTACTCTCACCACTTCCCATCCCCACTCGCTCTCACACGCGCTCGCGTTCACCACTCGATTTCACCACTCGACTTCACTCGCACTCACACTCCCCACTCGCACTCACTCACGCTCATGGTCACCACTCATCGTCACCACTCGCTGTCACTCGCGCTCACATTCACCACTTGCCCTCGCAACGTACACTCACTCCCGCTCCCCACTCAAATTGACCACTCACACTCACTCACACTCGCGCTCAACACTCGCGTCCTCCCACTCACAAGCACTCGCACTGGATGCACTACACACATACCCACGCACACTCACAACTCACAACCTTCACCAATGCTTTACACATTCGCACTCATTTTGCTTCTTACTTTACTGGATGTGAATTTTATCTTCGCTTGATATTTGTAAACCACCTTAATCATTTCATTTTGTGGAAATCCTCAATGTGAGGATATTAAGAGCGATACTAAAATGATACCCGTACATGAAGTAAGAAAAATGATTTCGGTGTTTTACGAGCACAGCTCCTCATTGGCTATGAGGCATGCCGTACCGGAGGTCTAAGGAATAATTAAGAGCGCCTTGGTATGGAAACACTTTTCATATCCAATATGAGGCTTGGAAAGGGGGAGGGGGTGGTCGCACAGAAAGCCAAGGGGGAAGCTTTGTCAAGCATTTAAAGTATGAGCGAGCTCCTAAGTGATCCTTTGGGCTTCTCTAGCTTCCAACAGGCATCAGCGAGGCGGCGTCTCCAACCGGACTCCTTCGCCACCAGTCGCCAGGCGTCTATCGCGGTTACTAAGCGTCTCAGCCAGCACGGGCAAAGAAGTATCGGCCGAACTCCACGGGAGGTTTCGAAAATTGTTTTTTTGTAGTTTTGTTGATCGCCGGACCGACTGCTCGTGCAATGGGGAGATTCTTGCTGGCGCGAGGTTTGTTTGTGCGCAAACTCCCTAAAACAGCGCGATGGAGCATCTTCTTCGGCGCAAATTGTCGCGTTGGGGCTCTGGGATGCGCCACCGCGGCCGTGGCCGCTGTTACGTTTACATGGGTTCTCCTGCTCCGGCTAGTTTCCCGAACTAATGGCGCCAATGCTTTCTAAATGCAGCCCTCCACTGCGGCGTGTCTTAAACACTACACCCAAACAAACTCTTCCTCTCCTTGAACGACACGCTTTGGAGCGGACAGTGCAGCATCCAAACCTATGAGCGCGTGCGTGGACGGGCGCTGCGTGATGGCACGATGGTGATGATGATCACAATGCTTAGCGGCTTCCTCTTTGTAAAGGGGTGGCTGTGCACAGCGACCTTAGTCATTATGCCACTGTAAAATCCCCTCGCCAAAAAATAACCTTTATAAAATTTTTGTGCTAGTCTTACTTCATTGTTCGCATGCCTTCCCATATTCTTCTCTGCTCTTTCCTCGCCAAAATTCTGACCTTCTTTTACTTCTACTGCTGTCCAATAAACCTTTATGTTAACTTTAAAGCCAAGGGCTTCCGGCAGCTGGATGTCTTCCTCCCTGAGAACTGTACGAATACCTTTGCACTCGGTTACAGCATGCTGCACGGTTCCTGGCTCCCTGCCGCAACCTGCGCACAGTTATTCCTGTACCGGCTTGCGGATAAGCTATTTCGACCGCAAGCAACCCTCTCGGACTTCGAAAAGTAATGCACTCCCTTTGCATTATAAAATAACTTTTCTTTCGTCATCTCCCCCTTCCCGATTCTGAAGATATCTAAGGACTTTTGTGCATCCGTCCTCTTTTTCCAGGTCGTTTTGTCTGATTCTTTCGCTTCATTTTTTATTGCCTTGGTCGTTTCCCCTCCGCTTAGAGGATTAACATGATTTGTCCTGAGCCTTCTGGTTCTTTTCATCAACTGCGTGTGCACTCTTTTCATGTAAAGATACCGTAACACTCTGGTTATCCTCAGTATATATAAGTCGTTCTTCTAAAAATAATTTGCTCCGTGCTTTCAATTCAAAGGAGGCCCATCCGATGTCTCCGTGCAGTGCCTCATTTCTTGTTTTACTGTGTGCTCCTAATGCCAATCGACCTAGTGCCCTCTGATTTACTTCTAGCCCTGATTGAATGTCTGATGTGACGCGCACTACTGCGTTTGAAAAGGTGAGTGCCGGTACCATTATACCCTTCCAGATTCCTCTCACTAATTCATATTTCTTCTATCCCCACAGTGTTGTGTGCTTCATGATAGACGGGATTCTTTTCCCCTTTATTCCTGAATGCTGACCCATGACTTTTTAAATAGTCCTGACGTTCGTTTATCCCTATGCCCAGATATTTATATATTGATTGCGACTGGTAGCGCCGCCGTGCAGTGGCCGGGGGAAGGAATCACCGCGGCGACTACGCGAGCGGGCGCCTTCAGCACACTAGGCAGTAGATTCTAGGCACTTTAGGTATGTCAAGATATTGAATGAAAGCCGCTAGGGCTTTTATAATAGGCGCTAGGGCCTTTATACCTTAAAGGTACCCTGCAACGCTTTCGATAAACGCTTTCACTGTTTTTTTCGCGTCTGGAAGCACTGCGAAAGCTACAGTATCGCCAGCACGGAGCGGCACTGCGTGATTTTCTCGTCGCACAAGATATGTCTTCCGTTTCTGCTTTCTTTTTGTGCCTTTATTTTTAAAGTTGGTATCGATAAGCCTTCATTGCTGCAACAGAAGGAAAACCGGCCAACATCCACTACATGGCCTCAGTGACGTAATTCGGGACGTCGAAGAACGTCAAGACCGGGAACGAGAGAAAAATTTTTGAGCGAGTTTCCAAGTTATCTTATGAGCATAGAACAGTAAATTTTGGCTGAGGTACTTTGCGATCCCCTAATCTAAGTACTGGGTGTTTCGGGTGACTACGTTGTGGAAGCATTTAAGATTTCAAAAAAAAAAAACTTGAAAAAAGTGTTGCAGAGTCCCTTAAAAAATAGCGCTAATGCTTATAGATCCATGGCTAAACATAAAGGTTGGTTGGCTGCATAGAGTTTGTTACAATATACACTAGAGAGGAATCTGGCGCTAGCGTCTACGCGGCTCACATAAAGGCCATCTGTGTCGTCATGGACCGCCATTATACATCGCGCTCGCCTTAGTTTCTTTATTGGCTTCGATTGAAAAGTTTTAGTGACCGCAAATTTAAACAAAGTGCCACAAGAACGCCCCCAATAGTGTGCAATTATGTAAGTGGAAAATAAAAACAGACTGTTTTATAAATAAGAAAAAAAGGAAGTAAAGCGTATTTTTGCCGGAGCGGTTGTGCCTGGTATTCCGCAGGGCAAGGTTGTAGTTACGCACACGGTTAATATTGGGGGGGGGGGGGGACTCATTAGAGACTGATTTTATTAATTTTACCATTATCGCAAATAATAGGTTGCTTGAAGAGTTTGGAAAGTTTTTTGAGTGTGCCTATTAAAACGTTGCCTTCGTGGTGAACCGGTGCACCAACCGCCAACTAGTTTAACAAGAAAAAAGACAACGTGGCGTTAAACAGTCGTGCACGATGACAAGATAGGACTCATACAAGCGCCCGTATCTGTCGTATCACCGTGGTCGTATCTTGTCTTCGTCGAAGGACGTTTTGTTTCTTCTTTTCGTCGGCTACAAACTTCGCGGCGGCATATTACCCACTCAGTCATGCGTTCTTCGACTGCGGCATGAGCAACGTCAGGTGCGATCACGCCCTGCCTGCTGTTTCACCGAACACCGCTACCAAAGAACAGGGAGGATTTCGGCCATAGAGTTTTTCAGTATGATTTCGGCTTCTTTGTAGCTCGTAACTATGTCAATGCACAGTGAAGAACGCAAATCCCAAAAACCGCATATGAATCTAATTGTCATGCCAAGCCCAGGCCAAAAAGGGGGGTCTTCCCATGAACCCCCACGACGATATATATCTTACAAGGCGCAGTTTCCTCTCTAGTATACTTACTAAGAAACTCTATGGTTGGCTGCTGTTCAATTCAGATTAACGCGTATCCACTCAGGGGGTTGGTGAAGACAATAAAGGAAAGGACACCAAGGACAAAGCTATCATTGCCATCATCTTCCTCGTCGTCATTTCTCGATATTCAAGGCCACGTATTAGCATATTCTTCGCTTTAACAAAATAGTGCTACACTTATTGGTCAACCGCTAGAAAAAGCGTGGTTGGTTGGTGCCTGTATAATAATGGCGTGTGGCTACTGAGGGCAGTTGCCAAGACCAAAAAAAAAAAAAAGGAGTCAGTTATCACTGCCCTCATCTTTTTCTTCGTCGTCATCTCTCGAGCTACGAGCACCCACACATGGCTCTCTTCTCAGAAACTTTAAATCCTGTTTTTAAAAGTTTTTGCTCCTGCGTTTCGGTTTGTTTGGCTGACCGGTCACGGTGGGCTAACCCGCAAGGAATCGCTGGTTTGCTATCTAAAACAGCTTCGGCTTTAGCGATTGTAGAGGAGCTCCCCGTGTAGAGGTGTTTGCTTGCTGTGTTGCTGGCCCGTTATCGCCAATACCTGTTGACTCAATATGCCTTTGATCACAGGCTGCACACTTTTTCTGAGCTTGAACATGTGAGGTTCCGCTGGAAAAGAATTCTTCGCCCAATTCGCTTATACGAAGTAACGATGACTTCTTTTCGCTGTGGTGTGCCTCCACGTAATCGGTACCTATATCGGGTAGATCTGATAACCTCCCCCTTGTGCCGCTAAGTTGAATCCGAAGAACATTTCTTCCTTTTGAGCCGCCGATTTTCTAGCCATCGGACAAGACTGCTGGAGACTCCCCTGCGACGTCTTGGACTGCCATTGACTGTACCAGTACTTGTGTCGTTTGGGGGCACAAAAATGGGCCAAGACCATAGGAACGTGTGCAACGCCATCCACTTCATTTCGGATACAGCTCATCTGCCGTGCTAAAAATAGTACCATTAGGCTGACTTTTACCTAGTTTTCCGACTCTTTTTTTCTGTCATTTTTTTTTGTTTTTTCACTCTCCCTCTCTTGAACTTTAATTAAATTCTTTCTTCTGCTTTACTATTTTGCATCGCATGATTGATTAGAATGGAAAAGAACTCTTCTTGGCCAATCTCTTCAAGTGGGTATACGCCATTCTTGGGCCACCAGAACCAACATCTTCATCCCCGTCGTCACGAGGAGAAGAAAGAGAAGTGAACCGCGAGAATGGATGAGGCCACCTCTCCTTCGAAAGAGCCGCCAACGGACCACGAGAAACGGCAGCCCCAACCCGAAGACGACCCCCATGGCGTCCCCATAATCCAGAATAGCGAGTTCCAGAGCGCCGACGGCTTCAACATCTGCTGCAAATCGTGGTCGCCTGAAACACGCCCAAGGTTCGTGCCTACTCCGTTTCGCTTGAGTTAGACCTGAACCAGGCATTGCAAACGGCCTCCCATTGGCGATGAAGCGAGCTTTGCCTTGGGAGAGCCTCCCTCGGTCTGCTGGTCCAGCTGGCACCCGCCGTGTTGGGGCCGTGGCTAAGGGGTTGGGCTGCTGAGCCCAAAGACGCCGGTTCTATCCGGGCCGCGGTGGCTGCTTATCAGATAAAGGCTAAAAGCGAAAGCGCCAGCCTGGCAAGAATCCAGAGCACGTTAAATATCCACAGATAGTCAACGTTAATCCGGATCCTTCCATTACAGCGCGCCTCGTAGACAAGGCGTAGCTTTTTCACGTTATTCCTCCAACCTTATAAAATTGGTCAAGCTGGCTTCGGGAATTGGCCACTGCCCGTATACCTATACGGGCAGTGGCCAATACGGAAGGACGTCCCGGGGCGAGGGACGACTGCTAGAGGCACGAAATAAGCTACACTTATCATTATCTAGGTTAACTAATTGATCTCAATTTTGAGCCAGCACAGAGTTTGCCGTTCCCTTTTTTTGCGCATGTTCTCATAATTTAGCGCGCTCGTATTTCGCCAAGTAACGCTAGGAGCACCTGGACACACATTTCGGAACCTCTCCCAATCTTTCCACCCCCCCCCCCCCAGCGCCAAACGTGGACATTGATCCACCCTTCAATTGTAAGCGTCCATCGCAGAGTAACTGGCCCCATTAGTGGATGACTATGCCGACTGCAACTTAAAACGGTGTCCGTTAAAACACTGAAATAACGTATGTACGCACCGCGCCCTCACATCTACTAACTAGTGCACTAAATAAAGGCTTTTATAGTATCGGCCCTCTTTTCTCTCATGTTATGTGCCGCCAGGATTTTCATTGGTCGGCCGGCACCACGTGATATTTGTTTACATAGGGCTGCAGTCATCTTGCTTCTGGCCACCTCTTCCCCTCTCTCCCCCCCTCTAACTCTCTCTGCTGCGCGGACGCTAGAGAGGCCAGTCGCACTCTGCCCGTCACAACAGGCGGCGGTTTCGTTGGGAGAGATGGCAACACTGCAAGCCAGAAACAAAATAGCCCCCAGACGTTTCCGCGTGCACGAAGTGGCGGTACTCTTAAGCGTAGCTTATTTAGTGACGCTACTACCAACCGTCCCATTGGAAATCGATCCCGGATAATCTCTTTTAAAACTCTGCGCGCCGGAAGGGTGACAGTGACGGCACCGAACGGCCCTCATTTACACCCTGTCAGGGTAACCTTGGTCAGGTAGACGTCAGGTTTACCACGCCGCCGACCGCTCCTGCAGTGAAAGGATCAAATCCCTCCTTTGTTCAAAGGGAGAGGGGCCGAGAAGGGTAGGGGAAATTGCAAGGGCCAACTCAGCCAAGGCCAAAGCAGCGCTTCGTGTGCTTCCGCAGTGAAAGCTTCTAATCGCTAGTTCATTCGGGGGGGGGGGGGGGGGAGAGTGGTGTGGAGGGTAGCTTGGGGGAAACAATAAAGGCGCGTGCCGTCATTAAACAATACAAGAAAGTGCTGGCTGCATTACAGTTCACTGCCTGTTGGGGTCTACCTCGGCGAGTGTGCCGAGCAGCGTCGGTTTAATTAAGTGCAGAGCACTCAAGGCGCTCGCCTTGTCGTCCTAGCTCGCTCGCTCGACCCAAGTATATAGAGCACCAAGGCGGCGTCCCGGGGTAACGATCTTGTTACCCCGGGACGCCGCAAAGAAAACTATAGGTACATTTGAGGAAAAAAATTGGCCGCGTATCTGCTCCTTTCGTTGCAAATGCCGTCAAAAGACGATAGTCTTTATCGGCTTTTGGGAAGTAAATGCCTCTCTTCGCTTTCCCGTTCACCTCTCATGTTGTTCCTCTTGCGTCGCGCTCCTCCCAAGGTAAAGACGCCAAAGGTTTGCTTAAATCATTTTAAATTTCCCGCGTTCCACTGCTCCAAACCTGGTATCTCGATGCGAATGCTGCCGTACGGCGAAGACGCGCGTTAATCGAGGCGCCCTACTTCAACGTTTATAGAACCGCGTTTCCCTACTCCAGGTGAGTATCAAGCAGAACGTGGAATGTATCTAGTGGAACCTTGCGTAACTGTTGCCGGTTGATTTCTTAAAATGGCGCCAGAAGCTATAGTGGCGCGGGCGACAGCTGGCGACGGCGGAGTGAATTCTTTTTCTGCAGTTGATGAAGTATTTAATTTCGCAAAAGTCAAGCATGTTTGATTTTTTTTATAAAGGAACACTGCAAATATCACTTCTGTATTGATTTGTTGTCTCAAAATTGCGTAATGTCTTGTTCTTCTTCAACAATGTTGACAAGTATAAACATTACACCGGACATAGACGGGCAGATTTAGCTGTGACTGTATAAGACTATTGCGCAGGCAATGTTTTGCTTTGACCGGGTGGCCGAATCGAGTCACAGACAGACGGACAGACCGACAAACAGACAGACATACAGACAGACCAAAATTTCTGGGTTTAAGTAGCCCAAGAAAGACTATCGTCTTTAATATAATACGCATTTAACCGGCAGCGCTCGCGCTCCTTTATTAAGGATGCCCGTTGGGTTGATTTTTACGTCAGTAAACGCAAAATGTGGCAGTGCAATGCCGGCACGTGCGGAAAGAAAAGCGCAAAGAGAACAGAACTCCCGCTGGCGCAGTTTCAGGCAGGGGGCGCGCGAGCACTGTGAAGGCGGGAAATGGGAATTGCATTTGGTGTGGTAACCGTGAGCGGAGAACGGCGCTACAGCCCGTTATGGCTAATCACTGCTCTGCACTTCCGACGGAATTCACATTAAGTGGAACGGCATTATTTTTTTACCGTGCAATTTTATGCGCATTTATTGCTCGCTTTCGCCCGAAAAGCAAGGGCTCATTTGACAAACTTATTTGTACTGCGTTTCACCCCGGCAGAATTAAATGAAAGGTAGTGTCTATAATCCCGAAAACAGTGAGAATTACCATCAGGAAATTCTCACGGCAGTCTCCTCTGATTGGGTAAGCACGCCCCCAGGAGCTTTTATAGGACAAATATTTTCTAAAAACTCTTTCCTACAGATGCTACTGTCTTAGGCAGGCTGTCTCTAGGTTTATTTTCCTGAGAGACCAGACAGACCCCTTTCTAGGAACAGTTGTGCAGACAAGGTTGATGAATTATTTGCCAGATTTTTTGGTGTTTTCCAGTGCACTAAAACCAAGAGCCCCACGAGGCTACTTGAAGGAGGTCGTTATGGCCTTTCAGTTCCTGAGGGCCAGGTTTTCCTACGAATACCTTGCTCTGGCACCTACAAAGAAACTGTACAAGAATGTGGTCGATGTGGCATTACCGTTACCTGTTTATCGCTCTTTATACTGTCCAGGGTTGGGGAAAGACGTGTTAAGCAGAGCCAAACAAATCCCTGTGAAGTCAACAGGCAAAAGCTTCTTCTTTCAATTACATACCTGAACGCTACCCGTCAGTCCTTAGCTGGGGGTGAAAGGAATATTTGTAGCGGGGTCAGTGAATTGTCGACATTTTGGTAAACTGGAGACCCTGGAGCACATTTTTCTTGGACTGTTCTTACGCAGTGTTCCACTGGGACATTCTCCAGCGGACACTAAAGAAAGAACTGCCGGTATATCCGCGCGGAAAACGTTTCCTTCCAACGAGTAATGATGGAGGCATGCCACTTGACAAGTTTATGGCCTTGAGCCTGCACAGTCTCTGGAAACCTCGTATGGCGGTGAGACACGCAGACCCAGGTGCACGACCAGTAAATGAATACTTTATTGAAAGCATTGCTTATATTAGAGATGTAATGTAAATGCAAGACGAGCAACCTGACTGGGCTAACATCTTGGATGAACTAGTTAACCTGAAACCCTTTTAACACGCGCCACCCGTAGCAGCGGGAGAGGTTTTTATCATTATGTTGTGTTGACGAATGTGTCATTGTTTTGTTTTTTGTTCACTGCACCAAGCCGGTAATAAAGAGAAAAAAAAAGCTACTGTGGCGCTGTGTTATAGCACTCGCTTCTAAACGAGAAGTCTCAGGTTCCTGTACAGCATGGCCGAAGCTTTTTTTCTTACCTTTCGAAATTTTTGATGTTTTCGCTCATGGTGATTTTGTTAATTTTTATCCTGGTTAATAATATATCAGAAGATTGACGCACAGGACTTCTTGAATAGGTTGGATTAGGTTAAATATAGATTGTATTCTGTGTCGTTGGGCGGGGTAGGTTAGGATTGTTGCAGTTGGGCTGGATTTTTGTAGGTTATGATGCGTTAGGTTGAGTTACATTACGTAAGGTTTTGTTAGGTTACGTTGAGATTTAATATTATTCAGCGAATTTTAGGCCAGCCCGCTGTTATGGAAACTGCTATGAGAATTTCCTGAAGGTAATCTCACGGTCTCCGTGAGATTAAACGCACCCTAAATAAAATTATTGGTTGCAGTGGAATGTATGTATAATGCCCGAAACACACAAATCTTTCTTAGGTATGCCTACACCCAACGCCTGAAAGAAATAAAATTTGCTGTGACCTTTCACCTAAATTTAATGTCACGCCCTGCTAGGTCGCATGCTAAAAACCTCTGCTGGTCATCGACGTTCCCTGCTAGCTCGCATCGTAAAAAACTTCGCTGGTCATCGACGTTCCCAGAGTGTAATGACTCTTGATTTTTTTTTTTGTGCAGTGCAAGATTGCTTCATAGTCAAAACCGACTAACCAGAACCAAATTCACGTTGAGGGATATTTTGTTTCGTTTGCACTTGCAAGCCGAGTTAATCCGTCGGTGTCGACGCAGGGGGCTCGTGTTCATGGTGCACACATACACCGAGCACTGCCACCAGCCCCACTACGACACCCTGGCCAAGGCTCTGGTCGCGCTCGGCTGCTGCGTCTTCGCACAGGACTTGGGTGAGCCACCGGATGACCTGAGTGTGCCGAGGCGCTGGTGTTCGTAATTATGAATACATCGTATTGTACCCACGCTTGATAAAACGGTGTTTTTAAAGCTACACTAGCGGTAGGCGCCAGCGATGCACGGGTGTGCCAGTATGGCAACGGGAATGGCACATGTTCAGCTACCCGTAAGCCGCTTAGTTTGCACCTAAATTCATGGTCGTGGGATTAGGTACTCTTCTGCTCCCCTTTCTCAATCCTACCATACAGCAGTGAAGTTGGTTCCCTTCGAAATGCAGCAGAAGCAGAGAAAACGGATAATTCGAGCTTTACTGGGCGCCGAGTAGATATCGTATATCAGAAGCTTGTGTACGGGTCGCAAAAAGACGGTAAAGCACGCAAATCGCGTTGTGAAACTTGGAGACCAGTTTCGAAGACGTAACAAAAGGAATTTAGAGCAGCCCAGGCAGCTTGTATTGCTCACTGACGACGTTCAAGATTTAAAACATTAAATGAAACGTGGGCGACTCACGCCTTTACTCGAAACGCATCCAAGAACGCAACCTAGTATTGTTCGCCCATCATTTGCTTAAATCAAGTTAAATGCCTTCTTTAAAGAAGTAATTTATGTTTTAACCGTTTCTATGGTTGCCGAAAGCGGTTATGGGACCTCGAAAGACCACGTAAAATTCAGGCCCGTTATGAGGCCCATGTAAAATTATGAAGCCTTTTATGAGCCAAAATGAAATTATGAAGCATTTTATTAGGACCATTTGAAATTGAGGTCCTCTATGGGGCCCATGTGAGGTTTAATGCGTCATCCGCATTGGTGACAATTTTTATTTATTTTATTTATTCAGCTTACTACATTCGCCCAGAGGGCATTGTTGTAGGAGATACATAAGTGTTTAGTCGAGAAACGAAATCATGAATCTCGTTCTAAACAAAAATATGCAAAAATAAAAAAATAAAAACCAACAGAAGCGTTTTTTAAAAGCTCGCAGCAAATCGCATCGTGCAACACCAAACGACAGCGGAGTCGGAGGCAAAGGAACGAAAAAAAAAAAGAGAAAAAAAAGAAAAACAAGACGAAAGGCGAAAAAACAAATGGACATCGTATAAAACGAGTCACAGCGCTCATCAAACATTGCAATGGGCAGCAACGCGCAGCAGCAACAATGAATAAAAAAAAAAGAAATAATTGCCGAACAGCCACAATGAATTAAAAAAACACAAAAAGAAATAATTGCCAAGAGCAAGATCACGGCAATTCACGGCAATTCACTCCGCAGTGGGACACGGCAAGAGTAGCGGACCGCGGGCATTCGTCAAGTCGATCGACACGTACGTGGACGACGTCCTTCATCAGGCTGACGTGACAAGGCGGAGATTCCCGCGCAAGCCTGTCTACCTCTTCGGCTACTCCATGGTCGGTGCTTTCTGCGGAGTTTGTTCAGCAGTGCCCACGTGATGCGCGCACTTATCCGAACCGAAAACTGCGAGAATCGGGACGGTATAATATGCAGTTAAACAATGTCTGCATGAAGTTGAACAGTGCAGGGACGGGACTAAGAGCAGAGGCGACAAACACGGCGACACCGAGCAGTCAAGCTAGAACTTCAGTTTGTCGCCTCTGCTCTTAGTCCCTTCCCTGCGCTGTTCAACTTCATGCAATGAACCAACTAGCCCAGTTACAAACCCTCCTACAGTTCCTTAAACAATGTACACTCGATCCACTGAAGCACGGGGACAGATTAAAGTTAGGTTATGTTGTCGAGGTAATAAGCCACCTAAGAAAGTTTAATTGCACAGGCCGCATATTTCTATTGAACCACGTATACCGGACAACCGCACAACCTTACGCAACTGCGACGATCGTTATCAAGAGAAAGAAAATAATAATTAGTAGGCATTACAGCTGCATATGCGCCCCAAAAGGCTTTTTGTGTCTTATACAGCAAGGCGTGCATTCCGGCGTTATAGTTTAACACGAATGTATGAACCGCTGAGATAAATAAAAAAACTTGGTTGATTCGTCTGTCATAGGAACCGGTAAAACACGAAAGTGAAATGTGCAGCGAAATCTGCACCTGAGCATGATTTGCGGGTCGGTGGCTGTCTTGTGGGCGTGCTTGGCGAGCGACGTCCTGCTGGCGTGTTGCTTCGGCAAAGGTGTACTGGCGTCATTTCCGTGGCGGATATGACGTCAGTGAAATCTTGGTGTATCCCGGCATAAAACACTTTCGTGTTAAAATATAAAACCAGACAACGAACAACACTACGTAAAACGTAATCTTTGGTTTTAAAAGTTCCTTCCCCGCAAGAAGACACTGTGCGCGGGGGTGCACGTTTTTACAGGCCGCTTGCTTTGTTGTACTGGCGTCTCACTTCCGTCACAGATATGACGTCACTCAAATGATTGTGTATCCGGGAATAAAACACTTTCGTGCTAAAAAAATCAGCATCTCTTAAGTGCACTGCACTGCTGAGATATAGACCTTTGCAGAAGAAAAATTTAAAGCGACCTCCAAACTTAATTCTTATTTCCCCTGCCACAGCATGATGAAATTTTCCAATGCGGTAAACCTTTCCCGGCGATAAGGTTCAGGCTTGGGCAAGTTGGGTCATGTTTAACGAAGAGGGGATCAGTGCAGAACAGACGATGAACAAGATTAGGAAAAAGGACCAACCACAGCGTTTGTAATAGGCATTTTTTCTCCGTCTCGTGCATCGTCCGTTTTGCGCTGTTTCCCTCCTTGTTTAGTGGTGAACTTGACTACCTAAGGAATTCAAAAATGACTCGTCGGCCCCAAGATTTAAAAAACTGGGCCCCAATAACCTTACGGAACTTTCGGGAATGAAGACATAAAAACACATAAAGAAAGGCAACGTGCCTTGGGCCTTTCTACAACTACAAGTACTACAGATGGTATACGTGAGTGCGATGGGATTAAACTCTTTTTTGAGCTTCAGGAGGTTCTACGGAATAAAGACGTGCACCCCACACCTTGAGACGGGTAAGTTCTCTGTATTCACATTATGCTCGCCTCTGTCACTTCGCACTACCCAGGGAGGCCTAATATCCGTCATTGCCGCCCAACGCAGACCCCTTGATTTCGCCGGAATCGTCTTGATGTCACCGTTAATTGCCTTCGCCAGAAAACGCGCCACCTGGTTCAAGGTACGAGCTGAATTGCTACCACTCAACACATGTCCAGATCATAGTGCATTGAGTGACACACAGAGACGTGAAGTTTTCACTTGAAGCTATGCCCGCTGAGAGGTGGCGGCAATACTGTTCTGCGAGACTTGCGGGCGCTAAGATTATGCAGGCGAAGAATTACACACACGGCGATGAAATGCTCACTACCAACTGTAAAATTGTCGCTTGTCTAAAGCTTGTTTAGACTCTATTAAACACGATATACCCTGTAATGGCCCACTTCTGGGCTAACAGTATAAATAAATGAAATGAAAATGAATGATAGCCAGGTCTCCCGCAGCTATTCCCGTCGGAGTGAACCCTTGTACGTACATAACGAAGTGTATGGATACAGCAATGTGTGATGAATGACATGAACACGTGCGCAACGTGTTCGTTACAGCAAGTGCTTTGAATGTATCACTGGGATAGTTTATGGCATGAGAAATAAATTTCGCGCATCGGCAAAACTTTTCGCCGTCGATGCGGGGACAGAGAGCAGCACAAGAGCAGACTGCGAAGAGCGCGCGCGGATACAAGGTGACGTCAAGCCGAGCTGGCAGAGGAGGCGCTACCTCCACGCAGCTTTCAGCCTAGTTGTTCGCGAAGTCGTGGATCCTCGCCGCCTCCCGCTGCCTCACGCGCGGTAAACCGGCATCGCGGCTTAAAATGGAGTGTTAAGCTAAAGCAGGGCATAGAAGGCGCCACAGAGGGTGGAATGACGCGACGAAACTGCAATATTAATGAACAACGAGAATATTAACGGGCAACCCATGACGCTGCCAAACCAAGCAAACGGGACTTCTAAAGCGTTTCGAATGCAATACACGGTCGTTACAGTGTGCGAGTAGCGTGCTTAGAGCGCCGTGTTGCGCGCTTCTAAAGCCGGAACAAAGCTAGCGCGTTAGGACAGGCCTCGTGTTCGGTTCGCGAGGAAGAAGGCTCATATGCGAACGCCGTTTGAAAGATATATTAATGGATTCTTAAAGCCAAGCTTTTTATGCCTTACTGATGGCGATGTAGTTACACAAAAATGTACTGCGTGAAAGCCACCTTTACACCAAGCAAGCGCCTCAAGAAGAAAACGCTTCCTCGTGTCAGAATCGAACCTGGGCAATTGTGAATACCACGTCGACCCGATTGCGCCACCATCGAATTTTTTCTTCATTGCCTGCTTATACTCAAAGCAGGCACTTAGCAACAAAACTAGCCTAACAGCGCATCGGTGGTTTTGCCACCGACGCGTTTCTCTTAGATTTTTAAGCGAACAAACTAATCGGGAACTGGCAACCACTCAGGCGTTTCTGCCTGACTGAGGTACACGTGCCGTAGATACACAATACTTAAAATAAAATTCTCGCGCAGAGGTCGCGCAGCCACAACGACACAATTCACAGCCATTCTTAATTTTTAGATACTATGGAAGGCTGAAACCATGTTCCTGTCGTATGGTATACCCCATGGTTCAGCACTGGCAGAAGGTGGAGTCCATGGGGCGTGACTGGCAATTCCTTTTTCAGTGCTCGTTATGGGATATCCCGATAAAACATAGGGTCTCAGAAATCAATGAATACATGATCAATGTTGTTGGGTCATTTGCATAGCTACATTTTGTAAGCCAAGGCACAAATATGCCCTTCCCCGCACACCAGCTTGACACTGGTAGAGCGTTCAAATGCAGGTTTAAGAAGAAACATTTCATTGCTGGTTTTATAGCCATTTTTCGTCCTTTTAATTGCGTCCAGTCTTGACCATTTAGAGTACATGTTATGTTCACTGGGACTGGGAGAACATTGGCAAGTAGATATTTGTGCAATTGTTTCCGACTAACTCAGCTCAAATATTCATTACAAAAACGTACCCAAAGAAACTGAAATGAAAGTTTGGCTTGGCGCCACGAGATCCTCTGTGGACAGGCTCCACAGCAGCGCTCGCTAGAAGCCTCGCCGCTACGGTACCACGTGTCTAGGCGAGGGTGTAACGGCTGCTTCTCCGACGCTTGATCCCTCAGTTTCGCCAATGATAACGCGGCGGCTGTGCCATCTGTGCTTGTGCTTCATATTTCGATCGTGATAACTAGGTTTCGAAGGGTTAAGCTCGAGCCATGTTTTCTGCACCTACACGGACGAACCCATCTCCTGTCCCGTACTTTATGATCCGACCAATGCCTCCGAAAGATGAACTAAGATCGTCTGTCTCTAGTGGGGCTCAGCCACAAATATATTGCATACTTTTTTGCATAAAACTTGGAACCTCTCCCCAGACAATTCTTAATGCTTTCCCCCCTGGTTTCTTCCAACTCGGTAATTCAGAAGACGTCGGCCAAGGTCTTGGGAAATGTCGCTCCCAGCGCGCCTGTGGCATCAGTGAACGTGCAATTTATCAGCAGAGACCCCGAAGTCGTCATTGCCGCCATCAATGACCCTCTGCGTTATCACGGCAGCGTACCAGCTGGATGGGCTTCCGCTATGCTGAAGGCTATGCAAGTAAGTGCGCCATGGAAACAGTGCCCGAAATTGTGTACCAGGCACGGAGGCATAGTGGCTTAGGCGTTGTGCTGCTGAGGCCACGGAAGCGGGTTTGATCCTGGCCTTGATGGTTGCATTTAAGAGTGAAGGGAAAAGCGGAACTGTAACTTAGGCGCGTTAAATCCGGTCATATTTTTTCCAAAGTTGTGCCTTTTACTGCTGCACTAGCACCAGAACGGTAATGTCCACACAAATTGAAGGAAGCTCACGCTAACGTGCGAAACTTGGAGGTAGCCAAGCTGTATGCAACCTTCACGACCATCCCGACAGTTTAGGCCCACGATTGCAGCCGATTTGCTGCTTCTTCGCGGCCGCAACGACCTTTACTCCATTATTGTGGCTACAAATGGGAGCTTCCTTCGTTTTTTTGGTAGAGATAATCATTGGACATCACCTTGGAAGGGCGTACGCTATGACTTGTATACCTCGTTCCGAGGAAGTGTTTCAATGATTACGGCGAAAACGAAATTGAGAGAAGCGCGAAAGTTTTCTCACAACAAAAGTGCGTCCAACCTTCGCTTACAGTGCGTCTAATCGACCGTTAAACCTTCAAAGATCCAAATAGCGGACGATGAATGAACCAATGCGATAATTTTTCGCGCACTAAGTAAACGCACCTATGAATGATCTAAATCCATACCGATACGTGGTGTATGAGAAAAAGGTATAATATTGTACTCCTTCTTCATGACCGGTACTGCTCTTGTATAGAACCATTCCTTTTTAACACGAAAGTGTTTTATGCCAGGGTACGCGAACATCTCAGTGACGTCATATCCATCACGGAAGTGACGTCGCCGGAAAAGGTGCAATTGAAGCGGCGGCGCCCGGATTCGAGCCCACGAACTCTCTCGCCTCTCGCTACAAGGGGAGGTGCGCTCTACTGAGTGCGCTATGAACAGACACGTGATCAGCTCTATGAATGCGCATTATGTCTTTCCCTATGACTCTTTCAAGTGGTGCCGCCGTCTAGGAGAGGTGAACTGAAGTAGCGCATCATGACGCTAATGAGGGCCGACAGTTGGCGCCTCGATGCCAGCGCCTTCGTGTACGGGGGACGCGCGTGAATTGAGGCACCCTCCGTGGTCGCGTTGTTCGCATGACCGTTGTGCGTTTCGAGCTGCTGTTTCCGTGCATGTCCTTTTTGGTTTGGGTGTCCCGGAATAATCCTGTTATTTTTTTTTTGTTTCTCGCGTGTCGGCGTCACTTCGGCTGGCGGGGTCAGGCTCGCGAACTCTTTGCACATGAAGGAACTCTTCGCACCTTAAACATTCGACTGCTCCTGTGAAGGCCCCTTTCAATTTCGTGTTTTAAAAGGGAGATCAACCACAATTTTTCGCCATTATCAGGTACCGTTTACACCCAATGGAAGCGAGGTTTCATGAACGCAATTTTAGGGGTTTTCGGTCGACCAACCGGTCTATGCGGAAACGCATTAGTTTTTTGAGAGGATGCCACAGGTTCCCCCCAGGCAGCTTTGCATTTATACTGCTGTGAGAGGGCAAGTCCCGCAGCTAGATCAGCAGGTGCGGTTGTGGCTCAGTTTCAACGTCGTCACCGATGTAATTTTTATTACTATATCCTCGTGGGGCCGAAAAATCTCAGATTTCAACGTCCGTCAGCACAGCGCACATATCCCTTCACATAAACGTGTTTTCGAATTCTAAAAATTGCCGATTTTTCAAACGTTCCGATCGTATCAAGGCTTTAGATTAGGAATTAACTTCTAATCTACCAATACTTTGGCTTTTAACTTCCAATTACGGAGCTCTTTTCTCAGTAGCGCATGCAGGGATAACGGGGCCTTCACTCCACTTCCAAATCACGGGCAATTTCAATTAGGCCGGGACTTCAAATTATCGGGAGTAGACTATATGTCGCGATTACTCCGTCATTAGTCCTAGTTTCATTTAAATGACGCATATAATCATCAGGGAAGTAAAAGTTACAGAATTCAAGTTTCCTGTAAATACATGGACACCTATGGGATGACTATGGTTACAAAAAACGGCTGTACTTCTTGCGTGATGAAAACGTTCTTAAGAACAATTATATGACTATTTGCCCGTAATTCAACTATATGATTACGTCGAGTTTCATTTCCAATCAATACATGATCATCTATACGGTGGAGAAAGGTTTCTGCGATTTTCAACACGTCAAATAACGTCCGCTTTGTGCTGCGCTCGTAGGTTTCTCGATTCAGGTAACAAGGGCCGCACACTTACATCCAGGATACTGCCCGACCAATCCAGGAGTGGGAATGGCTCAAGCTTTAGCCTTTCGGTAAATTGAAAAGAACTAATTTGCAGCGGATTACAACTCCTATTAATGAAATTTGAATGTGATTGCCTGTTCCACAACACTGGCACGAACAACGCCGTTGTTAGCTTGGGTTCTGCAGTGGAACAATAAAAGGCAGCGCTTTGCTCTCCGCGTCAGGTGACGTCAGGCACATTCTTTAACAATGCTGCTTGAGCATCCTTCAGAGTTCTCATCCAGGTACACGCGATCGTTCGGTGTACGCCACTGTCTGTGAAAAGGTTAGATATAAAGGCTGATTGAGCCCGCTACCAGGTCTCGTACTACCTATTCTATGAACCCGACCCTGCAGGATAAGGCTCAGCTTTTTTCTGCAGACCAGATCATGGCATAATGTCCAGTTTAGAGCAACAACTAAAAAGTCTCTGCTGGTCATCCTCCGTGGAGCAGGGAGGGTATCGACACTAACGGGCCACGACTTTTCTAAAATGGGCGAAGGCCCTTAGGCGACGGGGCTGTTGGCGTCTCGTGTCATCGTCGTCGTCGTCGTCGTAATCGTCGTTCGTCTCATGTAGTCATGGTGGTAAAATACCTGGAAATTCGTTTAAGCCTCACACTAGGACGTAACACGTACTAAAAAAAAAACCACCAGGATACTCTTTTACACCTCGCGCTGGAGCGCTTCGTAACACGTACTAAAAATTCCCCGCATTTCCCCGAGGGGAAGACTGTGAAAGTGCGAATGCACGAGTTGAATTTGCGCGGTTCGGTAATGTTCGCGAAAGAGAGATCACACACACACACACAACTACAAAGAAAGAAAGATGCATTTATTCACAGACACCTATTTGTGTTGTCGTTGTACTTGATTGCTAGAGCGGATCTCAGCTTTGAAATTTCGTGTCAGTACTCCTTTAAGCGGGTGCATTCGCCCTTCTCACGCCCGATTCTTGGCCAATCCCCCACGTGGGTATGTGCCATGTCAGCGGCCAGGCAGCGCGCGCCCATCTCCCCCCGTTGCCAAGGAAGACGAGGAGATTCCTGGCCAATCCCCCACGTGGGTATGTGCCATGTCAGCGGCCAGGCTGCGCGCGCCCATCTCCACGTGCGCGGACATCGCCGGTGGACGCAAATTCAGGGTCGCTTAAGAAGTGCATTCGCACTTAAAAAAATTGGCCGCGTATCTGCCCCTTTCGTTGCAAATGTCGACGCAAGACGATAGTCCACTGGCACCCCTGGCAAGTGAATGCATCTCTTTTACTTCCCGCTGATCTCTCATGCTGCTTCTCTCCCGTCTCGTTCCTTCCAAGATAACAAGCTAGAGGTTTGCTCAAGACAACTTATATTTACCGCGTTCCACTGCTCCAAGTTGGGTGCCTCGATGCCGTGAATCGAGACGCCCTACTACAGCGCTTATAGAACGACGTTGCCCTGCTCCACGAGCGTTCCAAGCAGAACGCGAAACCTATCTAATGGAACCTTTCGTTGCTGTTGCCGTTTGATTTTTTAGAATTCCGCCAGGTAGCGCAGGCAACAGCAGGCGACAGTTTCGGCAGTTGATGTAGTACTTTATTTTCGATCGCAAAAAGCAAGCCTCCGTAAATTTTTAATAAAGGAACACTTCCAAACATCACTCATGTATTGAATTTTTGTCTTAGATTTGCGTAATCTCCTGTTCTTGTTCAACAATGTTGACAAGTATGAATATTAACAGCGGACTTTGTCGTTTAGGTTTTGCTGTGAGTATATAAGACTATTGCGCAGAATCTGTTTCACTTCTGCCGGCTGACTGAATCGAGTGAAAAACAGACAGATGGACATTCAGACGGACAGTCCGAAATATTCCCATTCAAGTAGCCCAAGAAACACTATCGTTTTTAAAAACAATGGGACACTAGTTTACGCCTCGGGCTAGACAGCTTCGGGCTACAAAGACAACAGACTTTTACAGCAAATCTGTATACCTGTATTCCACAACGGTTTCATCTCCGTTGGCAAAAACACCAAGGCTCTGAGAATACACTTATACACTCTATGCTTCCCCCTTCCCAGATTTCACATTTTTTTAAATCCGATTCTTGGCCCCCTAAATATGAAAGGTTAGGTTTTTTGTGTTTATATTCAATGTTAACTCATTGTTAACTCCTTATTCACTAATTATCATTAACTGATATATTGGGAGGGCCATTCCAGACCCCTAAATAACAGGTTTGTTTCACGGCTTCGGCGGCCGCTTTCTGGTAGAGGCGAAAAGCAAAAATGCTCGTGCGTTCGAGATTTCGGGGCATATTAAAGATCCCCAGGTGGTCAAAATTAATCTGGAGCGCTCCACTACGGCGCGCCTCATCCCCTGTGTTGCGTCGGCGCGCTAAACATCACAATCAATCAATCAATCAATCAATCAATCAATCAATCAATCAATCAATCAATCAATCAATCAATCAATCAATCAATCAATCAATCAATCAATCAATCAATCAATCAATCAATCAATCAATCAATCAATCAATCAATCAATCAATCAATCAATCAATCAATCAATCAATCAATCAATCAATCAAAACCGCTGGCGGGGCTCATACACGTCGATATTATTTAGCGCAAAGGAAACTTGGGGCGTATTTGAAGGTGGCTATAAGTATAGAACGGAAGCTCTCAGCGTTCTTTTACTTAAGAATGCACATCGAATTTGTATTTGCGATAGCAGCTAAAAAGCTGCGCGTTAAAAATGGTTGGAAGGGAAGCGAGATAAAACTGAAAGCGAACACTGGAACATAAAATTTCGAATCGTGCAGTTACAATCCGACAAAAATACGTAAGCTGAAGAAAATGACGCATGTTGTCCCAATGCATGGTGCGCGAGTGTACGCGGGAAATTTGAATTTAATTGAAGAAGATTTCATTCCATTCGTCGTGTTAAAGGGAGAGGGGAGGGGAAGAGCTTGAGAGGTGGGAGGGTGAAAGAAGACGGGCATTTACGTGGCAGGTGCGGAAGAAGGCTATCGTCTTTCTATAACATTTGCAGCGAAGCAAGGAGATACGTGGACAACTTCTTTGGCAACAATTAGTTTTACGAGCATGCACGTGGGCGGCTAGTTTTCCCACAAGGGGCTTGATAGCAAAAGGGTAACGTTACTAGAAAGTGTCATTGGTTTGCCTAATGACTACAACGTACCCACCGTAAATATCAAGCTTGGCATGATGAATTTACCTACCATTCGTCCAACCTGTCTCTATCTTCCTAGATGGTTTAGTCTATCTTTTTCGTTCTATGGTTTTCCTATCAATCATTTGCCTCCTTAAACTCCTATTACAATCTCTGAGAGGCGGTTTGGTATCCCTGTTGTCTGTATTTAGAAATCCCGATAGCTTTAATTGCGACCCAAGAAAATGTACTCTTAGATCGGCCACGATGAACGCGTCGACGCCGCGGTTCAGTCGGTTAGAGACAGTGCCATCTGCGCGTGTCATTTCTAAAAAAAGCTTTCTACCTCTACCAGCCAACGGTTCTTTCGTGGCGTGCGGCACCAAGAAACTCCCAACGCGGCTACGGAGGCGGAGGCGGAGGTTTTCACTCACTCAGCGCACTGTAGATGGAGCGGTGATAGGGCGCTATTACACAACGTTTCCCGTGCTCACCACGGTTGGCGCGTCGGCGGGACCCTTCCGTCGGCTTTGTCGTCTGCTTTAGCGACGGTGTTGGGCCTGTTTTGGCGCAGCTTCGCGTGCATTGCGCGCTTACTTCACACAGCTTGATTAACTCGTTCGATAGCACCTCCTAGGCAACCCGGACCTGACGGAACTACATGGACATACGGCAAAGATACGTCAAGGATTGGTTTTCAGGGCGGGAAAACAAAATGTAGAGACCACTTAATCCGCTAGAGAAGCGCTACCTTTTGCGCACTGTTTGCCACGAATGGGACTGCGTTTTCTAAATTGCTGAATAACAATGTGGTTGTTTTTTAACAGTTATTACAAAAGACTGTTGAAGCAACTGGTTCTAATAAACAGCGATTAGAAAAGTTTCGTCAGCTTTCTCGCCATTCTCAAACGTACGAAATCATTTAATTTAGATTTGTATAAATTGGAATCACTGAGCTCACAGGCCGGATTGTTTCGGTGTCTGCGCTTGTGTCGCGCGGCGGTGGAGCCCCGAGCTAGCACATCAGGATGTTTAGGTTCCGCTGCCTCACTCTTCGAAACACCCTCCTCTCCGTTTTCTTTCTGGCGACGCGCGGCCGGGCTACAGCGGCGGCGTCAGCCGCACGAACCGGGCCGTAACCGACGCTTTGTTCGGGACGGCGCCCCCGTGAATTCTAGGTAACGGTTTGCAGAATCTCTGGTTTCACTCTTTCTAGAGCCACGTGTCTGAATTTTAAGTGACATTGCATGTGGAATTGTAGTGGGGGTCATCCATAGCTTTGCTTTCCAATCACCTTCACAGCGTGGATTGGAGCCAATTTTTTTTTTGCAACTTTTCAGGAGGCCTTGGACAAAGCGGGAAATCTTGAACTGCCCTTGCTCGTCCTGGTGGGTTCCGACGACCAGATCGGCGACCCGAAAGTCACTAAAGCATTCTTCCAAAAAACGACCAGCAAGGACAAGACAATAAAGGTATTTTCATTACATGAATGTCTAGTCGTGTGCGAAATCCTGAACGTTTTCTGCAGCCAAATGAGGTAGAAAAGTGTGGGGATTGTCGGTTGCAACGTAGACGCTCCTCAAAAAAAAAAAAAAAAAACGTAACGAGAAGCTTTTATCTTGCCATACCTTGGTTAAATCTGACGAGTGACATTTTTTTCGAGTGGCATTCAGCTTGGCCTACACTGCAAAGTGATTTACACTCTTAAAGGGGCCATGAAGACAAAATGCAAGTTTGGTGCATTCAAAAGATTGCCTGGTTAGAATCATGCTGACAGCAATTTTAACGTAAACTTCGCTCAAATAAGCTGTATAATTAGGGAAAAAAACCGTTCCACTCAGTGTGAGAGCTGTGGGAAGTGCAGAGCAGTGATTCGCCATAATGGGCTGTACCGCTGTTACCGCATGGGCTGTAGCGCCGTTATCCGCTTACTGCTACCACCCCACGCAATTCAAATTTCCCGCCTTCGCAGTGCTCGCGCGCCCCCTGCCTGAAACTGCGCCAGCGGGAGTTCTGCTCTCTTTGTGCTTTTCTCCCCGCACGTGCCCGCGTTGCAGTGCCACATTTTGCGGTTACTATCGTAAAAAGCAGTCCAACGGGCGTCCGCGGGCGCTGCCGGTTAAATACGTATTTGTTTCCTCAAATGTGCCTATAGTTTTCTTTGGGGTAAACAACGGGAAGATGTATGAAAAGCGCCAGCGTTTCAGGAGTTTCGAACGCTTATGACTATATAAACCGCTTGGCTTTCAAAGCCTCTGGCGTACGCCGCGAACAACAGTGTTGCCCCGGGACGCTGCCTTGGTGCTCTATATACTTGGGTCGAACGAGGGAGCTATAGGACGGCAAGGCGAGCGCATAAAGTGCTCTGCACTTAAAAGGGAAATGTCCATGCGACCCACCAGCTCATTTCCCGCAACAAACAGAACCTATGATGTCATACCAGCCAGCTCTGCGATTGGCGGAGGCAGGAAAACGCAAGCTTTCCGAATGAGCCATTTGCGCTTAAATTTAGGGCACATTATTGTTATATCAGTTAGAATGGTGGGACGAACAGTTGAGGTTACTAAGGCACGCGTAAACATCGAAGTACCGACACGTACTGCTGTTGGTACTGAGCGCACTATGCTTCGTTTAGATGCACAGTACTGAGTGGCTTTGGGTTTGTCTCGCACGGCACTGGTCAATTGACGCAAGCGACGGTGTCTTACGGGAGCATATTTGTCCAGCGAGCGCCATGTTTCCCGAAACAATGCTTTTCTCCATGCGCAAAAACAAGCCAGGTTTCAATACGCTCACAAACAAAGCAAAGGCAGAAAACGGCTTGCCGCGGTATGGTGGCGTCATCTAGGTTGACTAAGAGTAAGCAAGTCTCCGCTCCACACCACGTCTAGCTTAGGGACCTTTTCTTATGATGTCATTGCAAACGTCGTTGGAACGCACGTTTTGTCGCGAGAATAAAAGTTTTAGCTTAAATTGAATAATTTCGCAGTGAATAAAGCATCGTTTGCTTCCGGACAAAAAAGATCAAAAGATCCAATAATCACATGACAGCCCAGTCGAGAGATCCACCGCGTCAAAAGGTTGAATGCGAGTGGAGAGTTCTTAAGAGTCAGAAGTCCCAACGAGACAAAAAGTCCAAGACGTGTCAAAAGATTCCACGGCTCACGAGATCCAACGAGGCAGGAGATCCAAAGAGGGAACAGTTTTAACAACTGAGAAACCGCGTCAGAAGGTCGAACAAATTAAGGCTACTTTCGAAGCCGCGGTTAGATATGCGTGTTATAGACTACGTCGTTATATTGTATTTTAATGCTGTTTTGGCGTTATGTGAATTCTGCTATCTGGTCAAAGCAGCCCACATGAATGCAGAATACGAAACTTTAGAAGTTCTTTGTCGCTACGTTAGACAGCAACCACTGGGCTTTCCCCAGCGAAGGCGCCCAATTACGCAGCTGTCATCGCAGGTACTCGAAAGTGGAAATAAAACGTTAATTCTAGTAATTTTTAAACGTAAATATGGAAATAATAGGTCGCTAGAACGAAAACGGTATAATTAACATTAATATTATTTAAAGCTACAGCTATTTCGGCTAATACTGAGCAAATAAATACGGCTACATTTCGTAAAGCCGCATAACATTTCCACCTAAAAAACAACGCTGAATTACGAGAAGCCCAATGAGTAATAAATAGGTACAATTTTTGCGTATGCAACATACGTTACCGCCTAAAACGCCTGCTTTAATTCGTGTTTATACCGAAAAGCGTCTGTACGGAAACGCCGGTTACCGACTAGACCGTAGCGAAACGCCGTTACCGAGACACCGGAGCCGGTAAACGACATTTGACAGTGGAGAGTTTTAGCATATCATTACCGTGTTTACGTTACCGTTTACCGTGTTTGCGGGAGTCGACTGCGCAGCGCGAGTAACGGCGAACGGTAACTTACCGGCACAGCTGCTTCACCGTCGCCAGCGGCTTCCGGTCACACGGTAAACGGTAACGCAAACATGGTAACGATATGCTAAAACTGCCTAGTTTTAGCATATCGTTACCTTGATTGCGTTACCGTTTACCGTGTTCTCGGAAACCGGAGTTTCCGTTTGCCGGTGAAAACGGCAAAACGCGTTTTAGCACATGGTTTGCGGATGGCGTTTCTGGCTTACCCGCCGCCGTGGGACACACAGAGCCATCTAATGCGTTTGTATCGAAACAAATCACGCATAATTTTGTTGCTCACAGCAACCTGCTTTTGCTTGAAGTAGTTTG